>NC_064243.1:95441250-96165000 GCF_003254725.2 Canis lupus dingo | reverse complement strand
CCTCAGGACTGTCTGAAACCCCCCAAGGCCTGACCAGAAGATCTGTAAAGTGAACGGTCCCTCTGTAAACAAGTGAAGCAGCTGAGAGTTCGTGTTGACTTAAACCATATGCCACCCAAGCCACATACGTGCTAGCATGGACCATCCAGGCAGGGTTGTGCTTTCAATAGATCCCATAGGCACAGTGAGCCCAGCGCCTCAAGCCCCCCCCCCCCCCCCCGGCACCTGGGCATTGCACAAGGATGGATCTAAATCATCACTACTCGTGGTTTGGTTTGGAATTCCAGAAATAATCCCAGGTGGGCCACCTTCAGCCAAGTTTAATTTTTCTTGTCTCCAACTTCTCATCAGGCCATGAGAATGATAATTTTTACCTTGCAAAATAGTGGTAAGAAATAGAGACCATGAGTGTCAAGCCCCTGGTTGCCCACCTAGAATGGGCACTAAATAAGTGGTAGCCACCTGCTATCATTTCTCACCCACACAAAATAGACACATGGACTGTGTAGCATAAGCTCATACACATATACACTGGTGCAGATAAAAACATCCATGAGAATTTCTAATTTTTTTTAATAAAAGTTTTACTGACACTGGAGAAGAGGAGAGAATATGCACTCTTGAGATTTTAAAGGGTAAATATGTTTACTTAACCAAATGAAAAATTGAAAAGACACTGCTGTTGGGGCATGAAGACAGTGGCTTTCTCATCTCTTGAGGCAAGGGAAATATATTTTATGGAAAGGTGTAGGGATAACCACTATGTAAAAATGAGATTTAAACTTGTTTTAAGGAATAAAATCAATGTTTCCCCTCATTTGTCTTCTTTGGTATCCTGAGGAAATAAAAGAGAGATCTCATCTATGGGGATATATTTTAGGTTGGCTGACTTACATTGTTTGCAGCGTAGGACCTTATAAGCGCGCTGTAGAAATCCATTGCTCCTGACACACTTAGAAGTCATTGCCTCACCACCCCCAAAAGAAGGTGTTGTGCAGAAGCACCTGCTACTTTCGGATGGACAAGTGAAGGCAGAAGGGAGTTATGATGACTGCAACCTCATGCATGAGGTCACAGGGGCAGCCAGCCTATGATTTCATGGGCCAGACTGTATGGTTCTAGCACTTCTCAGCTGTCTGACCTTGGGCAAGTTCCCCCATCAACCTCAGATGATGGTGCCTCAGTTTCCTCTACTGTAAAATGGAGATGATAACACCCCAACCTTATTTCAAGATTAAATCAGTTAAGACCTAGCACATCATTGCCATGGTTTTTGAAATAATGCTCTTGATTTTACTGATATTTTAAAGCCCCTTCAACTCAAAGTAGATGCCAATGCCTCGTGGAGAAGTTATTCTTGACAATACAATAACTCTCTCAATCAAGAACACAGAAAACATGTAGCTGACATCATGCTTAATGCTGACATAAGGAATGCTTTCCCCTAACTCTGGGAAGGAGATAAGAATGTTCATACTCACCAATTCTACACACTGTTGTATTAGAGGTTGTAAGTATTGCAATGAGAAAGAAAAAAAGGGAATAAAACATATTTCTAAAAAGCATAAAGATAGGAAAGGAAAAAATATAACTGCCTCTGCTTGCATGTGATGTAATTGTTTACGCCAAAAATCTTAAGGAATCTACAAAGCAATTACCATAACACACAGGTGAATTTACTAAGGTTTCAGGACACAGAGTAAATGTACAACTTGCAATTGTATACCTATATACCATTAACAAAAATTGGGCAATAAAACTCACAAGAACCTATATATTTTTATACTACTACTAAATGTTTTGAAATACATAAAGCTGTTCAGGACCCATTCACTGAAAACTATAAAACACTGCTGAAATTAAAGAGGCCTCAACTAATAGAGAGATATATACTATGTTCATGAATTGGGAGATTCAATATTGTTAAATTGTCATTTCTTCCCACATTGATCCATAGAGTCAATTCATTACCAATCAAAATCCATAGAGGAAAAAGTAAGCTAAATGTTTATATTCATTTGTTTTAAAGATTTTATTTATTTGTGTATTTATGCATTTATATATTTGCCAGAGAATGAGAGAGAGAGAGAGCACAAGCAGGCAGAGCAGCAGGCAGAGGAAGAGAGAGAAGCCGGATCCCAGATGAGAAGGGAGCCCAATGTGGGACTTGATCTCAGGACCCTGGCATCATGATCTGAGCCAAAGGCAGATGTTTAACCAACTGAGCCACCCAGGTGCCCCAAATGTTTACATTTATATGGAAATGAAAATGACCTAGAATAACTCAGACAATCTCAGAAAAAGAAGAAAATCAAAATGAAGAAGTTGCAGTCTATGCTTTCTCTTACTATTGTACAGTAAACATGTAGTATAGTATTTAAGGATAAATAGATCATTAAAATCAAATAAAAAGTCTAGATATATATGGTTAAGGGATTTTTGGCAAAGATATCAAAGCAATTGAAAGGGGAAAAAGAAAGCCCTTTCAAGAACTGATGCTGAAACAACTGGATCTTTGTATAGGAAAAAAAAAAAAAAAAACCCACCTGAACTTCTATCTTACAGCATACACAAGAAGTATTTCCAGATGGATCAGAATTTGATTAAACCTAAAGCTATAAAGTTTCAAAAAAATCTAGGAGAATATCTCATGAGGTTACAGATTTCTTAGACCAAAGCCAGCACCAATCTTAGAATAAAAAACTGATTAATTTGACTTAACATTAACAAAGTCTGCTCTTTTAAAAGACAACAATAAGAAAAGAAAAAGAAAAAAAATTTGTCACATGTATGTCTGACAAAGGACTTCAATCCAGAATATATTTTAAAAAGTCTCACAAATCAATCATCTAAAGATGAGTGTGTTAATATTTTTAATGGGCTAAACATTGGACAAGCACCTTATAAAAAAATAAAAGAAAGGTTATAAAGCACCTAAAAGTATGTTCAATAATCATTGGTAATCAAAGTGACTAAAATCACAGCAAGATTCCATTACACCCCCACAGGAATGGTTTAAAGAAAGTCAGGTAATATCACCTGTTGGCAAGGATGGGAAGCAATTGGAACTCTGCATAAATCTTATACATGAAATGAAACAACTTTGAAACTTCATTGGAAGTTTCCTTTAAAGTTCAACAGACGATATGATTTGGCAGTTTCCTCTAGATCCTAGAAAATTTACTCAAAATAAATATAAATGGAAGTCCACAAAAAGACTGATACAAGAATGTTTGTAGCACCTTTATTCAGAATAGCCAAAAATTGGACACACAACTCAAATATCCATCAATAAAAAATTGGACAAATAAATATATATTTAATTTTAAAAAATGGAAAGCCAACATGGGTGAATTTTAGAACTTGACATTGGAGAAATGAGGCCAGATATACATGAGTATATAAATGTATGATTTTATTTAAATAAAGCTCAAGAACAGGATAACTATTTGAGGTGACAGAAATCAGAATTATAATTGACTCTGGGCGAGGAAAGACTTGCTGCAATGTGGCAATTTCTTGGTGACGGAAATTCTCTATATCCTCACTGTGGTGGTGGTTGTCTATGTACATTTATATGTGTTTGTCAAAACGAATCAAAACAGGCACATGTGGTTTGTGTATTTATTATATGTGAATGATCCCTTGATTTTTAAAATTTTTATTATTGAAATAAATATTACTAAAATAAATAAAAATTGACATAGAATGTTATATTCATCTCAGGTGCACAGTATAGGGATTTGATAATTCTACACATTACTCAAGGCTCACCACAGTAAGTGTAGTCATCATTTATCACCATACATTATTATGATATTGATTATAGTCTCTATGCTGTACTTATCTCTGTGACTTATTTATTTTATAACAGAGTTTATACCTCTTCATTACCTTCACCTACTTGGGGTCTTTCATGATTCCATACAAATTTTAGTATGATTTTTTTTTCTACTACTGTAAAAAATGCTATTGGTAGTTTGGTAGGGATTGCATGGAATCTGTAGATTTGTTTAGGTAGTATGTCCGTTTTTAATAAAGCTAATTCTTCCAATCCATGACAATGGGATATCTTTCAATTTGTTTGTGTAATCTTCAATTTTTTTTCATCAATGTCTTATGCTTTTCAAAGTATAGATCTTCACCTCCTTGGTTAAACTTTTTCCTAGGTATTTTATTCTTTCTTGGTGCAGTTGTGAATGGGATTTTCTTTTTCTTAACATCTCATTCTGCTACTTAGTGTATAGAAATGCAAAAGATTTCTGTATATTAATTTTGCATCGTACAGCTTTATTAAATTCATCTTTAGTTCTAATACTTTTTGGTGGAGTCTTTAGGGTTTTCTATATAGAGCATCACATCATCTGCAGATAATGACAATTTTACTTCTTCCTTACCAATTTGTATGTCTTTTCTTTTTCTTGTCTAATTGCTATGACTAGGACTTCTAGTACTATGTTGAATAAGAATGGAGAGAGTGGACATCCTTTTGTTCCTCATCTTAAAAAAGCTCTTAGTTTTTCAACTTTGAATATGATGTTAGCTGTTTGGCTTTTCATATACGGCCTTTATCATCTTAAGATATGTTCCCTCTAACTCAAATTTGCTGAGTTTTTTACATGAATAGATGTCATATTTCTCAATGCTTTTTCTGCATCTATTGAGATGATCATATGATTTTATCCTTTCTCTTGTTAATGTTGATATATCACATTGATTGATTTGTGAATACTGAACCATCCTTAACATCTCTCTAATAAATCTGACTTGATTGTGATGAAAAATCTTTTTAATTTTCAATTCAGTTTGCTAATATTTTGTTGAGGATTTTTGCATCAATAGTCATCATGGAGAGTGGCCTGTACTTTTTTGTTTGTTTAGTTTGGTTTTTGTTTTCTTTGCAGTTCTATGCTGTTTTTAGTATCAGGGTAATGCTGCCTTTGCAGAATGAAGCAGAGGTTTTCCTTCTACCACTATTTTTTGGAATAGTTTGAGAAGGATAAATATTAATTCTTCTTTAACTATTTGGCAGAATTTACTTGTGAAGCCATCTGGTCCTGGACTTTTGTGTGTTGGGAATTTGTTGATTACCAATTTAATTTTGTTACTAATAATCCATCTGTTCAGATTTTTACTTTTGCCTCATTCCATTTTATTTTTTATTTTTTTCTCACTCAGTTTTAGAAGACTGTATGTTTCTAGGAATTTATCCATTTCTTCTATGTTGTCCAACTTGTTGGCATATAGTTTTTCCTAGTATTCTCATATAATCCTTCATATTTCCATGGTGCTCATTGTTATTTGTTCCCTTTCATTTTTTAAATTTTATTTATTTGGATTCTCTTTCTTTCTTGGTGAGTCTAGATGAAGGCTCATCAATTTTTTTTTAAAGAACGAACTCTTGGCTTCATTGATGTGTTCCATTGGCTTTTTTAGTCTCTATTTCATTTATTTCTGCTCTAATCTTTATGATTTCCTTTCTCCTTCTAGTTTTGGGCTTTTTTCATATTTTCCTGACTCCTTTAGGTATAAGGTTAGGTTATGTATTGGACATTTTTCTTCGTCCTTGAGGCAGGCCTGTATCACTATGAACTTTTGTCTTAGAACTGCCTTTGCTGATTCCTCAAAATAGCTCTTTTTTTTCTGTGATTTTTGTCTTTTTCTCTCATTGAGGACATATTTTTCTGTCTCTTCATTTTGTCTCACTCTCTGTGTTTGTTTCTATGTATTAGATATATGTCAGTTACATCTCCCGATCCTAAAAGTAATGGTCTTGTGGAGCAGGGATCCTGTGGTTCCCAGTAGTGCGCACACACATGGTCACCAGAACTTACCCCATGGGAAATGCATGCACCCTCAGGCTATCGTTGATGTGAGCATGCTGCTGGGTAAGGCTGGCCTTCAGCTGGCCTGGTTTCAATGAACTGATTCACTTGCTTGGGTGCACTGGGCAGGATTTGCCACCTCCACTGTTGAAAGGCCTGGTTGCAGCCATCATGGGCTCACTGATGGGTGAGCTCAACCTAGCTGCCTGCATCAGCTAGCCTGTGTGACCCCTGCAGGCACACTGAAGGGCAGGGCTTGCTCCTTGTGCATCCATCTAAAAGGCCTGGCTACAGAGGCACAGGTACTGGTGTGTGGGGCACACCCTCACTCCCCAGGGCAAGACTCCCTTTGGAAACGCAGTGGTCCAGGCTGGAGCTGCCTGATGGGTGTGGTGGGGCAGGAGATGCTTTGGAGGAAGTCTGAGAACCAGGCAGGTTGGATGGGAGATCATGGGGGACTGCAGGGGAACCCGGGGTGGGCACATCATACTGGTGAGGTAGATGGAGAGTGTCAGTGCTGGCTCCTGCAAGTGTCCAGCTCTCCAGGCTGGGGGAGGGCAGGAAACATGCTGCCCACCAGCGCTTTTGTCCTGGAGAAATCTGCAGACCCTTGCCCCTCCAGCACACATGCGGAGATCGGTCAAGGAACCTGCTTCACATGTTCCCCGGGTGCTTTTCAGACTGTTGCTCTTGTGCTGTGTCTCAGGCCCAGGTATGTAGCGTGCCCACTTTCCAAGGGCAGGGACTCAGTTTCCCATCACTCTCTGGCTCTCCTCAAAGCTAAGCCCAGCTGGTTTTTACAGCTCCCAGAATTAAACTTCATGGGTTTTCAAATCCAGACATTCTGAGGATTGTTCTTCCCAGTGCAGGTCCCCAGGGCTGGGGGTGCCTGGTAGGGGGCAGGACCCTTCTGTTATTCCGTGTTCATGATGTTCCCTGCTTGGGATTCATCTTGGGCTGGGGTTTTGGTTCCTGGCCAGGTCTCTGCCCTCCCACCCTTCGGGTGAGGCATCCTCTCTAGCCCTAGCTACGGAAGCTCAGATCTGCCAGACTTCAGACTGTGTGTCCGTGGGACAGGTGAGCTCACAGTCCTCCTGCCCTGTCCTCTTGCCTCTCCTTCTAAGACACTGATTTTATAAACAGGTCAAGGCCAACCCAGTGAGATTAGAATTTTATAAGGCCTCAGTTTCCCGGGTCCAATAGTTTAAAAAATAATCAGATGAAGCCCCCCCTCCTTGTCAAAACCTTCCTATGGTTTGTCCTTGACTTTAAGACAAAACCAAAGCATTTGCTGTGATTTACACGATGGGCCTGATCTGGCATCTGGCCTGTGCACACTCATCCCCAGCCACTCACCCTCATGCCCACGCTATCCCAGACACCCTGGCTCAATGTCCCTGCACATCACCCCCCTCCACTCAGCACACGCTTGCCCCACGCTGTCCCTATTACTTGGTGAATTAATTCATAGTGATGAGGCTTTGTTTTGAGCTGTAAAAATATATTACAGATGTTCTGAAAGCATCGTCTGCTTATTTCTGAAAACTGTTCTCTGGGTTGCCATGGACACACTTTCTGGTCCCCAGGACATCGAATAACAAAAGTGAGAGCAGGGCTCTAGGAGCAGAGAGACCTGAGTTTGAATCCTGGTTCTGCGACCTCCTGCCTGCATGACCTTGGGCATGACTCCTCTTCCTCCTCAGTGTCCTCATCTATGAAGCAGATATGCTCACTTCACAGGCCAGGCTGAAGGAAACAGTGCGTAGTACCTGTAAAGACTCCAGCAAAGCACCCAGACCTTTTATAAATGTCAGTTTAGTGTCTCTTAAAAGCTGAGGGCTGTGGTAGGTGCTCTAAGTTGAATGAAAAGGGAGAAATGCCCTGTCTCAAGTCAAAGAAGCTGCAGAAGTCGGTACATCTGTCAGAGAATAAGAAACTGAAGTCTAGAGGGGTGTGAATGAAACAAACTCAGTGTTCATTGATGTCAGGGAGCCTTACCCACGTTGTCTCATTCAGCTTCCACAACAGCAAAATGTAGCAGTATATTGTTCAGGACACTTTCAATTTTGATAGATAATAACCGTAACTCAAAATGGCTTAAGATGAAAAGAAGAAGAAGAGCAGGGTACACAGAAAGTGAGGGAGGGAGCAGGGGGGAGGGAAGGTGAGATAGAGGGGGAGAGGGAGAGGGAAGGGGGAGGGGGAGGGAGGGCGGAAGAAGGACCGTGGCTTCCACAGCTGGAACAGCAGGTAGGTAGGCTCTGACACAGCTGTCAGCCCCCCAGGTTAGATACCCTGAGAGATACCCCTTAGATACCCCTTCCTCGCCGGTTCTCCCAGCTGTGTTCTCCCTCCCTCCCATCTGCCAGCCCCCTTCCCCCCTACTTCAGGCACACTATCTCTGTGAGCCAGGATGAGGGGGTGGGGGGGGTGGCTGCATCCTTGAGGGCACAGCCCCACAGGAGGAGAGGAGAGGCCCTCGCTGTGGAGGAGGCATCTGGGCGGGACCTGAGCTACAGGCCTCCATGTGCCCGTCCCAGTGGAGGTCCTGATGAGCCCTGGACAAAGAACAAGCAAAGCCCAAAGTTAGCAGAGAACAGATACACGGAACAGCAGGGCAGACAGCATGGAAAGTGGGGGAAATCAGAGCCAGTGATCAACCTCTAGCTGGACTAAGAACAAAAGACAGAAAACAAGTAAATAAGGTCTTTCATTTGAAAGAGGAGATGTGACAACTGATGTCAAAGGAATGAAAAGGTTGGAAGAGGGTGACAGCAGTCTCCACACTGTGGCATCGTGACAGTGGAGGGTTAAGTCTGAGCCCCAGGAGGACACTACGGACAGAAGTCTCAGGAAGTGGAAGTGTCAATCAGCACAGGAAGGAACTCTGCAAAAATTGGAGTTCCCCCCAAAAGTGGCACAGAAACCCTAGGGCTTCTTGGGTTCTAGGCACAGCCCCTTGGAAGGAAAGTGTTAGATGCACCTGTGCCCCCTGCAGGGAGCAAACCCCTGGGGCAGAGTCAGGAAGGGGTGTCCCCAGCTAAGCCCAGGCCCGCCCCCCTCCCCCGGGGTAGGGGGAGCATTCTGAAGGCAGAGACAGGGCTCCAGGCGCCCCCTCCAGGCCTGGCACACTGGCGATTCGGTGATGGGCTGTGAATGCATCCCTGCTGGCTGTCCCCAAGGTCACGGACAGAGTGGCAGCTGCCCGGAATCTGCTTTCTTCAAGCCCAGTTTCCTGCACTGATAGAAAAACGGGAAACAATTTCAAATATAAGAGCACTGTGCTCGCCCTGAAGGCTCAGCGGGCACAAGGAAGCTGGTGTGTGGTGTAACGGCCGCCGTTTCTAAGAAGTCTTTTTGGGGGGGATTTTCAGCATGTGTTTAGGTTGCAGACGTCTGGCTTCCATTTCCAGGCATCTGCAACCAAACAAGCTGGGCTGCTTCTGTCACTGCCTGAGGCTGACCTGAGGCAGGGACACCACCAGCTGCAGGGCCTCGCCCCTACTCTCAGGGCGAGAAGAACCCCGCGAGCCCACGCCTGTCTGCCTCCTGCCACAGCCTGGGGACCACCTGCTTGTGGTCCTCGCTCTCCCCTCCGATGGCCACCAAGCGCGCCACCAGGTCCCCGATCCTCAGGAAGGGTCATACAAAACCTGTGATCCATCTTTTAAAATACTTTATTTAAATTTGATTTTCCAACATCTTGGGTATCAGCCAGGGTTCATCCTCCCACGACACACTTTTAAGTATTGTAAAGATAAACTCTGTGCTGTTGCTGCTCCATTAGATGCCCGCAGAAGGGATTTCATTTGGAATTCAGGAAGAACTCTCGAGTTACAGGGCTTTGGCGTCTCTAAGAAAGACAAGGAAAGGGATCCCTGGGTGGCGCAGCGGTTTGGCGCCTGTCTTTGGCTCAGGGCGCGATCCTGGAGACCTGGGATCGAGTCCCACGTCGGGCTCCCGGTGCATGGAGCCTGCTTCTCCCTCTGCCTGTGTCTCTGCCTCGCTCTCTCTCTCTCTCTCTCTCTCGCGCGCGCGCTCTCTCTCTCTCTCTCTGTGACTATCGTAAATAAATAATTAAAAAAAAAAGAAAGACAAGGAAGGGTTTCCTTCTATCGTAATGAGCAGGACGCCTGTGCAAGGATCCCGGGTTGCTTAATCGCGCTTAAACGTAAGCAGGGCAACGTTTCATCTCTTTCTCTCATGTGGTTTTTCTGTATTAGAATCAAAGAAAATCAGATCCGGAAGAGAGCTTCCAACACAGGAGGTCAGCCTTCCTGCTTCAAAACCCGAGTACGAAGGCGATAGTGTCGGTGGTGAACACGGAGGGACGCCGAGTGGGCATGGGGCCCTGCTCGGGCGACGAGACAGGAGAAGGTGTGTGGAAAAGCCAGTGACATCCAGCCAAGCTCGCGGGGCAGGTCCCGGCGCCGGGCTGGTGACGGCCTTCAAGGACCATGAAGGTGGGTGAATGTTGATGAAGGATCGTGAGATGCTGGCGAAGGTCAAGGAACCTGCGGAGGGAGGCCTGACCATGGTCTGAGCCACATCTGTGCGACTTCTCTATGAATGAAATTATTCCAAAAGTTGGGACGCCTGGGTGGCTCAGCCTTCAGCTCTGCCTTCAGCTCAGGGCAAGATCCTGGGGTCCTGGAATCGAGTCCTGCATCGGGCCCCCCCCGCAGGGAGCCTGCTTCTCCCTCTGCCTGTGTCTCTGCCTCTCTCTCTCTGTGTGTCTCTCATGAATAAATAAATAAAATCTTTAAAAGAAAAAAGAAATTATTCCCAAACTAAACATTTACTAAAAACAAAGGACAGATGGGTCGCCTATCTGGCTGGCTCAATCCGTAGAACATGTGACTCTTGATCTTGGGGTTGTGGGTTCAAGCCCCACATTGGGGTAGAGATGACTTAAAAAGAAAACCTTAAAAAAAATAAAGGACAGATTGCCATGTATTTATAGATTTCTGAGTCAAATTTGTTGTCTGTACTGAGTAATAACACATTTTTCATCCTTGAGTGTATATGTAAATCCGTATCCTCAGTCAAGATTTCCAAAGGTTAAACAAACAAATGTCTTTCTCATTGTTGTCCGTGAGAAAAAAAAAAAAAAAAAAAGGTTCGAAACATTTAAAAATCTTAATATACCTCAGAGGTCAGCACCCCAGCTCTGCAGGCAACCAGACAATAAAAATATGAGGTTTTGAGGGCCGCTTAGAATCTCTGGTCCACGGTCTCCTTCATTCAGGCTTTGTGTGTATTTTTAACAACAATTTAAAAATGTAAAAACCATTCTTGCCATGGGGAGAGCTGTTCTTGCCACAGGAGGCCACTGGCCAGACTCGGCCTGTAGCTGTGGATTGCCAATTCCCTGATGGCTACCGACAACATCTTTCATTTTTACAATTTATAAAAATATCTCAAAGAAAAACAAAATGACAAGACCTTGTTAAAAAAAAAAAAACAAAACAAAAAAAAAACAAAAAACACCTTTCAGTGAGCTGACAAAAGATCCCTAGATCTACAGGAATCTCCTTTCTTGGGGCAAGGCTTCTTCTGACCCTGGGCCTCTGAGTTTCAGGGCAGGAAGGCTGTGAGCTTGTGGGGTTTGTGCAGACAGCAAGAGGCTCACACCACCACTGGTCAAGGACCTTCATCCAGGCCTAGAGGGACCCGGGGGCTCGCCAGGCTTTGAGGTTGGAGGGCCTGCCATCTCCCATCACACGTGGTGCTATGATTCTGAAGGTATTCACCTGCTGGCACTCACCTGAGCCTAGTAGCCAGCCGCCTCCCTGCCTGCCCTCCCCTGCTCTCCCCTGTCCTCCCCATGCCCTCTCTGACCTGTTCGGCAGCTAGCACACTAGGAAAGACCTTCAGAGCTCTTGTTGTTGCTTCTCCACAGAGAAGCTCCTGAACATGGGGGATGCTGAGACCAGGTTGACAGCAGGGGACCATCCCCTCCCAACAGAACCATCATCCCTTGTCCCTGATCACTGATGGTGAGTTATTCCAAAGCTCAGGGTGCTTGGGATGAGTAGGAAGAGGGCAGGGTGAGGGCTGTGTTTGGGATGTCCCAACCCACACCTTACAGGGCACCAAAGCTGATGCCCTCCCCAGGAATGGGGCAAAGATGCAGGACAGGGACGCACCCCCTGCCTCCTGCTGCTCCAAGCTGCCTGTCTTCTGACTGTGACTTCAGGCACTATCCCTTCTAAGTCCTCAAGGGTCTAACTTCACTCCAAAATGCACTTTCTCTAACCCAGAAGCTAAGAGTAGATCTCGTGTTTACATGTCACCTTGCAGGCTGTGGTCCTCTTGACTGAAGAAGATCCACAGCAGTGAACTTTCAGTGCTTGGGTTCTATGTGGCAGGTACGTTTGTTTTATTTAACAGAAAGGTTGCTTTGGTCTCACTTCCTATCAAGGAGTCTCTATCATGTCAAACACTGAGAGGGGGAAAGTTAGTTAAATAAGTTACTTGAAGGGACGCCTGGGTGACTCAGTGGTTGAGCTTCTGCCTTCAGCTCAGGGTGTGATCCTGGGGTCCTGGGATTGAGTCCTGCATCTGGCTCCCCACAGGGAGCCTGCTTCTCCCTCTGCCTGTGTCTCTGCCTCTCTCTGTGTGTCTCTCATGAATAAATAAATAATACAAAATCTTAAAGAAAAAATAAGTTAGTCAAAAAGACAACCATTGGCCTCTGGATAACAAAGTCAACTAACATAAACACATTCTCTATCACAAATTATAGTGTAACAAACTTATAATAAATATACACGTGTCCAGCTGGATCTGTACAAAGACAACAGGGATAGAGTGGTCTCTGCTTGTTTTTTTAGCTGCTCATCCTAAACAGAAACATTGGGAAGATTTAATGCTCAAAGTAGATCACCAGTAGAGAATTGTGATGTGTCTCCAGACTACCTGAAAGCCACGAACTGGACAACAATGCCCCTTCATCTCCCTCCTCTATCTCCTCAGATTCCAACAGAATTGGAGAATCTGTGCTTGGAGAATCCACACACATGTGTGTTTGCTCAGAATCTACTGCTAATAGGAGTGAAAATCCCATCATCTTGAGGGAGGCCTGCGGCTACTGAAGAAGAGTTTTTCAAATCCTGAGGACGCATTATGTATCATGAAGCAAAATTACAGAGCTAATCAATTAAAGCAGTACTGTCCTAGCATATTAGACAGATGATGGAAACAGAACAGAAAGGCTAGAAATAGACCCAAGTGTTTATGCAATTTGGAATTTGATAAATATGGTATTTGTCTTTCTCCATCTGAGGTGCATCCATGTTGTCACAAATGGCAAGATTTTGTGACTTTTTTATGGCTTAATAATGCTCCATTGTATATAGATCTCACGTGTTCTTCATCCAATCATTCATCGAAGCACACATAGGTTGTATCTCTATCTTGTGTACAGTAAATAATGCTGCAAAAAACACAGTGGTCCATAAATCTTTTCAGGTTAGCGTTTCCATGTTCTTTGGATAAATACCCAAAAGGGCAATTGCAAACTCCCAGGGCAGCTCTATTTTTAACTTTTTGAGGAACCTCCATACTGTTTCCCACAGGGTACATTCCCACCAGCAGTGCATGAGGGTTCCTTTTTCTCCATATCCTCACCAACACTTGTTGTTCCTCGTCCGTTTGATGATGGCCATTCTAACAGGAATGAAGTGACATCTCATTGTGGTTTTGGTTTGCAATTCCCTCACGATGATGATGTGGGGCATCTTTTCACGTACATGTCAACCAACTGTACGAATGAAAACAATGAAGATTTTTCATTCTTAACTGAGTTTCAAGGTGGCAACCTCAACCTTGGATCAAACCTGAACATTAAAATCAACCAAGTTGCAAGCATTATCGATAGAGTAGTTGCATGGACAAGTGGGAAATGTCCATTCGTGGAAATGAAACATATTGTGAATCAGAAAACATCATTTCTGTTCTTTGTCTCTAAGCATATTTTTTCTGGGTACACTTAAAACAGATTATGACTCACAGGGTAGCACTATTTAATAGGACTACACACCAATTCACTTAATGTTTTACATTGGGAGACTACCCTAAAACAGCGATATATTGAGGAATCAGCATATCAAGTTCATTGCTTTATCAATATATCAAGTTCATTGCTTTATATTTAAGTACACTTAATTGCAGTTGAATTCCAATTAAGTAATTATATTTTTGAAGAGTAATCTTTTAGGCAAATACATGGTCACCTGTCGGGATAGTTGATCCTTGTTGATCTCCAGTGCTTAGATCATGCCTAGCAAGAATAGACACACAGCAACTGTTTGCTGATTTGAATTTCACTGAAAACAAGAAATTAGAGGCACACAGAGGAGCCACACACATCTAGGGAAATATCAGGACAGGAGCCCCTGCTTTCTTGCCCTGGCCAGTGTCATCAGCACTAGGTTTAAACCCATGGCATCTGTGTTCAAGTGCTATCCTTAGTCATTAAGTGACTTTTTATCTTTTTCTTTTTTTTTCTCAAAACCTCACTGACAGCAGAAAATGAAGGAAGCCCACCATTTGCAGCTCAAAGGTCACTTTTAAATCCCAATTGAATTGGTGAAGGAGATCCAGAGGAATGATGTTTCTCCTGCCATGTTCTGTAAAAGCGGTTCTGCTGATGGGTAGATATGACCCTTGGTGGGAAATTGCTGAGATTCAGCAGCGTTGACTTCTCAAAATTAACTTACTTCATAAGACAAGATAGTGAATTATTTCATTTTAAAAAGGTATCCTTCCTCCTTGAAACAGTTAAAATGGTGAAATGCTGTGTTGTGTATTTTTCTTTTAATTTAAAATAATCTGTATTAAAGTTCACCCATCCACCTAATACTATCCTAACTCTGGAGTTTACTCTTTTGTGAGCCAATAAAATTTTATGATTTCAAGAGCTAGAGCTGAAGAGTCTTTTATTTGCAACCTAAACCATCTTAACAGATCACACGCAACTTGCGTTTCTGAATTTGAAAGAGATGAAAAAATGTGGACCTTGCATTCTAAATATGAAAATGTATGATGTATACCCTGCACATTCTATACATCTATGGTTTAAAAATGTGGGTCAGGGCACCTGGGGGGCTCAGTCGGTTACATGTCTGCCTTCGGCTCAGGTCATGATCTCAGGGTCCTGGGATTGAGTCCCACATTGGGATCCCTGCTCAACAGGGAGTCTACTTCTCCCTCTCAAGCTCCCCCTGCTTATACTCCTTCTCTGTCAAATAAAGAAATACAATCTTTAAAAACTATGTGTGTGTCATTAAATTCTGGATAAAGGCACTGAAATCTTCACTGCCCAACTACCTAGAAAAAAGAAAAAAGAACCCTCCCTCCCCCTCCCATGGCTCCCCAAGAAAAAAGGGAGGGGTAGAACACAAAAGTGTAAAAGTTACCAAGAGTCACCAAACAAGAAAAGGAGAACCACTCTGTGAGACGAACTAGGCTCATATGAAAAACGGAAGTTGGAGAGTATCATGGTGAGGTCACACTCCCACCTCTCTGAAACCACATCTCATCAGTCTACAAAATCCTGACAGCTCTCACTCAAATCTTGATAGGATTGAAAGGAGTCATTACATATTCTTAGTTTTTGGAGTTGTTGACTACAGGGTAGCGAAAATGGCCGTGGTGCGGATGAGGTGAGATAGAGAAGTGTTAGCGCTCCAGCCCAGCTTTGTCACAAGTGTGAAGATGCCACGGCCCACAGAATTGGGGAACTGACCTGATGCCCAATGGTGCCTCCAAAGGACTAGGCTCTTCTTCCCTTTCCTTCTGCCAGCGAGAAGCAGACTTTCTGCATCCAACCCAGTGTCCTGTGGGTGGGGGTAGGGAGGTAGGGGGACCTCTCACTGATGCACCTCACCTTCAGCTAAGCCCATCCCCCTATGCTCAAAAGTTACAGAAAATTAGGCATGAAAGGAATATGAAACCTTCAAACTGTGGTCCTGAAAGAGAAAGGATCTGCCATGAGGATCAAGGAACCATCACCCTCAGAGGAGGAGAACAAAAAGAAGTTCTGGAAAAACTGCCAAGCCAGGGCAGGTGAAAGGAGCAAAGCAGTCGCTATGCTCACAAGGATGAAGAATCAGAATGAAAAGACAAAGAATCAGAATGGTTTGGATTTCTTGACATCAACACTTAAAGCAAGAAACCCAGAGAATCTTGACTTAAAAGTTGTAAAGAGAAATGGTTTCTGAGCTAGAATTCTTTACCATCCAAACCATTGAACTTGAGGGTAGAACCTTCTGGATAGATATGAAACTTTTCAAAGTTTCAGGAAAAGGGAGAGCGTGTTCCTCCAAAGTGTTGCAGTGAACTCCCAAGGAAGAGGAAGACACGGAACACAAGAAACACAGACTCCAAGATACAAGGAAAATGAGAGGAAGCACAGAGAGGGAATGGAAGAGATGAATCCTTGAAAGACTGCAACCATGCAACCACAAGTTGACCAAAATTGTGCCCAAATTTCCAGCCCAAATTCCTATCACCTAGGTGGATCCAAAGAAACCATAAGCTGAGAATTTACCTTTAATTGTCCAAACATTAGTTTTACCCTAGGCTTCTGACCAAAGCAAAGGCAAATTGTCTCCGAAAGAAAACGTCTCTTCCTAGACCTCAATGAAGGTCCATGAATGGTTTTTCCGAAGTGGCGAGAGGCTCACAGTGAGTGCAGCCAAGTTTACAAGGAAGTCTGACACCATGAGCCAGAACCAGTGGAAATAAACAAGGCCAACAGACAGGAGGTTTCAGATGTCAATGAACACAGCAACCCCAGGAAATAGAGTTACTGTTCTTTTTTTTTTTTTTTAAGATTTTCTTTATTTATTCATGAGAGACACAGGGAGAGAGGCAGAGACACAGGCAAGGGGATAAGCAGGCTCCCTGTGGGGAGCCCGATGTGGGACTTGATCCTGGGACTCCAAGATCACACCCTGGGCCGAAGGCAGACGCTTCACCACTGAGGCACCCAGGCACCCCTAGAGTTACTATTCTTAAAGAAAAAAAAAATAAAAGAATCTGCAAGGAACAGGAGACTTTAAAAAGTAGCAGTGTGGGGAGTCCCAGAGACCATCAGAGTACAGGGTTTCATGGGGGGGGGGGGGGTGGCTCCAGGACTCAGACGATAATGACAGCTAAGATTTACTGAGTGAAGGGTGAACAGCAAAGCCATTGGAGGGAGAAGACCATTGGGAGAAGGAAGAAACGCTGGCAGAAATGTATTGACTTTTTTTTTTAATTTTTATTTTGAAGTTGTCTTTTTGAAAGTTTTTTTTTTCTAGGTATTTGTGTAATGACTTTAACATTATGTTTTTTTTCCAAAATCATCATAAGCATGCTCAGTCACTTAAATGCCCCAAAGGTGAGAGGGACCACACAGCAGTGCAGGAAGGCATTGTGTAGGGACTGATCTAGAACCTCATCGACATTGGCCGCCCCTAGGGAAACACGTCATCTTCATCATCTTCATTAACACCAGGTTTGCTCTTCTCATGCAGATTCAAAACAAATCCCATTTGTCCATTTCCAATGATATTACCCACTCTGGAAACCTCCTGTGTACATGTTTTGCAGCTTCTGTTTAGAGAATGCTGGCTATTTCATTGGCTGTTTGAAGCAAAATTTAAGTCCAATGCTTATCAAATAGAGCCATAATAAAAATCCCTCACTTGACTTAAAAATGAATAGAAGAGAATGTCCAGGTGGGAAAGACTGAGGGGCCGCGATGAGTGTCCATACTCCCTATCACCTCGTATTTCTCCATGGCAATTATAATCTAACACGCTATATATTTCACTTTGATTTTGGGGCTCAGGGCACAGCCTTTTAAAACACTTACTGCTACCTGTTACCAAGAATCTGAGAATCTGGGCACTGTTTTATGGGAAAATTTTAAAGAGGGCTCCCTGATAGAAAAACGAGGAGAGGGGATAGGGCATTTTAGAAATATTTTTTAAAACTACAATAAATTTAAAAAAAAACTACAGTAAATATATTTTTTAAAGATGTTATTTATTTATTCATGAGAGAGGCAGAGACACAGACAAAGAGAGGGAGAAGCAGGCTCCCCGGGGGACATGATCCCAGGAATACGGGATCAGGACCTGAGCCAAAGGCAGACATTCCACACTGAGCCACCCAGGTGTCCCAATACTACGGTAAATATTAAACTTAATTTATTTAGGTCCAGGCATAAGAACCGGTTGTGGGCTGAAGGGAGCAAGTTGAGCTCACTGTCAAGAACCTTGAAATCACCAGAGCCCTCAGAAAACACGGCGTGGGACAAGCCGGGCCCTTCCAGCAGAGCGCAGTGAAGTCCGATGTGCACCTAGAGCCTAACTCTAAAGGCAGGGTGCAGAGGGCCTTGGGGTCACAGGTCAGCAGGAGCGGCTTGGGTTGGTGACCAGGAGGGAGTCCGCCCCCCAGTGAGCAAGAGTCTCTTCCCACGCCAGGGCCCTGCGCGATGGGCGCGCCCTTTTAGCGCTGCCAGTGGTTCAAAGGACCAGGTGGCAGGTTGGCAAGGCGGCCAGAGGTTCCTGTTGCTGTCAGGGCCCCTTGTGTGTGGATGAAGACCCCTGGGGTGGGCCTTCTGGGCCTGGGAGGCAGGGCGCAGGGGGCTAGGGGCGCTCGGAGCCTGTCCTGGGCGCACGGGCAGCAGGCACGGCGTGGGGTCCCTGCAGGCACTCCGGGTGGGCCCGGGGCGCTGGGAGCACAGGGGCACGGGGGCGCACCGCAGGCTGGCGGGCGGGTGGGTGGGCCCCGGGCGCGGGGGCGCTGGGGGCACTCGGGCGGGCGCGGGGTCACTGGGGCGCACCGGCGGGCGGGGTAGGCGGGTCCGGGGCGCGGGGGCGCTGGGGGCACTGGGGCGGGCGCGGGGCGCGGGGTCGCTGGGGCGCACGGGCGGGCGGGGGGAGGCGGGGGGGGGCGGGCCCCCGGCGCTGGGGCGCGGCGGCCGGGAGGAAGTGCGGGGCCTGCCCGGGCGCGTTAAGGAAGTTGCCCAAAATGAGGAAGCGCCTCGCGCTGGCCGGCTGAGAAGACTCCAGCGGCGGGAGGAGCGAGGAGCAGCGGGCGGTCCCGTGCTGCGCCCCGAGCCGTCCGCGCCCGCGCCCCGCGCCCCGCGCCCCGCCCTCGGCTCACCTGGCACAGGTAGGTGTGGCGCGCGCCCTGGGCCGGGCAGCCGGGACGCGGAGCCCCGGGCAGCCGGGAGCAGGGGAAGGCGGGCGGGGCGACGCGCCTGTCGCCCCCCTGCCCGCCCCGAGTCCGGGTCTGTGCGGGGCCCTCGGCGGGGCAGGTGCGCTCAGGGCCTCGGGAGGGACAGGCTGATCGAGTCTCTGGAATCAGGACGGGTAGGTCCTCCACCGAGCACTCCCGGGGTCGGTGGGGTCGGGCCTGCCGGGCACGCGGGGCGGGGCGCCAGTGGGGCGGGCGGGGGGGGGGGTGCGGAAGCCGCAGGTGCCGGCGGCGGGCGCGGATCCGGGGCTCAGGAGGCTCACCTTGTCCTTTGGCCATTTTATCGCTGCCCTGGGAAATTCCACCTTGTTGATGTGGGTGACTCCAGGTGCCAGTGCTCCTGGGCCTGCGGAGGGTTCAGCGCGTGCACGCCTTTTCCTACAGAAAGAGCAGTTGTGTAGAAACAAGAAACTTCCCGGGCCACCCCTAAAATGGAGCAGGATCGCTCGTTGAGACACGTTTTCACGGTACAGTGACAGTAAGTGCCGCCGAGAGCCCAGTGTGGTGCGATGCCGATGCCGGGTCAGTTGGAGTTGGGCAGCATAGCTCCCAAAGCATCAGCCCGCCTACCTAGCTGTACAGAGGCGATTCAGCTTTGGGTTTATTCGAATGTTCCAGAACTAGGAAGACCTAGTCTGGAGAAGTCACGGTTTGAGGCTTTTGATGTTGGAGACAGTGTTGCAGGTTATTTTCATCCGTTTGACTGAATGACCAAAGATTCCGTTGATCCCTAGCAACCCTTGAGCAGCAGGTGTTCTTTCCTTAAGCCCTGGAAGCGCTGTCAGTGGGTAGTTTAAAGGTTGGAGATGCCCCACATCGGAATTTTCTAGTTAAAAAAGAGTTCATCTTGTGATGACTTGGAATTCTTGGAAGGAATGGAAATGATTCTAGCATCTGAAGCCTTTTTTTTTTTTTTTTTTTCAGTAAGAAGAAATTCATTGCCACTAGGAAGGCAGCATTTTAATTTCACGGAACTAAATTCATTGATCTGCTCTCTCCCCCCCCCCCCCCGCCCCCCCCAAAAAAAGTCCCTATTGTGCATGAATATATTTATCCTTGAGCTAACACCTTTAGAAAGGTGTAGAGTACTAGGGGTTTTAAACGAGAAATCTTCTCCATTAAAATTTTTTATCAAGTCATTTTGTTCCATCTCCATTATACTTTTGTTTTGTTACGTTTAGAGGAGATTTTGTAGTAAAATAGAAATGGATTTCTAGTCTCTGTATGTGGAGCGCTTTCATAGGTAGGATTTTATAAATAGGCTTAGTAACTAGAATGTTTTTAATGTTTTAAGCTAGGATAAAAAAATGAGGCGTATACTTTAGGTCTTAACCTCTGCTAAGGGAAGAACTTGACAAATAATCTTATTGTTAGATCTGTATTTAAGAAATAACTCACTTTCACCTTCTTTAGGCTCATATTTAATTTAATATCCTAAGCGCAAGTCTGACCTCTCAGTTTTATTTATTTTCCTTTTTAAAAAAATTTCTCTGCTTTTAAACCAAAGACTCCCTAGTACAGTATCTACTTTATGCAGCACATAGCACGTCCACAATTATTTTCCAAAACCCATGTGCTAAGATATGTTTTGGAATCCTGGATTTTTCACAATTTAGAGTTCAAATTGGGAAGCTAAATTTCAGCATTGAGAAAAACATTTCTCAGAATTTAGAGAGGTACGTGTCCACACTGTCGCCGTGTATTAGAGACTCTGGTACATGCTGGGCGGCCTCCCATACTCCCACCCGTTCATATGTCTGCACGGACACTGTGACTTGTCGCATTTAGTGGAATAAACACACTATAAATAGCTGTGTGTCCGTTTAGGGCAGATGTCACTGAGTGAGTTCCCTAAAACTTACCTCAAAACCTTATTTCTCAGGGGTTTTACGCATCAGGACGTTTGGAACCATATGAGACTCCTAGGGCCTTTTGTTTACTTTTGGAAATAAATCGCATTTCTCCTGTCCAGTAACTATACCTTCTGTGATTAAATGGGCAAATTGCCCCTTTTCAGGGAGCAAGACCTCATTGAAATTTCAATGATAACCATCACAATACAGATCCAAGTGAGAATAAATGATGTTATTTTTTAAGATTTTATTTATTTATTCACCAGAGACAGAGAGAGGGGCATGTGGGACTCCATCCCAGGACCCCAGGGTCATGCCCTGGGCCAAAGGCAGACGCTCCACCCCTGAGCCACCAGGGGCCCCAAGATGGATGATTTTAGAGCAAGAATGCAGGGAGGTTACTGCCATCCTTTGTGCCCACAGTATGTTTTTGGAAGAAGTAGTATTTCCTGTTCCCCCCACGGCAGGCTCGCCGTCTCTGTGTTATCTGTTCCTGAGGAATGGAAGAGCACTTTTTTACAATCCGAGCTAATTCTTCCTTTATCCTCACCCTGCCCCCTTGCTCCCCATTTGCAAAGTTTTAACATCTTCCATTGCTGGATCATTTTGGGTGCAAATGAGTAGAGAAAAAATTAGCCCTTGGGAGAGGACTTTTTTTAATGTTCATGCACTGAACTTTTTTTTTTTTTTTTTCTTTTAAAGCAACTGAAATCAAAAGGCAAAGTCCTTAGAAGAGCCTGGAATTAAATTGTCTGAATTAACTGTGTCTCATCTCTTGCTCTTCCACCTTGCGTTTCAATAAGTTGGTTCTTTTTCACTTGGAAAAAAAACAGGTTTTTGTTTTGCTTTTGACTAGGCAAAGATGAGTACACAAGGAGACAGAGCGGATTTGAAAGGAGAAGTTCATTCATTCATTCTGGTGTTCCATTAGCAGGCACGTTTCCTATGAGCTTATAGTTTCATCTGACAAAAAAACAAATTAGCTTGCATTCTTTGAAACCTGTTTGTCTTTATAAATGAATTATGTTAAGTTTTGCCCTTTGGATCTTGAAAAGTTGAATTAGCATCGTAAGTGCAGTCACATCTAGTTGAGGCCAACAAGACCAGTCCAGGGAAGAGTATTAGGGCTAACGAATCAGAAGTGGCTCGCTCTGCATCTGTCCATTTCTGGAAACCACCAGAAATGTTTTTTGGAGGCTGCCAGAGGCTGATGGTAGGAGGAGGAAGTGAGTATTGAGGGAGTATCAGTTAACACCCTGATTACTCAGGAGAGGGGGCCCTGACAGCTTTTATGATGGCTGGTATCTGGTGAGTAGTATCCCCTGTCCCGGGGTGCCTCCCTCTGACACAGGGGGTGCTTGGACCCTGGAGCTGAGGGGCCCTGGAAGGGTCACCACCTCCCAAGGCTGTGCTGGAGCACTGTAGGGGGCCCAGGGCCAGAGGGTTCTGGGCTTCTCCCCGATTGGCCCACGGTATGGGAGGCGTTGATCCCAGTGCAGGCTGAGCTGGCAGGAGGGTCACAAGGCCAGCGGCAGGGTAATGGAGGCGCAGGCCCAGGGACGGTGAGGACGATGAGTCGGGGGGAGTGAGGAAGGATGGCTGAGGGCCCAGTTTTGGGAAAAGCCACAACTTAGATATGGCCTGTTTATCTATGCTCTGTGTGGCTACAGAAAGCTTTGGAATTTCCAGCATGTGACCATCTGCTTTCCCACTACAGTTGTTTGCCTTAATTGATAAATCATCATTCCAATTTGGTCAGTCTGATAATTTCTTAGGGTGGGCTGTTTCTGGGATGCCTGGGTGGCTCAGTGGTTGAGCACCCACCTTCAGCTCAGGTCATGATCCCAAGGTCCTGGGATCGAGTCCCACATCGGGCTCCCCGCATGGAGCCTGCTTCTCCCTCTGCCTGTGTCTCCACCTCTCTCTCTGTGTATGTCTCATGAATAAAGAAATAAAATCTTAAAAAGAAAAAGACTGTTTCTGCTGACTTGTCATGGGGATGTTTTGCTGTGGCCAGAGTTAAATTTTACTTTTGCGAAATTCTAATTTATGCCAATACCTTCCCACCCTCTACAGCTGTTCCCCAAAGTGATCTTTTGACCCTTATAGCTATTTCTTCTAGAATTCTCCACCTTATTTCCTGATGATAGGCTCATTTGTTCTTGTTTTTGATGTATCGGTTTTAGACAGTGTCTGTCAACTTCCTGCTGTGAGAAGGGAGCCGGTGGCAGTGCCAGGCCACCGCCTCCACCCACCACAGTCCTGCTGTAACCCCCGGGGATGAGAAGCCCATTTGGTGTTTATGGTGATCGTAGTCACTGCGAAGGCAACGTGTGCAATATAGTTTCAGTGCAGTTTCCTGGAGCCCTCTGTCACTTTTCCCGGGTAAACTCTTACTTTTGTGTCTTCTTGGTGACTCTCTGCCTGCGACAATGGTCTCCCCAGCTCTGCGACACAAAACTAACCTCCCCACTGGAGTCTGATCACTGCTCTGGTCTTCACTACACACACGTTCATGAGGGAAACCTGTCCTGTCCCGGGGAGACGGCTGACTGTCCACATTGTTTGCAAAGTGCCTGTCAGACCTCTGCTCCACCCTGTGGCGTCTTCACATACCGCTCACCAACCGCATTCACGTGCAGTTGAGCCATTAGAAATCCGCAGTAATAATTGTCGAAAACATTTCCTCAAAACTTTATATTTCTAGGATGTGTATGTACGGATGATCTGTATGTTCTAGATCATACATAGGAATTCCAGCGTGGGAATTTTAAATCAATCTCAGCCCCGCTTCTGTATTTGCTCTGACATGGGTGTTTTCTTATCCAATCGATGGGAATGTATAATTTCCCCGGGCACGGGGAGGGAGCCCGCAGTGCTTTTTTTTTCAGATGCTCTGGCCTGGATCCCTTGGTCCTGGAGCAGGTGCTGTTTGATTTTAAATGCTATCCCCAGAGAAGCTTTCCTTGCCCCAGTCACAAAATGCTGGACCAGATGAGGTTTCATGAGCAGATAGTGGCTGTGGGTGTGGAGGTGCAGGGAGTCCCTTGCAGGTGACTTGCAGGGGAGAGCACCTGTCAGCACACTCACACCTCCATGGCCATGGGTTGCATTGTCCTTGGGGCATCTGGGGGACCGGGGCTTCTGGAGTCCACTCTAGTGAAGTGGTTGGCAGCCTCCTGCTGCCTCTGTACAAGAGCCTCGGGTGCAGCCTGGGTGGAGGCACAATGCTGTGGTTATTTTCATCTTGATGCTAAGAATATTTGAATCGGTTGATTGCAATATGTCTTACTGAGTATCTTTATCAATGGTGTTTGAGAGTAAGGGCCTGAAGTTCCTTTGGGTTCAAGTCCTGTTCTGTTTTAAGCTTTGGTCTCTGTGAATGCACCAGTACAGGTAAGAATTCATTCATTCATTCATTCATTTTAAAAGATTTTATTTATTTATTCATGAGAGACACAGAGGGAGAGGCAAAGACACAGGCAGAGGGAGAAGCAGGCTCCATGCAGGGAGCCCGATGCAGGGCTGGATCCCAGGACCCCGGGGTCACAACCTGAGCTGAAGGCAGGTGCTCAACCACTGAGCCACCCAGGCGTCCCCACTGGGGAAGAATTCAGATGTGATGAACACCACTAACACTCTCCTTGACCACTCTCTCTGCCCCAGCCCACCCTCTGGGTAGGGGGAGGGGAGGTGTCTTTTATTCTAGCCTTTGCTGCTGTGCGTGAGCATGTGTGTGTGTGTGTGTGTGTGTGTTTGCATGTTCTTAACACCAATATTGTTTTGCAACTTTCTTTTTCTAATCAACCACATCTCTGGGGCTGAGGAGGTCTTCCTATCACTGATCGTTGTGTTTTATTCCACAGACTAGAAAATACAATCATTTACCGACAGACATTTAGGGTCGCCCTCACCAAATTTTTGATATTAATACCACGCCTCTAACCAAGCAAGCTGACTGGCTACCTAATTTTTATAAAGAAAGTTGCAGTGAATGCACTTTTTCTTTCACTTTTTTCCCTCTTTTTGCCCTTTACATCGTTTCACAAGACCAGCATGTTACTCCTCATCTCCAGAAAGATCTTAGCCCTGTCCATCCTGTTACCAAGTCCATCTACAAGGGCTGTTATATTCCAGCAAGCAGGGGCTTCATTTACAGGGAATGTAGTTAATCCTTTATTTTTTTTAGTGATACCTTGGGCTTTTGTGGTTTTTCTTACTGGTCCCAGTGGGGGGACCATGACCCCCACTTGCTCCATGGCCTCTGTCTTCCCTTGGCATCAGCTCATCTGGTTGCCTTTCCTTTATGGGGTGAGCTTTCATGCTATGCTTGGTGTTTCTAGGGTGAATCCTGGTCTTTTTATTTTCAAGCAGCCCTAGGAGTTCATTTCCTGAGTCTGCATTTGTTCTGTGGCTCTCTCCTAAGCTGTCCCCCATGAGCTTGGAGGGGTGGGGTGTGCACGGGCAGGGGGAGCCAGGATCCAGGAATCAGGTGGCTGGCACAGAGGCTGTCTGCCCTTTGCAGACTGTGGCCATGCCCTGCCTCTCCAGACACATGTCCTTCCTGCACAGGGCCTGCCGAGGAGCTGGGGAGCTGTGGGCTGCCCAGCTGCTCTGCTACCCTTCCCAGGGCGCTGGCACCCCCAGGGCACCGCACCTAAGGGCCCGCTTCCACCTCGCAGCCCACCCCTGCCACCTGCCTGCACATGGACCGTGATTTCCCTCTTCACGCTGAGCCCACCTTGCTTCATCCCCTGGCGTGGGCAGTAGTGTGCAGTCCCCTGGCACCCTGCCTTCTTCACTTCCCATCATGCTCATGGACTCTTAGCCTGCATTCCTGTTTTCACGCTCTTTCCTTCCTCTGTGTTTATGGCTGCTGCCCAGGCTGGGAGAGGAACTCCACCACTTCCTTCTCTGAGTAACCCCAATCAGCTGATGGTCATAGCTGCGTGAGGATGTGACAGCGGACGGTGGGAGGGGGTGGGTGGAGCTCGCGAGAACTGGCTGGGTGGCAGGCTGGGGGTGGCTTTGGCGTCCCCTGTTGCCCTGGGCACTGTGCCAGCCACCCTGGCACTTGAGCAGCAAGTGTGTCCACAGAGAGGGCCGCGGGATCCTGTCCACGCAGATGGTTAGGGCGGGGCGGACCCGAAGCAGGACTTGCTCAGAGGCACCTCTCAGGATGCCCAGGGTGTTAGGGTGGAAGGGACCTTGCAGAGCATCTAATTCACCTGTTGAGAAGGTGAAGTGACTTTTCCAAATGCTAAGGGGTGTTGCTGGGTTTCAGAGCCTCAGACTTGTGTGCCGCTCCTCCAGAGCAGTGATTCCTACCTACTGCCCTGATAAGGAGTGTAGATGGATCTGCCGTCGTGCCGTGTGGAAGGTGGCGCGTCCTGCAAGGGGACACAAGGAAGCCCAAGAAGGCAGAGCGAGGACAGGAGCTCTTTGTGCCGTGTCCTTACTATTGTCATAGCTTTGTGTTGGGACATTAAGTTCATTCAATAGGAACTGGGCAAAAAGTCTTGAATCGGTGAGAGGCTAGTAGGAGAACATCAGATGCTTTTATACATTTTATGTCCTTTCCACACACGTTAAGCCTACTTCCCAGGTCTCCATCAGAGTGAACTGGAGCTCCGGGGAAGCAGGCTCGGAAGGATGCACCGAGCTGCCGTCTGCATGTCCACAGGGCAGGCTGCCCCGTCAGGGGTAAGTCCTGTTCCCCACACGTGTTAGTGTCGCTGGGGCTGGGAGGGGCTGCTCGTGGAATAGAGCAGGGGAGAAGGAAAATATTCCAACTCAGTCGTGTTGTGTCCCATTGTGGAAACATTTGTGATGCAGGCGGGACTCTGGGATTCAGCCAGAGGAAGGCAGGTTGAGAGCTGGCAGGAAAGGATGCGCTCTAGAAGGAAGACAGAAAGCTATGGCCAAGGAACCACCGGTGTCTGCAAAGACGCATTAGCTGAAAAGCCAGCGCATCCTTCCAGCTTGTCTCTACTGAGAGAACTCTGGAAACCGTGTGGGTACCTGTTGATAGAGGAATGGTATTAGTTTGCTAGGGTTGCTGGACAAAGGACCAAGACCAGGGGGTTTAAATAACAGTTTTGGAGGCAGAAGGTCTGAGATCAGGTGTCAGTGGGGTTGGTTTTCTCGAGGCCTTTCTCTTTGGCTTGTGGATGACGTCTCCTCCCTGTGTCCTCACACCTTGCCTCTGTGTGTTAACTCCCCCCATTTTATGCAGACAGCAGTCCTATTAGATTAGGGCCTACGGTAATGGCCTCATGTGAACTTAATCACCTCTGTAAAAACTCTGCTTTCAAACATAATTGCATTCTGAGGTCCTGGCGGCTTAGGACTTCAGCACACGAATCTGTGGGACGTGATGGGTCGGCCATCACAGGTGGTGACATGAAGCCTGGCCCCTCCTCACTGGTGGCCTTGCTCTGCTGCCATTAGGAGCACAAGGGAACTCTCCAGGCCTCACCATGAGAAGACCAAGGGACACAATGAAACAAAGGGTGGGTAAGGGGAAACAGGATCCCCAGGGTCTTAAGACATAGGTGTAGTGGATTGTGGAGAATCAAGTGTGGAATGTTAGTGCAAGGCAGGCAGGGCAGGCAGGGCACCTGCCATTAGTCAGGAAAGGGAGTATGGGGCGTTAATTAGGGGTCTTGGAAAAGCTTTACTTCTTATACCAGAATACGTTTCAGGCTGAGCAAAAAATAAAAATTAAAATATAACAACAAGAGCCTAAAAGGGCTATAAGAAAAACTGGGGCAGGTTTTTAAACAATTATGGTGTGAGGAAGGCCTTTCTAAATATGATAGAAAATGTGAAACCAAGAAAAGGATTGATGAGTATTATTTCCTAAAATTTTTAGCAAATCTCTATACAGATGGAAAAAAAAATTCGTACACAAGTGGCAAAAACCATATGAAAGGTATTTGTTTTCAGTGCCAGTGCTGAAAGACCAGTAGCTTTGACATGTAGTGAGTTCTTTCAAATCAATGAGAAAAATGAGCACAGCCCAATAGAAACCTCCGCCAAGGATACACACAAGCCGTTAAAAAGGACAAATGAGCCCAAAGTGCGTGGATGTGCCCTTCCCCTCCAAAATGAGCGTTGATTTAAGGGTCTGCTCTGCGACAAGGTGTGGGGAAGAGAGACACTCACATAGGCACTGGCAGGGCCGTCAGGCATCGTCTTCTGAAATTTAAAACCCACATGTCCTTTGACTATGCAGTTTACTTTTTGGAACTTCTTACACATATAAATTCATGAAAATGAAGCAATATATATGCGTACAGTAATTCGTTGCAACAGTTCATTTTGTAATAGCAAAAAAAAAAAAAAAAAAAAGAACAGGAAAGGAAAGGAAAGGCAAAAAGCAATACGTATCAGAAGGGGACTGTCTGAATAAACTGGTCTGTCCGTGCTTTGTGATCCCTGTGTGGTGGTCTTCTTGAAAATGTGCAATCTTCATAGACCGACACATAAAGATGTCCAAGTCACCTCTTTACTCTGCAGACTCTTTACTCTTTGCTATTTAGGGTGATCATGATAAAAGAAGGTCTGAGTGGGATGAGGCTGGAGGAGAGCTAGAGCAAAACAGAGCATCAGCTGTGACTGGACATGGGTCTCCCCACAATGTAAGTGAGCCTCCAGGGGTTGGCCGGCTTCGGGAGGTGCTGCCCAGGCTCGGCCTGCCCGCGGCTGCTCAGGCTGCCCACCCTGCACATTCGAACATGGTCAGGCAGGTGGCCTGCCTTCGGACATTCATGAGGGCTCCTGCCCCTTCCCCTGCCAGGTGCAGCAGCCTAGGTTGAGACCAGGTTAGCAGGACTTTAGAGCACACAGGCACCTCTTAAAGCCTAACAGAATTGCCGTCGAGTTTGAATTTAGGGGTGTGCTGGGTATAACAGCAGCCGTGTGCGCCTAGGACAGCAAAGACCCTGGTCCACCCCTGCGTGTGCGTGTGCATGTGCGTGAAGAAGAGAAAGAGCTCACCCATCTTCACACCGTGGACACTTCCTTCCTTTGCACTTGTATCACAAGGCCTGGATGTCGGGACCTGGGGAAGAAGGGATGTGAGCCCCGTCAGTGCGATCTCTGCATAAGCCATCAGACTTGTAGGAGGTACAAGCGGACAGAACGATTCCCTGAGAAAGAATGTGCGCCCTGGGCTGACAGAGAAACTGGCCTGTAGCATTTTCTACACCAGGGCATGGAACGATTTCCATCTCCAAGATGACTCCTTAGCATGACTCCAGGTCCCCTTACTTACTTGAGATGCTTTGTTCTCACGAGGACAGAAGCAGTTTCACTCCGGGGGAGCTGGGGCCATGGTTTCTTGGTGTCTGTGGCTTGGCTTTAGGGCCTCACCGTCTGCAGCGGATGATGACAAGGGGACTGCTATCGCAGTGGGCCATCTGGGGACAGTCTGTGACCGTGGCCTACCTGGTCCTGACTCTGCCCATCCACGTACCCCTGTGAGGCACAGCACTAGACTCCCGCCGGGAGCCCCCAGGCCTCATCCCACATGTCCAAGTTTATGCTTTGTAATACAACTTTCACCCATAAATGCCCAGTTCCCACAAGTGGTCCTAAAGCCCCTCTCTGGGGGCGGCACACTTGGTAGAGGCAGACCAGGCACATGGGGCTGGATGCCATCATCCACTGAAACTTCTTCTTCAGCTCTTGGCAGCTCATCTCCACAGCAAAGCTGGAAACGCCTGCTCTGGCTGCAGAATTTTGGGACTTGCAGATGCACCGTGCAGAGCACCTGCGGTCTGGCTTGCAAAGAAGCTGCCTGCAGAATGGTGGTGGCTCGGTGTAACGGGAAATGCAGGAGCTACATAGCCTCTGTTCACCTGGGGAGTAAAAGAAAAGGGGGGTCTTTTAGGGGCAAAATGATTTTTGAAGACAGTGGGAGGGTCACAGAAACAGGGTGGCCTTTACCCAACAGTTTCACTTTGACTCTGAAGCAATCCAGCTGTTCTCTGGGGATGCATTTGGAAAGCCTGCTGGGTTTTACCAGGCGGCATGTAGGGAATGTCAGTGGACAGGGACCCCCCCCTCTTCACCAGCTCATGGCCTCCCTCCTCCCCTGAAGCACTAAAGCACTTTGTGACATTATTTTGGTCCTTGTCATGCACTTTTAAAGCGTCCATTTGGAGACTGTAGACAGACATTTTTGTGTGTTCTGTGCTCCCAGCATGGCCGGCACCTGGCGCTCTCACTGCCCCCCTTATATTTCAGTGTATCACGTATGATTTTGATCCAGTGAATATTTGATATTTGGAGTAGGTATTTGATCTAAAATGTGTCTCTCCTTCATAAAAAGAAACCTAGAGCCCACGTTTGGCTTCAGAAGGAGAAGAGATGTCTGGAGGGGAGAGGTGTCTGGGCCACACAGCCCATTCCTCCAGGTATGAAATTGTAAGATGATCCCAACAGTCCCATCACACTGGTCCCAGGGGTGTGCGCACTGTTCCGCTGCTGACACCTGACCCGGTGGGGACAGAGGCCTTTCTCCAGTGTCCCCACCAAGGATCTAGAATCCTGTAATTCTGTACATCGTCACCAGCCACGTGCGGTCGTTTACATTTCAAGTACTTAAAGGGAAATAAATTTTTATTTTTATTTATATGTTTTTAAATATTTTATTTATTCATGAGAGACCTAGAGAGAGGGGCAGAGACACAGGCAGAGGGAGAAGCAGGCTCCCTGTTGGGGAGCCCGATGTGGGACTGGATCCCAGGACCCCGGGGTCATGCCCTGAGCTGAAGGCAGACTCTCAACCACTGAGCCAGCCAGGTGCCTGGAAATAAAATTTTAAAATCAGTCTTTGCCACACTTCAGGCCATACATTCAAGGGCAGTAGCCACACGTGACTCATCACTCCATGCAGAACAGAGTAGAACAGTCTTTCCATCATGACAGCACGGTCAAGCCCCACACTGTTCCTTCCCCAGGTCAGGGACACATGTTCGACCTCCAGCCCCCCCCAGGGCTGCCTGCGGAGAGTGGATTGTAACTCTTGCCACTTGTTCACATTTGGACCTGGACGCCTCCCATTTCCTTAAAGGGCTCTGACCACAAGGCGCCCACATCCTTCACATGAGACCCCGAGTCTCGTCCACAGGATCTGGCCTGGCCCTTTCATCTGCCGTAGTGACATTTCCTACTCAATATTACCCGACACACACATGCACACACACATCACACACATGTATAGTGCACACACCGTATGTGTGCACATTACCATGCATGCACACATCACACAGGGGCATACACACATACACACATCACACAAGCAGAACACATGCACGTGTGCATACACACACATCTACATACACACAGCACATCTGTCACACATGCAGGCGCACACTCAGACACATACACCCATTTAGTCTAGCTTAGCGACGGGTCAGTAATGAGTCACACAGAGACTGGTTTCCAGTGGTTGCCCTGGAGCCATCCAGTGGGAACACAGCCTTGGAGGACAGTTCTAGCCAACACGTCCTTGGGTTAAACACACTTGGTTCAGTGTAGTTTCTGGAAAAATAACCTAGTTTCTTATTCAAGAGGATTTTGAGGTAATGGAGAAAACCTTAGTACTTGTTCATTTCTCTAAAAAAAAAAAATCCAACTTAATTTTCTCAAAATATTTGGGATCCAAGGGATGCTTGTCTGGAGAGGGAACATGTACTGAGGCAGGATGAAGGAAATGCGTGTAGATCTCATGACACGTTATACCCTGCCATGCAAGAAAGCTGGGTCTTTGTCTCCGGGAGTGTGGACAGTGTGCTCACGTGTGAGCTGAGAGGCGGGCGTCCTGGGGGACGGGGCCTGCAGGAGCCCATGAGGGCACAGGTGACCGTCCACCAGGTGCATGACCCTCCGCCAGGTGCTCCCGACCCTCTGGGCCAGCTTTGTCCCTGTCCCCTGTGCCCCCGCCTCCCTCCGGGCAGCTTGCCTGTTTCTGGATTTCCTGTGCTGCTCATTGGGAAGGGAGATAAAGCAGCAGAGGAACAGCAGCTCTGAAGAGCTTGGGAATTCTAGAACTTTCTTTCATGCGTCAGCCTGTTGTCAGGATGCGGAGCACACGCACCCCGCCTCCTGTGCACCTGCCCGGGCCACCGCTTCTGAGGCCTGCAGTGCCAGGTGCCCTCACCTGAGGGCCTGCACTCGCTGGGCTACTGTGGCTGAGGACGTGGGCGAGGATCGATTGCGTGGGCAGAGGGTCCCTTAAAGCTGCCTGCACATCATCGCCACTGCTTCCCCAGCCTGGTTACTGCTCATCCCCCAGGGCAGTTCTGTCTGGGTTGGCCGGGAGCCCCAGAACCTTCCACCTAGAGCAGCAGTGCCCCCACCTGGCCAGGTAGGTCACCTGGAGAGCTTCCAGAACCCCCTTCTCCCTTCCGCACCCCCCCCCAAGCTCTGAGCAATTTGGGGCTGAAGCTCCATCACCAGGCACCTTACACAGTGACTCACCCCGCTATCCTGAGCTGTAGTCAGGGTGGAGAAGCAGTGTTGCCATCTAGAACTTTCTTGGTTTTGTTAGGAGCTCAGGAAAGTAGACCTCTTTGGATTTCTGGATGAGGAATCCTGGGACGTCTACACCGCTGACATGCATCTGGAATGGGTCTGAAGCCCGTGTCTTCGGTGGGGGGGGACAGCCCTGCTCCAGCCTTCCGACCCTCGGTAGGCCATCGGAGCCTCCCCACCTTCCACAGCACTGTCATCCTGATGCTGGAATCACCCCCAGCCCCCCAGCCCCGAGGCCCCTGGACCATCTGGAACAGGCTCCCATCCTCCTCCGGCCTCGGGGGTGGCCAGGGAGAAGTTGAGTTTGCTCAACTAACAGGCTCCCTAACAGGCTCCTCCCCAACTACAGAGTCCAGGGGGAAAGTCCTCTGGTTTCTGAAAAGTAACTTTATTCCTTTTAAAGATTTTATGTATTTATTCATGAGAGACACAGAGAAAGAGGCAGAGACACAGGCAGAGAGAGAGAGAGAGAAGCAGGCTCCCTGTGGGGAGCCCCATGTGGGACTCGATTCCAGGACCCCGGGGTCATGCCCTGAGCTGAAGGCAGACGCTCAACCACTGAGCCACCCAGGTGTCCCTGAAGTGGCTTTAATTAAAGCTCTAGACATCTGTTCCACTCCTTCATGGAACTTCTCTGCCTCAGGAATGTTGATGTTGCATATTTGGCGTCTTCTCTGTCCCTCTAGTACTTCTGTGCGGAGCTCCGTGTGGATTTCCTTTCCATCCTTCGCAGCCTACGCCACCCTATTCCCCTTGCTCTCTGTGACTGCGCACCTGTCCCCCCTCCACTGTTTGAAATTGTCGCCTTTCCCGCCTGCCCCGACCTCTGACTTCTCTGACTCTTGCCTCCTCCCCGCCCCACCACCACCACTCACTTTTGTGTCTCCGGTTTGAGCTACTGTTTTAACCAAGCGATGATCCCAGTAGGCCCTTGGCTTCCATGGCTGTATGTGCGGCCATGACTTTATGGGCCTCCCACGTGTCTCTCCTATGGCTTCTCTCCTTTGATTCTGTCCGTGTCACTATGTCGACCAGGGGTAGGTTCCTCCTCTTGGAAAAATGAGTCATGTTTGGAAGTGGCCCAGGATGTGTGCCAGGCCCACAGAGTGTTTTCCTCATTCTCAGTAATGCTGAGAGAGAGAGAGAGGGAGGGAGGGAAAGAGAGAGAGAGGAGGAGGAGGAAGGGGGAAGGGGGAGGAGGAGGAGGAGGGAGACAATTGGCTTCACATTTACTTCTTCCCAAGGAGGCTGCCAGCCATTCAGAATCTCCTCTCCACCCTCAAAAACTGGTTGGTACCCCACCGCTCCGTGGGCTTTGCCTGAGGTCTGCCCTGAGCCGTACTCATCTTCCCTGAGGGTCTTCATGCTCCCAGGGTGAGCCTCGGCTGCAGTGGGTCCTGCTCCCTGCACACTGTTGTTTGGGGTTAGAGGAGTCCACTAATTTTCTGGCATTTCTCTCTCCTGTTCTTGTTGTGAGTTTGTTTCAGAGAGGAGGCAGCCATGGCCTCTCTACTCTGCAACGGCAAAGTTATCTGATGTTTTGGTCTTTGTGTTACAGAGCACCTTAAAGCATTTGTCATTTTCATTGAACAACTAAGTTTCTGCAGGAACAGGGAAGAATGAATAGAAGACATGATCAAAATGACCACAGACGTTCATGTGGCACCCTCTGCCTCTGTCAGCCTCTCTGCTCTGAGTGGCCAGCCAGGGCTATTTCCTTGCCTGGCTGTGTGATCCATTCAGCACGTTGATTTATTGGTCACCTCCTGCCAGCCAGGAATAGTGCTAGGTGCTGGGACCATGGCAGTAGCCAAGATCCTTCCCTGTGCTCTCATCCTGTTTCTGGTCAGACTGAAAGAAAGAGCAGGAGCCCAGCCCCAGGCCTTGAGCAGACATGACCTCATTTGTTCCTCATGGCAACCATCTTTTGGGGGAAATTTTAAAAGTACAGAAAAGTGCAACCACACTCACAGTAAACAAATATTGACATTTCCCCCCTCCCCCTTTTTTTTGCCCTTATTTCTCCTAAAAGAACATTACAAATAAAGTGAAGGCTACTTCCTTTTTATGGTGAGTAATTTGCCCGAGGCCAGAGAGCTGGTGAGCAGCAGGACTGATGTTTCAAGCTCAGGTCCTCCCCGGGGGCAAAGGCTGTGCATTCTCTTGTTTACTTTAACAGGTGTCCTTTTAAATACACATTGGTGATGCCCTGTTCACTGTGTGGCTCGCCTGCAGCAAATATCAACACCTGTAACAGAGGACCAGACAGACGTGCTTCATGACTATTTTTTGGTATATGCATATAAAAGCTCTGTTTTTGAGGATGCCAGGAAATTGTGTAGAGCCAACAAATACAGTGGGATGGGGTTGTCAAGAGCTAACACTAATAAGATAGAAGTTTCGCACATAATAGCATCTATTTACCATCATATGAATTTTACAATAACTATACTTTCACATCTCTTTTGTGTACAAGTGACCATGGATGCTCTTGTGAACATTCTAGAAATCACTCAAAATGGGTGAAGGATGAGTCTAACACATTTAGCATCTGATATAAGGTAGTGTATACTCGATCCTCATTATCCGCAGGTACCGTTTGCAAATTCACCTACTTGCTGAAATGGTCTTGCGACTGCGTAGCCAGAGCTCTGGGCACTTCCGCGGCCCTTTGTGGAAACGCACAGAGCGTCAGAGCGTTGATTCGCCCCTGAGGTAGATGAGGCGCACTCTGCCTATGTGTCATTTTTGTGTCCATCACGTCCCACGTTTTTAAAACTTTTCTGCTTTTTGCTGGTGACTTTGCAGTTTAAAACCACCCGTAACCATAGTGCTAATGTGCTGTGTGGTGCATAGGGCTTCGATATGCCTTCTGGAGAAAATACATGTGAGATGGGCTTCCTCTGGGCAGGCGTTGCGGTGTTGCTGGTCATGGGTTCAGTGTTAGTTAAGCAACGATAGATGTTAAATCACGTGTCTTTGAACAGAAACACACTTAGAACAAACCCGTGCATTGATTGGCTGATGGCAATATGTGACCACAGACTCCCAGGAACAAGCCTGTGTTTCCCCTAGAAGCAGTGGTTCCTTATTCACTAACTCAGTGTTCAGGGAAACGTTTTAGGACATAATTAGCACACGTAATGAGAATTGACTGTATTTTATTTTATTTTTTATATACAGCAGGGAAATGATTTTAATTTTTATATATTTTTTAAAGATTTTATTAATTTATTCATGAGACACACAGGGAGAGGCAGAGACACAGGCAGAGGGAGAAGTAGGCTCCCTGCAGCGCCCCCAATGTGGGACTAGACCCCTGGACCCTGGGATCACGCCCTGAGCCAAAGGCAGATATTCAACCACTGAGCTACCCAGGTGCCCCGGGAAATAATTTTCAAAACCAAGCTGGATTAGATGGGTTTTATAAGAGACATGATTTTGAAACAAATGAACTGTTTTACAAATACAGTGAAAATCCCTTAGTCATGCATTTCTTGTTCATTAATTGACAGATTTCTCCTGAGCTCCCACAACATGCCTGGCACCAGGCTCGTACCTAGGATATCAGTGAACAGGTGCAGAGGTCAGATCACAAACATCAGGATTAAAAGCAGTGTAGACAACTTGGTATTTCTGTTTAAATTTGTAACAAGCCCAATGAGTTCCCCAAACAAGAATATTCAAATTCTCACACAAATGTTTTTCTTATGAAAGAATAGTTTTTCATAGCCAGGATTTTTTAAAAGGATTTTACTTATTTATTTGAGAGACAGAGTACAAACAGGATAGGGAGGAGTGAAGGGAGAACGAGAAGCAGGCTCCCCACTGAGCAGAGGAGCCCCTGACGATTCAAGGACCCTGAGATCATGGCCTGAGCAGAAGGCAAATGCTTAACAGACTGAGCCACCCAGGCGCCCTCATAGCCAGTATTTCCAAGTAAATATTTTTCTAATAACCGGGGAGTGATTTTATGGCTGGTTTACTTCCAACTCCACAAGCTGGCAACTGGCGATGATATAGTAAATTGCACCTGTGGTGGGGCTGGGGGTGGGGAGGGGCTGTGGCTCATATTGTTCAGACCTGCAGGTCATCGGAGGTTATGTTTGTCACAGGCTAACTCAGGTGCGAGGCAGAAATCTTGGGGGCACATAAGGACAGCAGTGGGCTTTTTCCTTCAGTGCCTCTGTCCTGCCTCATACAGCTCAGGTGCGAGGAAACACGTCCATACCTAGAGCGTGCCCAGGTCCCCACCACCCACGACCCAGAGCTCCTTTTGAGTTCCTCCAGTGCACGCGCAATTTATAAACTAGGGGATAGGACAGGAGCTCGTAAATGGCCATTTTGGTGACTTTCTGGAGGCTGAACGTGGACTAATTTGAGAGAGAGAAACTCCTCCGGGTTGCAGCCTTAGGAAGGCCTCCGCTTGCTTGGTTTTTATCTCTAAAAGTCTCATTTTAAAGATACCTGGAAAATGTTTTACACGGGTATGGTAAGACACACCGACACGATTGGAGGAGGACGTTTTTATGCTCACAGATCCGTAGAAACAGGAGGTACCGTGTGCATGGCCACATAGGGAAATATCAGGGTTGTAGGGAGGCAGAGGGAAAGGGAGAAGGTGGGCAAGAGCCCTTGTTGTGGTTTCTGCAGGAAAGGTGAGGTGAGGCAAGCAGGCTTGAAACAGGCTCCTCTGAACAATTTCATTGGGTTCTCAAGTGTGAGGGCTGTCCACTGTGGCCTGGCACCTGGCCCTAGGGTGTGAGGGCCCAGTCAAGCAGGGGATGGGGGATGGGTTGGCTCCTCATTTGTAGGAGAGGCCACTACTGTGTGCAGAAATTGTCCAACCATGCAAGGGCAGTCTCTCTCTGAGATCAGCAAGACCATCAAAACATCAGAAATACAGAAAATAACAAAAAGAATAAGAAAACGAGAAGAAAATGATATATACACGCCTCATGAGGTCATGAGGTTGTCATGGTGACAACGGAGAAAGCACCCCTCGTGACTGGTAGGGGGAGGAGAAGAATCATTGTGAAATGCACCCAGAGCCTTCTCCACAAGAGGCTCCTCTCCAAGGAGAAGATCTTGTCACCACTGTGTTCAGCTGAAGCAAAGGGATTCCTTGTACTCCACCTTGTGTCACCTGAAGGACAAAACCCCACACACCTATAATTAATGAGGGTAAGGCTTTAGGTAAATTGATTGGAACATAGCGGGCAGGAAAGGGAGTAGGGGGTTTGGAGGAGGAGCAGCTACACCACCGGAGAAACACTTGGACAGGTCACAGCCTCCTGGCCTGGCTCACTGAGAGCCTGAGAGTTAATGGCAGGGTCCTGCAGGCCTCACCTCCCCACCAGTAGGGCATGGCATAACACTGGATGGAGCATACACTCCTCTGAGAAGGAGTAGTTGGGGAAACCCAAAGACAAGTGAAGACACAAAAATAAGACCGAAGAATGTGAAGTCTCACAAATGCAACGTGAGAAAACATGAAATCCTAGTGGATCGTAAGGTAAATCCTCACATGAAGGGCCTGTTCACCACTTCCTATTATCTGATTCAACACTGCCAGGGCTTCAACAGCAACAACAACAACAAAAAGCCAAACACGTCCAGGTTTCAAAAAACATTACAAGGCATGCTAAAAGGGAAGTGAAAATACAGTCATCACAAGGATCCAGAAAACTCACAGAAAGAAGAGAAAATCTTGAAAAAATCCAGAGAGGGATGGAGACCCTATGCACAGTGGAACAAGGATCAGAGTTATTTATGGAAGACTTCTCATTTTAAACTGTGGAAACCAGAACTGGTGCTGTGAAATATTTTAAGTGTTGAGGGAGAAGAAAACACAAGCACCAACCTAGAATCTTATATCTAGCTCAAGTATCCTTCAAATGTGAAAGAGAAATCAAGACTTTCTTGAACAAACACACACTTAGAAGATTCCCCACTAGTTGACTGGTCCTACGAAAAATATTACAAGAAGTTTTTCAGATAGAAGGGAGAGGATATAGATCCAAAATTTAGGTCTGCCTGAAGACAGGAGGAGCATCAAAGGAGGAAAAAGTCAATTAAAATATTTTACTTTTCTTATTTGAAACTGACCTAAAAGTCAGACCATTCATTTAAAGCAATAAAACCAACAGTATACTAGTGATTCACACAGGTGAATAAGTGGAAGGAGTGGAAGCATTGTCACAGTTGTTGGGAGGGAAGAATGGGAATGCTTTTATTTTCATTTTTTTAAAGTTTTTATCTATTTATTCATGAGAGACAGGCAGAGACACAGGCAGAGGGAGAAGCAGGCTCCCTGTGGGGAGCCCAATATGGGACTCAATCCCAGGACCACGGGATCACGACCTGAGCTGAAGGCACATGTTCAACCACTGAGCCACCCAGGCATCCTGAATGGGAGGTAACTGTACCATATATGAAGTGGATAGTGTTATTTGAAAGTTAGGTTTAAAAGTCAGATTTTAAATGTAAACTTTTAACTCCAGGGCAACCACTAAAAATTTTTAAAATTTATGCTGGGAAGATCTGCAGTGGAATCTCCTAAAATGATTAACATAAGAGAAAAGAGAAAAAGAGGAGAACAAAGAGACAACAAATGCAATGGATAAAAAAGTTACAAATGTGTTAGATATCAATCCAACTAAATCAACAATCACTTTCAACACAGATGGTCTAACTACGCCAGTTTAAAGTACAGAGTTTATAGGAGCGAACCAAAAACATGACCCAGGGCAGCCTGGGTGGCTCAGTGGTTTAGCACCATCTTCAGCTCACTGTGATCCTGGGGTCCCAGGATCAAGTCCCACGTTGGGCTCCCTGCATGGAGGCTGCTTCTCCTTCTGCCTGTGTCTCTGCCTCTCTCTCTCTCTCTCTCTCGCTCTCTCCCTCTGTCTCTCATGAATTAATAAATAAAAACTTAAAAAAAAAAAACATGACCCAACCATATGTTGTCTGCAAAAAAAAACCTATCTTAAATGTGAAGACACATATGGATTAGTGCTAAAGAAAGATAGTCCCTGCTAACACCAGTCAAAATAAAGATAGAATAGCTGTATTAATTTTAGCTAAAACAGACTTAAGAAAATGGAGGGCTATCAGGGATAAAGAGGAGTGTTACATAACCATAAAGGGATCAGTTATCCAAGAAGATGTAGCAATCTTCAACATGTATGCACATAACAAAGAATATCAAAATGCAGAAGGCAAACACTGAAAAAACTCAAAGGAAAATGGGCCAATCTACTATTGTAATTGAAGATCTCCATCCCCTTCTATCAATAATTGATAGACTAAGTAGATAATCAACAGGGTACAGATGACCTGAGTAGCACCTTTAATCCCATTGACATTGACTTGACACTCATAAAGTATTCAATCCAACAGCAGAAAAATACACATTCTTCTCAAACTGACATGGAACATTTATCAACACAGAGCATGTGCTTGGAAAACATATGTAAACATTCTTAAATGAATAAAAAATAATATAAATTATGTTCTCAGAATATGGTGGAATTAGCCTAGAAATCAGTAATAGAAAGATAGCTGTAAAATCTCCAAATATTTTTAAATTATACAACAGACTTTTAATTACTTTGTGGGTCAAAGAAGAAGTGTGATGAGAAATGTGGAAGCATTTTTGAACAGAATAAAAATAAAAATTCAACCTAAAATTTGTGAAATTTAGCAAAAATAGTGCTTAGAAGGAAATTTACGAAGTGCAAAAATTAGATAAAGAGGAATATATATAACCCACAACCTATACTTCTATCTTAGAAAACTGTGAAACAGAAGTGCAAATAAAGACTAAAAGTAAGGAAAAAAAAGCAATAATTAAAATGAGAGCAGAAATCCTTAAAATTAAAGATGGTAAACAAAAGAGAAGAGACAGATTCACTAGTATCAGAAATAGGAGATATCACTACAGATTGATTACATGGACATCAAAAAGAAATAATGACCCACTAGTGTGGAAGAGTCTGTCCTCATCAATGTAATGACACACGTGACTAATTCCTGAATGACAGAAACTACCAGGACTCATAGAAGGGAAAATAGCCTGAAGAGTCCTGACTTTTCAGTTTAAGTCAATAATTTAATTACCTCCTCCCTGCCTGAAAAAAAAAAAAAAACTGTGTTCATATGATTTCCTTGATGAATTATACCATACATTGAAGGAGGAAATTATACCAATTTTCAACAATTTTCTCTTCCAGAAAATAGAAGCAGAGGGACAGAGACCTCGATATGACTTGATGTTTAGGTTGATACAGATCCAGATGGAGAAAGAGAGAGAGAAATTCTTCAGATAGTGCACATGGACGGCTTAAGTGTATTTGTATGTTGACTTTCTTTCTCTGTCATCTGAGAACGTCTGGAGGCAATGACATCCCAGAGCAGTGAGCACACCTTGTGCCCAGATCTTGGTCTCTGATACCACTGTCAATCACAAGGGACAGAGAAATGAGAGAGTGTAGAAGTGGAGTAAGAAACATACTTGAGACACTTGCTGTATCTTTAGTGCCAGAAATAATGAAGTGCCCCCCAAAACCAAACCAAAACAAAAACCACAGTGATAGAGCCATTTTAAAAAAGGGCCCAGGAACCAGCTAGGAGGGTTCCTAGTGGGCGTACTGGGACAGTCAGCGCAACAGAATAAAGTAGTATTGGCTTAAAACCTAAAGTATAAAATAAATACCCTTGAGTCCACACCTACATAAATAAATGATTGAATAAATAAAACAGGAAGGGAAGAATAGATACATCTACTCTGCAGAAGAATCCTGAACAATTTATGTAGATACTCAAGAAGGTGGAACATACCTTCCCTGCATGTGGAGAACCTCTGCTGTGAGGTGACAGAAAAGGGACTCTATGTTTGGCCAGAAGGCCTCGCGGAGGTCCTGCTCGCACTCCCCTGAGGGCCTCGGAAGGCTGAGGCTAAGGAAGGGCTGGCCTCAAGCGCTGGCTCCACCACGATTCCTATGGTCCTGTTACCTGTGAGGTAACAGGCCTCCTGAGCCTGATGCCAGGCCCGATGAACCCGGGCACCACCGCCTTTAGGGATGCAGCCAAGCCAGCTGGTGCCCTGTGACCCAGTGCTGGTGAGCTTCCTGTTGCCATCCTGCCATCTGGGTCATCATCCACTGTCACTCTCACGGCTCTCACCGGCCAAGCCAGCACTAAAGGTGCATACCTGGCCTTTCGGTGGCTCGAGTTTGTCGTCTGTAAGATGGCAATGCTTCTTGTGTAGAGCTGTGGCTTCCGTAGGCCTGGGGTGCAGGTTGGCTTCTGTTACTTTTCCAAGCACATCCTTGTGCGTCTCTTGGCCGCACCAAAGTAAACCCCCACCAGGGGGGGTCTCTCAGTGTTGCACCTCTGGTGATGCTTCGGAGTGGAGTCCGGCCTCCCCCAGCTCTCGTTCCAAGTGTGGGAGATGGCACAGCCTGGAGTGTGACATTTAAAGCCATGCTCTTTGCACGGAGCATGTGTGTACAGATGTTTGGAAAGTACCTCCCATCTCAAACGGCGACCCTTGTAAAGTTGTGTCTCCCACTGGTACTGTGAGCGGCTGCCCCCAGGGGATCTGCGACGGGGCCTGAGAGAGCTCTGACTCCACACATGGGCTCTCCTGACTCGAAGACCACATCTGCTCAGCCTCGCCGGCCCCCTGCCGGGAATGGGCATCCTGATGAGATTTCTCTAGGATTCTTCTCCTATTTGATCCCGCCTTACAGGGGAATTGGATACTTATAATGTCTTTGGGCTTTTTCAAAAACATTTAAAGTACCCACGAAAATTTTGGTGTACCCTGCTTGGCACTTAGGTTCCTATAGTAACACAGGGGTCGTTGAGTAAGAACTCCCGGGGCGCTGCTTGTCCCCAGGCACGCAGTGCAACAGGCCCAGCAGTGTCCACTGGCACCCTCAGAGGTGAGTCTGTTCCAGTGGGACCCGGGTCCTGGGGGTTGGCTGCATCTGAATGCACTGTTAAAGGAAGCCTGTGGCATGGGGGATCTGCACTTCTGTTTTCCGGTTGGTTTTGTGTCGAGGCTGGAGGTGGAGGCCCACTTCCCTAATTACAGACACTGTGCAGCAGTGGTGTGAAGGCCTCTGGCTTGTAAGAGGCCGTGTCTTCTGCTCTGTCTCGTTTCCGCTCTTTTCCCTTTGAATGCTCCTCTCCATTTTTGTGGGTTCCCCCTGCCACACACCCTCCCACACACATACACTCCCCACTGGCCTGGACATCTGATTCCAGACCTGCGTTTGAATCCAGCAAAGGAATGTAGGTGGCACATGTGGGAGTCAAGCACACCCAGAGCCCCAGCCTCCCACCCTCCTGGGGTGTCTGCAGGAAGGGGGCCACTCGCAGGTTTCAGCAGGTCCACAGCTGCACCTGAGTTGCTCCCCGAGGCAGCCTGAGCTCTCCCACCGAGTGCATGCCTGTGCCATTCCAGTCCTTTCCTGCAGTTGTCAGGTGGCCAAACCATGCTTCTTCCCATCACATAACCTTTGCCACCTACTCAAGCACAGGGTATACTTAAGGTGTCACGGGTTTATGACATCCAAGAGCACCGGCCAAGGCTGCTGTGATGTGGGGCAAGCATGAGTCCCCCACAAATATCCTTCCACAGACTAGAAAAAGGTGATAGTGACTTCTAATATATATCAAGTGACTCTTTCTGTGGAGGTGTTAACCCAGTTTAGTGCATCCTTGCGTGTTTACATCGGGTGATTGGGTTTCTCCCGCTGCCTCAGGGTCCCTGTGTTTATGTGAACGAGGTGCAGGGATGGGAACCCCAAAAGTAGTGTCCAGAAGCTGAAAACCTCAGCCAGGGACCTCTGGATGGGACAGGAGAAGCTAAGTCTCTGTGGGATGACCGGGGCTTCCCCAGAGGGTCACCAGGAGGGTCACATGGAGCAGAACCAAGGAGAGTGTGGCTGTTTCACTGTCTGTCTGGCTTCCCTGTGTGGTTTGCCACGTGAAGAGGCCGCTGACAGCTGTCAGTCGTGATCAGTGTGCTCTCCTGCCTATTATTTCATTGTTTTTATTTTTCCTGCTTTCTGGACACAGTGGCTGGGTGTCCGGAGACCTGCTGGCTGCAACCCCACCCTCTCCGTGCTAAGCCTGCTGGGCCTGAGCTGGGGCGAGACCCCCACTTCCAGGGTTGAGTCTGGGCCAGGCCTCAGGACCACATATGGCCAGTTCAGGGTGTAGGTGAGTAGGAGCTCCCACTGAGAAGCTGAACCTGCAGCGACTTCCAGTAACACCAGAAGGCAGGAGAGGTATAGAGGTTCTCACAGTCTTGGGGTTAACGCTGGGCCCCTGGAGCAGACTCCTGCTCCCCGGAGCCACTTCTGGGGTGCAAAGAGTCTCTCTTTCCCACATGGCACCCAGAAAAAAAATCACTTGCACATAGTAGATGCTCAACAAACATAAAGAGTGAATAAATGATTTATATTTTAACGTTAAATTCACTTAGGGTGGGCTGGTCTCTTGCATGCAACCAAACATGTTGAGAGTTAACATTTATGTTGACGTCAGCACATAGTATCTGTGATTTGTGCTACTGGGTCGAGGAGGAAGCATCGCTTCGGCTTGGAAGCAAGGTTCTCTGTGGAGCCTGAAAATCTAGGTGTTGGCTAAGATGCGTCAATCTTTCCTCCATGCGTCATTAGGAACTGAAGTTTGGAAGCATCAAAAAAGAACGCAGGTTGGAAGGTTTGGGCGGTATTTTCAGGTGTTGAAACTTCTCCCTCTCTTTTTAAATTTAGTAAAACACACATACACACACACACACAAACAAAAACAAAAAAAGCACTTTCTCCAGCCTTAGATTTACCTTTTGTTTCTGAAATGTGTGTCTTTGTACTCTGGGAAGCCGTGCTTTCCCACCAATGCAGAAGTGGGGCGCGGGGCGGAGACGGCATTGCAGGGCTCGGCCTGGGAGGCGGCGTCTGCAGCAGCGGCCAGCGGGCAGGCCTCGGGACGCTGGGGCACGGCCCCCCGGAGGGAGGGCGAGCCCCTATCGCTCAGGAAGCCGGTGGACACGGGACTGACTCAGGCGGGGCGCCGTGGGTTCTGTTTCTCCATGTGTGGCCACAGCGTCTGTGTCCACGTGTTATCTCCCCCGCCCCCCGCCCCCCGGAGATCCTGCTGCAGGAGGCAGCGCCCACCGCCCGCCCTCTGCGGACCGGCCCAGGGTGGTCCTCCTCTGGGGCCTCCTGGGGCGGGGGGGGGGGGGGGTTCCACACTGCACCTGCCGGGCCTGCTCGGGCCTGCTCACAAGTCCAGTAATCAGCCAGCCCCTGCCCCGCCCGCTCGGCAGCCCTATTGCCCCTGCAGGCTGGGCTCTTTCCTCTTTTTTATGTAAATGAATCAAACCCTCAGATGAGGGTATTTTTATATGCGTCCCACACTTAATTTTCTCAGCTGCAAGCAGTGGAGGGAATTCCCAGGCAAATTTTTATCGGGGTTGCTTTGCATTGAGGAGGGCAGGCTGTGTGGCTCTGAGTGTCCTAAGCCGAGGTACCTCGTCGCCCCTTCCTGATTCTGTTCCCCCGCCTGCCCGGCAGGACTCTGGCAGAAATTGTCTCCAGATATTTCCCCAGACTGCCATTCGCTTCTGCCACGGTCACCTCTGCGCATTATAGGAGGCTGTGGGGCTGGGGGATGTGGATCGGCCACGTTAGCATGCTGAGCGCCGTGGGAAACGTTCTCTGCAGGAAGTAAAAGGAGCCGCGCCTGTGTGGTAGAGAGCACAGCTTGGGCAGGAGCCACGCTTCAGTGGGTCTTAAGAAGCCCTGGTCTGGGCCCCCTGAAAACCCGGATGGATAGGGCTGAAGAGGAATGAAAGCACGGAGACCCGTGCGAAGGTTCACGGCCTGAAACAAACACGGATTCGGGGAACGGGTGTAGGACCGTGGTCTCGGCCCAGGCAGCGAGCGCATCTCCCTCCGCAGCGATGGGTCCTTGCAGGGGCAAGCGAGCAAACTCGGGCAGTCAGGCCTCATTATTTTCTTTTTAATTATTTTTTAATTGGAGTTTGATTTGCCAACATATAGTGTAACACCCAGTGCTCATCCCGTCAAGTGCCCCCCTCAGTGCCCGTCACCCAGTCACCCCAACCCCCCCGCCCACCTCCCCTTCCACTACCCTTCATTATTCACAGATTCCACAGTTAGGACTTCGCCTTCCCGCTGAGCTGTTTTCACAACTTCCAGCCAGTACTCCCCTCGTCTGCGTGGTTTGTGGACACGAGCCGAGCAGCGGAATGCAAGCCTCCTGACACACCGGCTCCCAGCTGAGGTCCGGCGAGGCAAGCCCCTGCCTCCTTGTTCGGGCTCAGGCTGTACACAAGTGTCCTCCTCGTGGTCGATTTACTACCATGATTGGTTGATTGATGGATTGATTTTTCTTTCTTTCTTTTTTTTTTTTTTTTTTTGCACTTCTTGGCGCTTTTGGTTGGTGATTTTGTTGAGGATGGCCCCAGGCTTCGTGCCGTGCGCCATGCCGTGTTCCTAAGTGACCCAAGGGTCAGTTTCATTCTGGGTGAGTCAAGTAAGCCATGACATTGAGCAGTCAAGTGGTCAAGAGTAAAGATAATGGAACCAGAGTGTCTGGATTCAAAATTCAAACCCTGCTTTTGCCACCTGGCCTGGAGACCTGATGCAGTTAAGAAACCAGTGCTTTGTTTTCTGTTAATTAAATGGACATGATACCACCTGCATCTTCAGGTTTCAGATGGGGACCAGGACCTGCTACATAATAAATTCTCAAAAATGTTACTACTGTGAGGAGGAGGAGGAGGAGGAAGAGGATTACTGAAGGATTACTCCAGATTTCTCTTCTGGCACCTTGACCGCCATGGGACTCTGCTCTTCCCGGTCCTTCCCTGTCCTTAGTTCACAGTGATGATGGCAGTGAATTACACCAGGGGACATTGGAACCTCCAATTCACCGCTGAGGATGCTAATGCAGTGGAAGGGACGTGTCAGGCCAAAACCGAGAGCACAGTGGTTTCCAATCAGGGCGCATGGTGGAGGAGGGCATTGCCCCAGGGAACATTTGGAGACATCTGGAGACAGTTTGAGGTTGTCACTGTGGGGGACTCGGGGGAGTGCTACTGGCATTAATCAGTGGAGGCCAGGCTGTCAGGACAAGACAGCTCCCACATCAGAATGACCTAGACGGAACATCGGGAAACCCTGGGCCAAGGTCATGTCGGGTGACGGATGCAAGGAACCAACAGAAGGAGTGTGGGGACATGCTTTGGCTGCTGTGCAAGGGCATCATGCATTAGCTAGAAGCCCAGCGGGAATTCTGGGGTGCCGAGGCCACCCACGGTCACGACTGTGGACGCCAGGAGCAGACCCAGGGGTGGCCTGCGCCCCTGCTTGTTGAGGTCTCCGCGGTGGTGGCATCAACTCTGGCTGCACTTTGAAGAGGGTCTCAGAAGAGTGACATGGAACTGTGTGGGCGAAGTGCCCAGAATGGTGAACGCTCTGGAAGCAACATCGGGGGGCAGGGGGAGGACACTGGAGTGCCAGCAGAGGGAAGATCATCTGGGGAGGCAGAAGGACCTGCATGTCCTGTCAGCAGATGGGGGGCTGGGCAGGAGGAAGAGAGGCCGGAGGTCGGGCACACAGGTCCCCCCCACGCGGGAGCAGTGATCCAGGAGGAGGCTGGCCTGTCCTCTGGGTTCTCTGGCCCTGGCTCGGTGCTGTCTGCCTGGTTAAGTGGCTGCATGGTGGGGGTCATGCGTTCACTGCAGAAACTCTAAAAGAAAGAGAGATGGGCATGCTTCCCTCTAACAGGCATTCTGAGAGCACCTAGGAAGCCCCGGAGTGCTGGGGGACCTGGGGAGCTCCCGTCTTAGAGTGGGAAGAGCTCCTGGGGAGGGCGATGATGGAAATAAACTGTTTTATGAGATAAAGATGAATGGGGGCATGTCGTCAGCTTACACCTCTCTGGGAGGTGGCCTGAGCGGAGACCACAGGCCTGAGGAGGGATGAGCAGTGGCCGGCAACAGGGAAGGTCTCTCCCCGTGAGGACAGGAAGGAAGGGTGGATGGCCAACACGGGCAAGGTGAGAAGCAGCTCGGGCCGAACCAAATAGGGTTTGGGATGGCACAGGGAGGTGACCTGCCCACATTCCCCCACCTGCTGTGTAGGGAGCAGACCATTTGGAGGGCAGGTGGCAGGAGGAACTGGTAAGACCCTGCAACATGTGCTACCAGGGTGATGATGGGAGATGCTGAGAAGCCGTGGCTGTGGGACGTATTTAGAGGAGAACTGAGGAGAGATCCCCGGAGGTCCCTGGTCCAGCCTCCAGCACAGAGCTCACTGCTTCCTAAAGAAATGGACACCCCGGGGAGTGAGCAGGCTGGCCCCCGCCTCCGTGGAGCTGTGCGCTGTTACAGGGAGGGCTCTGGAGACTCCAGGGTCTTGTTCTCAGCTACTATTTAAGGTCGGTTGTCATTTCCCCGGTTAGGGCCGGCCGAGGGACAGATGGACCTGAGCAACCAAAGCCCCCTCAGGGGCCCTTGAAAGCTGAGTTGTGTGTTGGACGTGCAGGTGGAAATATCAGGGGCGTGGTGTTCAGGTCAGGAGCTCAATGGGCGCAGGTGAGTGTGCAAGTGCTGGGCCTGCCAGTAGCAGGGGTGGTGGGGGGGGGCATGTGCAGGGGGAAGATGAGGCCGGAGACCCAGCCCCAGCACCCAATGGGTGCAGAGTAAGTGAAGGAAGGAGCCACGGAAGGGGGGGTCTGCAAAGGAGAGAAACGGTACCAGGGAAGCGCAGGGGCTGGGCTCCTTCCAGAGCTTCCGGAGGTCGAGCCAGGTGAGGCGAGTCAACAGGCAGCGCGGGGGGTCTTGGATGCAGGTCCAGCAAGGGGCATGGCAGCCACCTTGTTGATCCCTTGTTGGGGGCCACATTCTGATAGCACAATGCATTCTGCGTTTTGACCGAGCCCACATGACGTGCAGCACGGGTCGGGTCTGCAGGCAGATAAGCTGGATGTGCATGCGGGGAGTGGGGCCCTGAGAGCTCCACGGCATGGGCGGAGCCAAGTGCAGGGATGGTGTGCCCAGGGGCCTCTCTGACAGGGGGCAGTGGCCCAAGAGGGGAGACCAGTGCCATAGATGGGGGTGCCTCGAGCGAAAAAACACTGGAAGAGAAATACTGCTCCTTCCCAGAGAGGTCTTGTTGTTAATGGCACCCTCGGACGTACATGCGAGTGTAGACTGTGTAGACAGGATATAGCAAAGCAAACCTGGCTGAGATAGGAACTACTAGAACCCTGACGAGAAAAAACTTATGATTTTAGTCAAATGGAAAGAAAGAAAGAAAGAAAGAAAAGAAAGAAAGAAAGAAAGAAAGAAAGAAGAAAGAAAGAAAGAAAGAAAGAAAGGAAGGAAGGAAACCAGAAAATTGTTTATATCATTACATTATAATAAACCTGATTTTTTTTGGGTGGGGCTCACTCAGGAGAACGGATTTGCAGTATTGGCTGGAGAAAGTCATTACCTGTGTCTGGCAGGTATTCTCGTGTTTGATCACTGCTTGTCGGGAAATCTGTGTTGTGGAGACGCTGTTTCCACATGGCTGTGTGCATGTCTGTGGTGTGTGTTCTGTGCACGTCCAAGTGTAACACAGAGGGGTGTGCGCTTTCCTCCCTAGGTGTACAGACGGGGTTACCCAGGTAATATTCCATTGGTGACCAGCCCCTTTCGGTTAAAATGTAGGCTTCTTTGGATATTTTTTGGATAATGGCATATTCCGTTCTCATCTACAAGCACAACTGAGGGAACATGCCCTCCCGGTTACAGATGCAGCCGCTTCCTCCATGCCACTCTTCTGAAGAGCACACGTCCTTGTCGTGCGAGGAGCAGCTTCTCTGGGACAGGTGTCCTCATGAGATGCAGAACCCGCACTGGTTCTATAATATCAGCTACACACATGGTGCATGGTGGGTGCCAGGAAGTGGTCTGCAGAAGGACAGGGAAGGGACAGCCGGTCGCCCAAGGCCAGAGGCACCTGCGGAGAGGCTGTGCCTCTTCATCCTCGGGGTGTGGGCCTTGCAGTCCTGCCCCTGAAACCCCCCACCCCCCAACCCGCCCAGACGGACATGCATGGGCTGCGCTGCCAGCCATCCCAGTCTTACACAGTATGTGAACACGGCTAGTGCCTGGGCTGTCTGGCGAGGGCCTACCAGACGAGACCCACTCGAAGGCCAGCGTCCAGGTACAACAGTTGGGGAACATCTTCACTGCCCATGACCAGCCATGCGTGTCTGTGATGGCTGTCTCCATCTCCCAAGGCCGCTGGGCCAGGCTCTCCTGGGGTCTGCGCTACGCACCTGCCGGCCAGCGGGCCAGTGCGCAGGCCGTCTTCCCATGGGACTTCCCTTTGTGATATGTCTGTTAGAATTCTCTGTCCCTACCAAGAAAAAAAAAGAGGTTAACCTGGTCACATTTGTCTACTGCTCTGTATTGGGGCTTGATACTAAGAGGGCGTGTTTGGAAATTGATTCTGTGCAAAAGATGGAAGGATGGGAAGGACCTGGTTCCACCGCCAGGTCCCAAGAGAGAAGAGCTTCCTGTCGGGAGGACCTGGCCTGGGTCAGCAGTTGAGCAACCTGACCTTGCTGCTCAGGTCCTGACCAATGTCCCATCTTCTCTTCTCTTCCTCTTCCTCTTCCTCTTCCTCTTCCTTTCTTTTCTTTTCTTTTCTTTTCTTTTCTTTTCTTTTCTTTTCTTTTCTTTTCTTTTCTTTTCTTTCTCTCTTTTTTTTTTTTTTTTGCCAGGAAGACCTCCACGTGTGCCCTCGGCCCCTGACGGGGAGGTGAAGGCATGGCGGGAAGCACGGCCGACAGCGCCAACCACCTGCCGTTCTTCTTCGGCAACATCACCCGGGAGGAAGCGGAGGACTACCTGGTCCAGGGCGGCATGAGCGATGGGCTGTACCTGCTGCGCCAGAGCCGCAACTACCTGGGCGGCTTCGCGCTGTCGGTGGCGCACGGGAGGAAGGCGCACCACTACACCATCGAGCGCGAGATGAACGGCACCTACGCCATCGCGGGCGGCAGGACGCACGGCAGCCCGGCCGAGCTGTGCCACTACCACTCCCAGGAGTCCGACGGCCTCGTCTGCCTCCTCAAGCAGCCCTTCCACCGGCCGCCCGGGGTGCAGCCCAAGACCGGCCCGTTCGAGGATCTGAAGGAGAGCCTCATCAGGGAGTACGTGAAGCAGACCTGGAACCTGCAGGTGCGCCTGGGGCTGCGAGAGACGGTCCCCCCTCCGGGGGGGTCACTTCAGAGAGGGCAGCCTGGCCCGTGGTGATGCGGGTCACCCAGTCACCCAGCTCACACGGGGGGACCTCCTGACAGGCATCCCAGGTGTCGGCTGCTTTTATGTACCTGAAGGGGGGCGCACAGTACGTGCTGATGGGCTCCTGATTCTGTAGCTTCTTCCTACCACATCTCCGTTAGAACATTCTGGGTGAGCGTGCACGTGGCTGCAGCAGCCTGTGGCTGGCTGACCGCCTGGTGTTCCCTCCCACGCCCTGGAGCGCACCTCCCTGGCACCCAGTGACTAGCACTTAGTGCCTCCAGGAACTTCCCTCAGCCCGTCATTTGCAGCCCCCGGGCACGATGACCCCCAGCACGGCGGCCAGCCCCAGGGAAGGCACAGGTATTGAATTAGCACAGACTGACAAGTCGTCCCCTGGATGGGCCCCGGATGGTGAGGCAGCTCGGCTCACCGCTTGGACCTGTGTGTGCACATATTTCTCTTGCGCCTCCCTGTGTTGGTGGTGCTAATGCACGCGGGTGTGAGATGGGATAGGTTGGAGGGTTCTACACAGTGACTGCTTTCCCTCCGTGAGTGGGGTCGACACGAATTCATGCTTGCAGGCAGGTTAGCAGGACTCTGGTCAGGAGTTGTCATTAGCATTTATTAGATATGCCTGAGACCATCTTTTTTATGTTTTTCGAAGTCAGACAGATCTGATTTATGGAGTTGTAATCTATACACAGTGATGTTAAGCTTTTAGGGGTACAGTTCTATGATTTTTGACCAACACAGGGCCCCATGTAGGTCCCACCGCAATCAAGATGAGCTGCTCCCAGCCCAGCTCCCAGCAGCCTCCCTTTGATCCCACAGTGATTGTCTTTTCCAGATCGTTCTATAGGAAGGGACTCACAGGCCTGTAGCATTTTGGACTGCCTTCTTCCCCTCCGAACGATGATGCATTTGCGACTCAGAGCCAAGTAGCATCCCGCTCCTTTCCCTTTGACTGGCTTTGTTCTGGCTGCCGCTCTCGGTTGCACCTGTCACGATTTCTGTGTCTCGAGCCACCTGTAGCAGGACAGATTTTCCATCTCCAGCTCCTCCCTGTCCTCCCTCCTCCCTTCCCACCCCTAGATTGCGTTCATTATAATGTTTACCTCCTCTTATCCTCATCGTAACTTCCAATGATCCAACGTGAGGTCTTCATTCACAGCTGCTGGGAGTACCTCACTCTCTCCACTCCCTAAGCACGGTTGTCAGCCAGCTGTCAGCCCCCTCCCCATGTGTTTTTCACGTCATCCGTGTCCTGTGGCGACATCTCCTGCAGTGTGAGGGGTTGGAGGAGGCCTTGGCGGGCAGCCAGGAAAGCCATGTGTCCTTTGTGGCACATGTCCTGGGGCTTCTGAGTGGTCAGAGGGGTGGGACTCTGATGCAAAGCCATCAATTCATGCAGGACTGCCATCCCTCTGGACCTCGGGGATGGTGCCAGATGGTTTCTAAAGCCCTGTTTGGCTTAAAAAGGCCAACCTCCAGGGATGCCTGGGTGGCTCAGCAGTTTAGCGCCTGCCTTTGGCCCAGGGCATGATCCTGGAGTCCCGGGATTGAGTCCCGTGTCAGGCTCCCTGCATGGAGCCTGCTTGTCCCTCTGCTTGTGTCTCTGCCTCTGTGTGTGTGTGTGTGTGTGTGTGTCTCTCATGAATGAATAATAAAATCTTAAAAAAAAAAAAAAAAAAACAAGGCCAACCTCCCAAAATCTACATTGTGACTTATACACTCGAAGGTACTTAAATCACATCTAAGAATCTTACTGGTTTTATTCAGAAAATGAATGAATTACCACTGTCAGGACTTGGGACAGATTTGAAATGATTTCTGTGTCTTTCTTTTTTTCATTTTTACCTAGTACCACTCTGCTTCCTTCTCGTGGCAGGGTCAGGCTCTGGAGCAGGCCATTATCAGCCAGAAACCTCAGCTGGAGAAGCTGATCGCCACCACGGCCCACGAAAAAATGCCCTGGTTCCACGGGAAGATCTCACGAGTTGAATCTGAGCAAATTGTCATGATAGGCTCCAAGACAAATGGAAAATTTTTGTAAGTATGGTGTGTTTTCCATTCAGCTCCTGTGGCCGGGCCCGCTTGGACAGCTGGGGCATCTCAGCTTCCCCATTGCTGGAGCCTGGGGAAGACGCGGGCCCACTGAAAAGACATTCCCAAAGCCATCCCTTATAACTTGGCATCCGTTTTGCCCAATCCTACCCCAAAGGAAACACTCTTCTTGGGTCCTGAGGGACATAACATGGAAAGAAATGTTACTCCGCCACATATTTTGCTTTTCGTGGCAAATAGAGGATGTGTAATGATATCTGTGGCTGTCCCTCTGAAGTAAAAGCACTGCGGTGGCTCATTCACTCACAGACCCCCACCCCGAGATCTCAGACCTGACTTCTCTGGTGTCACTTGGAACTAAATGCCAGTCAGGTGGATACCAAAGAAAATTTGCTGAGGGTTTGAGTGGTTTCCTGTGATGGCTTTGATCACAGGCAGGTTTGTGGACTTCGGCCTTACAAATTCAGAAATGAGGTGTGCATCCCTAGCTGTGTTCGTTATTACCCTAGTGACTGATGGACCTCGGTGCTCGAGGTCCTGGGGACACAGGCCACCTCGGGGCGGGGCCAGCAGTGGAGGATGGTTTGCGACTGTCTTAGGCAGGTGCGGTGGTAAGCCAGCACGGGGGTACGGCTGGCAGGGGCACATTCACCTGGTGAATTCCACAGGTGCTAGCTGGGTGCCCCAGGGGATGGTCATCACATTCTTGTCTTGGACACTTATAAACAACACTTAGCTCCATGGTCAGGCATGTGGAGTCACACCAAGTAGACTGTAAACTCTTCTAAAAACAGGAGTGTTTTTTGCTGAGTACCATCCACGAAAAGAATGTCTATCAGACTCTACTGTAATATCTTTTATTCGAAAAAAATTATCTTAAACACAATACTCTTCTTTTAAGAGTAAAACAAGAACAGAGTGGCCTGGGTTGGCACACAGTGGGAGCGGGGATGGCGATTTAGTGGGTGCAGTGGCAGGCTCCAGCAGAAATCCTGCAGGGGAGGCTTTTTTCCTTGTGTGGCACCTGTTCGCTTATTTTCCCCTGAGGTTCGGACTTTTATCATCTTCTAAGGAATAATTTCCAGCACAAATGTCATGAAACTGTCCACTTAGCATCCCGATGTGTGACGTCAGCCCCAAGCGGTGTAATCCAAAAAGTGAGCTGGTTCAGACACCTGCTCCCAGGCTTGCTGGGGAACTGCTGTGCTCAGAGATGCCTGCCCGCTCCCCACTCACACGGGGGGCCCTAGGACAGCCGAGGGCTCAGCCAGCTGCTGGTTCCTTCCCCGGCAGTGTTCTCATGCCTCATCCATGCTTCCCTGCAGAAGGTCTTTCCTGCCTACTTTCCAGTCATTGGAGCTGGCTTCCCCGTCTGTGATCCAGCATCCTCTAGAATCCACATTGCGGTGACTGCCAGCACCGTTCTGCATGTTAGAGATGGAGCCACACAACCGTCCACCTTCTGAGCCCAGCATCTTGGGAGAAATGGACACTGAACAATTGAACAGAAACCGTATAGTAGGTTAGAGCACAGAAGTAGAGGGATAGAGCACTCTGGGATGGGCATATAGGGTTCTGTTTTATGCTGAGACAAGGGGCCTTGCTTCGAGCAGAGACCTGAAGGCAGTGGGGAGCTGCCGTCAAGGAAGCAGCATGTGCCCTGGGCGGGGCCGGGCCTCAGAGGGCCGGTGGGCACTAGAAGCATCAGTCGGTGCATCTTTGGGAAAGAGTTAGGGCAGTCAGCTGAACCCAGTCAGTGGGACCTGTCTGGCTGGCCAGTGCAGACGTGCAGGAGTAAGCACGCCTAGAGGCCACATGGTGCATGTTCATGCTTGAACCCAAGTGCGATGTGAGTTTTTCTGCAGATTTCAGGGCCTCTCTGCCTCCTCATATCTGAGCACAGGCACTGTGTGTAGGGCTTGTTGGAAGACAGTGGTGCTGTGGCTGCGAGGCCCTGCTTCATGGCTCTGCACTGTGCTCTGTGCACCTGGCTGTGGTCAGGGCCAGAGCTCTTCCCTGTAGACGTGCCCTTGGTGTGAGCACGGCTCCCCTGTGTCCTCTGGTGTTCCTGGCATGAGTTTCAGTGAGAAGGAAGGCAAGATTTCAGGTGGGGATGGCCATGTGGGATGCTGTACTTGATGAACGGGCCTCGCGTCTACCCTGTTTCCCCATGTTTACGGTTCCTTTTTTGACCTCGTCTTGTGGCTTGATTTTCCCCACATGAGGCTGACCTCACTCTGCATTGTTGGTTTCCTACACTGGTCTATTCCCAGCCCTTCTAGGGCATAGTCTGGCTGCAGTTGGAGGCCTGCTGCATGCTCCCCACTGCCTCGCTCAGGGCACTTGTTTCCAGCATGACCCTGTCTGAGACTTGCCACAGCCAGCCTGCCCTCCCTGGGGCCTCCCAGAGCACCTGGCAAAATGAGAAGAACCAAGGAGGCTCTCAGATCCAGAAACAAAATCTAATTTTTGTGACTCTTAATACTGGACATCCACAAACTTGATTTAATGCATGTCAGCATGTGGTGTATCATGTCTAGCTCTTTGCAGAATGCTAATAAATGCAGATCTTCCTCAACATATGTTGGGGTTATGTCCCGATAAACCCTTTGTAGGTGGAAAATATCATAAGTCCAAAATGCATTTAATACTCCTACCCTACTGAACAAACACCACAGCTGAGCCGAGCCTGCCGTAAATGTGCTCAGAACCCTTCACAGGAGCATGGAGTTGGGCTAAATCATCATACAAAGCAAATCTGATAGTCAAGTGTGGACTGTCTCATGCAATTTATGAAATGCTGTGTGGAAAATGATGCACAGAATGGTTATCAGTGTGTTGGTTGTTGCCTGGCAGCTATGGCTATCCACCCCAAGGTCACACAGAGGACCGTACCGCATACCACCAGCCCAGGAAAAGATCCACGTTCAAAATCCGAAGTATGGTTTCTCCTGAATTCCTATCACTTTCTCTCCATCGCCATAAAGCTGAAGAATCACAAATCGAACCGTCTTGATTTGGGGACTGTGTTTACAGGCTGGTTTGGGGTCTTGAACGAACACAGACTGTTGAGGCCAAAGGACACCCTTGGGCAACACTGAATGTTTGCAGTTTCCACTTAGATAACAACATGGACAGTCAAATGAGGGAGTGCAAGAGTTCGTCCTAGAACTTCTATTTTACATTATGGTTCAATGTGACAAGACCCCTCTCTTGGGAAAACACACATACCTGTGACCCATAGAAGACACGGATGAAAAGTTAGCATGTTTTAAAAAAGTGTGAGGCCTGCATGAGGCAGTGAATCTTCATGGGAACAGCTCAAGACACAGGATATAAATCCCAGAAACTCCTCACCTCCAGGCTGGGGCATATCTGGGGGATGCTGGCCACCTCAGGACCAGTCTTTTCTCCTCATGAATTGGTGCAATGGCAGAAGACTTGAGTCGGAAGGCACCTTACTGCTCATGGGTATAAGTCCTTGATTTTCTGAAGAGGAGCTTAGACACAAGGGAGTTTGCCTAGGGTTGTCAGGGAAGTAGGAGATGAGAGCCCAACCAAGGGCTCTGACAGATGGGTCTGGACTGAGACAAATGCCCAAACTACCAGCAGCTCCCTCCCCACCCCCAGTCCCCATGAAAAGCATGGCACCAGGGCATGTCTACAGGAAATGTCAACTTTCCTGTGTCCTGTCTCCTGTCCACACAGCCTGCTGGGACCACTCAGGGGTTACTTTGGGAAAATAGGTGTTGGGGTCTTTGCACCATACTCGAAGAATAAAAGGTGTAGGCTTGAAGGCTCTTTACTGTAGAGATGGGCCATGTGGGTCTACTGACCCTCTCGTGAAGTCATCTGTGGTGTTTCTAGAGATGATTATGCATCACCTGCTGCTATAGGCTGAACATTCTCCCCAAATTCAAATGGTAAACCTGAGCCAGTGTAGCAGCGCTTGGAGGTGGGCTTTTGAAGGTGGGTGGGGTTAGAGGAGGTCATGAGGTGGCTCATGAAGGGTTAGTGTCCTCTTAGGAAGAGGAAGATAGAGGGCCTGATGTGTACACATGCCAGGGCATGGCCCTATGAGTGCACAGCCAGACAGTAGCACCAACCAGCCAGGGAGCACGCTCTCACCAGACACTGAATCGACCACACCTTGACCTTAGACTTCTGGCCTCCAGAGCTGTGAGATGCCAGTGCTTAAGCTGGTGTTCTGACTAAGACACCTGTGCGTGTCTGGGGTCTGCCTGGCCAGACGTGCGGACAGAGATGCCCCACATTCCCCATCATGGGCCTGCAGATAGGGGTCAGGGCTCTGCCTTCCTGGTGACACCAGGGACCAGGAGGCTGCAGGCCCTCGGCTCTCTGAAACCCCCCACAACAACATGGTTTGCCGCTTTGAGAAATTAGTCACAGCTAGAGTATGACTGAAAAATGAATTTGTGAAAAAATGTAAACAACTTACTTTCCAAAAATGACGTATCCCCCACTCCCAAAGGAAGGACCCAGGATTGGTGGGGTCCAAAGCATACACAGTTTGGAGACCTGCTTTAAAAAAAAAATAAGAAAGAAAATTAGGTACAAAGTATATTTTTTAGAATTAGAAAAAATGCAATAAATGACAATCTTTTTAAGCTGGGAAATATAGCAAACATACAGAATTTAGAAAACACTAATGTAATTTTTGATCTAACCACCCAACACGTCTCCGTAGTACCTTTTATTTTCTACATTTTTCGACAGCGTAACATTTGACTGCCTCTTCCATGGACAAAAATGCAATAATGTTATTTCCTACATATGCAGAAAACATAGTCCTTCCTCTGAGTGGACAACTCATTAGTAGCAATGCAGGCACATCTGCAAGATCATTGTCAACCTCAGGGTAGGAAGTCGAAATGGAGGAAAGAGTGGTCTTCTCTGGTTGTGATTAAGTGTCTTTTACAAATCATAAGGAACCCAAGGCTGCGTGGTCACAGTGCTGAGCCCCTCCTGGGTGGGACGGGCGTGCAGAGGTGCTTCTCAGCACGTGGTGCAGGCTGGGCAGTGTCAGCCCACGTGCATGTGCCCTTCCTTCATCATGTAAAGTGTCTGAGGATGCAAACAATCCCAAAGTTCCATATTCTGGAAAAGAAAAAAAGGTAGAACCGTCACTTCCTCAGGTTTGGTCCCCAGGTAAGTATTTGATTGTTTGTGGCTTAGAGTCCTTGCGGTTCTTAACAGAGTCAAGAGCCACTTCAGATGACCTTTACGGTACGCAGAAGGTGGCTCCCTGAATTAATGTTACAAAGAAAAGATAGTATTTCAGATTTGTCAAAGGACTTGTCACACCAGTCAGTCTCCAACACCACGTTCACCATGGCATCTCTTTCCTGATTTTAGATGTGCGCTATTGAAAGAGAGAAGCTGTGAAGGTTGTCATTCATTCATTCAACAAAATGATCGTGCATTCCGCCAGATAGGTGCCAGGCTCTGTAGAGGGGCAGTGGAGACCGCGAGAGACAGGACGGACGCCGGCCCCCAGCTCACCATGCTTGCAGGCGGGGGGCTGATGTCCGACTCGGAAAGATACACAGACTGCTGAGTGTGTGGTGCTCCATCCACCACGGTCACCCCGTGTAACCTACGCACACTGTTGACACTCAGTACGTTCTTGTGTTTCTGTGCACGTGTCCATTGTTCTTCAGCCCCCACTTCCTCTGAATGCCACTAGTGCAGGGATGGTGGCTGCTATTTCCACGGGTGGAACCCGAGTGCTCACTGCAGGGCCTCCCCGGAAGCCCTCGTTCTGAGGAAAGGGACATTTACGTGTGCCCTGAGCAGTGAGGAGAAGAGAGCTGGTGCAGGAGGGAAAAAAGTGCAGAGGGGGGCAGCAGGAGGTGTCCGTGCAGAGTCAGGGCCCAACAGCATGACCCGAGTGTGGCAGCCACACGGGACAGGAAGCCCCTCCTCATCTGAAGGGCGGCCTCTGAGCAAGTGCCAAGTAGGAGTGCAGCTTGCTCTCCGGACCTCGTTTCCAGCCCTCCAGGAACAGCAGCTTCCCCCCACGTGGCATGCTTTTACGTGCCTTGCATCTGAATTCCAGGTGCCCCCTGATGTTCCTCCCCTGTCCCTTCCAAGGAGAAACACTTTAATCAGAATCATCCCCACCTCTTTAGCCGTTTCCAGGTAGAGCGTGATGCTTCCATTATGTCTCCCTTTCTCTTATCCCTTCCCTCCCCTCCCATGCCCTTCTCCATCATACTACACCCTTCCCAGCCTCCCTCTCCCTTACACATATGTGCACACATGCACATTCATGTCTCTCCCATTCATGGCTCCATGGGAGGTGCTGCAAGTGAAGCAGTGAACAACATGCATGGAGGGCCCTGTGAAGGTGCACAGCATTCTGGGGACTAGAAGTTTCAGTGACTGCGGCTGTCTAGAGCAAAGAGCTGCATCCAGCCAGAACGCAGGGTGTGCAGATCAGAGCCCTGTGGCCTTTGTCTCGTCCAGACCCAGCTTGGGGATACCAGACGGCGCACCTGTCACCCTTGAATATTAGTACCTTTCACCAGTGCTCTGCCCCCCTCCCACCTCCCCTGCCTCCACCCTGCATGGCAGGTGGTGGAGACCTCACCTTGCAAGTAGGTATTAATAATGTTTTTCAACGCAAGGACAACTTTTTGCCACTTGAGAAACACGTATTCACAGTATGGTACATTTGTCAGACACCGGGATAGCGTGTAAGGGTACACGTTCGTGTGTCCTGAGAACAAGGAACAAATGTGACTCAGACTATTCAATTTACCTCCCTGAGCTGAGATCACTCAATAATAGGATGGAGAAGGAAGTTGACGTTTTACCTGAGTTGTTATGGAGACAGAGCAGATAACATGCGTCAAGCTAAGCCAGTGGCACTCGTGTCTGTGCTCCCTTCGACTGTGATTATTTTCTTTTGTCAGTTCTGGAAAATATTCAGCCATTTTTCCTCAAACATTAATCTCTTTCTTCCATTCATTCCTTTAGAGGCTCCTATTAAACACGTAGTAGACCTTAATTCATCCTATATATATTCAACCCATATATAGTCCCTTATTCTCTGCCGTCTTTTCTCCGCGTGCTGGACTGTGTGATAGCTTGGATTTGTCTTCTAGTTCACTAAATGTCACTCCATCTGTATCTTATCTGCTTTTCAACTCAACCACCATTTTTCCCCCACCAATGGCATTTTCTTTTTAATTTCTAGCCATTCAGTCTGTGGTGGTGGTGGTTTCTCAGATATTCCTGGGCACATTAGAGTATCTTCATGCCTGCTTGATGCCATTTTCTGTTTCCTTGAACATTTCCTACATCATCAGCTGATATTCCAGCGATTGATGATTACCCTACAAAAAGTCCTTGGGGGCATAAACCTGTCTCCTCCGCTCTTCCCTCCCTCCCCTCGTTTTCATAACTCATGCTTCCTTAGGTCTTCATGATCTTTGTGAGCTCATGTTTGATTGATATGCACCTGTGGGAATCCTGAGTGTCCTGTGTTGGGAAGGAGTCTTCCAGAGTCGAAGAGGGCTGCAGCAGTGGCAGCAGTGGCTGCTTCTCCTCCTCCTCCTCCTCCTTCTTCTTCTTCCTCTTCTTCTTCCTGTTCTTTTCTCCCTCCCTCTCCCCTTCTTCCTCCCCTTCCTCCTCTTCCTCCTCCTCCTCCTCCTCCTCCTCCTCCTTCTTCTTCTTCTTCTTCTTCTTCTTCTTTCTTTTTCTTCTTCTTCTTTCTTCTTCTCCTTCTCCTTCTCCTTCTCCTTCTCCTTCTTCTTCTTCTTCTTTCTTCTTCTTCTCCTTCTCCTTCTCCTTCTTCTTCTTCTACTTTTCTTCTTCTTCTTCCTCTTCTTCTTCTTCACCTTCTCCTTCCCCTTCCCCTCCCTCTCCTCCTCCTCCTCCTCCTCCTCCTCCTCCTCCTCCTCCTCCTCCCCCTCCTCCTCCCCCTTCTCCTTCTCCTTCTCCTCAGGGACTCAAGTTCTAGGGCCCACCTGCTGGCCCCATCCACCACAGCACAGATGCTGCTGTTTGCCCTTATGCCAAACTCACATTTTTATTGTTGTTCTTATTTACCACTCACTTTCTCCTGCTCAAGTCTCACCTTCCTTTTTGTGATATACTTAAATTCCAAAAGCAAAGTGTGGGTTGAGAAAAGCCCTAACCTTCGTTTGTTGATGAGTGAGGCTGTGTGTGGCTGGCCCAAGCCCCACGTGCCACAATGAACACCCAGGACTGTCTACACTCTCCAGTGCCCCCATCACTGGTCAGAAGGCAGCGGGCTGTTTGGCATGTGTGGTTCCGTGGGTCTAGGTCAGCGTCGAGACAATGCCTGTCTGCAGTAAAAGTTCAGGGGGGTTGTGCATTGACGGCAGTAGCAGCTCGTTGATCTGACCGAGGTCCCCGTGTAGCTGAACTAGGGGAGTGTGACCTAGTTGTGCCTCATGAACTAGAGTAGAAAGAGAGACAAGGGCCTCAGGTGGGGACCCATGTTCTGTGCCAATCCTGCTTTGCATGGAACATACACGTGCCTCCTCTTGCTATGGTGCAAGGCTGCGGTGCCCAGAAGGTGTGTATTCTTTGGTCTTTTGTGCATCAGTAGGGCTCCTGTGTTGGGCTCAGAAGGCCACTCATAGAACTCCCTCCCTGCTCTCCTGCTCTGCTCTCTAGAAGCCACTGTTCCCTGGATGGTTGGCTGAGAACTGGCCCGAGGCCCCACCCAGGACAGCGTCCACCCTGGACAGGAGCACAGGCCTTGTGGGAACCCTCCTGGTCTATCCATACAGCCCACCCCAGCCACAGTGGTTGTCATGAGTCATCCCAGCCCTCCTTCCCCTCCAGCCAGCCATGCTCTGTGCCACATGCTAACAACACACAGGAGATTGAGACTGATGGGTTGGCTGGGCTGTGCCCTGCTGTTGGGTTCTCTCCGCAGCAGACACAGCACAGTGGCCCAGGACCTGGGAAGTGGGGGAGGGGCTTGAGAGTCCTCACCTCCCTGCCAGGGCCTGGGCATCACCAGTACACGTTCTCTGACCTAGGAGACCATAGGAGGGTGGACAAGGGGTTCTGCTCCTCCAGGCTGTGGATAGCACGACTAACGCTGCTCCCCACACCACACCTGTGCTTTGCCATCTGTGAGGTGCACGGTGGTTCATCACAGAGCCTAAGACATCCACCCTAGAAAGCAGGGTGTCCGCCCCACCTGACTGAGGACAGTCACCAAGCCATGCAACATCGAGACAGCCTTAAGACCAGTTAGGACAACTTCGAAGCATAGCTATGGTTCAAAGCACTGAAACCCCACATTCTGTGATAGCAAAACATAAATGCATTGTGAGCTTGCTTCTTCCAAGAAACTCCCTGGGAGGAAACACACTAGGGCCTCCGTGAGCCTTCCTGAAGTTAGCTGACCCCAAGGGCAGGAGGAAGAAGAGAGGAGCTGGAAAATTATTAGCCTTTGCCCTTCCCTCTGTGGGGGTCTGTGTGACAAACCTGGTGGGCATGCTGGGCCAGAGGGAGCTTTCCAAGGAGCAGGAGGCGGCCAGCAGGAGGGGCCACTTCAGCTTCCAAAGCAGAGTATTCCAAGTGTGTTAGATGAAAATAGCCCAGCCCAGGAGCTGCCCGAAGCCAGCAGCCTCTTTACAGTTCCTGGCAGTTACTGTCACCAGGACTCTGGTCCTTGCCGCCTATAGAGGTAGGGCCTATGGGTTTCCCTTCTCTGCGACTGTTTCCTGTCAGCTGCCTCGGGGCTGCCAGGCAGCAGGTCTGCTGTCCCTGGAGTGCGCTCACTGGGTAGCTGTCGCTGCTGGCAACACGGGAGCTGACACGGCTGCCTGGCTGGAGCTCCCGGAGAGACGGACTCCCCTCCAGGACCTCTGCCCTGGGGGGCCGTGAAAGAGGCCTTTGCCAACACCACTTGTCCAGAAGCAGGACACGCTGTCTTTCTGCCTTGCTGCAGATCTGTTTTTATACCGTTTTTATCGTGAAATCTAAAACACACGAAGGGAGCACTTGGGAAGCTCAGTTGGTTGGGAGTCTGCTTTCGGCTCAGGTCCCTGATCCCAGGGTCCTAGGATTGAGTCCCGCATTGGCTCTCTGCTCAGTGGGGAGCCTGCTTCTCCTTCTCCCTCTGCCGCTCCCTCTGCTTGTTCTATTTCTCTCCCAAATAAATAAATAAAATCTTCTAAAAAATAAAAAAAAAAAAAAACCACGAAGGAGTGCATCAGTCCTTGGTGCAGGCTCATGAATACTTACAAAGCAAATACCCACAGAGAAGAGATATAAAGCACCAAATATCACAGGACACCCTCCCCACTCACACCTCCAGGGCACCACCACTTCCTGGATTCTCGTGCCCGGCGTACCCTTCCTTTTTCAATGCTTCTTTTTTGGTTTTATCACCTAGGACTTAGGTGTACATCTCTAGACAGACCATTTGCTCTTGCCTGTTTGGGAACTTGTGCATATAGAATCGTGGCCTGTGTTTTGTGTGCATGGGAGTCACCTGGGTTTTGTGTCACAGCTATTTGTTCTTACTGTTCTGTGACATTCCATCACATGAACACCCCAGGATTGACACACTCATTCTGCAGTCGGTGGACATTTAGGATGTGTGCAGTTTTTTGTTTTGTTTTTGGCAATCACAGTTAGAGCTGCTGGTAAACACACCAGCCTACTTTCTGGGCATGGGGGGCATAAATTTTTATATATTTAACAGATATGGAAAAGGGTGTAGATATAGAGGGGATTTCTGCCTCACGAGGATCGACAGGCATGATGTTGTTCATGGAGAATCCCAAACTGTCTCCCAAAATGGTCAGATTCACACTCCCACGGCAGCACAGAGGGCACTCATTGCCCTGCTCTCCGGCAACACTCAGTATTAGCATCCTTTTTAATTATTGCCAGGGTGAAGGGTGTGCCCAGGTATTTTCCATTGTGGTCTTCCTTGGCCTTTTTTTTTTTTCCAGATTTCTGATGAGGTCATTGCACGATCTCACCTGACAACCTGCCATCCTCTGTCTCAGTTCTTGATTGAAAAGATCAATCAAGGCATAAGGCAAGGTGTAATGGTGGAAATTGGGCACGAATTCAGAAAACCAGAGTTTGGATTCCTTTCCTTTTCTTGTTTCCAGGACCCTGAGGTCAAAGATGGGAAAGTCTGTAAATCAAGGAGAATGTTATCTTCGTGAGCATCATCTTCCCGCCGTCACCTGACGTACACGTTGGCTGAAATTCTTAATGCTTAGTGTTTGTTTTGTGTAGTTCCTCCAAACTGTCCTCTGCATTGGGCACTAACGCTTATGAAATGCACAAACTATGAACCGTCATCCCCCCTTCCCAGTATAAAATAGCTTCCTACAGAATAGCCTTAGCTCTCCTCCCATATGAAAACAGGTCTTACGTTTTCTATGTGGTGGCTTTTTATTTTGACAGCAAGCAGCCTCACCAGCTGTGGGACTCGTGAAGACAGGTTCACACCTGGGGTGCTGGTGGCCTGGTTGGGTTGGGAGGAAAGGAGCATTTCTCAAGGTGCAGAAGGTTTCAGAGGTGGCCTCACGGAGGACACGGAGAGTCTGGGCAGCATCCCTCCACCTGCTCCAGCTGCCCGAGCAGTGAGCTGGGGACAGAACTGTCCCCTGGTGCACAGCCACGCATGACTCTATGAGACCGTTATTCTTAAAACAGCTCCAGCCCCACAGTGCCTGGCTCAGCCCTCTGGCTCAGGTGACCTTTGGAGATGAATCCATGGGCGAGGACGGTCCAAACACGTCTGTTTCCAAAGCCCGCCTTGGGGCTGTGACCTCTTGCAGCCCAGATGAGTTGAACCCTTCCTAAAAATGCAGTGCATTGGAGCATCTGCTACACATTTTGGGGTCTCCATGTTCTCAGGGCCAGAAAGGCTTTCTGGAAGCGTCCTGACTCACACTCTCTCAGAGCTGATGATTCTTGGGGGGCTCGAGATGCTGCAGGGAGTGGGGGGAGAGGAGACCAAGAAGCTGAACTGGGGGAGGGGCTGATGGCCAAGTCCTGCCTTTGTAGCCCCCACCTGGATCTGGCCCCCCAAACTCTCAGGCCTCCTCCTGGGCCATCTCCTCCCTGTGGGCGTGGAGGTCTCCTCCATGCACCGCAGCGGGCGAGCATGGGCTCCTGGTCGGAGCCCCTCCCAGGGAAGGGGGTGGCACCCCAGAGAGCCTGCGGGGACCTGAGAGCAGAGCCTCGGGGTCACCAAAGCCCTGACTCGGCTCGCTCGTCCCCACCCACGGTGTATGGCACCTTCTCCCTGTGACATCATGTGGCAGCATCCTGTGGGACAATGTTCTAATTCCAACCCCACCCCACCCTGCGTGCAGTGGGACAATGGGAGGGAATGAAGGGCCTTGGGGTGGGGGGCCCACACCCCCTCCATCCATGGTCTGGAAGCTTCACGGTGCAGGGCTGACCAAGCACCCACACGCCACCCCTGGGCCAGCAGTGGGGAGCTGCGGCTTCTGGGAACGTGGCCGTCAGGGAAGGGAGGTGAATGCACAGACAGTCGGTGTCCTGTGGGTCTCCTGTGCTGGTGGCTCCAGGGGAACTGAGATTCACCTGCCAAGCCCAGGTTCCCCTGCTGCCCACCCATGGGTGAAGGCCATCCACCTCCACAGCACCTCTTGGTTGAGAGCCGCCCAGACAAGCGATGACCCACCCGTCGGGAGAGCCCCTGAGCACAGGTGGGAAGGGGGGCTGCGGCTGGCGGGGCAGGTCCAGCTGTGATGCACGGTCTCCTGTCTTCCAGGATCAGGGACAGAAATGACAATGGGTCTTATGCCCTGTGCCTGCTGCACGAGGGAAAGGTGTTGCACTACCGCATCGATAAGGACAAAACGGGGAAGCTGTCCATCCCTGATGGGAAGAAGTTCGACACACTCTGGCAGGTAGGAGCCACCCTCACAAAGGAGAAAGCCCACCGGGGAGGTGGGGGTCCCAGGCAGGGACCCAGCCAGGCTGAGCTCCTCTCAACCCGCAGGTGCCTAGAGGCCTCGGGCCAGGGGACGGGGGTGTCAGGGGGACGAGGCTATGGGAGGTCCAGGGCCACTGAGCCCTGGAGGAGCCCATGGAGGGCCATGCTCCCAGGTGAGCCAGGGGTCCTGGCTCGGGGGCTGGGAGCATCTCTCTCTGTCCAGGAGCCTCACCCACCTGCAGAGGGAACCTCTGCGAAATTAATGCAACTTAGAAAGTGGCTCAGCACTTTCTGCTCTTTTTTTTTTTTTTAATTTTATTTATTCATGAGAAACACAGAGAGAGAGGCAGAGACACCGGCAGAGGGAGAAGCAGGCTCCATGGAGGGAGCCCGATGTGGGACTCAATCCCGGGTCTCCAGGATCACCCCTGGGCTGCAGGCAGATGCTTAACTGTTAAGCTGCCCAGGCGTCCCCACTTTCTGCTCTTGTTGAGAGATTTTTCAGCTCCGGTCTGAAAAGGGTTTGTTCTTGAACCAACTATTAACAAACTCCAAAACAGCTCCTAATAGGGGGAGGCACAGAGGGACAGAGGAGTGGAAGACTGACACTGTCCCACTTTCCCGTGGGCCAAGGCAAGCACATGCAGCTCATCTTCACTTACATCACAGCCATTATTGACGGTGGCCGTGGCCATGGCCATGGTGGTGGCTGGCCGTGGCTGTGCTGTGTGCACCATCTCAGCCACACTCCCTATAAATAGCTGGCCTGAGCGACAGCTACACAGAGCTTCTGCAGGTGAGGAACGTGATCGGGCTTGTGTATATAGGTTCACACCCAGCACCTCACATGTGCTCATGGTAGAAAAGGGCCCCACTCAAAATCCATCTGTTTAAGCATCGAGAGCAGGGATTCTCATTCGCTTGAAACACAGTGACCACCACCTGCTGCATTTTGGTTCTTGATGCTATAGTCAGAAAAAAAAAAATACCTCTTTTCTGCACACTGGGTATTATAACACTTGTTCATGTTAGTCATAACCCTGGCATTGACTTGTGCTGTGTGGCCCGTTAGCGTGTGGCTCGTTACTGACCGCAGGCCATGCTTTACCTTAGTGGCATCAATTTGAGCGAGTATGCGACCTGTCGGTACGAGTGCTCCGTGCAGGTCAGAGACGAGGAGGGGACGTTGCATGGTATGAATGTCCTCCCGAAGTCTGTCAGGTTCAAGAGTCATGGATGGTGTGTGCGCACGGGCCCTGGTCCACCTGCCACACGTGTGCTTACAAGCTCCGGCGCAGCAACCAGGACAGCCACTGGGCGTCTCCTGAATGACCCTGTCTTGGTGTGAATTCACACGCGGTGCCAACGTCTGCACGCTCCCTGCGGCGTTACCTGTCTCTCATTGTTGGAAACTTCCTGCCCAAGCCTCTCCCAGACTTACTGATTCCTCTGGCCTGTCATGATTGTCCAGCCATAAAACTAAATCCTTCCTGTTGTACATGTTCCAGCCCCAGGGTTTAAGGAAGAGCTTCCAGATGCCAGCACTACCTTCTGTTTTTATAAGCGTGACTTCCTTGTTTTGTTTTTTCTAGAGAGCACCATGAGGCAGCTTGTCCCTGGCCCTGCCCCAGGGGCCCGGGGCTATTCCCCTGCTGAGTGGCTCCTGGCTGCCCTTGGTGGAATTCCTTACTTTGGAGAAGGAGTCAGCAAACCAGGAACTCAGTCTGGCTGCCTGGCCTGTTTTGGTGTAATTCCTGAAGAAGTGGTTTTTTTTTTTTTTTTTTTTTTTTTTAATTTCAAACCATGGGTTTTTTAAAAATAAATAAGTAAAGGACTGTGCGACCAGGTATGAGGCCTGGAGAAACCCAAAATAGCGGCATTCGGCCCCTTCCACTGATGTCTGCCCGAGCAGGGAATCCTCACATGTATGCCCACCTCCCAGGCACCCCCATTCAGCACATTGTCAGAAAACAGAAGATACTTTTTAAATATTTTATTTCTTTATTCCTGAGAGACACACAGAGAGGCAGAGACACAGGCAGAGGGAGAAGCAGGCTCCCTGTGGGGAGTCCGATGTGGGACTTAATCCCAGGACCCCAGGATCATGACCTGAGCCACAGGCAAACAGCTCAACCGTGGAGCCACCCAGGTGCCCAAAAACAGAAGATATTAGAATGACACTGGAGAGCCAGGTGGGGCACCTCACAGCTCTAGGGACCTTGATACCTCCAGCCTGAGAACACGCGATTACACTCATCAGAGCAGGCAAGGCTTCCATGTCTTCTTCAGAAGCGTGTTAGGGCCAGTCACACTGCAGTGGCTGTTTAGACAGTAGATCCTACCACATTAAAAGACAACTTTAAAAAAAGACAATGCTTCCTGGAAGGATGAGATAGATTCACTCAGGGGAACCTGGCTGGCTCAGTCGACAGAGCATCTGACTCTTGGTCTTGGGGTCATGAGTTCAAGCCCACCTTGGGCATGGGACCTCCTTAAAAAAAAAGATACATACTTTTCTTTTCATTCAACAAAGATTCACCCAAGCACATAAGTTTTAAAAGGAGAAAAGATTCAGGGGCAGGATCCTTAACTGAAAAAGGAACCAATAAGCAGATAAGGAAGAGATACCAGATATGAAGCTTCCAGGTTGTCTGAAGAGGAAATGTCTAAGAAAATGGGAAATACCCAGACTGTGTTTTTATTGTGTAAGTTTGAAGAGGTATAAATACCTACTTGCCAGTCATTCATTTTTTAATGAACCAGTTGGACATCATGTGTCAATTTTCTGGGAGCCTTCAGCCAAGAACAGCCACGTTCTGCCCCTGGGTCCCAGCTCTGCTGTCTTCTCCCTCAGAGTGCCTCAGGAGTGGGCAATGTGTCTCATTCACCTTCCTTTGCCTTCGGTCCTGTCTGGAGGCTTAGAATGTTTGTTGAATGTCTATGTAAAGGAGTAAGTGTTAGCATGCAGAATTTGTTTTGATAACATCGCACAGATATAAGAGAAATAAACAAATAAATGGAACTTGCTACCAAAAAAGAAAAGAGGGAGGGATGAAGACATGGATGGAGGGATGGAGAGATAGATGGAGAGATGGATGGAGACATGGGTGGAGGGATGGGTGGAGGGATGGATAGAGAGATGGATGGATGGATGAATGGAGGAATGAATGGAAGGATGGATGGAGACATGGATTGAGGGATGGATGGAGACATAGATGGAGAGATGAATGGATGGATGGAGGGATGGATGGAGAGATGAGTGGATGAAAGAGGGATGTAGGGAGAGTGGGGCAAAGTCCAAAGGGGAGGTGGTATGAGGACTCCGGTCCAGGATGTGAGTCCAGGGAGGGAGAAGCATGAGGAGGGACCAGGACCACCTCCCAAGGAAGCATGTTGTATTGTTCAGGGTGTCCTTGAGTCACATTTAAGATCTTCAAGGAGAGTTGGCTACTCCAAGTAGGATTTCCCCACTTCTGCCTCTGCTGCTCATGGCTCTTCTCTCTTCTGTTTCAGCTAGTGGAGCATTACTCTTATAAACCAGATGGGCTTCTAAGAGTTCTCACAGTTCCATGCCAGAAAATTGGCGGGCAGCCAGGTGAGTCCCTGACCTTGGTGCCTCAATCGCTGGGGTCTTGACAGTAACCAGCCTAGCTTTACATTCAGCCTGTCCCAGATCCAGGTGGGATGAGACCTGGTTTTTATTGGTTGATAAAAGATGATGTTGGATCACTCCAGTTAATCAAGCTGGAGCTGATCGCACTTAGTTCCATGGTGCAGGTGAGGACGTGGAGTGAAGGAGGATGAGGAGCAATGGCTTCTTGGGCGAGGCTAGCTGATGGTCAGGCTAGGTGATCTGCAGCCGGGGAGGGAGCTGCTGGGTTTTGGGGCTTCAGCCATAACTGTCCACGTTCTTTCCACCCAGGAAACATCAACTTCGGAGCCCGTGCGCCCCTCCCTGGTGCCCATCCTGCGGTGAGTGTCACTAGAGCTGGCCCCGCAGTGCAGCTGTATGCTAGCTCAAGGAAAAGCACGGTTTAGGGCACAGGGTAGCTGTGACCGTTATTTCTGCCACACTTGATAAACTGGGACTGAGGAGCGTCAGCTAGAATCAACTTACTCTCAATTCCAGTCTAGCCAAGTTCATTTCTTCGTAGGTTAGACCCAACTACCCAGTATTATGCCTCCTGGCGGGTCTGGGAAATGATGTGCACGATCCAAGAGACCGTGCGCCTGGTTGCTGGAGTGAGTCTGCTGTGCCAGATGTCCCACTGAGCTTGTCCGCCCGGCTCTCTTGGCTAAATCATTGTCAGCAGGAGACTTGATCTTTTGGGTGGCACGGGTTTGATGGTAGTTTAGGGTAAGAAGTGTGGGGTGGGGTTGGGATGCTGAGCAGCATCAGATGAGAGAAGCCTCTGGAGAAGGCTGAAACTCACCTCTCCCTCCGTGTCAGTAGGAGGCCAGAATGTGACCTATCCCAACACAGGCCCCCAGGGAGAGAATTCTGCTTCCACAAGCTGACACACAGATTTATACTCGGAGGAGGAATTGGGTCCTGCTCCTTCCTGGGGACCTCAGTGTAGACGGTTGGTGTCCCTGAATGCCATCTATAAAGCATGAAAATCCCCGCCGTGAGCTGTGTGCTCCACATCTCCCTAATTGCCAACTAACCCTTAAAAAACAAAATCTGCAGAAGCGGGATATATATTCTGCCCTCAGGAAGGACGATTGACAGCGCACAAGCTGCACCCACATGGAAGCAGAGAGGATCTCCGGGGGACAGCACCCATGCCCAGATGGGGGGAATTGGAATTTGCTAAAATACCAGTGAACTTTGGCACCAGCATCTAAACTATAGCACCTGTGTGGAGTCATCATTTTATTTTACCCTTTATGGGGCTTCTGGGCTGGGCAAGTCTACTGGCACATATAAGCTCCATGAGACAGATTTATTTTCCTCCAAGGTGGTTGAAGGCCTAGGGCCGGGACCTCTTTTTTTTTTTTAAGATTTTATTTATTTATTCATGAGAGATACAGAGAAAGGCAGAGAGAGAGGCATAGGGAGGAGAAGCAGGCTCCATACAAGGAGCCCTATGTGAGACTCGATCCTGGAACTCCAGAATCACGCCTTAAGCCAAAGGCAGACGCTCAATCACTGAGCCACCCAGGCGTCTCAGGGTCGAGAACTCTTACCAGAGTATCAAGCCCAATATGCAGCCATGCATCACCCAGTAGCTTCAAGAAGTTAGATGTTTTGGAAAATCTTGTTATTGACTGTATATCAATACATATGGAAAAAAAGGCGCATGCGCTGTGTGTCCAAATCAATGAATTTCCCCAGATGCCATTGAACCAGGACCCATAAGGAGTCACAACATCAGACACAAAATGATGTTCAGGCTTGAGTTTGTGACTTAGTAATCTATACGAAACAGGCTGTCCAATGTGACAGCCCTAATTTTATAGCTTTCTATGGAAAACATAAACCAAATTATGTGTCCAGATCCTTCTCCTCAGGTGGTAGGCTTCTCCTGCCTGAAGCTTCCCTAAGGATCAAGTGTGGCCGGCAGTGAATCTCCCCAACAGAGTGTAGAGGGGGGTTGGCCATGTGATCATAAAGCGAGATGAAGTAGCGTATCACCTGTTTGCTTTTCTGAAACACTTACTCTTCCTCTTTGCCGTTATGGTTTCTAGACATGGTCGGCGGGTGGAATAATCTCAAGGATCAAATCCTACACCTTCCCAAAGCCTGGCCACAGAAAGGTGCTAAAGCATCCCCTGTTTGCTGTCCCTGATTGAGTGGTAGGACTGACCCATGCACGGCGCCTGCGCCCCAACCTGGCTGCCCTCCCGGCTGCCCTCCATGTGCGCTGCGCTGACCGTGTGTCCTGCTGCTACGCTCCCGCATCTGCCATGTGTGGCCCCTCCAGGCAGCCTGGCCCAGGCACTCGCTGTGCTTTCCATGTGGGTCCTTGTCCCTGCCGCCCATCCGCCGCCGCCGCCTGTGTGCTCTCTCTGCTAACTGTGCACGTGCAAGTCACTTGGGTTTGCATGGGAGGTGGGAGCTTCATGTGGGAGATCCTCCCCAGAGCAGGCCAAGTGACTTTCGCTGCCAGCATCGCAAGTTGCGGTGCACAATATAGCTGGTTACATAAACTACATACAATGGGAGGGGTGCTGGGGTTTTGTGGATGCTGCACAGGGGGGCACTGCAGGCTGTTTATTTTATTTTGTGGGTACCAGGGGCCACGACACCTGTGTTGTGCCTGTAGATTTAGAACATGGAGCTTTCTGTAGAACATGTATAAAGACAAATGTGGAATTCGAGGATTGGAAGCACCTCGTTTCTTAACGAGGCAGTTAGGTTAATCTGTGATGCATTTTTGTGTTTGGCCAGGTGATTGAACAGTAAGGGGAAAATGAAGGCTTTTTTTTTCAATTATTTTTATTTATAATGAATTATCTCCACATATATGAGTGTATATATAGATAATATGCATGGATTGCCTTTCTTTCCTGTTGTGCTTTTATCATTGGTGGTAGAAAGTCGATTCTCTTATTAATAATTCTTTGCATGTTCATACCAATTGGCATTTTTTCCAAACATATCCATTGCACAATTGGCATCAACTCAGTTGCCTAAAGTACTTGCTGAGAATAACATCCCTGAGATTTTATTTAGGAAGAGTTTTCCACGTGGCGAAACTCAAGGTCCTCCCAGTTTGACCACAGAGCAGACAAGAGGGTTTACCCTGACAGTGGAGGGCAAGGTCTCTGATAAGCCAGAGCGGAACAGTTGTCTAGTTGAACATCACGTGGCCAGGTGATGTGGACAGCTTTCAGGGAGCGTCAGCTAGGATGTGGCAGGGCTTTGGGGGAATTATTTCCAAAATCCAGTGCTAATTACAACAGATATGTGCTGATATAACATGAAATATTCTGCAAGAAATACAGAAACACACGGTAACGGTAGTTGCTGTGAGAGCACAAAACGGGGGTGTCAGGGAGACTCACATTCCTGTAAACCCCACTGTGCCTTTCTAAATTTGTACCTCTAGAATTTAATCAATTTTTTTTAAAAAAAAGAATGAAATATTAGAGAGTAATAATCTGGTTAATACCACAAAAATACTTTTCTGGCCAAAAAAAAGGTTGTTGCCTATTTTTAAATTTATAACAACTTTGAAATATACATTGAATTTTCATAGATGCTGAGAATATCGGTCGAAGAAGGATTGCATGATGGATTTAATGTATTTTAATTGTCAATCAGAAATATTTTAGGGGAGCTGGTGTTTATGTTTTCGCAAATTAATTAAGCAGTCGCGAGAAAGGACTTGCAGGAATTGTGTCCGAGAGCCCATCTGTTCAGATAAGGTGCAAATGACTCTCTTGAGTGTGTTAATTTGATCACTATACATAGTTGTTTTTAATAATTCAGGCCCAAAAAGGACCCACCAGGACTTGAATTAATTCTAGTGTGTGGATAGCTACTGAAAAGTATGTTTTGACTTGAAGAGGATTGTTAATTAGATATTAGAGACTTCATGATAAAAACTTAAGGGCAGGTCTATTTTAAAGTTTTCCTTAGATATTAGGAACACTTTGGTCCTTAAAAAAATATAAATGCAGTTAACTAAGGAATGTAAGTATGATTCACCCGCTCCCCTTCCCTGCAAACACTCACTAAAGACTGGACGTCCTTAGCTGCGTGAAGGCCTTCCCGATACTATACTAGGATGGGAGCGTCCTTTCTTGCTTCGTGAAGGAAATTGGCCGAGTGTGAATAACAGCATCTTTATGGACCACACATCAACCTCCTATTTCGAAGGCGAGCTCCCTGTGATGCAACACAGCACTCACCTATAGCTCAGTGGTGGAAATGTGTTCCAGAATTTCAAATTAAAGCCCATTTTCATGCTCTAGTCCAACACCTACATGGATGATTGGGTTGTTTTAAGGCTTGTATTTAAATGCACAGTTCACTGGGTTCGAGTTGGAAGAGCAAAAGGAGGAAAACCGAGTTGTGAAGTCAACACCCAAGCAGTAGGGAAGACCCTGGAGAAAAATGTGTCGCCAGGTCATTATCATTCGCTTAATTAATTTGCGAATATATAACCTGCTGCCCTCTGCTCCTCCGGTTAGGAGATTGATGGTGGAGGTCGGGTGGTGGTTTTTGTGGTCCTGAAGCAAACTCGGTATCATTCCGTGCCCTTGGCCGAGGAGGGTCTGCACTGGACTGTGGGGCCTCGTCCCCATCCCCCATCCCCTGCCTTGGGACCACGGCCACTCCAGCAGAGACCAGAGTGGTGTATGGCACGACAACCCGTGTTCTGAGCCCACGGGCTCTCCATCGCTACAGCTATGAGTCGGATGTATCATCTTTGCTGCTACTCTGATTGCAAAAGGTCTGTCAAAAAGCCCAAGAGCGAAGGTCTAGAGATGGATATTAGGACACACCACGATGCTCCAAGATCTGGAAGCTGAGTTACCTGTTGGCTCCAGGGGAACATCTGGTTCACTTCTGAAGCCCGACTTAAAACATAGGCACCTGGGAAGGGTGGAGAAAAAAACAAAACAAAACATAGCCACCCAAAGGATATTTGTTGAACACATTTCCATTTGCAGTTAAGCCTGGCCAGGAAGAGGTCAGAGATCATAATTGTGGACCTAACTTGGTCCTTTTATTATTATTATTACTCTGTAATAACTTATTTTACCCCAATTTATAAAACTTGAGAAAAATCATAAATTGTTCTTTGGGAGGGAGAACACGAAGGTAGCCAGTGCCATCTAGTGGTGGCCTGTGGGTTTGACCATCAGCGAACATGGGAAAATGCACCTGCTCCCATCACATTCACACCTTATTCTCTCCACGGAAAAGGTCATGGTATCGACCGGGGCATAATAAATCATCAACTATAAAGCAGAAAGAATAACGACAAAGGATATAATAGACCAGCAACGTGTTTTTCATTAAATGAGAATTTCATTAAATGTTAACGCTCATCAGTACGCTTATAATTCAGCATCATTCTTTGCAAGTCTTTGAATTCTTTTCAACGGGGCACTCGATCCCAGAGGCTGTTTGGTGTCGTCCGACCACGTGGCACATCCATCCAACACGTTATGGCAGACGGAACTTGTGTTTTGCACCTTTACCTTCATCTTAACGTCACCGCCACCCTGTAATTAGGCACAACAGAAAATCTTCCATGTCTTGCAAAGAACATTCTCCTGAGAGTGCTGCCCAGGGAGGGGATCCAGGGGGCCCGAGGCAGGGAGTGGATGTGGTTAGTGAGGGACTTGTAGGACTCAGCCAGGCTGCGGGGGCTCGTAATGGCACAGGGTCTGCGTGGGCACCTTGGCTGGCAACGGGCTTGCCTGACCTTCCAAGGGAGACCTCACCCAGTTTCCTGATCCAGAGCCAAGGGTGAAGAGGGGTGAGCGCCACGCTGCCCATTGGCGTGTGCTTGACCCTGTCTAGGGCTCCAGGTTCAGTGTGTCTACTACTACCAGTTCTCACACACTCTTAATGCCCTGGTATCCTTGTCACTCTTTTGCACACTCCCACCTCTGTGCTGAGGTCCTTCCCCACAGGTTTCCCATGTCAGGTCATTGCATTCTGGCTTGATCTGTGCAGTCCTGCTGCTCTGGAGAACACTCACGCAGGGCAGGGCAGCAGCAGCCCCCAGATACCCTGTCCTGGGTGGGCAGGGGGCGGACCTCAAGGCCAGGAGGAGGGGTGCTGGTGGCCTCTCCTTGTCTATGACAGCCGGTCCTGGGGTCCTGAAGTCTCGTCTTTGGATCTCAGAGTTTCCTCCCTACAGAGATCAGAGACCTTGAAATGATTGTATATGTGAACCTAACAGAGGCTATTTAAAAAAAAAAAATGAATACTGTTTCCACCTTCTTGGAGTTTGATTGCAGCTGAGCAGAGGGTTGATGGGAAGCCTTGGGATCTCCATTCTCCCCGAGGACGGTCCTGTCGAGACGGGGTAATGATCTTATAAATGTAAAGTAGACTCACAGGACATACAGTTGCCCTATAATCACAGGCCAGTTTTTTAAAAGAGGCAGATCATCATTTGGGATCATTCACAGCCTGTTTCCCTCCGGGAGGATGGAGACTGAAGGGATGACTCATTTTTTAAAATCATGCTGACGTATAATCCACATCTCCCAGTTTTAAGACATTATACCCATTCATTCATTCACATTCATTCATTCATTGAATGGAGGTGGGTGTTTGGAACACTTTTATGGAGCTCCAACGGCAGACAAGGCAAAGCTCAAGTGCGTGACCGTGCCCCTGGGATTTACACTGTTTTCGCTCCTAAGAGGGTGGAAGGAGCAAGGTGGGAACACCGAGAGAGGCAGAAAATGGGGAAGCGCCAACGTCCCTTAACTCAGGAGAGCAGATGCCTGTAGGCCGGGCCCCTGGGCCTTAGTTCCATACACAGCGGCTCTGCGGCGCTCGGCCGATGGCCTGAAGAAGGGGGGCCAGGGTTTCGGAGACAGGTTGTGGCAGTGGCGCCCCATGACTCCGTCACTGTACTTCTGGTTCCTGGGCCTGTGATGTCAGGAAGGCAGACGAGGACTCCAAGTGTGCCTCAAGATGAGTGGAAGTGTGAGATCAAGCTTGATGTCTCTGTTTCTTTAAATTTCTCCAAAACCTGGTGGTATCTCATTTCTTCATGGCCAGTGTTTGGGCCCAGATAAGGTAATCGGGTTTGTGGAACTTCTACTCAATTATACCAAAAAAAAAAAAAAAAAAAAAAAAAAAAAACACCTTTTTTTTTGAGTTATGATTTTTTTTTCCACAAATCAAATTTAGCAGCACTACCCTTGTTTTATGTTGAGGTGGTAAAAGGTCACCCAAGAAGACTCAAGATAGAGACTTTCAAAGGGCAACGTTTATAGGGATGTAAGGAGTAGACTAACGGGGGCAGGGCGAGCATAACGGGAAGATACAGGCACAGGGAAGCAAAACAAACTTTCTCCCCCTTCACGGGGTCTGTGATTAGGATCATGAGCAGCAGCAGCAGGAGCAGCGCTGGGCTTGGGCTGGTGGCAGCCACTTCCGTGGGGGTCCCCTAGCTCACAGCAGGTGCCACCCTCCGGCATCCTCCCCACATAGCTGGGTCTCTGTGGGACGTAAAGTTCAGGCTGAAACCAGGACTGTATAGATGCTTTGGAGGCAGCAAGTGGACGGGGGAAGCAGCCGGTAGATATTCAGTGTTTTCTCCTTATGTAACTTCATAGGACAAAAAATTGAACACAAAGAGTTGATGGAAGAAAACGAATCCCAGGGAATCATTCGTAGGTAGGGACCTCTGAGCACGGACACTCTGAGACCTTGTAGCCCCTCGAACAATAGGGGCTCGTATAACCCCCGTGGAGTCCAGGCAGTGGCCTGAAGAATGAGATAAGCCATGGTCATTATTTTCTGTCTTTTTTCCTGATTCTTTCCTTTGTCTTCTGCACCTAAGTTGAAATGTGGTTATTTGAAAATGAGAGTAATCGTGCAGATGAATTACTGTGATGTGTCGTTGTGTGCTACAGGCTGCCTCGTCTACAGGGAGCCGGCCAGAAAGCTCCTTCAATCCTTACGAGCCGGACCGGGGGCCCTGGGCCACGGACAGAGGTGAGAAATGCACGGTCAGTGAGTCCCTGGCCACTAGCTACCCAGCGGTCCCAGGAGCCACAACGTGGGTGGCCACCTCACCCTGGCCCCATGACTTATCGGTGCTGCACTGGGGTGACGCAGCCCCAAGGTGATGCTGCTGTGTGGCAGCAGGGAGTGGAGGCCCCCCGTCTGTGCACAGCAGCCTGCTGGTGCCCAACATGCTCTCCAGAGCCTCACTCTTGGAGAACCGGCCTCCCTGGAAGGGAGCTTCATGCTGCTGCTTCACAGTAGCTCATCTCATCCCGCCGATGGTGTCCGGAGGCACAGGGCTAAGATTGTGTCCTTGCAGAGGGGGAGTGTGTTCACTACATGCCAGAAAAATGGGCAGGTGTGCATGGCTGGTCAGAACTGGAGCAGTGTCTGGGTGGCTGGGGGAATTTCAGCAACTCTAGGGCCAGGGATGGTGCATTTCAGGGAGAGCCACCCTCCATGAACCCTGTCGCACTCTATAGAGCTTGCCATCAGAAGAGGCCGACTTGCATCTGCAGGACCTCCTTGGGTTCTCTGAGTGACTCTGGGTGACTCCGGGTTACATTTTTTTGGTGATCTTGGTCTGTCTATTGATACAAAAATGACCTCCAAATGCAGTAGCTTAAAATGACAGCAGCCATTCAGTGGTCTCTGTAGGTCAGGACTTTGGGCCAGGCTGGGCGGTCGAGGAGGCTATGGTGAGGCCGGAGCACAGTGCCAGCCACATTCCCGACTCCACTTCGATAGGGTGTCTCCATCAGTCTCCCTGGAGGGGAGTGTTGGGGCAGCTGGACACCTTGCATGGTGTCTGAAGCTCAAGAGCCAGCTTTCCAGCTGACAGTGGGGAGGGGCGTGATCCTTTATAACCTGGCCTGAGTATGTCAAGAGTGTCACTTCCGATGTATTCTATTGGTTGATGCAGTTACAAAAGCCCCTGGGTGTGGGTGGGGATGGAGACGTAGGCTTCGTCCCCAATAGAAAGAATGTCGGAATGTTCAGACCGTTGAAAGCCGTCCATTAGGGAGGCTTCCTCCCTCTTGGCCCCTGGCATGAAAGACCCTTTCTCTATGCACATTCGTGCAAAAACGGGGTCTTATCCAGTGGGGACGGGGATTCTTGCTGCCCCCCTAACAACTGGGAGGGACCGTGCCTGAGTGCTCACTGACCACAGAACCATCCGGGCCGACCAAGGTCTGCAAAGGTGAGGTGTAGCCTGCAGGAGGCAGGAGCAGGAGACGGTGGGATTTTCAGTAGGGACCCAGCCCTAGGGTCGTGTGTTTCTTGACCGCACTGCAGACGCCCAGAGAGAGGCCTTGCCCATGGACACAGAAGTGTATGAAAGCCCGTATGCCGACCCTGAGGAGATCAGGCCCAAGGAGGTCTACCTGGACCGCAAACTGCTGACCCTGGAGGACAACGAACTGGGCTCTGGGAACTTCGGGACTGTGAAGAAGGGCTATTACCAGATGAAAAAGTAAGTCGTGGCTGCGCCGTCACACCGCACATTCTCCTGCAGCTGCAGTTCTAGAAACCAGCACATGACTGTGCCCCTCCCATGCATTTAGTCCGAGACACAGGATCAACCCAATACGCCTGAGTCCTTCTGCGTCGACGTGTCTAGTACAACTGCCATGAAAGCATCCATTGTGTGTATCAACTTTGTGTAAATCAATGATATATATTAGTTTGTGTCTAGTAAGTGTAACTTTTTGAGCATTAGAAAGTGTAAACAAGCAAAATAAAATGAGAACATCGTATTCATCCCACCCAGATATTGCTACCATTAACTACCATTATAATACCATTAATACCATTAATACCATTAACTACCATTATAATACCATTAATACCATTAATACCATTAACTACGAGTAGCGTATATATATTATTTAGGTCTTTTCACCAACACACAGACACACATGTATTATTTAAGTAAAATGCAATTACTCGGTGACGACCACACGGCATTTTTGGTTATTTTATTTTATTTTTTAAATTGTGTCTCATTTCTCTTACCCAGAAAGTTGCTGATCACAGATATCATTAGTGTAATTATTTATTTGATTTTCCTTATGGTTTCAGAAAATAACACACAGCACACAATAATTAAAATTGCTGTGTCACTGAAATCTCTGTGCCTCATTTGCTCTTTAGAAGATGTCCTGCACAGAGCGTTCAGTAAAAGTGCTGGTCTATACAGTCCTCTGAAACAGACACTAACCCTGAATATGTATGTTTGAGTTAATATGTTATTGATATGAATACAATTGGGTTTAGTTGTTTGATACTATTTTGAATTTAAGACATACAGGTTTTTTTTTTCTTGATTAGGTAAATATACATTACTCAAGTGTCAAGAATGTAGGCAAAATATGCACAGAAACTCTTGCTTTCAATCCCATTTTTTCTGGGTGCGTGTAATTGACTGATATGCTCATTTGAAAATCTATACATGCATCCCACAGTCATTTGTGAAATGAATATAAATTACTCTGTATTAAGGCATAAATTTCTTCAATTAGCTTGTGACACTTAAATTCCTTGCTTAATTAAATACATATATTAACACAGACAGAACTGTGGATATGTAATTTCAACTATGTGTTTGGGGAAAGGAGAGGAGATGTTTTTAATTTTATTTTTAAAAAGATTTTATTTATTTATTTGAGAGACTGAGAATGGGCTGTGGGAAAGGACAGAGAGAGGAGAAGCGGACCCTCCATTGAGCAGGGAGCCCAATGCGGGGCTTGATCCCAGGACCCTGGGATCATGACCTGAGCCAAAGGCAGATGTTTCACCAACTGAGCCACCCAGGTGCCCCAAGGAGATGTTTTTAATCATGAATATGTATTATAGTTTATTGAGTACTCGTTTTCCTCTGCTGAGATGACCTTATGGTTTTTCTCCTTTATTGTGTTTATGTGAAGTCAATGATTTTTAGATGTTCAAGCCACCTTGCATTCCTGGAATAAACTCATCTAGTTTGTGAATTAGATACTCTTTCTTTTTCATAAATTACTGAATTGAATTTACTAATATTTCTCTTTAAATATTTCCATTTATATTCACAAGAGACATCAGTAAATTATTCTCTTGGAAGTTTCTTTGTTTGGTCTTGGTGTCAGGGTAATAATGCTGGCCTCAAAATGATTTGGGAGGTTTCCTTCCTCTTTCCTTTTCTGGAAGAGATTATGGGTGTTTTCTTCTTCCTTAACTATTGGGAAGAATTGAAAGGTTTCTCTCATTCATTTTGACTCCTACCTCACATGGTATACAGAACCAGTTCCAGGTGGAATGATAGACAGAAATATGGAAAGGTAAAATGAAACACTGCCTAGAGGGAGCATAGGGAGGTGGTTCCATGACTGAAGGAGGGTGACGGAGGTGCTCATGTAGGAGTTACAGCTTGCACTCAGTGTGGAAACACTGGTTAAACTCTACACTAAAGTGGTCTGTGTTTTTGTGAATGTATGTTAGACTTACTCCATTGTTCTCTTATTTTACCTGTTTTTCTTTTTTGACAGTTCTGTTTTTATTCTCCCATTTCAGAGTTCAACAAAAGAGATGTACTTCCTGCATGTGTGGGAATTCTATCATAGAGAAATGCATTTTTTTTTCAAATGATACACAGTTAAGTTCCATTCATTTATTTAAGTCCCACTATATCAGAATATTTTTAGGAGGTCATCATGACCTATGTGATGTTTTTATGAGAAAGTGATAATTTTTTGCACGCTTGTTGAAGCTTCCTTAAATCTATCAATGCTCAGTTTTAAAAAGTGTTTTGTAAATTTTGAGCTCTAACAACATATGCTTTTTAAACTCTGCATCTGGAAATTAATTTTTAACATATATCAAAGGAATGTTATATTCACTTACATTACAGTTAATCTGAGATGGTACATCTGAAGATGCTGCAGGAATCCATGCATGTCACAGTTTGTGAGGTTTATTTGAAAGTCATTTACATATCTTGCAATATTGAGGCTCTGCTTGGTTGGGACATTCTTCAGCACCCCCTCATTATTTGTAAATCAATGCAGGATTCTCTCTTTGTCTATAAGAAGAGAGAACACAGTTGCAGGTATCTCCATTACATCATTTCTACCACAGCATTTATGCTTTGTAATTACCTGGAACTTAGCTGCTTTGAAAATTTTCTTATGAGGGTTATGATTTCTTATGCAGAGTCGTGAAAACAGTGGCTGTGAAGATTCTGAAGAATGAGGCTAATGACCCTGCTCTTAAAGATGAGTTGTTAGCAGAAGCGAACGTCATGCAGCAGCTTGACAACCCTTACATCGTGCGCATGATTGGGATCTGTGAAGCCGAGTCCTGGATGCTGGTCATGGAAATGGCAGAACTGGGTCCACTCAATAAATATTTACAGCAGAACAGGTATCTTTAAGTCCCCCAGAATCTGATACTGTGATAGGGCAGAGCCCCCCTGCCCAGTGTACGTAATAGCTTTAATTTCTGTGGGAGGCTCTCTCTCCCCCCATGCCTTCCTTGTGTTGGCCCAAACTCAGTGACCTTAAGGGTGGATGGAAGAGAGTCGTAGTCTTTGGATCAGATACTCTTTTAACCCTTATTGTGCTAAGGAAGACTCTAATCCCACAATTTAGTCTTCATTCTCCCTTGCTCACTCTGTATTGCCTGGTGATAGAATCAGCCTTAGAATATCTCGGTAATCAGTCTCCCCTCACTAGGCAGATCATGCCCACCTTAGTGAGAGAAATATTAAAATAAACATTTTGAAAGGGGTAACTAGTGACGTCTTACTCATCTGGCTGACCTCTACCTCTACATTCCCATGAGTAATTCCAAAAATAATCTGATACTATTAATGGATTACAACCATTGGTAGGATATTCACGCTGTGCTCATCTATGGCCACTGTTGAGATGAAGGAACTCACATGGAATAAGTCACAATAATAACCACTGGTTACTTTGTCCAATTTGATACATCACGTGTGTACTCTACTTAGATTGTGTGTCTAATCTGCACAGAAGAGAGGTGCCATTAGTCCCACTTCACACATAAGAAACTGAGACTCAGAGCTGGTTTTGTTATCAGTCCGATATTGAAACGAGGATTCCAGCCAAAGCCTAGCTGTCTGTGAGTCAGGTCTGTCCGTTCCATTACACTACTTTTCATGTAACTCAAAGCACACCTCGAAAATCGTACCAGTTGAATACCAGGTTAATGGTGCTTGGTTTTGAGCAGCTGTAAGTCAACAAGGTTGTTTGTCACCACTTGTTACTCTTAAGAAGAATAGGAAATGAGTGGATCCCTCTGCCTACACAAGGAGCATGATTGGTTGGTCCCAAATGGAGTACTGTTCACCACCACTAATGACACATCTGTAACTTTCAGGCACGTCAAGGATAAGAACATTATAGAGCTGGTTCATCAGGTTTCTATGGGAATGAAATATCTGGAGGAGAGCAATTTTGTGCACAGAGATCTGGCTGCAAGAAATGTATTGCTGGTTACTCAACATTATGCCAAGATTAGTGATTTCGGACTTTCCAAAGCACTCCGTGCTGATGAAAACTACTACAAGGTAGGAATAACTTAGCCAGTATGCCAAGCAGCAGGTGGTGAGAATCTGAAATGCAAGTGTTTGTGTTCTTTATTTGATTATGGAAAGGGTCTCAAGAAGCAATTTATCTATGAAAAATATGTAAAAAATATTCTTGTTAAGCTTTGATTATATTGTTTTTAAAAATGGTAATACTCTAAAATATCATGAACTGAGTTCACTCAGAATATTAGCTTTCAAACTATATTTCTGGGAACAAAAAAAATCAAGGTATTAATTGATAATTCATTAAAAAAAAAAACAAGAATAGAATTCCTTCCTTAAATTACTTTGGAAAAATGGGTTGAACAAGTTGATTCTTGTAGGATATCTCAGAGCTCCTGCCTGACCCCATAAATGAACTGATAGTAACTAAAGGAAGGCAAAAACTTAAGAAAGCCCCATATGAACTCAGTTACAGTGTATGTGAGTCTATGTGGATCAACTGGAAAATGTAATGGGAATGGAACCTAGAAAGTGGAAGAGGGAGCCAAGGACAGATTTCCAGCTCTCTAGGTCCCTGGGAATGTCCAGCATCCTCAGGAATTGATGGCACACCTTGAAGTCTCACTTGTGAATGGCAGGATGGGGGGTGGGATTGACCTGAGCTCCACATTGTGGAGTTCCTGGTACCCCCACTCCCCAACTACTGGCTTCTCTCTGAGAGGGCCACCATGCATACGGCAGATGAGGACAGCAGACCTCAGCTTGGGGTCAGCATGAAGGTCAGACAGGAGCAGAGCTGTCTGGAAGTACTCCATTGTCCATAAAGAAGCTGGTCCCAGAGCACAGCCCCTTCAGTGATGAGCCAGGGTTAGAAAAAGCACCGAGTGAGCCATTTGCAGAGACGGCTGGGAACTGGAACAAAGGAACCAGCAGAGTGACAGCCACAAGCACATGCCAGAGAGAAGTAGGTTTTCCATCAGGGGGCACTTTGGAAACTTTCATCATGATAATTAAAGAGAGAAGAAAATCTAGGCACTGAAACAAAGACTCACAGAGGACATAGAGAAGTGGAGATAACAAATCATCCCCAAACTTAGTGCCTGAACACAATACCAAGTGTTAATTTATCCATAGTTCTGCAGTTTGGGTGTGGCTTGGTGGGAGGGCGCATCTCTGCTGCACACAGTGTCTCAGGGGCCGTCCCAGGAGGGTGGAAAGATTCATACCCGCTCTGCTCACTCACACAGCTAGAGCCTGATCTCACCTGGGCTGAGGCCTGGGACCTCCGCTGGGGTGGACCCATCCATTACTAGCTCACCAGCACATGGCCTGTCCATGCTGCCTTGGCTTCCTCCCAGCATGGCAGAGACCGTGGGTGGTCCTGAGAGTCAGTTACTCAAGAGACAGGAAGTGAGGCCACCAGGCTCCTAAGGCTGGACCCATGAATTGGTTCAGAGTCACACCCACCTCATGCTACACAGGTCAGAGCATCCACAGCCCAGCCAAGATGCAAGGGAGGGGAAAGGACAGGCCCACCCCTGGTAAGGACAAAGGTTAACATGAGGGCCAGTATTTCAAACTGCCATAGATATTCAGCAGCACACTGTTGAAAACTAAACCAGTAAATCTCTGAAAACTAATGAAGAAGAGAAAGAGAATATTGAAGACACTAAAAAATAACAAGCCAAAAGATCTGGATCAAGATAGTGAGGTAGGAGACCTTGGCCTCCATCCCACCGAAAGATCAACAATTAGACAGCCATTCTTGAAGGAGACAGCTCTAGGAGAGTGTGGGAATCCACTTCAGAAGCTTCAGCAACACGGGGCAACAACAGACCTCAGAATAGCTGCACAAAGAGAAAGGAGAAGAGTGTCATTTTACCTGCACGACACCATCTCCAGGCTGGCATCGCTCAGTATCATGTGAGAACAGCCAGCTAGAAGGAGTTCCTCCCATGGGGAAAGGGAGAGTGGGGTGAGCTACCAGTCTCCCCAGCCTTTGGGGGCATGGCCTGAAGGACTTGCTTCCTGTCATCCCACCCAGACACCAACAAGGCTGAGGCCTTTTGGAGACAGCTGGGAGCCAAGAGGAATGCCCGGGCTACCCCTGTCGGCCACACAGTGGGAACAACCATGATTCCTGGCAACCTACTCTGCAGGGGCCCCCGGCAGCCTTCACTGCTGAGGACTTGTGGCTGTCATGGATGTCCCCAGCTTTTGTATCCCATAATGGGATCCCATTATGGGCCCCAACAGACTGTTCCACAGAGGACCCCAGATGCTTTCCGTGCTAAAGAAACTAACAGCAAGCACAGCCTTTGCAGACTCCTGGCAGATTTCTTTTTTCTTTTTCTTTTTTTAGAGTTTTACCCCACATATTTTCACATTCACAGAGAGCAGATGCCTGATCCCCTCCCTGCTCCCCAGCCCATCAAGGAATCCACATCAGCAGCCAGCTCTGTCTGCTGCAGCTGCATGGGTGCAAAACACCAACCCAGACCCCCACAGCTGACCTCCACCTCCATGCACACATTCATTGCTATCACCTGCATCTGTGCACATGCATGCTGCAAGCCCACGTCCACTCACTGGCCTCCCTGCTGTGCTTGTGTTTGGAATGAACCCGTGCAGCTGCAGGAGTGCACATGGACAGCCAACACCCTTAAGGCTTTTGTGGGCTCAGATCTGGCCTTGTTCCCTGTCACTGGGCTGCAGTGCTGGGCTCACCTGCAGTTAGCACCTGCATGCTGCAGCCCAGCTCCCATCACCAACCTCTACAGCCATGCATGTACTAATGGCAAGCCCCTGCAGCTGTGTAAGAGCTTTCCAATAGCCAGAGACCCCATAGCTGCTAGTACATCTACATTTGGCCCCAGCCCATACTGCTGGCCCAGCCCCACTACATATGTGTCCACAGCTGGCTGCCATCACTTCATGGGCACCTGCAGGTGGCCTCCACAGGTGAGTTTGTGCATAGAACTGACTCTGGCCACCATCACCACCTAGCCTGGTCCCTACCTGCTCGGTCTCAAGGTGGTGCTGGGGACCCCAACAACAGGCACTGCAGAACCACAGCTATCATTAAGGATCATGCAATTATTATTTTTGTGGACCTCAGAGACCTAAGTCAATAAGATCTCACACGGACCACAACTGGACCTATCACTCAACCTGCACTTGCCACCCCTGCGCCACGAGACCCAGAGTCAGAGCATACTTTAGTATGTTCCCACCTTTAGGTGAAAGTCTTTATTAAAGTCAGCCCATAAAGTCTGGAAGAGGTGACTGCTTCTTCAAATGTGCAGATACCTACTCAAGACTACAAGAATCATGAAGAATCAGGGAAACACAACACCATGAAAGCAACACAGTAAACTTCCAGTAACTGACCCCCAACTGACTCCAAAGAAATTGAGATGCCTAAATTGTCTGAAAAATTATTCATAATAGTCCTAAAAATATTCAGAGTGCTGCAAAGAACATAGGTTTAAAAATTTAAAGCAAAAATTGGGAAAATGATACAAGAACAAAATGAGAAGTTCAATAAAGAGATAGCATAAAAAAGAACCAAATGAAAATTTGGAGCTAGAAAATACAGTGATTGAACTGAAGAATTCAATGCAGAGTTTCAACTTCAGACTGGACCAAACAAAAGAAAGCATCAGTGAATTCACAGACAGGTCATTTGAAATCATCCAGTCAGAGGAACACAAAGCAAGAAAAAATGAAAGGGAGAAAGAAAGTCTACAGGACTTACAGGACACCATTAAGAGAAAAAAGTCACATATTATTAGAGTCCTTGGAGGAGAGGAGAGGGAGAAGGGGGCCAAAAGCTTATTTTGAAAAAAACTGTGGCTGAGAATTCCCAAATCTGGAGAGAAATTTGGACATCCAAGTTCATGAAGTTCATTGGTCCTCAAATAAACTCAGTTCAAATAGATCTTCTCCAAATATTATGCAGAAACCTTACAGGCCAGGAGGGATTGGGATGATGTATTCCAAGTGCTGAAAAGAAAGAATTGCCAACCAAGAATACTTTTATGCACCAAAGCTCTCCTTTAGCAATGAGTAAAATAAAGACTTCTTTTTTAAAGGATATGTATTTTTTTTTAGGATTTTATTTATTTATTCATGAGAGACACGGAGGGAGAGATGGGGGGCGGTGGCAGAGGGAAAAGCAGGCTCCATGCAAGGAGCCTGATGCGGGACTCGATCCCGGGACTCCAGGATCACACCCTGGGCCAAAGGCAGGCGCTAAACCACTGAGCCACCCAGAGATACCCAAATAAAGACTTTCCTAGACAAAAGCAGAAGGAGTTCATCACCACTAGACCTGCCTTAGAAGAAATGCTGGAAGTATTTCAAGCTGAAATAAAAGAATGCTAATTAGTAACATGAAAACATATGAAAATATACAACACACTGGTAAAAGTAAGTATATAATCAAATTCAAAATACCCCAATACTGTAATATAGTTTTGTGTTAATCACTTAACTAGTGTAAAGATTAAAGGACAGAAGTATTAAAAATCACTATAGCTACAATAATTTGTAACTGATACATAGTATAAAAAGATAAAAATTGTGACATCAAAAATATAAAATATGGTGGGAAGGAATGAAAAGGTAGAGTTTTTTATACAATCAAAGTGAAGTTGTTATCACCTGAAAACAGACTGTTACATACGTAAGATGTTTTATGTAAGCCTCAGGGTAATCACAAAGCAAAAAACCTGCAGTAGATACACACAAGATAGAAGAGAATCTAAGCACACTGCTATGGAAAACCATCAGACCACAAAGGAAGACCGCAAGAGAGGAATAGAAGAGCTAAGGAGCTACAAAACAGCTGGAAAACACATTTATAAGTTTTTATCTATTAATAGTTACTTTAATTGTACATGGATTAAATTCTCCAACCAAAAATAGTGAGTGTCAGAATAAATTAAAAAAAAAAAAAAGACCTAAACTACATGCTGCCTGTAAGAGACTCACTTCAGTTTTAAGGACACACATAAACTCTAGGTAAAGGGATAAAGAAAGATAGTCCATGAAAATGAAAACCAAAAAGTAACAGAAGTAGATGTATTTATAGACAAAACAGACTTAAGTAAAAAACTGTAACAAGAAACAAAGAAACTCACTATATAATAATGATGGAGTCAATTCATTAAGAGGATATAACAATTTTAAATATATATGCGCCCAACGTTGGAGAACTTTCTTAGTATAACCTGAATAAACAAATACTAACATATATGAGAGAGAAATAGACAATAATGTAAGAATAGTAGGGATTTTCAGGACCCCACTTTTTAACTATAAAAAAGTCATCCAGACAGAAAATCAATAAGGAAACATTAGACTTGAACTATACTTTAGGTCAAATGGACCTTAACAAAATTCACAGGTGAATTCTATCTAACATTTAAAGGAGAATCAATGCCAGTCCTTCACAAACTCTTCCAAAAAATGGAAAAAGGAGGATGGTTCAACATCTGCAAAACAACAAATATGGTACTCTGCATTAAAAGAATGAAAGATGAAAATCATATGATCATCTCAATAGACGCAGGGAAAGCATTAGACAAAATTCAGTATCTTTTCATGATGAATACTTTCAATAAAGTGGGTATAGAAGGAACATGCTCTAAGATCAGGAGCAAGACAAGGATGTCCACTCCTACTACTCCTATTCAACATGGTATTCACTGGAAGTTCTAGCCAGAGCATTTAGGCAAGAAAAATAAATAAAAGGCATCCATGGCTTAAATAAAATAACATTGTCTCTATTTGCAGTTGATATAATCTTACGTATAGAAAATACTAAAGACGCTACCCAAAAAATATTACAACTCATCAAGAAATTCGGTATAGTAGCAAGATACAAAACCAACTTGCAAAAATTTGCCACATTTCTTTGTATCCACAATGAACTGTCTGAAAAGAAATAAAGAAAAACTCATTTATGATTGCATCAAAGCAACAAAATACTCAGGAATAAATTTAAATGAGGAAGTGAAAGATCTACGCACCAAAAACTTTAAGACATTGGTGAAAGAAATTGAAGAAGACAAATAAAATGGAAAGATATCCTGTGTTCATAGAGCAAAAGAGTTAATATTGTTAAAGTGTCCATACTACTCAAAGCCACCTGTACATTCAATGCAAATTCCTATCAGAATTCCAATGGCATTTTTCTCATAAATAGAAAAAAAATTCTGAAATGCATATGAAACCATAAAAGACCCCCAAGTAACCAAAGCATTCTTGAGAAAGAACAAAGCTGGAGGCATCATGCCTTCTAACTTCAAACTACACCACAAAGCTATAGGGATCGAAGCAATATGGTACCAATGTAAAGAAAGAAATGAAAAATAATAATAAAAAATTAAAAATAAGAAAAAAAGAAAGAAAGAAATGTGGGCTGATGGAACAGAACCAAGAGCCCAGAAATAACCCTATGCATACATGGCCAACTAATATTTGATAGGAGAGCCAAGAATATTCAGTGAAGAAAAGACACTCACTTCAGTAATAAACGGTGCTGGTAAAACTGGATGTCCACATGCAAAAGAATAAAATTGGACCTCTATATTGTTCCACTCATAAAAATCAACTCAAAATGGATTAAGGACTTAAACATAGGACCTGAAGCCGTGAAACTCTGAGAAGAAAACATACAAAAAAGCCTCCTCGACATTGGTCTTGGCAATGATTTTTTTTTTAATTTGACACCAAAAGCAAAAGCAGCAAAAACAAAAATCAGTAAGTGGGATTATGTCACACTAAAGAGCTTTTGTACAGCAAAAGAAACAGAAGTGGAAAGGCAACCTATGAAATGAGAAAAAAAATTGCAAACCAGCAAATAAGGGATAAATATCCAAAATATATTTTGTAAAACAATGGCAAAAAAGAAAACATCATATTTTAAAAGTCATAAAGGACTTGACTAGACATTTTCTATTCTCTTTCTATATTTCTGTAACCAAACAGGATATCCAAAGGCCAATATAAAGGAAATGCAATCATCACCAATCATCAGGAAATGCAAATCAGAACCACACCTGTCAGAATGGCTAGTATCAAAAAGACCAGAAATAACAAGTGTTGATGAGGATGTGGAGGAAAGAGAATCCTCATGAACTGTTGGTGGGAATGTAAACTGGTGCAGCCACTGTGGAAAACAGTATGGAGGTTCCTCAAAAAATTAAGAATAGAACTACCATATGATCCAGCAGTGTCACTTCTGCATATTTATCTGAAGGAAATGAAATCGCTATCTGGTAGAGCTATCTGCATTCTCATGTTTATTGCAACATTATGCACAGTAGCCAAGATATAGAAACAACCTAAATACCAAGCAACAGATGAATGGATAAAGATGGGATGGGGGGGTAGTGTATGTGTATGTATATTGGCTTAAAATGTAGGCATGGAAAAATGCTCAATATCACCGACACCAGGGAAATACAAATCAAAAACCACAATTAGATACCACCTCACACTGGTCAGAATGGCTAAAATAAACAACTCAGGAAACAACAGGTGTTGGTGAGGATGTAGAGAAAGGGGAGCCTTTTACATGTTGAGGGGAATGCAAGCTGGTGCAGCCTCTCTGGAAAACAGTATGGAGGGTCCTCAAGAAGTTAAAAATACGGCTACCCTGTGACCCAGCAATGGCACTTGTAGGTATTTACCCAAAGGATACATACACAGTGATCTGAAGGGGCACCTGCACCCCAATGTTTATAGCTGCAATGTCCACAATAGTGCACATATGGAAAGAGCCCAGATGTTTCATCGAGAGATGAATGGATAAGGAAGATGTGTGTGTACACATATACAGCCATCAAAAAGGATGAAATCTTTTCTTTTACAACAACATGGATGGAACTAGAGGGTATTATGTTAAGTGAAATAAGTCAGAGAAAGACAAATACCATATTATCTCACTCATATGTGGAATTTAAGAAACAAAACAGAGGATCATAGGGGGAGGGAGGGGAAAAATAAAGTCAGATGAAAACAGAGGGAGACAAACCATAAGAGACTGAGCTCTAGGAAACAAACTGAGGGTTGCTGGCAGGGAGATGGTTGGGGGGGATGGGGTAATGGGTGATGGGCATTAAGGAGTACATGTGATGTGATGAGCATGGGGTGTTATACGCAACTGATGAATCACTAAGTCTACCTCTGAAACTAATAATACATTATATGTTAACTGAATAGAATTTAAATAAAGAATTTTTTTAAATGTAGGCAAATATATGGGATACCAATCATAAAAAAGGAAGGAGATGCTGCCATTTGCGACAACATGGATGGACCTCAAGGGCATTAGGCTCCGTGAAAAGTCAGACAGAAGGATCACTTCTGCATGACCTCACTTATATGTGCAAACTAAAAAGCCAAACTCTTATAAACAGTAGATTTATGTTGTCGGGGTCCAAGGGGTACAGACATGAGAAGATGTTGGTCTCAGAACATAAACGTCTAGTTATCAGAGGAATAAATTCTGGAGGTCTCTGTGTCCTATGGTGACCATAGTCTACGGACTGTGTTATATACGTGGAAGCTGCTAAGAGAATACATCTTAAATGTTCTCACCAGAATGACGACAAACAACGGTCATTTTGTCAGATGAAGGATGTGCTACCTAACCTTATTGTGTGTAATCCTAACATTTTGCTATAGGTATGTGTCTCAGTCATCATACCGTATATGTTAGGAGCAGAGAGAATGCACATCACTGAAAAGATGGGGACTTGGGGGATTTCTTGAAGAAAACAACATGAAGTGGCACAGAATCCAGAGTAAAGAGTGTTAAAGAGAAAGGATACTGATACTGATCGAAGCAGATCTGTATGTGGCCCCATGACCTTGCACCACACCATGACCGTAAACACAAAGGCCCTCTGATCCCACAGGGTCTTTGCCCTGCATGCGGCACAGACACACACTGTCAGTCACACTCATCCCAGCAAAAATCAGGAAACTACGTAATGTGCTCTCAGTAGGAGGCTGGTTAAGTTGTAGTAGATTTATAGGAAGCATGCAATCAATGCTTCTAAAAGTTGGCAACGTATATCCCTAGCTTTTCTACATCCCAAAAGGTACATATTACCCCCCATACTTGGATATAGATTTTTCTGGAGGGATTCAGAAAAGATGATCAAATGCGGCCATCCCAATGGCTGAAGATGTGTATCACCTCAAAATTCAAATTAAAATGGAAATAGCACGCATGACTATATTGTTCATAACTTTTGAAAAATCAGAATCTAAAAATGATGCATTACATCATTGAGATAGAAGTGTAATCAGTGTGTCATTTAGAGACTTGCCTTGGTGCCTGTCCTCCCAGAGCAATGTCCCAGGGCTGCACCCCACTGACTTACTTACCATAGGGCAGGCCATCTCTCCTCAGCCCAAAGGGTGCTGGTTAGAATGTCGTCCATAGGACGGAGCAGGACTTTCGTGCACCGAACTCCAAACCCCGGAGGAAAGGGTTTTTGCTGGGCATAGCCTCAATGTCTTTACTACCACTTACTTTTTTAAAGTAGAAAGTTTAAAACATTCTTGGAGTGCTTGGCTATCTCAATTGGTGGAGCGTGTCACTCTTGATCTCAGGGTGGTGAGTTTGAGCCCCACATTGGGTGTAGAGATGACTTAAAAATAAAATCTCTAAAAATCTTTTTAGAAAAAGAAAAGTTTAAAACATTTTTTCCAGCGATACTAACAGCCTGTGACAAAATAATTAACATTAGCTTAAAATCATAGACAAATACATAGTAATAGTTAAATATACTTAGGAATAGTCTAGTATTTCTCGGAGCACAACCATGAAGGTAATATTCGGGCTTGACTCTTCAGTAGTTACAACAGGCTCCACGAAGCTATGAGTAGCCAAAAGAAGAGGTAAGAGAAAAAGACAAAAAAGTACAAGAAATACAGTCTGAATCTTTAAAAATACAATTGAAACTTAAAATTTAATTTTTTTAAGATTTAAATACATATTTTTAAGCTTCAGAACAAATACATACATGCACACGTGCACAGGGCATTCTGTGAGTCATTTTATTCCTGTTTTTTTTTAATTGTGGTTAATATACATTAATTTCATTTGCTAACCTCAATTACACCGTCTTAACTATTTTTAAGGGTGCAGTTGGCTAATGTTAACTTCGTGGTAAGTTAAGTTGGATTAAGTGTTATTCCCTGTGTGTACGACCAGTCTCCAGAATTCTCTGACACTGTGTCCTCATTAGACAGCTACTCCCCGTTCCCCCTGTGAGCCCCCTCATCCCGGTCCTTGGCAGTCGTCTCTGTGAACCAGACCCATGTCGGGGCCTCAGGTGCCTGCTTTCGTGCACTATTTGTGCTGTAGGGACTTGACCAGCTTGTTTCACTGAGCGTGATGTCCTCAAGCTCCATCCACGGCACAATGTGTGTGTCGTTTAGAGACCTGCCTTGGTGTCTGTCCTCCCAGAGCAACCTCCAGGGTCAGGCACAGCATCCCCTTCCTGTTTAAGGCCCAATGATACCCTATCGCATGGATATTGACACTTTGTTCATCGGTTCCTCGGGCGATGGACACTCGGTGGCACACACCTGTTGCTGCTTTGAGCATGGGTGTCCGCAATTCTGGTGTCATGGAGAGCCTCTGTCTGCTTTGCTTTCAGGCCCAGACCCACGGGAAGTGGCCCGTGAAGTGGTACGCCCCGGAGTGCATCAACTACTACAAGTTCTCCAGCAAGAGTGACGTCTGGAGCTTCGGCGTGTTGATGTGGGAGGCGTTCTCCTATGGGCAGAAGCCCTATCGGGTGAGCCCCTGCTCTTTCACTTCCAGCCGTGTGGCCATCGGGACAGAGAAGCACCCGATTGTTGTTACGAGGTGCTGAAAAATCATAAAATTGTCAAATCTGGGCTCCCTGTTGGAGCCTTTCTCTGTCTGGTGACCCTGAGCGGTTAATATGACCTCAGTTTAATATAGACTGGAAAAATGTATATATTTGATATTAATTGCACAGTGTATTTCTTTTCATTGTCCATTACACCTGTAAATATGCATAAAATAGATCTAACTCAACATTCATTAGGGTAGAAATAGAGATATTTCATCCTGGCTAGTTCCAGGATTAAATTTATAGTTTAGTTAAATATTTTAGATTTTTAAAAATCAAAACATGCATGCCAAAAAGTGCACATGTGCTAGAATACAGCTTGATGAATTTTCACAAACGAGGTGTCCCCATGAAACCTGCCCCCAGGTGATGAAACACAACAGCACCCCAGGCACCTATGGCCTGTCCCCCAAGGGTAACCCCATCTGACCTCTAGGTCATGGGTTAGGTGCTCCCGCTTTTGTATTTCTTATACGTGAAATCATGCCCTCTGTTCTTTTGCTCTGTTGTGTTGTGTTGTGGTTGTTATGTTGTGTTGCTGAACGCTGCCTTTAACAAGCTCGGGTGTGTTCTGCATTTTAGGGCATGAAAGGAAGTGAAGTTTCAGCTATGCTGGAGAAAGGAGAGAGGATGGGGTGCCCCGCGGGGTGTCCAAGGGAGATGTACGAGCTGATGAAGCTGTGCTGGACATATGAGTGAGTACCCAGCATGCCCTGCAGTTCACGCCAAGGCCCTGGGGCAGATGGGAAGGCATGGAAAAGCAGCTCCGCCTCTGCCTTTTCATGAACCAGGGATGTGCTCTCTTCTAACCAAAGAGGGGTGGGGGGGCCTGCTCCCTGGACCATGCACTCGTATTCTTTGGTCCAAAAAATATGTTTAGACAATTAACTCTAATCCAGTGTATCAACATTTAAATGTGGATTTTTATCACCGGGGGGTGAGGGTGGTCAGCTCAAAAGGTGTCCATGGGAGTCTGGGCCAGTCCATGACCCACTTGTGGTGGTCGTGAACGGCAGGGGTCCTCAGCAAGGGAGATGTCATACTTGCCCTATTCCTGACCAGCTGTCGAGGTGAGACCCTGGGTGTCTTCCAAGTCACGGGGGATCGGCCCAGGGAGCGCTGCCCCAGCGGTGACTCAGCCCTTGGAAGTGGTCCTCACAGTCTGCCAGGTGCCATCACACATCCTGCCAGGGGGGTCGGGGGGGGGCGCCCATGGCCTGGGGTGGGCAGGTGTCGTGCAGGGCACCTCAGCAGGCCAGAGAAACACGTCACACACGAGAGTCGGGGATTCGTCCCGGCTGCCAATCAGGGAAGTGGCCTTGACCTTGCCTAACGGGCAGCCTGCAAGTAGACCATAGGGAATCCTGGGCCCCGGTCCTTGTGCGTCTGACCCCGGTGTATGCCGGTGAGCCCCCCCCCCCCACCCATAACTCTGAAATGTGGCAGGAGTGTGATCTAGAGGAGCCTGTGTGCATGCTGTGTCCTGGCTTCAGTGCCGCGGGGTCAGCTGTGCTGTCAGATACACAGGCCGGTGCAGCAGGAGCATCTGAAGGTTCCAGAATGTTCCAAGTGCTTTCAGATGCGGCCTGGGATTGATTCTGTGACTCCCCAAGGAGCACCCTCCTCCGCAGTTGGGAGTGGAGGTCATGAATGCCATCATGATCTAGAGATGACCCCAGGTCAGCCCCAGAGGGAGAGGGCACATGTCCCTCCATCTGCTGCAGACACTGTCCAGGGAAAGGGGGCCCCGTCAGAGCCACCGGAGACAGCGCAGGCTCACCCAGGCCTCCAGCAGGCATCCTGTGCCCTGCTTGGCTTTGGAAAGACCCCCCTACATGCTCCCAGGGCTGTGAGGATTCCCTGGGGGCCGAGCCCCAGGTCGGGAACACGCTCACGAGCCTTCCCTCCATGGGCGCGGGCCAGCCTCTGACCTCAGCGACCCCTCTTTCCCAAGGACATGGGGTCAAGTGACCCCCGACAGCAGCGCAAGGCCGCGGGGCAGGTGTAAGCCAGGGAGGGCGCTTGCTAGAAGTGAGCGTTCACGGATATGTTCTCCTGCCTGCCTGGGGCCTTCCCATGGAAAGTTTCACTTCCTGGGGAAGAAGATGCTTGAAATCATCCTGAAACACATTTTTTAAAACCCGAAATTAAAGTGGACTGTCAGGGAGATGGTTAAAATCAGCACTTCGGCATTTAATGCTAATACCGACACGGTTTGTCTGGCATCCTTTGTGTCTGCCAGTGAGGAGGGGACGGGCCCCACGGGGTGGGGCGGCCAGGAGTGGGGGCACCTCTGCTCGGCTCCGGGGTGGGGGGCCCTGACCTGCCCCAGACCCTCAGTGCTCTGCACGCTCTGCTATGACTTGGGGCATCGGGACCAGGCCCTGCTCTGCCCGCCCATCCCTGCTGGACACATGCGGCCCCTTGCGCTGTCACCCCAGCGTGGTCCACAGAGAGTGGACACACCAGCGACACAGGTCTCCTGGGTCCTCAGCAGGCCTCTGAGCCCTCAGAAGGTCTTTCTTTCCTGGGGTAGGTGCCCACCAAGAGGTCTCAGTCACATCAGCGAGGCTGCAGGCCGGGGTGCCTTTCCGGTGGCTTCCACCCAGGCCTGCTCACTGAACCAGCCGTGGGATTCGAGTGTGGGCAGGTGGAGGGCAATGAGGACAGCCCGTGCCCAGGACTAGACACCACGGCTCCTTGGCAGGGTTTGACTGGTTTCCAGCACCTCTGTACTTGTGAAGGTTCGGGTTCTTCTGGTCGTGACCCGACATGGCGGGGGGATGGGGTGCTCAGAGCCTGGGTCTAAGTGTACGTAGTTAGATGTGCTCCTGGATGACAAATCTCCACTTCCTTGGGCACGGCCCCCAGGGAGCCTCAGACCCCAGGAGATGGCCTGGCAGCAGGGCCCTCCCTGGGGATCTCGGGGGGATGCCCGTCCCGTCCCGGGCAGCCTGCAGCTCTGTTCCAGCCAGCCTGCCCTTTGGTTCTATGGTGTGTCCTGGAGCGACGGGGCGGGGGACAGAACCCACCTCCGGGCGTCTCCCTTCCAGAGGAGAATAAGGCACTCAAGGCAGCACCTGCAGAGGTCACACGGAGGGCAAGGTGCACGGACAGAGCCAGGCAGGGAAGAGGGGCCCCCACGAAAACAGGGAGTGGCAGGGCTGGGGGCTTCAGTCATGTTCTACAGAGTCAGCGCCTGCCCTGTAATTAGGGATGCCAGGGGGGGAAAGCCCCTGTGAATCAGGAGAAGTTGGGTCTCTTTACCCTGAAAAATGGACTTCTGCCCAATGGAGAAAAGCATGGACACTGAGTGTCTCTGAGGTCAGGAATGATCTAGATGGGGCCCAACATGCTGCTTCAAGATCAGTAAACATGAGCAACGGGGTGACATTGCCTGGACCATCATGAGGCCTGCTCCTGCGTCCCTGCTCTGCTCAGTGCCAAGTCCATTCCCTCTGAGCACCTCATCCTCGGAGTACCTCATCCCTGAGCACCCCATCCCTGAGCATCCCCATCCTCTGAGCATCCCCATCCCTGAGCACCCCATCCCTGAGCATCCTGTCCTCTGAGCACCCTGTCCTCTGAGCACCCCATCCCTGAATGCCCCATCCCGAGTGCCCCCTCCCCTAAGAGCCCCAGTCTTGAATTCACTATCCCTGAGAGCCCCTCCCCTGAGCGCCCAGCATTCATGCATGCAAGCCACCATCCCTGCACCTGGGGCGGGGGTCAGCAAGCCTCACGGAACTGCCCCGCTAGAGCCTGCAGTTGGCGGGGGGGGGGGACGGCCAGGCAATAAGTGAGCTAAAGAATCCATGCGCTCTCAGAAGGTGATGGGTCCAATGGCATATCAGCGCTGAGGACAGGCCCTGGAGGGTGTGGTTCACATGGGCTGGGGGTGGGGGTGTCCCAGGACACCTCCTGCGGGGAAGCACTTTCTCACACAAAGAGATGCAGCACCCGCCTGGCTCACAGAAGCACAGTGAGCTTCCAGAACCTGGTGGGTCACCAACATGAATACAAACAAACCCTATGTATTCTTCATGCTTTTTGAGGCTTTTTTTTGTTCTAAACATTCAACTAGATAGATGAGTTGGTTAACATATGATAGCTGCATAGACAGATGATGGATGGGCAGATTGGGAGCTGTTTAGACAGACATATACATGCACACTTTGAGATTTATCACTGACACGTCCCATTGACCACCCTCCACGTACCCATCCAGCCCACCCGTTGACACTTTCTGGGTGAAGGTTACAGCCCTAGGCTGGCTGTGCTGGAGGATTGGGTGTGTGGGGCAAACATACCACACATTACCCCACTTCAGCCCCACTTAAGCCCATGATTACATATTTGATGGCCATAGAGCCACTGTCAGGAATCACGGGGACTGTCGTTAGAGGTCCACATGGGCCTGTGTTAGGGAGCAGTGTTCCACCTGAGGACCCCAGGATTGGGGGCGGGGGTGCAGGCAATGAGGAAAGAGGGGCCACTGGCACGAGGGCCCGAGCAAAGAAAGCCCCCCAAGGCCTGCGGAGGTGACACAGACAAGTGGGGACGGGCAGGAAGCGGGCACACATACAGGGCACTTGGCCACACTGACTGATGCTCAGTATCATCCCAGGGGCATCGAGGAGGGTCCTCCCCACCCTCAGGAAGCCTCACAGGGTGTCTCTGCTGAGGGCTGGCCTGTATCCCTACATTGGTTTGTGTGCTCAGTGCCTGGTTGCTGAGTGGCCAGAGACTTGGGAGCTCTGTACATCTGGTCCCCAGAGTGGGAGAGGGACCCTGGGTTTTGCAAAGTTGATGGGGTGTGTTCTGTGTAAAAGGAGGGAGGCTGTCCGTCTGGGTCGACATGGGTCCCACCCAGGCTCCTGCACAGGGCATGGCCACCACCCCACCCTCCTTGATCACAGCTTGGTGGCCAGAGTCACAGCCCCCACCCTGAAGCCTGGGGTGGCCCGCATCCCCCGCCATGACCACAGACCCCTGACAAAGTCCTGCAGTTCATCCTGGATTTCGGGAGCTCCTGAAAGCTGTAGGTGAAACCATTTATTTTGATGCCATTTGACAAAACCCAGTTTGGTTCTGTAGAAACAGAGCTTCCTCCCAGTGGTAAGTGATTCTGGGTCCCCGTGAGCCTGGCCCCCTGGGCTGCCCTACCAGACCCTGTGCTGGGCCGTCCACCTCTGGAAATCACAGTCTGAATGTGCATGCGGCACCTCGTGGAACCCCAAGTTCTGTTTCACTTACTGGGCAACTCTACCTACTAGCAGGAAAGCCCCAAATCCCATAATGTCAGCAAAATAGCTTCCACGCCTGAGTAGGTTCTCACAATTTTAAGACATACTTGCTTCCAGCCGGTCCCGTCATGGGGGAGCAAGCGGAGAAGTCCATACAAGCTCATTCAGAAGTTACGAATTGTTAGAAATGTTTGCACATCATTGCTTAGGTCGTGACCTGCCCCCAACAGTGACATAAAGTACCGCCTTGCTGTGCTGAGTGTTGTAATAGGGGGCCCACCTCTGCATCTGCCGTGGCAAGTTTTGAGATTTGTGGGGTTTTTTTTTAAGATTTTATTTATTTATTCATGAGAGACTCACAAAGAGAGGCAGAGACACAGGCAGAGGGAGAAGCAGGCTCCCTGTGGGGAGCTCGAAGTGGGACTCAATCCCAGGACCCCGGGATGATGACCTGAGCCAAAGGCAGATGCTCACCCACTGAGCCCCCAGGCATCCCAGGTTTTGAGTTTAATACAATCCCATATCAACAGCACGTTTTCAGAAGATACGGAGCTATCCTGTCAAGGTGAGGGGGGAGTTCAAATTGTGCCCATCCATTTTTAACAAGAGTCGGAGTCCAACTTGAAATACGGGCCTGGGGCCCACTGACCCAGTAGGTATGTTTAGGTGCTTTCTATTTTGCTGGATCAGCAGGAGAAAGTCTCCAAACTGGGCGGATCAGAGCTCCTAGCTTTGAGAGCAAAACATCTCCCAAGGTGAAGACCGAAGTGCATCACGTGGCGATCCCGTTGTGTGCAGGTTGGGCCCTGCAGATCGGGTGGGCCTGACTCTGTTCTGCGGGGGCTTCTGGTCGCCCGGTGTGGGGAGCAGGGCCAGCAGGTGCCTGCAGGGAGCATGGCCGTTGGCACCTGCTGCCCTCTTAGGGGCTGGGGGGCTGGATCCCAGAGCAGCGCAAACACCAGCGCTAATGCACCTCTTCCCTTTGCAGGGTGGATCGCAGGCCGGGGTTCGAAGCCGTGGAGCTGCGGCTGCGCAATTATTACTACGACGTGGTGAACTAACGGCCCCACACCCTCCGTGGCTGCCAGGGGTGAGGGGAGCCGTCACAGCACAGCCCGCCCAGCATACAGATTTTGAGAGCGGCCCCCTCTCTGTGCCGACAGGAGAGCCAGCCTTGCGCACAGCATGCCCCTTGACTGTTGCCCCCAGAGCCTGTCCTGGAACTCGCCCTCCCCCGACAGCCTGGGCAGACAGACAGACCCCAGGCCCCAGGGACCCGTGGACGGCTCTGTGTTCCCTGTGTGTGTGGTTGCCCTGGCAGGTTGGTTCCCTTCGGGCTGTGTGTCTGCCTCCTGACGTCCCGCTGCCTGGAGGTGTCCCGGGCACCCACGCCGCCTGCAGTGGACGGGACGGGAGCAGACGGGGGCTCGGCTGCCTCCAGAATGTGGCTCCAGCAGGTCTGAAGATGGAGTCCTGCCACGACAGCTTTCCTGGCGATGAAAGTGCTTTGAGGTTTTAAAAAAGAAAAAGAAAAAGAAAAAGAAAAAGAAAAAGAAAAAGAAAAAGAAAAAGAAAAAGAAAAAGAAAAAGAAAATTCAGGCTGGACCAGCAGGATTTCTAAGCGTGGGGCCAGTTCACGGGGAGTACAGGTGCGGGTCGTGCCTTCGCTCTGTGCCTCCAGAGACTCAAGACGCCCCTCCACGTGGAAGATGGGGCCGTCGGCGTGAGCTGACCTGGTGTGCCTCCCCGCTGAGGGCCTCCACCCAGCCCACCCTCCCCGGTCGGGGCTCGCATGGAGGTGGTGGAGAGGGGCCGTCTGTCCCCTCAGGCCTGAGCAAGGACAGATGGCACCGTGCAGCGGGCTGTCCTCTCTTGGGGAGGCCCCGGCTCCGTGTCCTGGAGAGACAGTGCCGCCAACCCCCCGACTCTCTGTGTTCATGGTGTGGGGGTGAAGGGGACAGCCCAGTGGCCACGGCCACCATGGATGAGTTTCCTAAGCTTGTTTCTATCCATCATAGAGCCACAGACCCGGCGCCTCACCACGAGCATGCCCGAGTGGACTTTGGGGCAAAGCCACATGCCTGGGAGTCCTGTGCTGGTCTTCTAGGGGGCGTGAGCCCTCGAGTAACGAGTGAGCTCATACGTGCCCTTGGCCCACGAACGCCAGTTTGAAAGAATCAGCCGTCGTCCTGAGGTCCCTGACCCCACAAACTTGGGCGGTCCTTGGACATCGTAATGTGCACGTCCATGCTGTGGGGAGACACCTGGTCCCTCCTCGCACCCCGGGGGACCGGGGGGGGGGAGAGGCAGAAGCTGGCACCCTTGCTGAGCCAGAAGGGGACCTGAGCCACTCATCAAACTGGTGGGAAGAAGCGTTTAGAACCCACCCAGACCTTTCGGGGTCATGCTCCCTGGCAGTTTAATCATTTTGCTGAATAGGAAGCCCTGGCTGCCGAGCACGTACTCAAAACAGTGGCAACATACACTCGGAGTCCCTGAAGCTAAAAAGGTGAGTGACCGGATCTCTGCGGCCAGGCTGTATGTAGATTTGCTGGAGTCGTGCCCCGCGGAAGGGTTGGGACAAAGCACCGGTGACAGCCGAGCAAGAGGCCGTGTTCTGAATGGCTTCCTGCTGCCGCCGGGCCTGTGTCTCTGGCCAAGGCCACCCACGGGAGGCTCCGCGGTGTGAACGGGCGACGTCTGCAAGGTCAGGATCCTCACGGGGCGCTGGCCAGGGCTGGACCTCCCACGCTCACCGCCCACCCGACGGTTCTCTGCCCCCCACGCCCCCCGGCGCCCGGGCCACTGCCCACTCCTCGTTCAGCCAACGGATGCGCCACTCAGGCCAGAACCAATCAGTGCCGATGCCACAGACACCATGTCCCCACCGTGGGCCTGGAGGCTCCCGGAACACAGCGGTGATCCCTGCTGTGGTGACAGTCACAGGGACTGTTTCAGGGGCTGTCACGGGCCTTGGCTTTCCTGTTGGATGGCTGCTTCCCACTGACCCCAGCCCAGCGACCGCGGCTCTGCCTGGGTGTCCGTGCACGGGGGTGACCGCTGCGTCCTTGGGGCTCCCCCACTCCCTCCCACAGAGCACGCACCACCATTTCGAAGAACCACATTTTTTTTAACTACGATTTTTTTAAAATAAAAGTTTTTAAAGTAGCTTTGTGATGATTTTCATGGGTGTTACTAGAATGCTGTAGGTCTCACCGTCAAATAAACAGTGTTAAACAGCATCATTAAATGCGAGGTGTGGTTTTTTTTTTGTTGTTTATTTTTAGTGTTGGGTGCCCAGGTGAGTCCTAAAAAGCTGGATGCACACAGATCCCTGGGAGCAGGTCCGTGAGCTTCTGTTGTGCAAAGTCGTGCCGAGGAGGGCCCTGGCTGGCCGTCACCCCTGTTCCTGGGCGGGGTGGGAGGGTCTGCCCGAGGAGGGCCTCACAGCCTGCCTCATACCCCCAGGGAAGGGGGGGCATGATGATCCCACAGATCCTGGCAAGTGCCAAAGCCCGGCTGGGGGTTGTGGGCTTTCCCGTTCTGTGTGAGGACAGCTTACAGGGCTCTGTGGGGAGTGGAGGAGTTCTAGATCACACCCCCCTCTCCAGCTGTTTTAAGGGGGTCACCCAGGCTCACTCACATACCACGGACACACAGCATGGAAATATACACACGACACACGTTCCTGCATGTCACAGGTGCACACGCACATGCCACAGACACGCATAGCACAGGAGCCCACACACCACACGTGCTGGGCCTCACCCCCAGGGACCTCCTAAGTGCCAGCGTGAGGCAGGAGTCCTGCTGGGAGGGGGGACAGGGGATGCGCTGCTGGCTGTTCTCACTTCTCCCGAAGTCCCGCTGCCTGGAGGTGTCCCGGGCGCCCATGCCGCCTGCAGTGGACAGGAGGGGAGCAGATGGGGGCTCGGCTGCCTCCAGAACGTGGCTCCAGCAGGTCTGAAGATGGAGTCCTGCCACGACAGCTTTCCTGGCGATGAAAGTGCTTTGAGGTTTTAAAAAAGAAAAAGAAAAAAAAAAATTCAGGCTGGACCAGCAGGATTTCTAAGCGGGCCAGTTCACAGGGAGTACAGGTGCGGGTCGCCTTGGGGCTGGGCCTGGGACCACAGGTCAAGGGTCGGTGCCTCTCTAGGCCCCCAGCCTCCCTTGGGGTCCCACTGATGGGCCTCCTGCCAACACAGGCAGAGGTTTGGAGTGGGCAGACCTCATACTCCCTCAGCAACCCTGACACCAGGACAGCAAGAGATGGGGTCAACACAGAACGCACCTGTTGCTCTGGAAGCCGTAGGAGTGCAGAGCAATACAGTCGGCTGGTCCCCAGCACCAGCCAGGGGTGGGTCCCCTGCACGCGGGGGAGGCTCACCCACCACCTTGTGCCGACACTCGTGAGTGCAGACGCAGAGACCAGGGGCCCAGCTCTGAAAATGTCGGGGGAGGCCTCACCTCATGGGGACCCGCGGGCCAGCGGGGTGGGAGCTCAGGAAGCCAGGGACCTTGACCTTGAGCCTTCGACACCAGGGAAGGGGCAGGAGCCACAGCCGGGATGCGAGGCAGCTGTGTGGCTGAGTGAGCTTGGGCCAGGGGGGCCTTGGGGCTCGCACCTGTCATGCCCAGGTCCGTAAACGCGCCCTCGGTTCAGGGAAGGCAGACGCCTTTTCAAAAGTAGGAATGGGTCCTGCTGTGCGTGTGCTGTCCTAGTAGGGATGGACGGTGCTGGCGGCTCCTGCGTTGTGCTTCTCCTGGGCACTGCTTGTGGCCGTGGGCGGCCAGGGACAGCGGGCCCTCCGGAGTCTCTGCATTTTCCCGGGTGATGTGAGCCAGACAGAGGCGGCGCCCCAGCCCTACTTCAGCCCCTTCCCCCTAGCGTGGCCCCCGAGGGGCCGACCCGCACCCGTGAGTCTGTGTGGTGCAGCCGGCACTTGCCCCAACGGAGCAGTTTGGGCAGCCAGGGTCACTCCTGCCCCGGGAAGGGCCCCGGGAAGGGCCCCGGGAGCCCGTAGCCCACTCGGACTGGAGGAGTTACCCTAACAGACACCACCTCATGCATTCTCGCCAGCTCAATGTTTCCCCGGCTTCTCTGACCACAGCCCCGCACAGATCGGGGGACACAGGCTGTGGGTATGGAGGTAATTCTGTCCCGGGTGTCAGTGGGGGAGGCAGTTAGCTGTCCTAGGAGCTGAAGAACCAGCCCCGTCCTGATCTCAAATGTTGGTTGTTTACACACCGTATTCACTCTCTCTCTCTCTCTCTCTCTCTCACATCTACACACATGCACACCCCCCAGGACACATAACAATCAATCATGTCTTCAAATAAAAAAAAGAAGAAGAAGAAATGGTAGCATGTCGAGACACCTGGGCTGCCCAGGGCACATAACTTGGTGTTTCACTGCTTAAGAGCTCTTTCGTGGGCCACTTATGATTTTAGAGTTTTGCAGAATTAGCCTAAAGGAGGAAAAAATAAAAACCACTTTTCTGGAACAGCCGCCTCCCAATCCAGTAACATCCGCCCGGATGCCCTGCACACCCCGAGCGGATTCCACAGGTCTGTGCTTGTCTGACGACCGTCTGTCTCTCTGGCAGGTGGGGGTGGGGAAGGCTGCTGGTCCCTGCCCCCTTGCAGGGCGTCGGATGACCAGGTGACGCTCTCTGCCCACATGCCGCTCGGCCGGGGACGGTTCCAGGAGCTATTTGTTTAGCTAGGCGTTATTTGACCAAAGCCATGAGTCACAAGATGCTATGCCTGGCAGTCTTTGAGGTCTCGAGATGACTCAGTTTTCCATGTCATTAAACTGTGGAACAATGAATGGAAAATGCATATTGTTCATAAGCAGCTCTTCCTCGTTCATAAAAATAAAGAGCTAGTGTGTGGTACTGGTTCCAGGCGACATCACATATTTCTGTAAGCCGCTGAGGATGCCGCTGAGCACGCTGGGACCCGGCGACCCGGGGCTGCAAACCTTCCCCGCTCGGGCCTGGCTGCAGGGGAGGGCGACCTTCCCTCCCGGACACAGGGCAGAGGGGAGGAGGCCGCAGCCTCGCACACAGGGGACAGGGTGGGGGACCGTTTGGCTAAGTTGGGGCCTTTACCACGTGGCTGTGCCAGAAAGACAGTGATTTTCATAGAGGAGGCGAGCCACCTGCACCCAGGCCCTGATTTCCCATCACATGGCACCCCTGGAAATCCACAGACAGCGCCCACGTACGGGAGGGTCTGGTGGGGCAGACTTCTGGACGCTGGCCGTGCTCCCACAGCTGCCACCTGCGCAGGCCTCCAAGCCGCACGCTGTCATCCGGGCCGCCGTCACAGCCACGGGACCCGCACCGCCCCATAAGCAGGCTCCCCACCTTTCTCCCTGCAGAAAGAAGAAGCCAGATGCTCGCTCTTCAAGTTGGTACCATGTGGAGCACACACAGGGCAGGAGAGTCCAGGCAGAAAGCCACACACGCACACACACTCACACACACACTCACACACACACACACACACACACACAGCATCCACACCGACTCAGACTAGGAAGATTCCCCCAAAGGGAAGCCTTGCTGGTAACAGCAGCAGTGAACATGTAGCCATTTCGATGGACTTATGTCTGCCTCCTAAGCATTTACACATTTGTCCACTCGGGGACGGTCTCCCATTAAAAGGGGTAACACAACCCATCCCTTCACATTCTGCAGTGAGGTCCTCCCTGGAGGTGGCTGTTGTGATGGGCACCCGCCTCCCGCCTCCTTCCCTTCAGACTCCCTGCTTCTGCTGGTCGCTGTCTGCAAACCCCAGTTGGCCAGTGGGGCCCCCGTCCTTCTGCACTGCTCCCTCAGGACTGTGTGTATGTGGACGTGTGTGTACGAGCATGTGTGTGCTCATGTGTGTGGGCGAGTACATGCACACAAACGAGTGTGTGTGTGCGTGCGTGTATGAGACTGTGTTAAGCACTGTCTTTCTCTTCCTAAGCCTATGGTGGTCCATATTAGGACCCCTTTCAACGTGACCATCACTTTCTGCTGTGAACCCCCTTTGTCCCTGTGCCCCCAGGTCAGTCCAGCACATGCAGAACGGGGCATGCACCCCACCCTGCAGAGGTAACCCTCCCCCAGGCAGGTCTTCCTATGAAAGGGCTGCCTCCCCTGTGCCGCTCAGACACTGACCGCCCGCTCTGGCTCCAGGGACGGTGTGGGTGTGGGACGCAGAGGCCCAGACAGGGGGCCGTTCTCTGCACACCTGCAGGAATTGGACTTTCCCTACAAGGACCAGCCCTCCTGGCCCAGAGAAACCAGCTTAACTGGAAGAGCAGGCTTTATGACAAATACTGCATCCCCCACATGCTCCCCTGAGGCCACCGGGTCCCAGAGGCACTCCCTGCACTGCTGGCTGACAGGCAGGGATGCCTCCCAGGGCTGGACCTGAGCCCTAGGCCTCCAGTGGATCCTGGAAGCTTCACCGGGAGAGAAAGCAGCCACCCCCTCCTCGTCCACGGCGCTTGAGAGTGGCCTTAGAATCTGTGGATGCCACAGTCTACACTCTCTCCACTCTCAGCTTCCGGAAAGCACCCAGCGGAGCGCTCGGGGGTCAGAAGCAGGGATGCTTACCTGATGCCCTTCAGCAGGTGGGCCAGGTTCTGACCACCGGCACACCTGCAAGCAGGGGGCTTTGTGCTCAAAACAGCACACAGGGTGTGAAGGCCCGAGCGTTGCCCACACATGCCGACCGTGAGCTGGTTTGAGACCCTGGACCCATGGATGCCGTGTGGTGGACTCTGTCACAGATCTTTCCTTTGTACATTCCACAGCTGGCAGAGTGTTTTCAGGTTTATTTGAGGTCTGAAAACAACCAAGTTTTGAGACAGCTGTCATTATTAATTCCTCATTTTACAAATAAGAGGCCATGATTCAGAAAAGAGGCTGACCCAGATCTTTTATCTCACAGCCCTGGCTCTTAGGCCTGACCGCCCCGTAGAATCTTAAATGGAATCTTAAGAGTGCAGGCACCCAGGCTCTATTCCTAGAGCATGGCCTTGCTGGTCCAGGTGGGGCCCAGGCCATAGGCCTTGACGGTCTACACAGAGGCACCAAGAGGTAGGTGACTCCCCACCCTGCTTCTTGGGGCTCTGACCTGGGGCACACAGAGCCACCAGGGATATGGGGCAGGATGGTGAGGGTCACAGCCAGACCTGAGTTCCAGCAGGTTGGCTTCTCTGTTGGAAGCCAAGTGGTGCTGACCCAGCAATTTTATGCTGGGTCCTCGAGTGAGGCCCGCAGCAGTTCCACCACAGGTCAGCAATGAATAAGGGTCTTGGGTTCTCTTGACTGATAGAAATTGGACTAGAAATCGCTAGTTTTCACTGTTAAACCTCATCACTGTCGGTGACTTAGGTTCCAACATTTTGTGGAAGAACAGGGAAAGGTATAGCATGGAAAGCTCAAAGTCTGACAAAGAGGGGTAAACCCTCAGGGGAGAAGGCATCGGAACTACCGTCAGCCCAAGATGACATCAAGGAACCTCTGGGACCTGGGCCTTGCTCGGGAGAAGAATCCAGGAGACACCAGCCTCGAATGCCACAACCAGCACCCGTGCCCCTGGATGGTGTGGGGATGCCCGGCAGGGAACAAAGGCTACGGTAATTTGTACCTGAAGCCATGCTCTCACAAACATCTCCCGGAGCCCTCCACCGGTCCTGGGAGCCTCATGTGAAAGACTCCCCTGAGCAGGGACTGAGGATCTCCGACGGCTTCCCCAGAGGCCGGGGCAGGGGCAGGCCGCGGAGTCTGAAGCGCGCACAGGATGGCAGAGCCAGCTCTGAGAAAGCCCCTTCCACAGGAGCCACCAGAGCCGGCTGCAGGTACGCGCGGAGCTAAGGCAGGGCCCGGCCCCTGCGGAGACAGACAGTGTGCGCCTCCCCGACAGACGGCCCTGAGTGCGGCACGGCTGCAGGTTTGGCTCATGAGAATGGGAATTCTGGTAGATTCCATTCTTTGCAATTTCCACGGGAAAAGAAAAGCAGGAACACGGTGCACCTATGATTGTGTAACTTGTGTCGGGCCAGGTGTGTGGCCGCCAGGGGGCTCTCGATGCCAGGTGAGAATGTCCCTGCTCACACCCTGAGGGAACGTCCACAGTCACGAGGGCGGCTCTGCACGTGGCTACCGCATTCCTCCCGCACGTCCACAAGGACGCGTGCCACCTGCCCATCCTGAGCCAGGTGCTCAGGAAAGTGGGTGGTGGTCTGGCTGCACCCAGCAGCTGGCAGAAGCTGGAGATGTAGGAGGCCAGGTAGACGCGGCCCCAGGGCTCAGGCAGTCTCCTCCCCAAGGCCCAGTGGTCTGCACCCCAGGGCTCAGGCGCTCTACACCCCAGGGCTCAGGCAGTCTGCACCCCAGGACCAGGCACTCTGCACCCCAGGGCCAGGTGCTCTGCACACCAGGACTCAGGCACTCAGCACCCCAGGGCTGGGCAGTCTGCACCCTAGAGCTCAGGCAGCCTGCACCCCAGGGCCGGACGGTCTGCACCCCATGGCCAGGTGATCCGCACCCCAGGGCCAGGCACTCTGCACCTCAGGGCTCAGGCACTCTGCACCCCAGGGCCGGGTGGTCTGCACCTTAGAGCTCAGGTGCTCTGCACCTCAGGGATCAGGTGCTCTGCATCCAGGGCCGGGCAGTCTGTACCCCAGGGCCTAGGGGTCCACACCCCCAGCACATCTTTCCTTTTCAGAATCTTAGCAGTGCTGCCCCGGGAACCATGGAGGGGAAGGAGACAGCCGTCTTGAGAGGTGGCAGATACAGTATCTTCCTCTGGGAAATCTTTTTTTTTTTCTTTTTTATATTTTTTTTTATTGGCGTTAAATTTGCCAACACATAGTATAACACCCAGTGCTCATGCCGTCAAGTGCCCCCCTCAGTGCCCGTCACCCAGTCACCCCAACTCCCCACCCCCCTCCACTTCCACTACCCCTTGCTCATTTCCCAGAGTTAGGAGTCTCTCATGCTTTGTCTCCCTCTCTAATTTTTCCCACTCATTTTCTCTCCTTTCCCCTATAATCCCTTTCACTATTTCTTATATTCAGCTTATGAGTGAAACCATATGATAACTGTCCTTCTCCAATTGACTTATTTCACTCAGCATCACACCCTCCAGTTCCATCCGCGTAGATGTAAATGCGGGGTATTCATCCTTTCTGCTGCCTGAGTCATATTCCGTCGTACATACAGGCCACGTCTTCTTTATCCATCCATTGTCGGAAGACGTCATGGCTCCTTCCACGGTTTGTTTATAGCAGCAACGTCCTCCAGGAAATCTTATTTACACAACACGCCTGCATTATTAGGTCCTCTCCCAGGACCTCGGAGCAGCCCTTTCCAACCCTGAGCACTGAGATCTTTGTATTAGCTTCCTGGTGAATCGTCTCTGCCAACGGCCAACAGAAGAGTGAGAACCTGAGTATTATTAGAGAGACAGACAGACGGACAGGGAGAAAGAGAGGTGGTGAGGAGGGAGGAAGACAGGACAGGGGGGCAGGGCAAGGGTGGAATTGAGTGTCGGTGGCGGGCACGGAGGCAGATGGGAAATGCCCAAAACAAGGAACAGAAGTCACCTGCAGGGCCATGCCCACGCGCTAGTGTGAGTTCTGTCTGTGTCCCTACCCCGTCCTGTCCATTCCCCAAGGCTGAGCCCTGGTCCGTAGTCCTCATCAGGGTCTCAGAAGGCCCCTCCACCCACACACCGCCTCTCCAGCTCCCCCACCACCACCCCCTGTGGTTATCCCAGGGCCTAGAGGCTGGATCGCAGGTTCCCAGGGCCCTGGACTCGTCTGGTGCGTGAGGGCCCCTCACGGAGATGGGGCTGTGCGGGCCTGACTGCGTCGGCCCACCGGGGACAGCTCTGCTGCACACCTTCTTGTGCGTGCTCCCCATGCAAGTGGGCCCACGGCCCTCGCCGTCAGCGCCCGCTCCTACCCTCCCTCTCAGGGTCAGCCTCCCAGAGAACCACCTGCCTGGAGGTTCCTTCTGAAGACCCCAGTACCCACGGCACTTCACTCACATGCGCCCCGCGTGGCGGCGAGTATGCACAGTGCCGGGCGCTCAGAGGCACATGCATTTAGATACTGAGAGCTGTTGCCCAACAGTTGGTCACTGAGGGGGTCTGGTCTGTCCCCCTGACTGTCTCCCACACGTGGGGGCTTCCAGCAGCCTGAGCAAACTGAAGAAATGACCTTGTTCCTATAGAGCCCCCGAGCCTGGAGGGCGTCAGGGTTGGGGTCAGGGTCAGGGTCTGGGTCAGGGTCTGGGTCAGGGGGGTGGGGGTGGAGCACCAAGCTGCAAGGATCCTGCCCACCCCTGCATCCCAATGCCCAGTGCCAGGCAGCCTCAAGGCACCGTGCTGCGTGCTGGGGCGTGTGTCGGGGGCCAGGCAGGCCAGGACGCCTGTCCCTACCCTGCCACCCCATCCCACTCCTGTCTCCTCACTTGCCCTCAGAACTGGCAGAGGCATCCCCACCTGTGCAGACCAGGGCTGCTGGCCACTGTAAGTGCTCCCTATGGGGGTCCCGGGTGGTCCCAGTACAGTCACCATATCCTGCATGTTCTGTTCCCCCTCCACGGGGGCTGATCTCTGCTCAGAAAGTCTGTGATCCAGCCCACCTCTGACATGATTCCACTTGTGTGAATAAATGCATTTTCACCAGGGGTTGTTGCTTATGACTGTCAGCTAGAAAGTTCTGGCAGGACAGGTTGGCCCTGCCCTCCAGGACACCCCGGGTGGGTCCCGGGTGCTCATGGCCAGAGAACTGGAGGCCCTTGAAGGCTTTGATCTTTCAACACTTGTGTTTCACAAGCTACAGACACCCTTTCACAGCCAGATGGCCCTGACTGGACCCCGGCGGGCACAATCCACCTTCAGCCAGCAGGGGACAGCGGTGCAGGTGCAGCCAACAGAGTGGAGGCAGGTGCCACAGTGACCTGGATGAGGAGGGGGGTCTGCTGGAATCCAGGATGCTTCCTCCTGCTTCCTTGGGTCTGGCCCACACACAAGGGCCCATTTAAAGACAGGACTAATTATCCAGGTGGAGGCCTGGACAAAAGAGTAATGACCAGATGGACAGCCAACTCCTCCCACGGCCATGTCCCCTGGTGTCGTCATGGTCTCTGCGTGGGTGTGTCCAGCCAGGTCCGTGGAGCAATTGTGCCCGGCCTGGTCAGTGTGCTCCACCTTTGCCCTCTGACCCGCAGGGCCCCAGAAACCGGAGATTGTTCATTCTCACCCCACCTGCAGGCCCTGGGGTGCAGCCCCCGCCCTGCAGCCAGCCCCTCCTACGTGATACGACCTGAAGGCACTGGAGGTCAAAGACCCTCTGCGTGTGTGAGACAGAGACAGAGAACTACAGAAGACGGGGTGTCCGGGTGGCTCAGTCAGTGAAGCATCTGCCTTCAGCTCAGGTCATGATCTCAGGGTCCCATCTGTGGCTTGTAGAATGGCGTTCCCACCTCATTGTAGGACACCATGCTCTCCCTGCCCTGGCAGGTAAACCAATTGGAATCCCTGCACCTGCGCCTGTGGGCACCCGGTGGGGGGGCGGCGGGATGGGATGCTGTCTGCAAAGACCGATGGGGGCACAAGGCAGGAAGGGAGCCCGAGTGGGACCCTCAGTCCCTCCACCCAGAGCCCGCCCGTCCCTGCCCCCCCCCCCCCAGCCAGCCTGTCCATCCAGGTTCAGGTGGCGGCTCTGCACAGTGACCACGCTCAGCGATGGCACCCGCCTGGCAGGTGGGTCCCTCTGAAGCCACCAGGGGACAACTTGGTTAGGCCAAGGGCTGGGGCCTTGCTATTGGGACCTAATGGGCTGGAGGAAGGAGCAGGGAAAAGTCACAGCCTCCAGGTGAGCCTTATTCCCGAGATCCTGGCGGGGAGGGGGCTTGCCTTCTGGGATGGAGCAGAGTGACCCTGAGTCCTGGAGCTGAGTCCCCCTGTGCCAGGCCATTCCCCAGGGTGGTGCCCGAGAGTGGGCAGCAGCCCCCCTGCAATGAGAAACCTTGGTCCCTGCAATGGGAGCTGCCTCTGCAGGGCTTCATTTCAGGGGCTGAGCCTCTTCCAGGAGGCGGAAGGCGAGGGAGACAAGGGGAAGGGGAAGGCTGGCTTGTCTGACCATGGCTTGTGGTGTCCCTCCCCGAGCGCCCACTGGGGGGCAGCCGACACCCGGGCAGCAGCCCTCCAGTCCTGGCCATGCATCCAGACTAGGCCTTACTTGCACACACGTGTGAAAGCCGCCAACTGGATCCCCTCCTGGAAATCACATGGCGACAGGGGTGAAGAGACCGTAGTCAGTGATTTATTTTCAAAGTAAGCAGCTGGCAGCTGGCTACTGGATTCGGGGAAGCAATTGCTAATCTTTGCCATTAGATGTTGGCCAGTAAAGGGGATTTGAAAGGTTTCTTTATCCCCTCTTGTTAAAGAGCGGCCCGGCACATGTTCACTCCTGCCAGCCGGTCCTGGCCATGTGCTCACTGTGAGTGCGGATGCTGCATGTTTGAGCCGGAAGAGCCCCTCGTCCAGGCCTGGTTGTTTCCTGCCTGGAGCCCCAAAGGAAACCGAAAGACACATTCCATGTGCCTGGAGAAAGCCACCAGGACCTCAGAAATACTGGGGCACCTAATGGGACTTGAGCAGTCCAGGCCCTGACGAAGGGCACATCTGGAAGCACAGACTGTGACCCCGCGGTCAACACCATATGGAGGACCAGCCCTTTCTGAACGTGGGGCCTCAAGCAGGAGCATGAGGGGCTCCAGGTCCGATACACCCTGCTTTCCAGGGGAGGCAACTATGTTCCCCAAACCTGAGGCACCCTACAACAGGGGAATGGATGGATGGATGGATGGTCACAGTGGGCCTCACGAGCAGCGGCTGCCCGGGCCCTCTGCACCTGCCCCGAATCCCAGTGCCAGGCCAGCTCCTGCCTTCTCTGGATTCCCAGACAGAAAGCAAGGCCACGGCCGATCCACCCTGAACCCCCAGGAAAAGATTTGAGAAAGGTCGAGAAGAGTGGCTGTTGAAAAGCTATGTATTTCTGCATATCTGCTCGCCTCCTTGCAGCTAAGTAGCGGCAGTCAGGGGTGCACCACTGAGACACACAGCAGGGACAGAGCCCCCAAATGTGTCTTGTCTCCAGCCCCGCCTACCCTCCGGCGCCCCTCTGTGCCGCATTCCAAGCGACCCCCAACGAGAACTGAGTTCCAACCATTTCACTTCCCAGCAACATTCCCGGCCACAGGCAGGGAAACGCGGTTCGGAACCTCCGCTCGTGTTCGGTGTGGCACGAGAGTCTGCGGTTAGGGCTCGTGCACCGGGCTGAGGCCGGGGGCAGACCCGATTCACCTGCTCCCCCACAGAGGGGGTGGTCCAGACACACCTGCGCCCTAACTTCACAGCCTGTGTCACATGCTCGCATCAGCATTTCCGGACCATGTTCTGCTGAGCGGACAAGCGAACGTCCTGCAGCTCAATACTCGGAAACCTCTGTAGGTCGTGGTCCCCGCCCCCCTGCCCCGCCCCCAGAAGATCCAGAAAGCAGCCAACGTTCCTGCAGCGTGGAAACCCATGCAAGGTCCTGTTACCCTGAGTGTCCCGGGGTGTCTGGCCGGGAGTTGTCCTGCAAGCCTGCCCATGAGGGTGCCCCATGTGCCCTGCCCTGGCTGCTCTCTCCTGTGTGGCCCTGCGCCCTCCCCTCCTTCCACGGCTGCCGTCCACTCCCTGACACTCCCTTGGCTCCGCAAGTCCTAGACTGCAGTGTCCCCTCCCATCTGCATGTTTGGTGGACATCGGGCTGCACATCTTGTGAGGGTAGAGTCGCTGGACGCAGGCAGTGAGCAGGCGCTGAGTGAGGGCCAGGCTCAGGCACCCCCCACTCGGTTGCCGGGTGTTCCTCCTTCTGGATGGCGAGGGTGGCTTTGCTCATCAGTACCCCTGCCAGGGGACCCGAGGGAGGGATGAGTGGCAGGACCCAGGCTCCCTGCGTCCTTTGCCAACCCCTGATGTTGGTTGGCTGGTTGGTTGCATGCAAATCATGCATGTCGGCATTTGAAGAGCCAGAGGAGACATTTCCATTCCTATGGGTGTCTGCACGTGTGCGTGTGTCTGTCCTCATATCTACAGACGTAAGTGTGAATGCGTGTGAATCTGCATGTGGTGCCCACCTGCTCTTGAATCCGGGGCACACAGACACAGTCCTGGCCTTGCCTCAGACACGGGAAACCTGGTGCCCCCAGGCGGCCTGCGTGTCCCTCAGTCCTGGCCAGGCCTGTCACGGCCTCCCCATGCCCCTTCCACTCTGGCCTGAGCCGTGGGGCCCAGGCGCCCGAAGACTGGGGTGCTGTGTCCCAACAAGTCATCAGGCTGGGCCCACCAGCGGGACAGCCCAGCAGAGGAGCTTCGTCTCCACCTGTCCCAGAGCCTGGCCTCCCTCCAGAGCCTGCCCTGCCGGTTCTCCTAGGCGATGCCCCTGGGGGGGCAGAAGGGGGGACACAACCAGCCTGCCCACTCCACCCTCAGGCTGCTGACTCCTCCACCATCTCTGCTTCCCCTGGGGAGCCCTGGGGAAGGGGCCCCCCAGCTCCCACACGCAACGTGGCTCGGTGCTGTCAGTGACAGGACGCCCTCGCTCGGCCCACCCTCGCCGCAGTCCCTTCCATTTCTTGTAAACGGACTCTTCTGTCTCTGGAAACCTCAAAAGCTCCTCTTTACCTCTGGAATTCCAAAACAGGTATTTGTAAGATTGGTTCTGCTGTGTGTGAATTTGCCAGGCCTTCACAACAGGGCCACGCACCTCATTTGCAGGACTCCGTGCAAAATTCGACGTGAGACCCTCGTTCAAAAAAGCAGGACAACTGTGTATTTAAAGCTTCCAAAGTAGAAAACTTGCCTTTCCCCACCAGGCTTCCCCGACCTGTCACAGTGCATTTGTCATGGAATGCCAGCCCCGACGCAGAAAGACGAACATTTTAAAGGCCTAGCGTGAATCTCAGCTCTCACCCTTATAGTGTGCAGGGCCAGCCTCCACGGCACGTACAAAGAGCCACTGAAGGCGTGGTCTGCATTTCGCAGCTGGTCCGTGCACCCTTCCCAAGGCAGCAGAGACGCTCCCCCCCCACCCCATTCATGAGCGCCCCGAGCCGGGCACATCCCACCAGCGTGTGGCCTTCAGCTTGCCGAGAGGGAAGAAGGACCAAAGAAGAAAGTGCGATGGGTCTCTTCGCCCTTCCTGCTCTGATGACTTCAGAGGAAGCAGTCACTGATGCAGGGACCTCCAGGGTGAGGAAGGACAGGATGGTGTGTGTCTCGTTGTCTATGTCCGGTTCAAGGACAGAGTGTGGCTCCTAAGAGCTGCCAGCAGTCCACCTGCGCTACTGTCCGGGTGCCACGCGCCCCTGTACCTGCCTTGAGTCCCTCGGAGCGCCCCACACGCTGGGTCCACAGAGCGCTGTGTTTGCAAGGCCATGTGACACCTGGGGACACCAGTTCTGCACATTCTTCTGTTCTTGCGCGTGCTCCAGTATCCCAGGAACCTCACTCGTGAACACACACTCAACGATCACATTACTAAGGATCCCGAGATGCTGACCTCAGCGTATCTAACCAAGCGGGTCCCGCCTGAGAGCGTAGGGCCCACGTGCCCGCAGGCCACACAGCGGGAGGCCGGCCCTGCCGAGGACAGACCACGTTCTCACGAGCGCTCCTTTCTTCCTTACTCGATCCTTTCCATCCAGACTCTTCTTCTTCTCGAATCCTGGCAAATACACGATGAGACTTCCAGCTCTCCTCCCATGGCAGCTCTTCTCTCTGATGTTTGTTTCTTTGTCCTTAGGTCCCTATTTCTATGTCCTCGGTCTTGTTCTATGTCTACATCCTATGTCCTTATGTCTACGTCCTGTGTCCTTGTCCCATGTCTACATCCTATGTCTTTATGTCTATGTCCTATGTAGTTCCTTGTTCATACAGCGAGAAGTCCTCAGCCAGCTCTGGAACGCATTATCCAGCTGGCGAGCCTAAGAACTGAGGTTCCGTTAATGGTTTATTCCCTCAAGTGCAAAGTTCTTTGGTTCCTTTTTCATACCAACCTCTTCTTGGTTTGTGCATAGTGCAGCAGTCGCCAATCCCTTTGAGATACTAAGTATAACTACCTGTTAGACTTCAACCTGCCATACTGCCTTTTCCATGGGTTGAATCTGGCTGCTGCTTTCTCACGGCAACCGTTTTTGCTCCAATGCTTGGCGGCCCTTGGTGCTCCACTCACCTGTTGGTTTGGGAATCCGTGATTGGCATGTCCCCTGGTTTTCTCGTTTGTGAAATACAGACCTCGGGGAGGTCAGCGGTTCTCCACTCTTTTTAGCTTTGGTAAATGTTGTCGAGGGGAAGCATATCTGTGGAAGCACTGTAAGTCAATGTGTAGGAGGGCAGGGCCGGTGCCAACCCTGGTGGCACGGTTGCTGGGCCCGTGACCCTGTCCCTGTGCAGTTGACAGATCAACAGATCCAATACTGTTCGATTCCTTGTGGGGAATCCCCAGACTTGAGCGTCCATGAAATCCCATCCTACACACTCATTCTGGCATTCTGATTCTAGAAAGGGACTCATACACCCTCGCACTCTGGATGGGAACAGAACTCCCGTCCATGGTTCCCAGATAAAGTCTCAGCAAAGGAGGTCACACATAGCAGTGGTGATGCATGTCACCGGGGGCCGAGTCACACATTTATTTTCCTTAAGTGGACCTCCTGATTGCAAAGGGATCGTTTCCAGAAAAGACTGGGCTAAGCTCCAGTCTTGGCCTCTGGATATAGCATCAACGTAGATGTTATAAATTAGTCAATTCTTGGCATTTTATTCATGAGAAGGATGAAACAGCCCTTTCTGCTGGACCCACAGCTGTTTTTTCTCAGCCACCGTGCAGAGCGAGCGCCAGGTGGGGTGGGATCATGGACCTGCCGTCCCGTTTCTGATCTAGAAATAAGTCAAAGCACCAATGTGCAAATACCTGCTATTCTTAAAATAGGTCTGTGTGTCTTGGTGGGTTTTTTTTTTCTTTTCCTTTCCTTTAAGCTACTTGAGATTCGGCAGAGGGATGAGGAAGTGAGAGTTTTGAATTGGTTTGTCTTCTTTTATCGGGGGAGCATGGTTCTTTTTTAAGGGTTTCTGAGAGGGAAATTGAATTGCTTCCTCTTAAGAGGATCAGTTTTGCATGAACCAAACTACTACTACTTACTATTACTACCACCACTACTAATAATAGCAAATACTGGAATATAAACCTCAAAAGTTTGCAGCAGGAAACCTGTTTCCTGGGCTCTGGTTGGCTTCCAGCTTTATTTCCCACCCCCAGGTCTCTCCTCCCTGAGCCGTGGGATCAGGGCTTCTCCTCATGCCTCCGTTTCCTCTCACATGCTGCTCTCTTTGTACAGTAACATACATTCTAGAAGAACCCTGGATCTTCCGCTTCAAGTGCCAAGATGCTCTTGGGGGTGCTCATTGCTCTGGACAATCTGGGGTCATCCTGTTGGAAATACCCCTTGTGTTGGGGACCTCAAAGCCATGACCCCACTTTGGGGGCAATCAGAGACACCACCTCAGTGTACGCTGGCCATCCCTGCCTGTCCCCAAGTGATATAGGAATGAGTTAGGGGCAGACAGGGCTAGGCAGGGAAAGAGAAGGGCTACCCATCCCAAGAAGACAAAGATAAGTCAGTAAAAACAGAAAAAAACAAACCTGGCTCCCTAGCTCCAAAATGTGAGGGAGTCTCCCCCTTTAATGGTTACTAAGTAATCACAGAAATATGTCATTAAGGGGTTATCAGCAGTCCCGGCTCACACCCAGATGGCCCAAGAATCTCAAGGCCATGGGCTCCCTGACTAGGCTCAGGGAAACCCTGGCTATAGCAAAATAGCATATGGGGAGAGACTAACCAGAGTGAAGGGAACACCTGGTCCTGGCCCTTGATATTTACCAGAACATCCTGTTTGTTATTATGATGGTTCCAAGGTCACCATGTTTGTTCTAAATGTAGACATGATATTTACAATCCACCCTGATATGGACAAGAAATTCACCAAGTTCCCTGGTCAGTTTCCTATAAAAGACAGACCCTAAAAGCCCCCAGTGGCAGCCCTGTCCGGCCCCTCTCACTTCTGAGAGCTTTCTCTGTATCTCTGCTCCGTAAACCTCTACGGCTCTGATCGCTCGCTGTCGCCCGTGAGACTCAGTCTTCGCCTCCGTGGGACGAGAACCGAGCTCTCCTGTATCACAAGCACATCGCGTGCAGCCGCGGGAAGGAGGCACCGCCCAGAGCCCAGGCCGGAGAGAAGCAGGGCTGCGCGGAGGAAGGTGGTGTCTGGCCAAGGCCTCTCCGGCTCTGCTTTGCTTACCACCCCCCCCCCCACCCCGACAGAGCCAGCCCTCGCTTTTTCCTATTTTTAAATCTAAGACACATTTCCCAAGCTCTCAGGTGGTTGGGGCTCGCTCGGTGCTGCTTATCCCACGCTGCAGCCCCGCAGAAGGCCACCGCCTGGCCACATGACCGCGCCCGGGTCACCCTCACCCTGACTTCTAACAGCGGGACACGGTCTCCCCTGACTTCCTGTGAGTGGAATCATGCAGCTTGCACCTCACTCTCGTCTCCCAGCTCCTCGGGTTCGGATGGCGCCCGCAGGATCCCCATCTGTTGTTGCCAGGCACTTGTAGGGCACCGTGTCCTCGCTGTCCCTGGGGCTCGCTCCGGTGGGCGGTGCATTCCTCTGATGGTGGCGCTCGTGTGTGGACTCCTCCGCCGGGCGACGGCTGGCAGTTTCAAGGGTACTTTCACATTGAAATGGCTAATATTGTCTCCAGAACGGAAGGAACCAGCCAATCCAGTCCCACAAGTGACCGGTTGTCAGTGCAGGAGGAGGATAAAGCCCGGGCGGCGCGCTCAGAGGCAGGCAGTCCCAGGAGGCTTTCACGGGGGAGAACTCCCATTCCGAGCCGGTGTATTCTTGGTCTGGTGCTAACAGAACCCTCTATTACTACTGCTGTCGAACGCACATTAGCCACATGCTATTATGTGGTATTCGCAGGCTCCAGGGCAGGTTATTCCCCCCCCACCCCAGCCCGAGAGAGCACCATTTTGTCAATTCACCCAGCAAACCCAAAAGTCAATGGATGTGTTTAACGAGGGAGGGAGTTCATGTTCGCGGGTTCACCTGGCCTCCAGCTGGAAATCTGGTTGAATTTCAGGACGTGATTCACTCCCGACTCCAAGGGCCATGCAGTCTCAGGGGCACGGCCAGGTCTGATCTATTCCCAGGATGTGCCCCATTCTCACGCAGGAGTCCCGCTGTCCTCTTGCGGGCGTGGGCTTGCTGTCCTCGGGTCAGTGCCCGTCTTGTCCAAGCCTCCTCCCGTCACTCACAACCACCGTGGCTCCTGTCTCTGCGACACCACTGTTTTTCTCCGCTGACCCCAAGCCAGAGTACAAAATGATCAACTCTAGAGAGCTATGTTTTCAGACTGAAAAATAACATGTTTGGAGTATGTTTCTGACTTCCAAGCCAACAGTGAGAGCTAAGGGGCAGGGTGGTGGTGCCGCAGGAGGATTGGAAAGCCTCTTTCCTTCTAAACCTAGCGGATGGAAGGCCTCCGAGGAAAAGCAGCAGAAGGATACCGGCTTTAGTCTAGCAACTGAAGCAGCGTCAGACCACCCACCACGTAAGAACGGAAGAATCTGGAGAAACCATTCAAGCTCCCATCATTAAAAGCATTATCAGAAGAGGAAGTAAATGGGGTGAAAGCGGAAACACAAGGATTGGGGGGGGGCAGTGCAGAAATCCTTTCTAGAGTGACATGCATTGTGACGTGTAGACCCATCAGAGAGGAGAAAACCAGCCAGGTTGCACTTTATCAATTAGATAGTGCACAGGATTGGAGCTTCATAAAAACACGAAATACATAAGGGGAATGAGGGGGGCAGAGTGCTGGCTGTACATTCGAAGGTGCTCCCCTTCCAGGTGGCAGAAGCGTCCCCAGCCCCAGCCTCCTGCAGGGAGAGCACGTGCTTGTATTACTAGGTGGCCTTTCCTTCCCCGCATCTCCTGTCCCTGCCTCTGCCTGCCAGACAGGTTCTCCAGGACTATGGTGACTGCAGAAGGAACTTACCAAAGAAGGAAGAGCCACAGGCAGACTCTGACTTCCCACTGGGAAGCCCACTTTCAGACAACAGCATCCACAGCCAAAGCTTTCCTCTGCAAGACAAGAGCATGTTAACCTGAAGAAATAAACACCTGAGGGACGCCTGGGTGGCTCAGTGGTTGAACGTCTGCCTTCGGCTCAGGCCATGATCCTGGGGTCCTGGGATCAAGTCCCACATCTGGCTCCCTGCAGGAGCTTGCTTTTCCCTCTGCCTGTGTCTTTGCCTCTCTCTGCATGTCTCTCATGAAGAAATAAATAAAATATTTTTTAAATAATAATAATCACTTGAAAGAGCCTGACATTCAAGGGTTCATGAAGACACTTAAGCTGCCCTCACACTGCTTACCCCATGGGAGATGCTCTCGGGGGTGCCCAAAACATGGTCCGCATTTTTCAATAATCCCGTGCAGTCTGAAATGTTTCCGAGCCCCCAGAACATGGGTGGGGCCCCGAGATTGAGCTATGGAAGGAAAGAAAAGTCCTGGTGATATTCATTTTATGTGTCACCTTGACCTCGTACAGGATGCCAGGATGAAATGTGATTCCAGGTGCATCTGCCAGGGTGTTTCAGGAAGAGATTAGCATTTGAATTAGTGGGCTCTGTAGAGCAGATCGTCCTCCCCAGTGTGGGTGGGCCACATCTAATCAGTTGAATGCCTGGAAAATAACAACAACAAAAAAGCAGAGGAAGGGCCAGTGCTTAGTGCCTGAGGGTCCTGGGTGGACACTGTCTTCTCTTGCCTCAGACCAGGACCTGCACCCCACAAGTGAAGCTCAATGGTGGTGACACTTTGCATGGGCACTGCTAGGTCTGGCACTGATAGGAACAGTGCACCTGCTTGACAACATTCTGGCAAAATCAGGCAGAAAGTTCATTAGCCACTTCTCTGGACTGACCCCCTCAAGGGCTAGCAGACAGTAGAAAGAAATTATGAATAATTCTGTCAGTATTATTAGCTACACTTGGAGAGAAACCCTAAGTTCAGTGGGGATGATATTTTCCCAAAATCTTTGCATCCAGCAGTTGTGGAGCTAGGTGGAACCTGAGGGGAAGTACCAAGTGGGGTTCACCTTGTACTCCTTCCACCAGGGATCTGGAACCCATAAATCTCCCAGCTCAGGCCAAGGGCCCTTAACAATGAAAGTGAAGCTTACAACCCACTAGGACTGAGCCACAGATGCCACTGTAGGTCTCAATGGGCTGTGCCTGAAACATGCTCAGCTCAGGGACACCCACCTCCTGGACCTATCTCATTGCATCTTTCCTGCCCAACAATGCTAACAAGATTTTTAACTGTGAAGTAAATACCCCAAGGGGAAGAAAATCCACTGCTTTCCCCTGTGTAAGACCCCCCCTCTTGCCATGACTACTCTACTGGGGCCTCCCAGGGTCCCTGGGAAGGATGGTCCCAGGCTTCTCAAGCCAAGGCACCAGTATCACCAGTACGATTAGCAGCAATGTCGAGAACTAGAAAGAAATTAAAATTCTCGGGCCTCTCCCAAACCTCCTGAAGCAGAAACTTTGGGGGTGAGCCTAGAAGTCTGGGCTTTAACAAGTGTTGGGGCAATTCTCATGGCTGCAAAGGTTTCACCTCCACAGCATCCTCTGTTCGTATTCCCGAGATCTACACAAGTCCCTCTCTTCCTCGTGCTACAATAACCTAGCTACAGACCCCATCAGAAGCCACATCACACAGGTGCAATGGTCCTACTATCTGCATCCTGGAAGACACCCTCTATGGTTCCCAAAACAGTGCTGGACCACAATGTGCAGCGTGTTATGGGCTGAATTGTGTCCTCCAGAAATATACATGTTGAAGTCCTCACCCCCAGAATTTCAGACTGTAACTGTATTTGGACACAGGACATTTAATGGGATAATTAAAATTAAATGAGGCTCAATAAAATAGGCTCTAATCCATTATGACTGGTGTCCTTTAAGAAGAAGAGATGTGGACACAGAGAAACAGGCATGTGAAGACACCAGGAGAAGACAGCCTTCTGCAAGCCAGTGAGAGAGCCTGGCTCAGATGCTTCTCTCCAACCCTTAGAAGATACTGACCCTGCCAACCCCTCAATCTCAGACTTGCAGCCTCCAGAAGGGCCCGAAAATGAGTTCCTCTTGTTTTAGCTGCCCTTCTACAGTCCTTTGTCACAGGAGCCCTGGCAACATGCCACACAGCAAACACCCACTGGCCTTGTAACAGGGAACTCCCATGTGCAAAATACTCCACAAGAGGGAGCTTCCAAGTTAAATAATATCTGAAGAAAAGAGGGAGCAGAGTGTCCCTGACCACCACATATGATGAGGATTCCTGCCCGCTGTAATGAGCCTACAGGTCCCATACCTATGGCATAGAAGCACCTGTTACCCAACCCGTGAGCTGAGGGACAACTTAGGCATAATTGCGCCCACTTTGGACAATGAGTTCAACTGTATAATTAAATAAATTAAGAAGGCATGGCCCCCAGATCAGATAGCTTATCCTTAGATTCATGAATATATTTGCTGAGAACATTAAAATGTGATAGGGATGCATAATCCGAACTTTTGTTGGAAGCCATGTCACCACAACCAATTCATTAGGAAACCCAAAGTGCCAGCGAGACCTTGTAGGTCCCCTGCTGTAGCTTCATGAGGCCATGGGGAGGAAAGCTGTTGGGGCTGAGGGGTGGGGGAGCTTGCCAGAGGGCAGCTGACACCCCTAAAGTTTAGTTATCCACCCCAGAGTCCCATTCCACTGAAATTGGCCCATTCTGGTATTGCTGACTTGGAGAAAAGGATGCATTTTTCCACCTCGTTTACATGGGCCAAGGCCAGGTATTTGAAATCCAGCCTCTGGTATGGGGAGCTTGACTGACAAACTGCTATAGAGAAGCATATCCAGTGAGCACCCCATCCAAGGATGCATCAACTCATCACATTACCCTGAACTGTTTCCTGTTTGCAGAACACAGAAGACCAGCAGCCTCAGTGGCTCCCTACTTCTGAAACATAAAGCTGATTTTCAGAAAAAAATGAAAATAATTTAAACCAAATTATGTTGCTGACATCTAACTTGTAAACATATCTGAAACTTGCCAAAAATCAGAGCTAGCTGCCCCATGTGGATTAGAGTCCCAAGTGCATTTTCAGGGGGCTGCCCACGAGGATGTGCATCTTCTATACACCTGTCTGGAGGCTCATCAGTACATGGTTTGGGCCACACACAGAGGATTGTGGGGTGAGGGGGTTCGCCAAAGATGAACCGCAAGAAGCACCCACTTTGCAGTGGGCATTAACTTTTAAACAGCAAACACCAGGAGTGGGGCACAGGTGGACGCCAGGTCAGCAGGTCTGCTTGCCTCTGCACTGGACGTGGTGTCATCCTGAGCAGAGTTGTCTCCAGCGTGTACTTACTCAAAGGGTAGCAGGCAAAGTCTCTGATAATCCAAGTACCCTCTTTAACAACTGCCCCAGTGCATGCCACCAAGCAGCTAGGAGACAGCTAAGAGGAGGGAGAGAAAGGGGCCCTTATCAAGCTGTGAACCTGATTCTCATGTCACCCATATACAGACAAGGAGCCAGACACTTAGGTTGCACACCTCCTCTGACGAGAGGAACTGCATGAGACATGAGTGATCTGACTTACATCCACCTGCCCCCAGCAGTAACCGATGTCATTTGCTTTTTTAGAGAAATGAGACTTTACTCTGGTAGCGAATCCCCAAGACCCTGTCCTCCTGTCATCCACTAGTCCTGTGATGAATCATGGCTGGTGTGTATATGGTGTGTGACATGCAAGGCCACTCAGGAAGGATGTACCAGCTTCCTCCCCGGTCTCTCAAACCTCCTGCTCTGGGCTGCTGGCCACCGTGTCAAGAAGACCCTCAAGCAGCCATGTGGAGAGGTCCATGGGGGAGGAACCGGGGATCCCGCCACTTCAGGAGGGCAGCCTCTGGCCCTGCTTGATCCTTCAGATGACTGCAGTCCCAGCCAACACCTGACCACAATGACAAGAGGGAAATTAGAACCAGCCACACTGCTCCCAAATTCCTGACCTGCAGACACTGTATGAGATCATAAATGACATTTGCATTTTATTCATTTATTTATAAAGATTTTATTTATTTATTTGAGGGAGAGAATAAGAGTGAGAGAGAGCACGAGCAGGGGGAGGAGCAGAGGGAGAGAGAAGCAGACTCTCCACTGAGCAGGGAGCCCAACCGAGCCACCAACTATTTATACCATTTACATTTTATTCCACTAAGTTTTGGGGTAACATTGGCACAGCAATACATCATTAATACACATCTAAGCCTCTTTATTTCCAGATAAGCAATACAGTGATGTCAGGCATTGGCGAGATACCACCAGTAAAATTAAATGGTGAACAAATAACATGCCCACCAGCTCGTTATCAAAGCACCGGACCCTGAGGGGCTTGGCAGTTCCAAGCTTGTGATGAGAAAGACCATCTATCAGGCTTCTTTCATCCATTGGTTCTCATGGTCTCATTGCCACCTCCTTCCTACACTATCCCCTTCTAGATGCTCAATTACTTGATTGCTCCTCCCCATGCTTGTCTTCTCCATAGCCTTTCTAATACTTTCATTGTATACATTGATTTATTTCCCTCACTGTCCCACCCGCTCCCATATACTCAGCACCTGAAACAGCGCCTGGCACATGGCAGCTGGCCAGTGAGTGCTGGTTGAGGGATTGAGGGAGGCGAGAGGTTGTCCAAAGTATTCAGATGAGAAAAAAAAAACAGCTCTTCCATGTGTTGGAGCAGAAAGGGGAGCAGAATGAAGGGGCTGTTTATGTTGCTCCATCTTGATACTGATCAAAACTTGCGGGGTTGGTGAAAAAGCTTGTACCTGTGCGCCATTTATCATGCACAAAGGATTCTAATAAACAAGGCTTTGTTTGACCTTCACGACATCTATGAGACAGAGCAAGCATAAGCTAGCTATTGTTGAAGAGCAAAGCATCCCAGACTCTACTAGCTGCAAACAGCATCTATTTAGCTCAGGGTTGAGCTGGTTGGCATCGAAGGCTGGGAGTGGCCGGGTGGTCACAGCACTTGCTCTCTCCTTTGTATCTGTGGAAAGCTGTGGGCCACTGGGCAGAGTGCTGGGGGGGCCCCATGAGCTGCCAGCCACGCACCTCAGCTCCTCTCCTAGCAGGCTGGCCCAGGCCGGCTCTCGGGCAATGATAATGGAGCAGAGGTGAACAAGGGGACCAGCCCTCCAGGGCCCGGCCTCCCAGATGGCTCCCTGTCGTGCTGTGGCACTGTGTGGACCAGAGCCAGCCACATGCCCCAACCCCCCTCCCCCGTGCAGTTTGCAGGGAGATGGGCTCTACCTCTCAGGGCCAGAGCTGAAAAGTCATACCAGCCAGGGCGTAGGTACAGCCAAGGGAGGGGCAGTTGGGGCCAACTTCACCATCGATCCCTCACATGCACATTTTACAGCAAAGAGAGGCTCAGAGAACACTGAGTGACTTGGGTCCCAGGGCTCAAACCGAGACGTGAGTTTACTGACCCCTAATCTCACTCTGCCCTTCCCAGCACAAGCCTGTCCCCCGCCCTTTCTTGGTCAAGCAGCTGAGGGCTAAGTATTTTCCCCTTCTTCACCTCTTCACCTCTACTTATGGCAGCGACTTGAATCCACTCAAATGTTGACCGACCACAGGCCGGGAGAGGCAGAGGGTGTTTCTCATTGAGCGAAAACATCCAGCTTTGATTTAAATGTTGTTGCCACACGAGCAGTATGGTGCTTCTGGCTCAAACATAATATAATTCTCCACCGCAGATGGTACAGGCGGGCTTTTTGTTCTACTTCAGTGACGCTCAGTCGGCACCCTTACCACACCTCAGAACCGTGTAGGAGCTCCGGCTCTGGGTGCCAGGGAAAACTGCAAGGCCAGGCGGATAGGAAGATAGTGGGTGACAAATAGGAAGGCCCACAGTCCTCTCAGAGATCGTACAAATAGGAACAGAAAGAGCTACCTCAGTCTGGCCAACCCATGGTGTCATTCCATTGGAAATTTCTGGTGCACTTAACGTAGGCAGCAAACTGGACCCGAAGAGCAGGTGTTTCATATGGTGGGGAGGAAGATTGAGGCTGCCTTTCCCCTTTGTTGGCCAACTAGAAAGAGATTAAGATGTAATGCATCATGTTTACTAAAAATGGAAGTAAAAATCTCATGAACCAGTGTTTAGATCAAATAGTGAATTAAGGGGCACCTGGGTGGCTCAGCAGTTGAGCGTCTGCCTTCGGCTCAGGTCATGACCCCAGGGTCCTGGGATTGAGTCCCACATGGGGCTCCCCCCCACAGGGGACCTGCTTCTCCCTCTGCCTATGTCTCTGCCTCTCTCTGTGTGTCTCTCATGAATAAATAAATAAAATCTTTTTTTTAAATAGTGAATTAAGACACAAGAACAATTCAGCACAGTTTCCCCAACATTTTTCTCCCGTAGAAAATAGTATTACCTATTGGCACAGAGCAGGAGCTGGTGAGCTACAGCCTGTGGGCTGAATCCAGCTCTCTGCCTGCCGTTGTTGTTGTTTTTTCTTCTTTTTTTTTTTTTTAAGATTTTATTTATTTATTCGTGAGAGAGAGAGAGAGAGGCACAGGCACAGGCAGAGGGAGAAGCAGGCTCTATGCAGGGAGCCCAACCTGGGACTCAATCCCGGGTCTTCAGGGTCACTCCCTGAGCTGAAGGCAGCACTAAACCGCTGAGGCACCCGGGCTGCCCCCATGCCTGCCGTTGTTAATTAAGGTTTATGCTCACTTTTTCTTTCTTTCTTTCTCTTTCCTTCTTTCTTTCTTTCTTTTTTTTCTATACACAGATGTTTATAGCAGCTTTATTTATAATTGTCAAAACTTAAAAACAATCAAGATGTCCTTCAGCAGGTGAATGGGTAAATAAACGTGGTATATATGAACAATGGAATATTACTCAGCACTAAAAACAAAGGGACTATCAAACCACAAATAAAATCTTTAAAATCTTTCTTTTTATTCTTTCTTTTTCTTTCTTTCTTTCTTTCTTTCTTTCTTTCTTTCTTTCTTTCTTTCTTTCTTTCTTTTTTTCTTTTCTTTCTCTCTTTCTTTTCAGATTTTATTTATTTATTCATGAGAGACACAGAGAGAGAGGCAGAGACACAGGCAGAGGGGGAAGCAGACTCTCTGTTGGGAGCCCAATGTGAGACTCGATCCCGGGACCCCAGGGTCATGACCTGAGCCGAAGGCAGATGCTCAACCGCTGAGCCTCCCAGGGCCCCTATGAGCACTTGTTCACTCACATTTCTCTGTGACCATTTTCATGCTGTAACTTCACGGGGCTGAGTAGCTGAAATGCAGAGCATTTGACCTTTGATGTCTAAATTATTTCTACCCAGACTTTTACAGTATAAGTTTGTAGGGCCTTGGTCTGCACTCTTGAATACCAAGCTCTGCAGAAGGTCCTAGAATGTGAACATTGGAAAGTCTGTCCAGTTCGTGAGGTCAGCGCGACAGGCTGAGCTCTGGGTCTCTAATGCCAGGCGTTCTATGTGCTGGGCTAAAGGGAGAAAACGGACACCAAGCTGATGGCCTGGGTGAGGAGTGTGTGGACCGTGACTCCCATTGGTCCAGCCGGCTAGACTCCAGAGGACAAGTTCCACCCAGGTCCCGAAGATCTGCCCCAGCCCCTCATGAAGCAGAGCCGCAGCCCTACACCTCCATCCGTTCCAGGGCGCCACTGAATCCTGAGCCTGCCTGGACCTGTGCTGCCAGGATGAAGACCCCATGGGCTTGGGAAGGACCCCAACTTGCTAGAAGACCAAAGCTCATGCTGGTCAGCCCTGCAGGAGGCTTAGCTTGTCCCGGACGCCACACCCAGGAACATCTGTGCCCAGACTCGGGTGCAAACGGTCTCCTGGGCCCAAACATACCCATGCTTCGGGGTCGCTGTCATCTCTGATGAATGGGTGCATCTGAAAAGGCTGAGTGACAAGGAGACCCTCAAGCTTGGTGTAGGCCAGGACTCACGTCAGTCTGGGCACCTGGTGGAATGTTCCAGGTGATGAAAGCAGGTAGGGAGGGGAGGCCATGCTAAGGGCACCTGGCCCAAGGGCCAAGTGCCTCTGATGCTCTGCCTCTTGCTCGGTGGCTGCGCTCAGCCTCCTGAATCTTCCACGGGCATCCTTCCTCTGTTCCTCCCCAACCGTCCTGCCCTTCCCTGCCCTCGGGGCTCTCACCCCCAGCCTGTGCGGCCTCTCCTTCCCTCTTGTCCTATCCAAACTTGTGCCCTTCTGACCCACCCCCCTCCCCTACTTCCCAGGAGCCCGGCAGGTATTGGGGGGAGGCTGGTGGGCACACCTCAGACCCAGAGAATGAGTCTCAATCCAGCCCTTCCAGGAGTTGGGTCAGGCATGGACATTCCAGATCATTCTGTCAGAAAGGCAGGAGGAGTATCTTCTGGTGGCCTCAGAGGAAGGCTGTCCTGGCCGCAGAGACACTGAGGAAGGGGCAGTGTCTCCCCTGTCCCCATCCACCCCCTCACTGGCTGTGGACCGGGTGGCAGCTTGCATGGAGCTCAATAAGCAGGGGGAGATGGATGGACCCCATGTGCTTGGCAGCACCAGGACATGAAGCAATCACCTCTGGAACCACCCCAACTCCAGAATTCGAGCTATGTGAGAAAATCCCTCCATGTGTCATCGAAGCTATTTTGAATTCAGCTTGTGTCACATAAGCTAACAGGCTTTGGAGGGCCTGCCGCCTGGTGAACACCCCGCCACAGGCCCCCGGCCTTCCCTCCGCTAGGCTGGGCCTCCACCGCCACCAGGCCCAGCCTCTCCCTCCTAGTGCTAAACCCCAGGGGTATGTACGGCACCCCCAGCGCGAACACACTCCCTGAACCCATGGCGGGCGTGTGCCCCAGTGAGAAGCCTCACGCTGGCCTGGCCAGGGCCCCCGCTTTCTCCTCCCGGATTCAAAGGTCATCCTGACGCATTGAAAACCGAGCCAGCCGACTTCTGCTTCCAGCTGTGATGAACTGGGTCATGGGAAACAGAGCTGCCGCTGGGGGCAGGAGAAAACCTGGGCACAACACGGAGACGTGGGCCTAAGGGTGCCAGAGACCTGACAGTACAGCCGAGACCTGCGGTGCCAGATCCCAGGGAAGAGCAGGACCCCACAGGTGAGCTCAGCTCGGCGCCCTTGCCTGGGGGCCCTTCCCCGCGTCGCAGCCGGCAGCACTCCCCACACCCCAGAGTAGTAGCTGGTGTCAAGGCAAGAACAGAATAGGAAGCCCGGGAAACGCTGGCCTGAGTGGAAGAAAAGTCTTCCCAGCGGGTGTGTTTGGGGGCAGCCGGAGAGCCACCTGGAAAACAGGAAAACCGGGCGCTGGCTTCCCCCCCGCAGGGCCCGCACATCACAGATCCAAACATGAAAGGCAAAACAATAAAGCTCTTCGACAAAACTATTAGAGGATCTTGGATATGGGACAGAGAAAGACGAATCCAACAAGATGCAAACAGCACTATCTGCAGAGAAGACTCGATAAATCGTTGTACGAGCCTGGTCAGACCCTCTGGTCACCGAGAGACGCTGGCAAGAAGGGAAGAGACAATAAGCCAGGAGGGGCAAGGAGGTATCTGTCTGTGGCACGTCGACCTTGCCCAGGGCCCTTTCCCAGTGTAGAGAAGGGTTCCCTACGAATTAAGGAAGAAAATGACGATCAAACAGGAGCCTGAGCAACAGCCTGTACATGCACAGCGTGTCTATGAGCAGGTGCTTACGGAACCGGCATGCGAGCAGTGGCCAACATGGACAGCACAAGGCTCTGGTGACAGCTCTCAGAGCCAAGGGATGGCCTCCCATCCGTCGTCTGCTTTGGACGTTTATGAAAGCCAAGGACAAAAAAAAAAAAAAAAAAAAAAAGCCAAGGGCACGGACCCTGTGGGAACCGGCACGTTTACCCCTCGGTGCGTTACCAGCAGAACCACATGAAACACACATCAACGTGGTCTACGCAACCATACTCCTTGTTGGGGTCTTCGTCACAGCCCCGAAGTGGAAATAAAAGTACTTCAAAGATGCAGATCCATTTGTGAGGTGCATCACTAGGGAAGGAAGGAAAAGAAAGGCTCTGCAGCTAAATTGAGCAAGCCAGCTACCGAAGAGTCCTCACTGCGGGCTTTATTATTAAGATAAAAATCGGGCCCAACGAAACCCAGCCACAGCATCCCATTGTTAAAGGAAAGCAAGAGAGTGATTCCCATCAAAGTCAGGATAATAGTTACTTTCAGGGGCAGGGACAGAAGCGGGGGAGGTCCACGGGGAGTGGCTGCATGGGCCTCCTGGACCTGGGGACGGGCCACGCGGGTATTTACACGCCGATACGTGATCTCAGCTCTGCACCCTTTCCTGGCCAAGTTTCATATTTCACGATAAAGGCAAGATAAAAGGAAAATTCGCACTCAGCACCGCTCAGTCAAGCCTGTTGGGCTTCCAACTCTTCAGGCCTGGCATCTGCATGCAGAATTTGCACTCAGCCATGCAGCCCACCGGGCCTATTGGTTTTTTCTCCTGGACACCACGATCTCCTTCCCATTCACGTCTCCTCGCTTGGTTCCCATCCCCGAAGCTCAGCACACCTGCTAAGCCGCGAGCCGTCCTGTGAGCCGGCCTTACTTTGTTAATTATTCGACGCTGGATCTTTGAATGAATCAGTGATTCATCCAGGCCTTTCTTTTTACACGTGTTTTGAAGGAGTAATGTTCTTATTTCACCTGCCGGCTGTGTAAGTGGCACTGCCTCAATGATCCATCGCTGTGCAGCCACAACACTGCCCTTTAATGGGTGCAGACGTGACGACCGCCCCTCCGGACTCAGCTCCCTGGGCTGGGGGCTGGGTGGGGGCTGGCGCATCCGGGATGGTCTCCTCACTCGGCGGGGGTCGCCTGGCCGTTCTTCTGCGCGCGTGGTCGTCCCAGCAAGGCGGCTGGATCTCTTCACAGGAGACTCAGGGCTCCAAGAGACGGTGTTCCGAAAAAAAAAAAAAAAAAAAAGACTGAGCCAGCCTGCAAGGTCTTAGAGCCTGTTTGTCGTGCTGGCTAACAATGTCCCGCTAACCAAAGCGAGGCATTCAGTCAAGTTCATTCAGAGGGGACGACACAGGATGTGACTACCCCGGCTCAGCAGGGGCCACCTTGACCGATGCACGTATGGCACATGATAAACGTATACTAATAAATTTAAAAAGACAAGGCAGACCCGTCAAATGCATGTATTTGGGAATACACAGCAATCGAAAGACTCAGCAGACTTGTGCACGTCTATGCACGTTTTCCTTCTTTGACGATTCAACCAACAATTCGCTAAGGACAAAAGCTCTGCGGGCTAAGGACACATTCACAGCATCGTCACTGGTCAGAAAGGTCTCCAAGAGCGGGTGTTTCCAAGAACACTGTGGCTCGCATAGACTTGAGAAGTGGAAGCTTTACGTGGGAGGTCTCGAGTCCCACGTGTGCACCACGGAAGGACACAGCCACTGCCCCACCCCACCTCACCTTCATAGTGAGCCGAGAAATCAAGGTGCTCGTGCCTTGCCTGAGGTCTGGGGGCTCTGGCCTCCTTCCCTGAAGCCGGGCTCCGGGCTCGGACTCAGCACCTCTCCCGAATGTCTCAGAGCGCCCTCCGCCATCACCCGTCCCCCTGCCAGAGATCACTGGAAGTACCGAAACTGTCTAGGATACCCACCTGCCCAAGTAAGGCCGCGAGAAAGGCCCGCAGTGAGGCTTCACCCTCAGACCCGGGGACCGAAGAGTCCAGGTGGGAAGTACCAGGGCTGTGCGAAACTGAATCGCTGATCCGCAGTCTCCAGGGACTACCTCCTGGAAACCCTCTGGCAGGGTCCCCGTCCCCCTGCCTCCCCCACAGACAGCTCTCACTCGGGTGCCTGTGGACCCTGGTGGCTGCAGGGAGCTCTGGGCTGCACGCTGCCGCTTCTCAACGGCTCTAGACTGCCGAGTTCTCCCTCTTTAGGGGGAGTTTTGTGGAGCGGCCAGCAGGTGCTCACCCGCCTGCCTCCTTGAGATGGAGTGCTCCACCCAGGACCCCACCACCGGCCTCTTCTTGAGTGCTCCATGTAAGCAAATGCATCGTGAATAATGCTGGCAGAAATATTTAAATAAGAAATAAATGTGCTTTAAAAGTTCTTTCAGGAACGCCCAGGTGACTCAGCGTTTGGGCACCTGCCTTTGGCTCAGGGCATAATCCCGGGATCCCGGACTGGGTCCCGCATCAGGCTCCCTGCGAGGAGCCTGCTTTTCCCTCTGCCTGTGTCTCTGCCTCTCTCTCAGTCTGTGTCTCTCATGAATAGAAAAATCAGGCTCCCTGTGAGGAGCCTGCTTCTACCTCTGCCTGTGTCTCTGCCTCTCTCCCTGTGTGTCTCTCATGAATAAATAAATAAAATCTAAAAAAAAAAAAGGCCCTAGAGGGTGGAGGAGGAACAGGTTGAAATTTTAAAGAGGATATAGTCAGGAGAGTCTAATTAAGAAGTTGGCATTTGAGTAAAGAAAGTGGTGAGCCACATGTCTCTCTGGAGAGAAAAGCTTTCTGGGCAGCAGGAACAGAGCGTGCAAAGGCCCTGAGGCACGAACACAGAGGTCAGGATGCCCAATGGCTACTTGCTCCTAAACAAGAACTCTAAATCCCTCTGCGCATCATGGGGAATCTAACCACAGTGCTGGCGGCCGGGGGTTTGGGGGGAGATCCGGTTCCTATGCATCCCTGTCCTTTGATGCAGAGGAGAGAAAGCAGAGACCAGGTCCAGCACAGGGCTGCAGCCAGATGTGAAGTCCTATTTTGTCACTGCCATTACTGTTTTTCTTCCAAATGATGAGATTACAGAGCATCGTTACACAGGGTGGCAACGTCCCACAGCAGTGCAAGACTTCTATTGTGCAGGGGGAGTGGGGAGAGAGTTTCCGGAATGACATGCTAACGGCACCAGATCTAGCACACGAGAGGATACATTTTTCCAGAAGAAAGAGTGGACAGTTCCCAGCAACAGGAGGGCCGGGGATTCACTGTCCCATGTGTTTGCGCACTGGTTACGCGGTGGTGGCGGCGATGTGTTGTGATTGCTCCTTGTCTGTCCCCATCGTCCCCACAAAAGAGGAAGCAGGGGAATCAGCTAAGAAGAAAGGTAGAAAGGAAGTTGTGCAGGTTTGAGGACAGTAGAGCTGAAGGGATCCTCTAGGACAGGGGACGGCCGGGCCGAGACATGCAATCTCACAGCTGCAGGCACGAAGGGCTCCTTTGATGTCCATGAAATCAAAGTGAGGCCTTCGGCGTTGGGGTTGGGGGGGATCGTGCCTGCAGGTAGGCAGGCGTACAGATGGAGCAATGTTCAAGGCACCCCACAGCCGACGTGGCCCAGACACAGACCCCCCCACCCCGGGATGGACCTCAGCCCCGCCAGCCAGAAGGTCGGTCCTGGGAAAGTCAGGTGGATCCAGCGGGGGATTTTCCCAAAGGCACGTGACAAAGCAAGAGAGGAATGTGTGTGTGGAGGGTGTTTATAAGGGCAGCATGGTCAGGAGGATGGAGGATGCAGGGGTGCGGGCAGCAGAGGCAGTGTGCGGGGACCCCAGCATGGCTGGGGAGTCAGGGACATCGGCAGACACACAGGAGGGAGCGAGCTGGGAAGGCGGGGCGGACGGGGGACGGGGCCCCGACAGCAGGACACCCGCACCGGCCTGCTGAGGGCTGGAAGGGCGAGGCCTCAGAGGGCAGGAGTCAGCCTCTGGAGGATTGTGCGCAGCTGATGTGGGGATGGGGAGGGACAGGAGTGTGGATGGGGGGTCGGGGGCAGGGAGCAGTCCCCATGTGTCCCCTCCAGTCAGGGAGCATGATGGGGATGTGAGAGGTCGGGTGGGCTCGGCAGGCAGCCAAGGTCAGAAGCCTGGGACCCGTGGGGGTGGGAGCTGATGGGAGAATGTTCTGGAAGCAAACGCAAACTTGGATTCCCTCCCTAATTTACAAGGTCTTCCCAGAATCACTTCTTGGGCTTTAGCAGGGATGCAACAATTTCTGTCCTGTGCAACTTACCTAGGACTTCCTTGTGGGGACTGGGATGTTGACAGGGAACGCCACCTCCCTCCCACTCGTGCCTCCTTCCGGAGGGACGGTGGTGCTGGTACAGGCAGGTGCTGCATCGGAAGGCCAGGTGTCCTCGCGCGGATGTCTGCAGAACGTGCCTCTGGGAGCAGCTCTTCCCCCAGAGAGCCAGCATTCCCTCGCGGTCATGTCCCCAGCTCATGTGCTGGGGGAGGGAGGGGACCCACTGAGGATCACGCGCCTCCTGTGTTTGTTTTTTTTTAATCAAAGGCAGAGGCTGGGGAGAGTATGAGCAATGAAATCTGAAATGCCGTGTCTTCCCTGATGTGTCAGGGATGGTGCTTCAGTCAACAGAATTGGCGATCATGTAGGGTAGGAGCCAGCGTGAGCCCCTCACGCATCCAGGTCGTGGGCCACGGGATGCCCGGGTGGCTCAGCGGTGGAGCGTCTGCCTTCGGCTCAGGGCGTGATCCCAGGGTCCTGGGATCGAGTCCCGTATCGGGCTCCCTGCATGGAGCCTGTTTCTCCCTCTGCCTGTGTCTCTGCCTCTCCCTCTCTCTGTTTTCCTCATGAATAAATAAATAAAACTAAAAAAAAAAAAGCAAGAAAGCCAAATTTTGTAAGAACGCCCTTGGAGATGCCAGAGCGGACTCCGCCCCTGCACGTGCCTGCTGCCTCCCGGCCCCCCGAGGCTCAGGCACAGCTATGGAGGTTTTGCTGGCGAGATGGGGAGCAGCAGTGCCTGGCTGGCCGGGCCGGGGGCCGTCCTAGGTCCACAGAGGGCTGCAGGCCAGGCTGCGGGTGTCATGGTCACACCGCCGGTGGTGAGCAGGTGGGTGCTGGCCTCGAGGGGCTGTTTGTCCCCTTGTCTGAGGCCCAGGGCCTTCCCAGGACCCGCCCCCACCTTGGGGCTGCAGGGCCCCGCGTGTCCCCGGGACTACGTAGTCTCACCTTTCAGCCACTGTTACTCAGGAGCATCGTAAATCCTCATCCCTCGTCCACAACACCGGGATTTGCTTTCCACTGGACAATCTTGTTTTTCTGATTCTCCCCAGGGCCCCTGCCTTGAGCCGCCACGGCCCCCGAGGACGACTGGCCCAAGCGTACGACAGCCAGCAGAACTGTGGGGCCGGGAGAGAGGCCTGGCCTCCCCACTGAGGTCCAGGGAGACGGCCTGGGCTGGTGCTTCTCACGGCCAAGACCCCTCCACCCTCTACCCCAGAGCCCCGGTGCTGCCTTGAGGCCATTTGTGAAGCAGGCCTGAGGCTTTTTGGGAACAGCGCTCCCCTCTCTGTGGCGTGGGGGACACCAGACACACACGTGACCCAGCGACCACACCAGCCCACCCGCCCACGTAAGACCCCGTGTGGAAAGGCAGGTGGAGCAAGTGTGTACACCACCGGGGCGCTGAGAGCCTGTGCCGTGGGCACCATGGGCGCACCCCCCGGGGTCCACGAGAGAAGTACTTCCAGGCACAACAGTGTCCCCTGAATCCCTCAGTGGGCGGGCATCCCCTGAGAACAAAGACATGGCCTGCCCGTTGCATCCACTGGGTCCACCAGGGGAACAGAACCAGCAGGACGAGGGTAGGGAGGAATTTCACTCTAAGACAGGGGCTCGCCAAGTCATGAGGACCAACAGGTCCGAGTCTGCGGGGTAGGCCCACAGGCTGGACACTGGGTGAGAGCCGATTCTGCAGGACTGAATCTGAAATCTCTAGGGAGGACCAGCCAACTGGAAACTCCAGCTCTGTTTCCATGGGTTGGGATGGAGGCAGGACCCCTGCTCTGGGAACCTCAGGCTTTCGTCTAAGGCCTTCAACTAATTGGATGCACCCCACCCACATAGATGCTCTGCTCAACGTCTGCAGATGCGTTCAGCCCCTCTAAAGAAAGATGCCTTCCCGGGGATCTAGACTGCCGTTTGACCAGACCCCTGGGCACTATAGCCGAACCCAGGCAATATGGGGAACTGTACCAATCCTAAGACGCTGAAAAGCAATGTCATTTGAATAATAGCCTGAAATTTGGGGGGCAGTACTAATTCCTTTGAACACAAAGGCAGGGATGGCTACTATTGGCACCAGAGCAGGAACCTAAGGAGATGTTGCTGCATGTGCATGAGCTCACGTGCAGAAAACATGGGAGCATTCGCAAGACACTGGGGCAGGTGGAGACCACCCCTGAGTAGGGGGTGGGGCAGAGAAAGATGCTGGACCAAAGTGTTGCTCGAGACCTGATTGACGTTGGAGCCACACAACTGTGTCACTTATTTAGTACAATGGATACTATCCAACAGACCCTAATCTTTAGGTTAAAAAAAAAAAAAAACAAAAACAAAACACAAAGCCCTGTATTACAGATCATGGCTCCAACACACTCTAGCTTCTCATTTCTCCAGTGGAGGACTGGCCCCCGTGCCCCAAGTATTTGAGTCTATCCTCAGGAGGAAAACCCGAAATTAGAGCATAAAGAATGTTGGTGGTTGAGGTTTTCCCCAGAATCCTTAGCAGGTGAAAACAGGCTCTGGGAAGCCCTGAGGCAGGTGGACTGAGCCTGTGGTGGGGGCGGGCCCTGGGGCGCAGCGGGCCGGGGAGGGGGCTCTGCACGCGGACTCCCGGCCCACCTGGTGGCCGTCTGCACACTTCCGCATCTGCATCCCACGGCCCTGGCCTCAAGGGGAGGCCCGGCAGCTCCTGGGGACAGGCCCGCGGAAGACCCCCACGCTTGACCCCACAATGACCGCGTCGCTTGCAGGGCTGCCGCTCTGGAAGGTAGGCAGGGAGAAGACGGGTGGAGTCGAGTGTGTTTTCGGGGAAGACATGGAAACCAAGAGCCCGTGGGACACACACACCACCCCCTGCCCTCGGCCTGTCATGTGACTGCCACCTTTCGTGAAGACGGACACTGGGCTCGGGGGCTGTGTCTCTGCGTACGTGCAAATTGTGGGTACTTCTCCTCCACGACCTTTCCTCCAGCCACCCGGCATCTACGTGGGGGATGATTTTTTCCGCCCCAATATTTTAACTAGGAAATTTCCAGATGACTAATAACTCAAGGTACGTGTTTCAAGATGTGCTTTTCATTTCACACGACGGCTATACCCTGCGGGCAGGGTATCGAGGTCTGTTCCAGTTATTACTGCAGCCTGACAAGCCACCCCAAACTCTGGGGTGAGAAGGAACAACTCCTACTCACAGAGTCTGGGGATCAGGAGCCAGGCTTGGGGGTGCAAGGGAGGAAGGCGCCTCTCCTCCCTGACCCCTGGGCTGCAGCTGGACAACCTGTGATGGCTGGGGCTGGAATCATCTGGAAGCCTTGCCCTCTCCTGTGGCTGGGGCTTCTGGCCATAGGAGCCCCCAGGGCACCCAGGTGGAAGCTTCAGAAGCTTCGTCATCCCTTGAGAAGCATCTGTTGGTTACGGGCCGGTCTCTGAGTCTAGGTCCCATCCAAGGGAGGGGACTGGAACCCCCAACTCTCAAGGGGAGGGGTAACAGGCGAGGCCTTACTTGCAGACAAGCTTGTGGGATGAAAGATGCTACCAAAGCTGTCTTTGGAAAATCCAAGCTGCTCCCCAGTCTGATGATGGTGAGATGGGAAGGGGCATAAGGACCTGCTCCGTTGCTCCCCAAACCCCGAGGCCCTGAGCCAGAGCAAGGCCACACACACTCACCGTGTACATTTCTTTTTTTATATTTATTTGTTTGTTTGTTTGTTTGTTTATTCATGGGAGACACAGAGAGAAGCAGAGACACAGGCAGAGGGAGAAGCAGGCTCACTGCAGGGAGCCCGATGCGGAACTCCATCCCAGGACCCCAGGATCACACCCTGAGCCGAAGGCAGATGCTCAACCGCTGAGCCACCCAGTGGTGCCCCTGGGGTCCCTCTTTTCTTTTCCCTTTCCAAATCCTTGCCCTGTCAGTGTTTCCCCATCTTCCTCCCCACTCAGTACATCAAGAACCTGGGCCCAGCACTCCCTAAAGCTGTGCTCCCTGGGCTGCTGTTTTGGGAGATGCAAATGGGAACCCCAACATAAGAGTCTATACTGTCATGTAATTTATGCAGATGGTGCCCTCTGTCCTGGACACACACAACATACTGGGGAAAAGTAGACTCTCCATGAAAAAAAAATCACCTTATAAGTGTTTCCACCATGTGTTTGTCAAATTTACTTGAGCTGAAGCACAGGTTGACCGGCACCTCCTGGAGAGCCGTGAGCTCCAGAGCCAAATCCCAGCTCCACAGCCAGCTCTGTGTGGGCCTCGGGCTCTTTACGTAAGAGTCGGGCATCATACCACTTACCCCCCAGGGCGAGCGTGAGGGTTGATGGAGGTTCGTACGTAAAGCGCAGTGCCAGCACCATAAAACTCGGCAAGAGACTTCACTATTTTTGCTGGATAGGACATCACGTGATGCGAGCTCCGTGTGCCAGTCTGACACGTGGGGTGCGTCGGGGTGGTGAAGGACTCCTCCAGAACCCTCTCCCAGGCTGACTCTACTACGTCTTACCCACAGGAATGGCTCCCGGGAAGGTCCAATTCATTTGTGCCTAAGTCTCACCTTCCAGTTTGCACAACATTAACCCCAAAAATGGTATAGACTCTCACTGGCTCCCGCTGACCCCCGCCTGGCTCGGCTGTAAGCCCCACATCCCGGGAACACGGAGGGCAGCCGGTGAGACAAGAGACCCGCCAGGAGTGCTCAGGGCGTCCCTCTCTCCCGGTGAGTCAGGCAGAGGCACCCCACCAATGGGTGGGACCTGGAGCTTATCTTCTTTAGCACCACAAAGCCCTGGGCTAGAGTCTGGGGGGCCCCAGTTGGCCTTCCCATGTTTAAGAGGTGCCTCAGTCCGCTTTAAGATGCACTCTTTTCCACACCTGTACACAGGTATCCTTATGGTTTGCTACCTGTTACTCCTTCACCTTTATCTGGCAGCTGCAAAGGCCGGAAGGATGGATGGCTTGGTTTCAAGAGTGTTGGCCACCATCCGTGGGGAATGGAAGGAAGCCTGTTATGGGGGGACGAGGGAGGGGGTGCTGGCGGGGGGGCCCCCCCCGGCGTGGCCACGAGGCTTTGTCCTGCCACCATTTTCACAAGTGGGGAGTGCTTGAGTTGTCACCCATCTAAGTGGGAACTAGAAAAATGGGGCATCTGCTCTGACAGTGTCCGCAACAACCACGAGAAGCCTGAAGGGAGTGACCCACAGGCCCTGCCAGTGGGAGGCCCCTGGCACTGACCGGATGGTGTCTGTGAAAGGAAGGGCCCATCCTACCCAGCACCCAAATCAAAGGGCAAACTCCGCACGCCGATCTTGCCAGCCTTTTTAGGTAGGTACGAGCGAGTTTATTCCCAGTATGGGAGCGGTCCTATTAGGTAACGCACAATCATCCCTAATGTCTGACTAGCACCCATGCGATCCCCACAAGGACCTGGGTCGTTCCCATTATGCAAATGAGTAAGAGACAGACTGGACCAGCACTTATTTCCCGGGCTCTTGAAACCGGAACAGGTGCTTATTGTTTGCTTGTGGCTCACAGTATAATAATAAAATATCAGAAAATAAATAAATGAATAAGAAGAAAAACCAGAGAAAGCAAAGAGGATGGGAAGAAGAAAGGGGGATGTGGACAGGAGGGAGTGGTGGTTACGTGGTGTGGACGTGACGTAGGTTGTCAATGTGTGTTATTCGCAGCCGTTAACCATAACCACCCAGTCCCACCCCAGGTGTGGAATCCGAGAACATACATTCTCAGAGCCCTAAAGCTCTTTGGCCGCGTTGGTTGCCAGCCCCCCTGGCACTCCATTTTTCTAGTTCCCACTTAGATGGGTGACAACTCAAGCACTCCCCACTTGTGAAAATGGTGGCAGGACAAAGCCTCGTGGCCATGCGGGGGGCCCCCCGCCAGTGTCCCCTCCCTCGTCCCCCCCATAACAGGCTTCTTTCCATTCCCCACGGATGGTGGCCAACACTCTCGAAACCAAGCCATCCATTCTTGGCCTTTGCAGCTGCCAGATAAAGGTGAAGGAGTAACAGGTAACAAACCATAAGATTACCTGTGTACAGGTGTGGAAAAGAATGCGTCTTAAAGTCAAGGCAAAGCATTGGCACCAAATAAGAGTTCGGTCTTTTTGTTCTGTTCATCCTAAAAACAGAAGGATGGAAAGTGGCACCTGAGAGCTTACGGGCACCAAGGAAATAAATCGTTTTGGGGCAAAGCTACCTTTGGCAAAAACGTTGTGGCCGACTCAGAGATTCTGGAAAGGCAAGAGGGTGTTAATATTGCGGCGATGATGCTGAGCTAGGCACCGGGTTCACGGCAGCTCTTGTCAATCCATGCCTGTGGAAACTCTAGAAGGCGGACATGTGAGACAGGGCTGCGCCTGAAGGGACGGCCCTGCACTCATCCAAGGAGGGCCCGGCTCCCCCGTGGTAGCCGCCACCCCCAGCCGCCCCGGGTCATTGCCGTGTGTGCACCGAAGGCCGACGCGCCTCAGCCAGAGTTCAAAAGTGGCGTCGCTTCCACTACAAAGATAAAGTCCTTTTTATCTGGTAGCTAAGCAGGTTGCACTGCTGCATGGCGGGAACGAAAGGATGGAAATGGTAAAAACCTAAAATAAGAAAATATATAGACATTCTGTAACTTAAAAAAAAATAATGCAAATGATAAGTGCTAGTGAATTGGATCGCACTTAGGTGTATTCTTGGGGCATTCTGCTCCTGGTTTTATGGTCCCCATGTATTTCCCAAAGGGGTGATCCTATGTCCCCTCAGACACATGCAAAACAGCAATCGCTCCTATCCTCTATTTGGCAGGAGGCTTACGTACATTTCTGGGTCAGTAAAGAAAGGAGTGAAGAATCTTCCAGTCTGAGTCTTACAGACGAGGACACCGAAGCCCAGGGAAGTTGAATAATGAGCCGCATCTCAGTTGGTGCACGAGATCGGGATGACCTCAGACACCCCCGCGGGCGCTCCACCTGCTGCCTCGCCGCCGGGCAGCTCCCCAAAGAAGGACCCAGCCTAACGGCATTTCTCCCGAATGACCTGCTCCGTCGTTTAAATCCCCAGCAAAAGCAGGAGAGGTGAGAATGTACTATACCAGCAACAGTCAAAACATTTCTTCTGTAAGTGAGAAAAATGCTATCTCGAGGTGGGGGGGACTTCAAAGACATGATGACATCCGAGTTTCAAGCGACTTACTGCAAACAAGCACCCTGCTAACTCACATTACTGAAAAGACCGGCCTGAATTAGGAGGTGTGTTCACGGAAACTTCCTGTATCGATTACAAAGGTTGAGCTGCAGTCAGCACTTTCCCCGTACGGTCGTGACTGCACCTGCACTGTCGTCCTCGTCAGCAGCTCATCATACCTGCCCCTGTCACCATACGTGCTATTCCCAGGCGTCAATACTCACTTTCGTAAAGTCGTAGTTTCACGGAAACCAGGTGCCCCCCACCCCGCCCTGCCCACCGCCGCTGCCGCAACACCAGGACGGAGATGCCACTGCGGAGCAGCCATCAGAAAGCACGGTCTGCGTGTCACCACGATCACCTTTTTCATCATTGCTGCACAGAAAGGGAGAGTTAGGAGAAGGGATGTATTCTTCGAGAAAGAGATGCTGGAGGGCATGAGAATAGAGACGTTCACGAGGCCGACCGTCTCGTCGTCCAAAGAAATGATGCAGCACAGAAAAACTGCAAGGAGCCTCTCTATTCCTATGCCCGGGGATGATCGGCGCGGGGTGGGGAGTGGGCACCATGGCTCGCGACAGGTCACATCCTTCCTGCCAGCTGAGTGCCATCCACTCTTCAGCTTAACACACTGAAGACACAGCCGGGCCTCGTGACCTGGGCATGAATTCATAGAGACGCCCTCCGCAATCAGGGTACTGCTCGCAGGCACTCGTGGGGCCCCGTGGAGGCCAGCTTGGCAATTGTTTTGTTTTTGTTTTGCAAAACTAAACATATTTTTACCATAGGATCCAGCAACTGTACTCCTTGGTATTTACCCAGAGGAGCTGAAAGCATCTGTCCAGCTACCTGAACCTACGCACAGATATTTATAGCAGCTTTAGTTGTAACTGCCCAAACTTGGAAGCAGCCAACAGGTCCCTTGGTAGGTAAATGGATAAACAGAGTGGGGTCTATCCAGACAATGGAATGTTACTCACTGCTAAAAAGAAGTGAGCTGCGGCACCACAGCGACACACAAAGAGGGATGTTAAGTGTACGGTATCAGCTGAAAGCAGCCAGGCCAAAAGGGCTGCACACGCTGTGAGTCCAACTAGACAATCTTCTGCAATAGGCAAACCTGTGAAGACATTAAAAAGATCAGCGGTTGCCAGGCATCAGAGGGGAAGGAGGGTGGGATGAAGAGGAGGGGTGCCGGGGATCTTCAGGGAGGGAAATCTGTATGACCCTGTAACGGTGGACACACGACATCAGACGTTTGTCCAAACCCACAGAATATACACCACCAAGAGAGACCACCATATAAACTGCAGGCTCTGGGTGATGATGACGTGTCCACATAGATTTGTCACTTGTCATTAATGCCCCACGTTGTTGTTGGGGGGTGGGGAATGGTGCTGATGGTGGCAGAGGCTGGGCATCAATGGGGCAAGGAGCTATACAGGGAATCTCTGTTCCTTCCGCTCGATTTTGCTGTGGACCTGAAACTGCTCTAAAAAAAAATTAAGTCTTGGGGCGCCCTGGTGGCTCAGCAGTTGAGCGTCTGCCTTCAGCTCAGGGAGTGATCCTGGAGTCCTGGGATCGAGTCCCACATCGGGCTCTTACATGGAGCCTGCTTCTCCCTCTGCCTGTGTCTCTGCCACCCTCCGTGTCTCTCATGAATACATAAAATCTTTTTTTGAAAAAAAAAAAAAGTTAAGTCTCAAAAAACAAAGTCTATTGATGGATTCAGGAGACTCAGGGATAAGCAGTTGATCTCAGAGAATGTGGTGTTTGGAGGGAGAAAGCAAGAGGGGGCAGAAAGAGCGGGAGCCCGGGTCCTCCTCCTACCTCCTCCTACTTGTTTCTCGTAGGCAGACGCCCAGGATGCAGGAGATAAGCACCTGGGCCTGGGCCTGCCTCTAGACCCCGGGAGGCTGCCTGGCCAGCGGGCCCGGCCTGGAGCCCAGCTCCACCCACCAGGTGCCTTCTATCAGGTTCCTCATCTGAGGGGAACAGCTGGCCAAGGAGATAGGCCAAAAGGCACCTACCCAGCCCTGTCCCCGTAGCTCAGAAATACACGTGCTCGAACAGGGTTGATGAAACTATGTTTGAAAAGGCAGCGAGGTTCTCTAAGTGGTTCTGGTTCACTCTAGTCGACTGGTTCCTAGCTCTTGGTTTCCAAGTAATTGCTGTTTGTGCTTCCTCCCCACATCCGGCTTCTCGTGGGCAGGCTCAGAATTGGGAGCACCCAGCAAACCTAAGGCGTGGAAGTTTGACGCAGTAGAGTAGGGAGGATGGTGTGGGAACGCAAGCCAGGCCCGCGGGCGTCTGGAGGTAGAGCAGGTGAGGCCGGGGCTCTCACACTGGCTGCCGGCAGGGCCCCCTGACGCCCAGGCCCCACCCACGCCCACTGGACAAAAGCTGCAGGCCGCGTGGCACCAGGCACCTGCACCGGGCCGCGTGGCACCAGGCCTTCGTTCCCCGGGGGACGGCCCTGCCCAGGCAGTCCAGGGACCACTGCCCAAAGCCGCAGACCAGAGAACGTTCTGGCCCAGCCCTTCCTCTGGGGGAAAGGCCCTTCCATCGGACATTAGAAACCAAGTTATTTTGTAGCTTGAGAAAAAAAAAAGCAGAAGTGCCATCACCGAGAATCCTTGTTATCCTCTCGTGGCAACTGTGAAAGCGTCTCACCAGAAAGAGTGACGGAAGGACGGATGCCCGAGAGCTTTTCACCTCTTCTGCTTCTACGATCCAGCAGCAACGACGGCCACGGGCTTTGCCATGGGAGAGACACTGGGGACAGTCAGCTGAGCGGAGTTTGGGAGAAGCAGGGGTGCAGCGCGGCCTCCCAGGGGAGCTGAGTGCCGCTCGGGCCGCCCAGGGTGGCATCGCCCCTCCCCGGAGCTCCGGTCTGGGGGCGGCCGGGGCAGCAGCACCTGTGTGCACACAGAGCACCCAGGCTCAGAGAGTCCCGTCGGCCGAGGAACAGCAAGGACAGCAGCTCCCGTGACTACGACAGAAACGCCAGGGAGCTGGCTTCTCCGCCGCAGGGGCAGCTGTTCTCCAGAGCCCAGCACACTGCACCCACCGCTCCTTCCGGGAAGACGTTGCCGAGTGAGTCGTGGCAGCATTCATATAAGCTGTTCAGGGATCAGGGGTTTTCTCTTTCTTTCTTAAGGAAAAATAAAATAAAATAAAAATGAGGACATGCAGAGAAGCCTGGGACTTCCATCAGATGTGTCTTCCCTGATGGTCTACACCTGCAGAGATCCTTCCCAGCTGCCAGGCTGGGCTCCAAGGAGGCAGGGGTGATCACGGCCAGTGGCAGGGTGGGTGTGCATCTGGTTAGACAGTGACTGTTCCTCTCCAACGGTGGGTACCGGGTCTGGAGGGAAGGGGATGGCCAGTGTTCGTCATGTAAAGGTTGTGGGGACCGGGTCTGGCCTGGAGCCAGGACCCCAGCTGGTGCCGCAGCCAGGACCCCAGCTGGTGCCGCAGCAAGGCCTGATGCCATTTGCTGCATTCCTCCAAGGATTTTCAGCCCCGACCCCCGACCCTGACCCTGCTCAGCATGGCCACAGATGGAGCCTATGGCAGCCCCCCCAGTCCCCGACACGTGGGGAGAGAGAGTGGACATTCTCCTCCATCCTTAGTGAGGAGACTGACCTGCTCCCCTATAGCTGGAGGAGTTTCCTCTGCAGAGAACTGAGAAACAAAACAAAATTATTTCAGTAAAAATATGGTATTTTCACCCCATTGACCCGTTACTATTTGAACTAGCAGATATCTCAGTGCCCAATACAACAGCGTGACACCTCTGAACCCAGCGTCCTCAACCCAGTGGCCGTGGGCCCCTCAGAAGTCTGTGCGTAGAATCTGGGAGCAGGGAGATCCATGGGCACAGACAAGGGAACACGAGTCCTTACCTTCATCTACCTCTGCTGGGAATCTAGGACGGGGCTCGGCCGCGAATGTGGGTGACAAACCATGGCAGGATGAGCAGTTCTCACAGCCTGGTCCCCTGAGAAATCTCAGATGTGTTCACAATGCAGAAAGTCAGTTGCAGAGAGACAGACACACATGCCGTGGATTTTGTGCATATTTAAAACAGGCTGAGAAGGAGTCCAAAGGCTTCACGCTGCCAAAGGTGTCTGTCCAGATAGGTGACAATTCAAGAGACGAGAAGACCAGACCACAGCTCAGTGACACATCAAACTCAACAGCACACTACTACGGTAGATCTTGCAGGGACCAGGGAACAAAGGGAAGATGGGAGGGTTGTGTCGTCATGAAGCCCCCGACACAGGGCAGCCACGTGGCACCTCGGTCACATGGCTGGTGAGCAGGAGAGGGACTCTTTGTCTCTTTTGCCAACATCCTCTCACCAGACATCTGGCCCTTGGCAGGTGGAGGTGAGGTGGGGGGCCCTTCTGTGTCCACCTGGGCCTTCTGGCCACTCCAAGGAAGCTGACCCTCCCTCCGAGCCCCATCATGAGGGCCGTCCTCCCAGCTGCTCCTGCTCCGTCCCCCAGCACCATCCTAGGAGAATGTGGGTCCCCGGGGAGCACCTCGGTGGCCTGTTTCATGGACACGGCTGCTGAGTGGCCCCGTTGGAACCCCAGTGCGCCAGCAGCCTCCTGCCCAAGGGAAGAAGACGCCAGCTGCTCACGGATTGGGCCCCCAGTGGGGGAGGAGGGAGATGAGGCCACAAGGGTAGGGACAAGGGAGAGCACACAGCATGCACGAAAGGCCGGAGCCAGGCCTGGAAGGGGGGCGCTGGGGGATGCGGGGTCCAAGGCCACCAGAGTTCATCCCACGCACTTTGCTATTTCCCCGCGCTCCTCTTGGTGCCGACAACACTGACACCGCTCGTCTGCACGTGAGGAAGGGCTCTGGCTTTCTCCATCCTCGGAGCGATTCTCTTCCTGTGAGTTCCTGGACAAGGACCAGGGGGACTCGGCTCAAATCTCCAAACCATGGGCTGCTCAGCCTCAGTTTCCATATCAGCAGGGCCACAGGCCCTCTGACTGCAAGACCATCGGGTGTGTGAACCCAGAAGGCGCAGCTGCCCCAGCCCTTACCTGCACCTGCGCCCAGCAGCTCCTAGAGCTCACCAGAGCCACCCTGCCCACTCTGTTGCCCCCCACCTCCACTCCCCTGTGCTCCCCTCGGCACCCAGCATCACCCAGCATAGGGTGCAGGCACCGGGCTCATCTGTGTACCCGGTCCTCCACCCAAGCACAGGCCTTATGAGACAGCAGAGCTGTGGGCTCCCATGCTCCTGCCAAGTCCCCGCTCTGGGCCCTGCGGCTGGGGTCCCTTGCAGCACCGGCTGGCTGGCTGGCAGACTCGGGTGCCCCGTGCACAGGGGACATCTGTCGACCCTTGACTCCTGTGTCTCCAAGGTCCTGCCCTCAGCACCACACTTGGCACCAGCAGAGAGATGTGGCCGTGGGCCATGGCACATGCCCTTCATCCAGGGGCCAGGCCCTGCAGAAGGTCCCGTAAGGCAGGACCCAGAGAGGAGGCTGACCCCAGCCTCCAGGGCCGGCTCTTCTGGAAGGAGGGATGCTGCGGGCTGCGGGCACAGAACGGCCTGGATCTTTGCACTTGCTCGGCCCAGTGTGAGTGTCCTGTGGCTGGCAGGTCACACAGAGCAGACCTGCTTTACGCAACCAGTTTTGTGGTGGGCTCTCCTGCCCGGTATCTGGGACATCTGCCGGAAATCAGGCACCGTCTGTGGGATTCCACAGCCACCTCAGCTGGCGTCCTGCTGCCGTTGACTGAAGCCACAGTGGCTGCACCTCGGGGAAGGGCTGAAAGCGGCCCTGTGGCTGCGCCATCAATCAACCCTGGTGTTTCCATCCGAGGTGAATCTCATGCAAAAATAAAATCAAAATCCCCTCGGTTCCAAAATATCCTCAGAGGGCGGCGACCAGGAGCTGGGCGTATGGTGGGCGAGGCCGGGCCTGCAGCATCTGGGGTTCCTAATTATAGGGTCTCGGTCACCCGTGCCACATGTGAGCTGAGATGGGCCCGTCTGCCCGGCTTTCCAACTGTCGTCCTGGCCACCAGCTTCCTCACAGCAGCGGGACAGAAATACAGACTTCCCTGCACCCCAACGAGTTTCCCCGCACCTGCGGGACCGGTTTTCACCTTCCGGTGAGCGGGTGGGTGCCCTGCTCCCATTCTCAGATGAGGCCTGTGAGCCCTGAAAGAATGGCAACTTTTCAAAGTGATCCGTGGGCACAAAACACATGGTCACAGTGTCAAGACAGTCACTGACAATGTCCTGGAAGAGCATTTCCTTCCAGGCCCTTCCACTCAAAGGGCTCCCTAGGCCTCTCCTGTCCAGGTCTCATGCACCGGGTGTGAGGACACAGCCGTGGGGCCCTTGGGGCGCTGCAGAAGGACCACTGAGCAGGGCAGGACCTCAGGGGCCTCCTGAAGAGGAGCAAAGAAGCCAAGCGCACCCCGGGGCCATGGGCCGGGGACACAGGAGGGAGGAAGGGCCCTTGGTGCAGGCTGGGTTCCCAGGCAGAGGCCCAGAGGGGCTGGCAGCCCACGTGGGGCAGCAGGCCGGCCCCTGGTGGAGATCGGGGATGAAGCAAGGAACACATGAGATTGTCGGGGAGGATGTTCAGGGACCATGAGCGACCATTCCCCCAACAGGAAAGTTCTAAGTAGCTGTGACTGGTGACGACAAGGGGGGACGTGCCTGGGGACCCTGGGTTGGAGACGATAGGGGGCGATAATGGTAGGGAGCACCACCCACCACCAGGGACAAGCTCTCCAAGGGCGTTGGATGTGACCCAACGGGCAGACTATGCTCACCTGCACATTTGAGAAAACAAGGAGGGGCTACTCACAGAAAGAAGTCCTCCGTAAGAGGCAGCAGAAAGTGAGAAATGGCCATCAGGAAACCAGAAGCAGTAGTGGTTCCTGCTGGGTAGAGAGAGAAAGGGATCCAGGTTGAGAAAGAAACAAGAGTGGAGGTGATATCCCCCAAACCCATGAGGAGAGAGGGAGGGGTCCGGGCAATGCCCCAGCCCTGCAGCAGAGACCCCAGGAGGCAGGAGTCATGGTGAGTGGGTCCGGCCTGAACACCAGCTCCTCCGCAGGCAGATGCACAGCCCATCCCAGAGGCCACCGGGGCCCCCTCCCTGGCCCAATGTCATCCCCATGGCCACAGGGCCAGCGCCTGGCACCTGAACTCTCCCTGGAAGCACGCAGGACCGGCTCCCTTTAGGAGCCGGAAAGGGATCGCCAGCAGCACACCCCGAGACACTTGAACTTTAGGGGAAATGCGCCAACACACAGACAAACAAACAAGAAAACACCCAAGAACAGAATTACCAGGTTAACATTGTCCTCATCGATACCCTTGGAGGCACAAGGGGAAAAGTCACACATAGAATGGTCAGGTGGCTGCATCACTGAGGGTGAAGAACCTGTGTTCCACCCAGCTGGGCCACCCCCTGGGGCACGGCCCATCCTGGGTAGGTATCCCCCACCAGCCATCAGCTGAGCCCCCTGCAGGGGCACCTCAGTCAGCCTGCAGGACATCACAGCGTTCCCATTATTTATCGCCCCCTCCAGCCTTTACCCCATTCCCCCAAATCCCACTAACAGAATAACACTCTAAACACTAGTCCTGCTGTGCTCACTACCTTTTCCCCATTTTCTTTAACTCCTCCCACCTGCCCCCTCATCAGGATGACATTGACCTCGAAGTCAGCAGAGCGTTAACGCAGGGACTCATCCCTTCCACGCTGACTGGCCCCCATCCTTGCCTCCTGGTCCTGGCTTCCAGACCCCAACCCTTGCACCCTCCAACACGGAGTGCCCTCCTGGGCTATGGGACCAGAGCTCATTTTTGGGCCAGCTTCAGAGGGCTGACCTGCCCCAGCAGGCTTGGCCTGCACCTGTCTCCCCTCCCGGTGTCATCCTCACAGTCATGGCTGCCAAATCTAACCTCAAGTCCAATCTCTAAACCTCAAACTCCAGCTCTCTAGTTGGATGTCTAATGGGCAACATAAACATGCCCAACCGTGAACCCCATCATACTCGCTCCCCACTCTTCCTACTCTGCATGGCATCCAGTTGCTCAGGATGAAAATACTGGGCCTTCTCTCCTCCCTCACATGCCAACACCACTGTTCAGGCCACTGCCACCTCATCCCTGTGTTATCACAGCAGACAGAGGGTTCTTCTTCACTCACTCAGCCAAAAAGGAGCCCAAGGGAGGCTCTCAACAAGCAAACCAGATTGAGTCACCTCCTGGTGCATACTCTGTAGGGCTTCCCCGTGGCCTCAGAGTCGGAGGTCCTCACCACGGCCTGGAGACCCAACATGGCACTGGCAGTCCTGCCAGCACTCCACCTCACGTCCTGCCTTCCCACATGGAATGCCCTCCACGCTGCCTCTGGCACCCATTTTTGTCAAGGAGATAAGAAAAATAATTAAAAGTCAGTATTGGAAAACAATAGAAAACCAGAGGAAAAATTAAGGCAGTCAAATACAGTCACTGTTTGAAGACGACATGAAGGCTAAATAATTGTCTACCTGGAAAATCCAAGATGATCCCTGACCAATTATCAAACCCTATGAGTTCAGTAAGTTCACCGGGTGAAAGATCCACAAATAAAAATCAAGCTTTTCTCTATACAGCAATAGACAATTAGAAACTGTAATGGGAACAGTAGGAACAAAAACATATAATACCAACAACTGTGCAAAACATACAAAGCAAACAAAGAAACAAAAACACATGCCGTAAAACTTAAAGGCAAAAAGAAACCCAGAATTATTGGAGACTCACAACATGTATCTTAATGAAGAACCAATATTCTAAAGATACCAATTCTGAATCTGTAAATTCAGGGGAAGACTAATCAAAATTCAAAAGGATTTCCTCCCAATATATATTTTAAAGATTTTAGTTATTTATTCATGAAAGACACACACGGAGAGAGGCAGAGACACAGGCAGATGAAGAGGGAGAGGCAGGCTCCTCCAGGGATCCCAATGCAGGACTCGATCCCACGACTCCAGGATCACACCCTGAGCCAAAGGCACTCAACTGCTAAGCCACCCAGGCATCCCTCCTCCCAATATTTTATTATGAAAACATTCAGTCAAAGAAAAGTTGAAAAAAACTTTGAGTGAAGGCCCACCACCTAGACACTAGTACTAACATTTTACAACATCTGCTTTATCACAAGCTACTCCTCTATCCATTCCTCTGTGCACACATTGACCCATCTTTTTAAATGCGTATCAAAGTTGCAGGCATTATTACATCTCACCTCAAATACTCCCATACTCCTCATTAACTAGGGCTGATACATTTTTATAGATTTATTTGTAAAGAATATTTATATTACAATTAAATGCACAAATCTTAAGTGAACATTTCCTGTGGGACACCTGTGTGTAACACAAACTGGTATCAAGTATGAAACATTAACATCACCCCAGGAATTTCTCCCCCCGCACCTGCCAGCCAACCCCCTCCACTTCTGAAGCAAACTCCTGGCGATTTCCACCATGGATCAATTTTGCCTCTTCTAGAAATTTATATAAGCGGAATCCCACAGTGTGCGCTCTTTTGTGTCTAATTTCTTTCACTCGGCATAATTGCTTTGGGATCCAGCCAAGTGGCTGTATGTATTTGCAGTTCAATCCTTCTTTATTTCTGCCTAACGTTACACTGTGTAAAAGGACCACAGTATGGCTATCCATTCAATGACTGATAAAAACCCTAGACAAATCTCAACCAGTTTTTTAAGTGGGATTTGGCAAGCTAATTCTAAAATACACATGGGAGGGAATAAGTACAACACTGGCTAAGCAGAAATCTCTGTGGTGGGGGATTCACCCTACTAGGTATGAAAGTACATTCCACAGCTATCAGGATGAGAAGACCTGATTTGGACACCTAAAGGACAAGTAAATCAACAGAATAGGATTTAGAAGTCAAGAAACAGACTGATATATATGAGAGAAGTGTGTTTCAATGAAAGTGGGCATTCTATTACCCATGGATTAAATACAAATCTGGAAAAAAAAGAAAATATAAAGAGCACACAGAAGAGACCTTCCTAAGGAAAGTGTAAAAAAACCCCAAGGCCATAAACAGAAAAATGAAATAATTAAATCACAGAAAATTTAAAACCATATGCACTATGAAAAACATATAAATCAAAAAGATAAGATGTAGATTGGGCATAATAAGAATGATGTCCTTAGATAATTTTTTAAATGCTTGCAAATTAATGAGTAAGAAAACTTCTAGAAAGCTCAGCAAATGAAGTAGATGGTACCAACGGAAAGGAGGAATATAAACATGGAAGAAATACAGCCTTTCCTTGAGTGTTTACTCTCACTCATAAATAAAGAACTACAAATAAAAGACCATCGGTTGACAGAGCCTTTAAAAAATTGAAAATAAACGATCTTGGCAAGAGGTCGAGGCACTCGTACATTTTGTTTGCAGGAAAATAAATCTGTAAATCCACCATTAATAACGGGCAGATCCTTTGACCTACAGTTCTATTTCTGGTTTCTGGTCTTGTAGAGCCACAAAAACGTGGGAGCGCAGACATGGATCGGAGTACTCCCAAGCTGCAAAGAACTAAAATGCTTGCTCACGGAGAGGAGAAAGGCGAAATGAAGGATGATATGTCGTGCTACAGAAGCATATTGTTCAGCTCCTCAAACCAATGGAGGGGAGTCTGCAGACTAGCACAGAGAGCAAGCTGCGAGCTATATTTTTAAAAACAGAGTCACGAAATATCACGTGCCGTGTGATCCAGTACGTGCACAGATGATCCGTGTATTTGCCATGTGCAGAACTGTGTGAAAACATCTTGAAGGCTAAGGCTGTGTTGCGGGGAGTCGTTGTCAAGAACTAGATCTCCACTCTTTCCTTCTGTGTTGCTTGGCTCTTTTCAACGAGACTGTACTACTTGTCTGATCAGATGCGTACACGCGTGTGTGCTTGAGTGTGTGTTTAAAGGGCAAAATAGGTGGAGGAAGGCTGATAGCTGCGCAGTGATTCTTACTAATTACAAATTATCTGCAACATTTGCAACTGAAATCTTAGCTCCTTTAATTGCTCACATACTGGACATACAGGATGAGAAAGGAGTGGGATTAGCTTCACCATTGTCATCCTCACCCGGCTTGTAGTCATGGACCGCCTCCAACACCCCCCCCCCTCCGCCCCCAAACCACAACAGGTAGAGTGGGTATGTCATGTCAGACTCCACCACGCCCTATAAAGGGGATATCGTTATCCCCACCGGATAGATGAGAAATTTGTGGTTCAAGGGTGTGGCACCACCGCCCTCAAGGCTACAGAGCTGGGACTGTCGCCAGGGTTGTCAGGATGGAAAGTCTCTCTGGGTTTTCCCTGGCCCCCATCTCGGCCTTTGGGAAACAGCGCGGGAGGGACTCCTGCAAAGGCGCTGGCCGCCCAGTAGGGTGCGCTAGAGATGCTCTCACACCCCTGGCTGGTACAGTCCGTGCCCAATGGGAGCCAGGATTCCCCTTGGCATCCCAATGTCGCGTTGACCCTGGTGCCCCACCTGGACACGACCGCCACCGTCACGTCCTCGTTCATACACACACACACACACACACGCGCGCGCCAATTGCACATGCACGTGCATTATTACTAGAATCTCCACTTCTCTGGGCACCAATGATATTGGCTGAAATTGGCTCTGGGCAAAATTCTGAAGAATAATAATGCAATCTTGTGATTTCTTATCACTTATATTCATAAAGTGGATGATGCTATTTGATGTCCAACATGCTGGCAGGTGTTGCAGGTATTTGAGGATCCCCCAGTTGAACTGGACTGGCCATTCTCCCAGAACATCCCACCCCCACCATTTTTTGGGGGGGGGGGTCTTGCCAGTGTACTACCCTAGATGGTTCTCAAAAATTCACAGTGTGTTCTGAGCTGGATGCCTCTCATCTCTGCCCGCTGCTCTTTATTTATTTATTTAGTATTTTATATATTTATTCATGAGAGACACACAGAGAGAGAGGCATAGACACAGGCAGAGGGAGAATCAGGCTCCCTGCAGGGAGCCTGATGTGGGACTTGATCCCAGGACCCCAGGATCACGACCTGAGCTGAAGACAGACGTTCAACCACGGAGCCACCCAGATGCCCATCTGCCCGCTGCTCTTCCTGCCACCCACTCTCCTCTCCTAGCCCCCTTCCCACTCTGCCTTGGGGAGTCCACAGAACTGACCAAGTGTCCATGTCCCAGCCCAGGGAACTTAGCTTTCCTTCAAGTGATTAGGGGGCTTGCACCTTCGTCCCTCCCCCAACTTCTTGCTCTTTCTACCTATCCCTGAGCCACCCCCCATCACTCTTAGGAAGAATTATTTTCATGCTTATGTGGAAGACAGATAACGGTTTTGAGTGGTTCCTGTCTTGTTCCTATCTCTTACCTTCAATTGACAAACCCAGGAAATTCTGGTACCAATGGGCACCAACAAAATCCAGAAGGAAATATTTGGGGGCAAGTGAGGCTTTTGGTCCTGGGATACCATCCATTCTCTCTTGCTATATATCTGTAATCGCTGCTCTAGTGTCTGTAGAGTTAAAATACGAGTGCAGAAAACATAATGTCATCAAACTCCTCCCATGCAGTGGCTCCCAGTGTCTCATGCCTTAAATGCAGAAACATATACCCACCCATCCCTGAAACTGTTGTTAGTAATCTTTCTTAGACATTTCATTTGGGGGGGGGAATTCTAGAATCTATTTTATTCGTAGCTGTCCTTTTTTAGTAGAGAATATATCTCAACTGGACCCATGAGCTCCTTCCTGAGTTTACTTATATTGTTTGTCTATCAGCTCAGGCTCTCAGAGAACTTCCTTGGGTTCATATCAATATGGGGTGGGTGCCGAAGCATCATCCAAGAGGAAGAAGTAGAGAAAACACTATTGCCAGAATTTCTTTTAGGGACGTGTAACCCATGCAGCTGTATTGTCCCTCCTTAATGGATAAGACCACGACTTTCGCCTACGTGTGGCTTTCTCTAAACATCTACACAGACACGCTGGTCTAGTCTGGCCATCTGACGGTCCTTCCCAAATGGGTTACATGTCCCTACAGATTCTGGGACTGGCAACACCTTTTCCTGGGCAGTGATTCACACACTCGGACTGAGCAAATGACTTCCTTTCTCTGCTTTTTCGTGGTGGATCCACAGGCACATGATGTCTGTCTGAATGTGTAGAAAACAATTATCTCATCCGCTCATTGCCCTGGCGGCCCCAACCTGCCCTTACAGGTCCAAAGTCCAGCTGTGTTTCTTCAGTTACAACATGATTTAGAGGTCAATCTATTTTAATTTGCCTGAGGGTAGAAGACAATGAGAACCAACCATTTAATTTTTGTTTAACTTGTGAAGAGGCGTTCATTTTTATAAAACCATATTGGGAATATAGAAGTAGAAGCTAAGAAGAGAAGCAGTGCTATGGTCTATCATTTGGATTTGATCTTGGGCACATGCTTCCTTATTTCATGTACCATCTTAAACCACTATCAATCTCTTACATTTCCTGTCTCATTTACTTTCTTCACTTGAAAAAAAAAATGTTTCTCCAAGTTCATTTTTCTTTGAGGATTTCCTATTTCTTAACATTCTTTTTGATACAGAATCAAATTGCTTATCAACATACCAGATCATTTTCTGACTTATTGTATGAACTTATTGACTCTCACCAAATTAACCTCATTTCCAAGCAAATTAAACTCTTTCCCAAGTTAGAGTGCTCTGTACACACACACACACACGCACACACACACACACCTCCAAACATCTCCAGCTGACTCTTAGTTTCATACATACTACATCATGGCACTATTTGGGATGGGCATGCAGATCTCCACTAAGCCCACTCATGAACTCAAATAAAAACACAGTGATCATTTTTCTCAGATCCTGAAGCAGAAGCCACGCCTTAAAAATATGTGTGCACTTACAAAGAAAAGAGAATGAAGGGCAGCCCTGGTAGCCCAGTGGTTTAGCGCCACCTTCACCCCGGGGCGTGATCCTGGAGACCCCAGATCAAGTCCCACGTCGGACTCCCTGCATGGAGCCTGCTTCTCCCTCTGCCTGTGTCTCTCATGAATAAATAAAATCTTTAAAAGAGAGAGAGAGAATGAATTATTTCAAGTTGACGTTGAGTGCAGAAATCCAAAGTATATGATAAATGCTGGCTTCAGGCCCTTCTCCTCGCATGGTCTCTATTACTTGCTCCTTGGCCTACTGCTATGAGTTTACTAAACACTCCAGGATACCTTTCATTGGTTATGAACAAATCTGAACATGTCACATTATTCTGGGTAATGACTGTCACAGGCTGAGTTCCCCAGGAAACAAATTTGTGATAAAAATAAATGACTGCTAGTGTTTTAAGCCACTAAGTTTGAGATATTTGTTACACAGCAATAGCTTGCTGGCACAGGTCCTTGTATGAGGCCCAGGACATCCCTCTTAGCTTTCTGTCTTCCTATTACAGTAGGCAAAGTTTTCTGTTTCGTCCTCTTTATTCCATCAGACTTTATATGATCACAGAGCATATTAAAAGATGATCAATTTCATATACCCCAGCAGCTCAAAACCTTGGCTCCCCAAATCCCTGCTAATGTAAAAAGCATAATTAATTGTGACATCATATGACTACTGATTTAATGTCCATTTTCTGCAGCTATGCGACAAGCACCTGCCTCCCTCCAGCTTCTGCTAATAACCTGATCAGAGTGATTCTGGCTTTATAATACTCCACCGCCCTTACCGGCAGAGTCTTTGACATTGTATTTCAGCCAACCAGCTGCACTATTAGAGCCCCTCTGAGCCCAGAAGGCTGAAACTCTGCACCCAGGATCATCTTCTTAGAGAACCTGCATCAAGAAATGCAGGCTGCTGCAACCTCGTGTTCCTACATACGCCCCCCAAGTTTCTGTCAGTAAGAACTAGACAAGGCACTCCTCATTGCGGGGCACCCTGTGCACCTCACCCCCCAGGGCTTGTGGAGACGAGTCTAGTTGCAGGTTGAGAAGGAAAGAGGGGTGCTGGGATGATGGGTCCTGAGGAGACTCAGCAGTGCCGCAGAGCCACTATCTCGGAGACGCCATCACCAATCTCCAGGCAAAGGGGAGCTAACCCCAGACAGGCAGCAGGGCTGTCGGGGGCCCCGAGGCCACCGCCCATTCGACACATGGGAGTCAGCATATAGTTGAACACACTGCTCTGACTTATTACCTCAAAGGGATATGAAGCAAAATCAACAAAGGGAAAAAGTGGGTGGGGCAAAGTCTGGAGGAAACCAGGCAGAGGCGTCCAAGACTCCCCTCCCAGTGAAGTCACACAGGATGCACTTAATTCCTCCGGTGACCAGCTGTGCTGACGTGTGCGATGGTTTCTGCCTGGGATGCAGAGGCTCAGCACCCAGGGTTTTATTGAGACGGGTGGCAGGACCACTTTCTATCCAGCGTGTAGTAAAATTTCTATCCCAGCAGGAAAACAGGTCTCCTAATAAATAACATTGTTTACACCAACAGATTGGCCACACTGAGACACTTTTATCCTTTAGGGAGCGGGGGAGCCCTCCCGGAGTCCAAGTTCCCAGGAGTCAACCAAGGCTCCATCCTGCAGGCGGGTCTGTCTATGGTAACTCTTTCCTACACAACTGTCCAAGAAGACATGGTGGCATCTAGGAGCTTGAGGTCCCCAGCAGCCCTGCATCTGTTCATATGTTCAGGACCCTACTCCTAGATCAGTGCTCTGGCTTTTTTTTTTTTTTTTTTTTTAATATTTTATTTATTATTTATTTATTTAAGTCACAGACAGAGAGAGAGAGAGGCAGAGACACAGGCAGAGAGAGAAGCAGGCTCCATGCACCAGGAGCCCGATGTGGGATTCGATCCCGGGTCTCCAGGATCACGCCCTGGGCCAAAGGCAGGCGCCAAACCGCTGCGCCACCCAGGGATCCCAGTGCTCTGGCTTTAACAGAAGACACTCTATAAGCTTGAGAGTCGATTTGCATTGTGATCCAGCTACTATGGGATAAGGCTCTGGATTTGCTTCTTTGTCACTGTGATGGGAGTGCTGCTGGAATTCAGCAGGGAAAAAACAGGGATGCTAGCCATCCCACAAAATAACAAATGCCCCACACTTCACAGGAAATTTGAATACTCATTTGGATTGTCACAGAGATGGACAAAACTCTTTATAATTATCCGAGCCTATAATCTATTCTACATGTAAATACAAGGGATATTTTAACACAGATGATAATGTCTTGTAATTTCCAAGAAAGAGTTTATAGTGTAAATTAGGAGAAGATTTTTGTCTACTTTGTCTGGAACTTTACCAACCGTGGTTTGTCAACTTGGAAATCATATTCCTGGGGTTCCTGAGTGGCTCAGTAGGTGAAGCACCTGCCTTCAGCTCAGGTCATGATCCCAGGCTCCTGGGATCAAGCCCAACATGGGGTCCCTGCTCAGTGAGGAGTCTGCTTGTCCCTCTCCTGCCCCCCCCATCACATTCCTAAAGACAAGCCATTTATAGTACTTGAGTCACAAAAACAACACCTGTATCCTCAGTCTGCATTTGTGGTTGGGCTTTCAAAGTGACCCCGTGTGTCTGTGTGAGTGTGGTATGTGTTTTATTTTTATTTTATTTTATTTATTTTTTTATTTTATTTTTTATTTATTTTTTTTTTTATTTTATGATAGTCACAGAGAGAGAGAGAGAGAGAGGCAGAGACACAGGCAGAGGGAGAAGCAGGCTCCATGCACCGGGAGCCCGACGTGGGATTCGATCCCGGGTCTCCAGGATCGCGCCCTGGGCCAAAGGCAGGCGCCAAACCGCTGCGCCACCCAGGGATCCCTGAGTGTGGTATGTGTATGTGTGAGTATGTATACGTGTGTTATTTCAAAACGTCAAATACAGAGACAAAAATTTTCAGATGAATATCCACTTCCTTCTCTCAGACCCAATCTCATTTATGTTTAGAATACCTAGTACCTCCCTGCTACCTCCTGCTCTTGCAGTATGGCTGGGCCATCTCCTCTGTCATAACACACATTGCTAAGGAATGAATCTGTTCACAGGCCACCTCCGTTATCTATTTCCATTACAACTAAATCACCCTAAAATACAGTAGCTTAAAGCAACAAAACTGTTTATCTTCACCTGCAATTCTACAAGCTGACTAGAGTGGACGGGGTAGGTTTTCTGACTTTTACAGTGTTGGCTGCAGATGCTCAAAGGCCTAACTGGTCTGGGGCATGCCAGGGTGGTGTATACAGCGGGTGCCAACTGTCTCAGCTGGTAGCTTAGCTGTGTTGTGGGCTGCAGTATCTGCCGGGGCATCTCCCAGTACCAGGTTTGGGCTCAGAGACACAATGTTCCCAGTGTGGAATAGTCCAGCATTAGAAGGTAGAGTATCCCCTCCCCTGCACACTGTGGCCCGAAGAATCCCAGGCCCAGCCCACATTCCAGGGGAAGAGATAGACTCCACCTCTCAAAGGTGGGGTGGCAAAGAATTACGGGCATCTTTGACCCACAATAATCCCAACAGATAAACTAGAGAATAATGTCACCTAAGAAAAATGAAAGAAGCAAAAAAATGAACCATTATCTGTGACGCGGGCCAGCTCTGGGCTGTGGTGACACCTGCAGGGCAGGTGAGAAGGGCCCTACGCAGCCCAGAGCCGGTGCTTTCAGACTCGTGCGGCGCTGGTCTCCCTGTTAAGAGAATCCACGGCAGAGGCCCAGATGTGAGCAAGCATTTTGGCTGTAGGGATCCAAGCAGGAATGACAGAGGATAGTTCTGAATATGGAGCAGAAGCTTGAAATAGTAAAACATCTGGTGAGACATGGAGATCATGTATCCACATTGTACGGTAACAGAGAAATGGCCTCAAAAAGCAACAATAAAATAGTTTAAGATAAAATAAAATACGACCGCGTCAGCTGCCTCGAGTGCAAATGGAAAGCACTTGAAGGGGGGTATGAGATGACAAGCGACCCCTGAGCGCGCCTGGCAGGAGCATCACAAGTCAGTGGGCAGGCATAGTAACAGGAGGGACCCTGGTCACCTCTCCAGGCACGGTGGCATTTCATCCAGACACGTCCTTCCTTCCACCCCTTCTTCACAAACCACACCTCCCCACCAAACTTCATGAGCTTGTCAAGGTAAATGGCATAGTTTTGCGTATTTCTTTATTTTATTCAGAATTTAAGATGTTTCAGACCAGAACTAAATTTCAATAAGGTTTTTCGTTTTGGTTTTTCTTTTAGTAAATTATGGATAAGACTTTACAGGTCCTGAGCATTTTTATTGCTAACCTCATTTTCTCCATTAAGCCTTACTATTATTTTTTTAAAGATTTTATTTATTTATTCACGAGAGACACACAGAGAGAGGTAGAGACACAGGCAGAGGGAGAAGCAGGCTCCCTGTGGGGAGCCCGATGTGGGACTGGATCCCAGGACCCCGGGGTCACAACCTGAACCGAAGGCAGATGCTCAACCACTGAGCCACCCAGGTGCGCCGGCCTTACTATTATTTTACCCAAAATTCCATAACGTGGTGATATTTAGGAACACGTATTCTGCTTTGTAGGAGAAAGAACCATATATTGAAACTCATGTAATTTCACTAAGAGTTCTTCTCCTTTTCCTCTTGCGGATCCTGGCTAGGTATATCCATATGTGACTAGTGTACATACATATGCATCTCACATCTGCGGGTAAATCATACTAGGTATGCATTCCATCACAGGACAGGGAAGGCATAAGGGATGTCTGTAAAGAGGAACCTGGGGATAAGCTTGAGGACCCCAAGCTCAGGGACCTCTGAGGCCCACCGCCAAGGGCAGCTGAGTTGGTGTGGAGACCCCAGAGGCCCTGCATTAGTTATCTACCTCTGCCTGACACACATCCCCTGACCTAGCACCTCCAGGCAGTGATCCTTCATTACCCCTCCTGGTTTCTGGGTCAGGAATGGGGACGGGGAGTAGCCGGGGGTGCTTGGAGCAGGGCAGGGCACCTGAAGGCCATCCCTCAGAGGTTCTGGTGGTCCTCACCAGCTGTCAGCTGGAACACCCACCATGGCCTCTCCATGTGGCTTGCACCACCCCCAGCAGGGGGGCTGCGATCCAAGGACAGGCACCCAGGGAAGCCAGGCAGACACCATCGTGCCTTGGGGCCCAGCCTGGAAAGTCCTATCGCGACACTTTCCTGGCAGCTGTTGGTCAAGGCAGATACGGGGGTTGCCCTGGGCTTAAGGGGTGGGAACACCTCCCCTCCCGATGGAGGAGGTCAGAATCCCATTGTAGAGGAGCTTGCGGGATGGAACATAAGGTGGTGTGACAAGGCAAAACCACCCAGCACCCAAGCAAGGGTTCTGGGTAAAGTCATGGCCATAGACTAAGAGGGGAGCCGGGTGGGGGTGTCTCTAGGGCAGACGCAGGACTGAAGCTGCGGAGCCACACCAGCCTTGACGTGCCTTGAGTTGCAGGAGTCGAAACCTCCCAGAATCTGAGACAGACATTCAGTGCTTATTCAGATCACATCTTGAAAGAAGAGAGTTTCAGGCATGCTTTAAAAAGTAACATCTGTACATCGTCTAACAGGTGGGCTCTGTGCAGAGCTCAACGTTCATTGGCTGTTTTAGTTCTGGTGTGTTTTAGGGGAAAAAAATCACATTTACCTTTATATTTTGTGGAGAGTAGGTGATCAGGAGCCAGATTGTTTAGGCAATAGCTGCTGCTCTGGGCTCAGAGGCCTGGGGCAGAGTACATGTGTGTTTGGCAGGGTGGGGCGTGAGTGTGTGTGTGAGTATGTATCTGTGGTGTGCACATACATGTGTGTATGTGTGTGTGTGTGCCTACCTGTGTGTGGTGTGTGTGTATGGTGTGTTCTGTGGGGGTGGTGTGTGTGGTATGCTATACGTGTAGCTTATATGTGGTGTGATATCTGTGTCTGTATAGTGTGTGGTGTAGTAAGTGTGTATTTGGTGTGATATGTGTGGTATGCACATATGTGTATGTGTGTGTATGTGTGTGTATGTGTGTGTAGTGTGTGTACATGTGTGTAGCTGGTGTGATGTGTGTGTAGTGTGTGTATGGTGTATATATTGTGTATATACGTGTGTAATGTGGTGTAATGTGTGTGTCTGTGTAGTGTAAGGTGTGGTGTGTATGTATGTGTATATGTGGTAGGATGTGTGTGTGGTGCATGTAGTGCAGTGTGGGTGTGTGTATGTGTGTGTACAAAATAAAAACAAAGGAACGGGAAGGAACGTTTGTAGCTGTCCAGCTGCGGGCACTGTGCCTGGTCACCTTCCTGGTCAGACCCACAGGCCGGGGGCATCGCAGCAGGTCACTGTCCACCCCAGACCCTCCATGTGGGAAATGGGTGCAGGAGCCAGGGTGGCTCCCCGGGCCTGGGACCCGCTCCAGCCTCAGCAAACCCGCAGGAGCCCCGCTGTGGGAGCCTGGTGGACAGGAGTCCCCATGGGGAGTGCCAGGAGCACTTTGCCGTCAGCAAAACTCAGCGTGAAATGTTAGCTACTGGGGTTTGTTGAGCACACGGCAGCCACTGGCCAAGCGTCTGGGAAGGAGTGACTCTAGGAGGGCAACAAGGCTGGCACGTCGGAGCAGCAGTGCCAGAGCGTGACAGGGACATTAACAGATGTGTTTTCAGACCCTGTGAACGAAACAAACCCATCATCCTCCAAACGGACTCTTCTGTGCAGCCGTGAGTTTGTGCATAAGCTCTCCTGGAAGCAGGTGCACTGAGGCGGCGGCCGCCACATCTCCCAGGTAGGCCAGGCTCCCTGTGGCGCCCCAGAAAAGTCGACGTGTTTAATGTCTCTTCTGCCGCCACTGGCCTTCTGTTTGAGGCATCTTCCAAAAATTCAGCAGGAAAACAGCAGAGAGCCCTGCGGACACGGCCAGAGCCGCGAGGACGAATGGTCTGCTGACAGCCTCATGGGCAGACTGGGTTTTGCGGGTGAAAACCCTTCCTATGACCCCTCCTCGGCCTCTTCCATTTTTGCACTTAACATTCCCGAGGTCCCCTTTCTGTTTCGGAGGGAAGGGTTTTCACCTTGAAGCTCTAATTTTAGGTGATGTCCCAGGAATGGACAGGGACACAACTGCCACTCTGCTGCCGTCGGATATGAATCAGCTGCCAGTCACAAAAGCCGGGAACCTTACTCTCATGTTTTTCCTCTCTCTCTTGAAAACCATGTCTGGTCAGTGACCCAAATGTGTCCCAGTTGGCAAGTGTTGCTTCTGGAATCTCTCTGCTGGGAGATGCTCGATACAGATTTCATTTCCAAGGTAGCACATGGAGTATTGCTATTATGATATGCCCCCAAAGTGTAGGCACTTTGCCCCAAAGCGTAGGATTAAACACAGAGTCTGTACTGACAGACTAGAGGCCAACCTGCCATTTCTCCTTCTAGAACTAGCCTTTATTTTCTTCCTCTAGGGATGACCTTGGAGAAAGGTATTCTTTTCCCCCCACCAAAGCTTTGAGGGGAGGTTGGACACCAGATGGTAAGATTGCATGGAAGAGAAAGAAGGGAGAGAAAAATAAAGAAACCTGGACTCTCGAATGTGAATCCAGTGATTTTTGCACAATGGACTGAGTGATCCTGCAGTTTGGAAGGCTCTCCCCGTGCATGACTCAGACTGAGCTGCTTGGGACTGGGGGTAGGGGTGGGGGAATGGGGGAGGCAGGGAGGCCCTGTCCTCTGACTCAAGGATGGGAGCAGAGCTTGGCTGCGTTGGAGATTCTGCATCATGGCAGAGCACCAGGACACCTTGGTCCTGGTATGCAGCCCAACCCTAGCCCTGCCTCAGGCTAACTCAGAAAACAGAATTAGATCATCTTATACAGAGGATAACTGATGGCCTACCTATACTGGAAGCCATGATGTTATCTGGTCTTAATTGACTTCCAGCTTGTCACCCTCAGCTCTTTTCTGGATGGAACAAGGGTTCCCTTTAGGCCTGATATCTCCTAATTAAGCACACCAAGCCTTACCATCAGAGGTGATCTAATGAGGAAGCCGGATTGCATAACAAACATCTTCCCTATTCATCCACCTCCACTCTTGTGCAATGAGTCTCAGAGATCAGAGATCAGAGGGAGCTGACATTGAAAACCTGAGAAATCTCTCTTCAGTGATCATAATGTACTTGGGAAAATTGAAAACTGACCATGGTGCGTTGCTGTTTCCAATCAGGCCACCCCCTGGAGGGTTTTCCACCCAACCTGTTAGCATGGTAAGATACTGTTAGTCTTTGCCTTTTAACTTTATTAAATAAAAAAATGTTGTGATGTCTTTGTCTCTGATTTACACAGATAGCACATGCATTCATGTTATACATTATAAATGATGGATATATATATATATATATGGATAGATATAGATATAGATATAGATATAGATATAGATAGATATAGATTTCAGACAAATTTGTTTGCCAATACCCTGGTGCATGGACGTGAGGTATGTAGTGATCAGAATCCAGCTGAGGAGACCAAAATAAAGTTGTTGGCACTTGATTGGGAAAAGGTCTAATACTTGGAATTAAGCAGTTTAAAAAATCACTGAAGGAACACATTTTAAGCTAGGATTCTTGGAATGAGGCTTGGAACAGTAAGAACCAGCCCAGTGGGAGAATTACTGCTTCTGAGATCATTGCTGGAGCCACCCCAGGCCAAGTTCAGGGCTGTTTGGGCTAATGCCCCAACACATCCAAGGAGTGACATTTTTTATGCTCAAAAATCAGAGTAGGACCTCGGGGGAAGGAACACTTGAAGGAGAAAGAAGCAATGACAGAAGCCTTAGGAAGAGCACCTGGCCTCAAATCTGCCTTCCCAAACGTTTAGACCAAAGGCTCAGCAAACTTTTCTTAGAAAGGGCTAAAGATTTGCTATTTTTGGCTCTGCGGGCCATAGCGACTCTGTGACAACTACTCAACTAGACTGCTCAAGTGTCAGTGCAGCATAGATGATAGTAAAAAGGTGAGTATTCCATGCTCCTGTTGCCACAACCAGAGTGGCTACCAGATTTGGCCGAGCCTTGCTTTTGGGGTTTTAAGTGGAACCTAATTTATCTCCAGAACCCTAGCTGCAAGGGAGTCTGGAAAATGCAGCTTTTGTTTCTGAATTAAATGGCCCAAGACGGTGAAGGAGGACTGCTTTCCTGCCTGATGAAAGCATGTGCTTCGGTGGCTTCCTATGTATTTAAATAAGGAACAAGTGCTAGGCCAGAATGAAGGGTGTGTCCCCGGCATCAAGGGCTGTGTCCATTTTCCCTGGTAAAGAGACCACCTCTTGAAGCACAGTCAGCTATGAAGACAGTTGTTATCGTTTACTGTTCCTCTCCAAGAACTGTCTGGCCTCCGTATGGGTCAGTAACAGAGAGGGGATGGTAGCCTCCACCTCCGCTTCTTGCGTCTTTTGACAATGGCTCTTTTCTTTGCAATTCTCCCAGAGACACTATATTGACTTCAGTTTTACACAGAGAAGGGATTCTGGGAGGGCTCCACTGATCATTTCTGGCAGACAGGCCCTCCCCCTACGAGCAAGAGATTCAGCATGAGCTTGCAGCCCACTGTCAAGTAATCCTGTCTTAACTACATATTCAGGAACCAGGAAAATAACCATAAGATGGGTTTCCAGAGCCACTGGAGACTTGGGCCAAAATTCCATTCCTGACCCTTTCATCCCTCATCCCTCCCAACTAAGTCCTGATTCGGGGGTAGATTATCTCACCTCAGAGCCTGTGTCTATTACTCTCTGGAAATCTGGATGCCCCTTTCTCTGTGTACTGCCTCCCTGGTTAACAGTGACAAGTCACATTCAGGAAGGTAGGGGAATACTCAATGGTGGCAACAATGAAGGGAATGAGCTCCAGGGGACCAGCTGGCCCCTCTCTCAAGGCCTTTCCATGTGTTCCCTTATGCAAGGCTCTAGAACATTGGCTTGAGTGCTTTTCCATTCTAGATATCAAGCAGGGTGTCCATCTACTTCAGGAACACCCGTGGGTCCAGACACCTTGACCACAGCTTGGTACTGCTGCCCATCCCAGCAGGGACCCTCATCTTGTCACCCAGCAGGGGTCCTTCAGTCCCTCCCTCTGGTGGAATGAGAGCCTCCTGGCCTTTCTCTCCAGACCACCCGCAGGAAAACTTGCTGCTCAACTGATCATGATGGGAATGTAAGCAGGCTTCTGACTTTTTAATTTCTTCAATAAAACAACTGTGATGAATTTAATGCAAATGTCATGCTTGATTTCTTCTCCTATTTATATTTGATTGCTATCTATGAAAACCTTTGTTTTTTTTCTTGTGTTTAAGTGCTCATGGCAAACTCAAAATTTGGAATTATTTGAGTTGGCACCATTTGGAGTTTTGCCTCTTTGCTGGGACTGATGATAAAGCAGGTGTCAGCAGAACTTACAGAGGCATTTCCTGTAGACAGCAAGGTGTGTGCCCAACAGGATGGCTTTGTGCTCAGGCCCAGATGAGTTTAGCAAAGAAGCACAGACTTTGAAACCTAAGTGCCCAAGCCTGAATCCCACATCCACTACTTTCTGGGCAAGTTGCTTAACCTGTGTCCTAGCTTCCTCATCTATAAAATGGAGACAGGAGAGTTCCTCACTGATAGGATCATTTCAGAGATTAAATAATTGAATTCACAGAAAGCATCATGAACACACCTGCACATCAAAGCTCCACACCATGGACACATCATCAGTGTGTTTGGGGCAGGGGGCAAGGAGTGGGATCCAGAAGGTGAAGACAGAATGAAGTGGGGTTTACCTTCCTTACCCGGGATCCCCCTACCCTTGTGAGGGGTTTGATGGGATTATGCTAAATCTGTCAACCCTCTCTTTGTTCTATAAATGAGCTTCTCTCTCAAAAGGAACCACTAGTGGAGGGGGAGGTGGGGAAAGCACACTCAGCTCAAGACCAGACTTGCTTCTCAGGCAAAGAGCACAACAGGGAAACTTTAAGCTCTTACTCTTGCCCAGGTGTTCCCACCTGATAAATCGCTCTGGGCCCAGGATTCTGAGCTGTGGCCGCTCTTCAGGTGGACTCGAGACGTCTCAGCCTCCAATGCTGGTGTTTCCAAGGATGGCAGGAGGGAGAACAGCCCATCCCTCTGACTGGTGCATCTCATCCCTTCTTCTTTCCCTCCCCTCCTCCCTGTCTCCCTCCCACTCTTAATGTTTGCAGAACTAACCTGAATCCCAGCCAAAGTTCTACATCACCTAGAAACTCAAACACTTTTAACTCAAGCCACATCTCCTAAAAGCATCCAAACAGTGGCTGCCAAAAGAAATGTGATTTGTGCCAGGCAAAGTCACGCATGGTGAGCCCACCCCTTCATCAGTTTTTCTGGAAGAGTTCAGGGCTCCCAGTGGGGCCCCCTGACTGAAGGTCAGTGTCTGTGGTTGGCCCAGCCGCAGCCCCAGCTGCTACAGAGATGTGAACTATCTAGAGTCACTGCGCTGGGCCACCAAGGTCTCTGTGGGCATCTGAGGACTGCCAGAGCAGCCTCCTGTCCCCACTAGATAGCCTTTACAGGAGCCTGAGCAGGAGAGATGGTGGAGGTGAGGGAGAGACACATCTAAGGAGGAAGAACAGAGTAGACATGAGGCAGACAGCACAGAGGAGATGTGGGGCTGGCCAATGTAGCCCCATCCTCCTCCAGAACAGCTGGAATAGTGGACAAATATTGTTTATAAAAACAATCTGAGTAGAGGCACCAGAGAGAAAACAAGCCAGCAAAGAATTACGGGGCCAGATGAATGACAGAGGGGTCAGCCCAGCTTCTGAGGCCACTCTTCCCAGAGATGTTTGCCACTTCCACAAGAAGCAGTCAAGAGGTGGCAAGAGGAATGGAGAGCTCCTGGCAGCCTTTCAGTGTGTGTGTGTGGGGGGGGGCACCAAAAGCAGGAGAGTCCCTATTGGCCACCCATACTTCAGTGGGAGCCATGAAGATCTGCATCCCAGGAATGGGGTGATCAGATTAAACATCTCTCAGAGGGACTGTACCCCAGCTTCAGATCATGTGTGAAACTGGATGATGGTGAATCCGAGCTGCTTGGGTCCCAGCTGCCAGTCAGGAGAGCATACAACCCTGTACCCCTGACCCACCACCTGAGGAAGAACATCAGCCTAGCCCCCACATTACTCCTACTACTGGCCCTATAAGAATGTGTGACCCTTGTTTAGAAATAACCAAACCCACGAGACAAAAGCACAGGAAACCAAGAAAAACAAAAGAAAACAGAAGCAAACTCTTAGCAACTCCCCTTCAAATGAAGTTCTCAGAACCAGACTTTCTAAAACTTTTTTTTTTTATTTTGGAGAGTTTGGGGTATATGTCAAAGAAAGTATAGTTTAATGAACCCTCACATACAATTCATCTTCAACAATTACATACAAACACGCACGCATGCGCATACACACACACTTTTGGGGGCATTTTAAAACAAATCCAGATATAATATCACTTCACCTCTAAGGACTTCAGTATGTAGTTCCAACAACCTAACCATTATGCCATTATCACACCCAGCACAATTAACAATAATTTCTCAATAGAAGCTAAAACTTAATCTGAGTCACAGACCTTGAAATAACTACCCTTAATATGTCCAAGCTCATTAATGACAAAATTGAAAATTCTTGCAGTTTGACATGATAAAGAGCCACCAGATGATGATTTCCCCAAGCCAATAAGAGGCATCCTATGGAACACAAATCATGCCCCTCCTCAGACTCATTCCCTTGATCTTTCCCTTGCCGCTGAGGACCTTGGCTCCACGTGTGTGGATGTCCCAGCTACAGGCCCAGGTGCTACTGTGTCACCCCCAGGAGCCAGGTAGTCATAGCCTCACTCTGGGGAAGACCCAGCTGCCTCATGATTCATCTTGGAAGCTGCAGTGGTAGGAACTGCAAGCAGCCCTGGGTGCAGGCTCGGTCCCATCAGATTCTGAGGCTCTGGCTCCTTCACCTCATATCAGCTCAGCCAGGGCTTGGGAATAGACTTCATGAGGGTGGCACACACGGGGGGGGGGGGGGGGGGGAGGGAGTGTCACACCCACGAGGGGCTTTAGTTTTCTTTAAAGATTTTATTTATTTATTCATGAGAGACAGAGAGAGAGAGAGAGAGAGAGAGAGGCAGAGACACAGGCAGAAGGAGAAGCAGGCTCCCTGCAGGGAGCCTGATGTGGAACTAGATCCCAGGACCCCAGGGTCACAACGTGAGCCAAAGGCAGACACTCAACCACTGAGCCACCCAGGGGTCCCGTGGGGTCTCTGATAGTGGACAACAGCAAGCTCCCCTCTCGCCCTCTCAACCATCCTCCGATGGGTTGTTCTAGAGAACGCCTTTCTGTTCAGCCTGCCTGTGCACACCTTGAACAAATGGGCACTCAGCATGTCTCTCCATGAAGCTGTAGTTAGCACTTTCCAGCATTCACTTCTTTTCCTTGACCTTCACCTGTCCATCCTTCATACTTACTGCTCTGCGACCATCCCTTCCTTCACCTTCAAATTTTTCCTGAAAACTTAGACTGGCACAGACATCAACCCCGGACTGAATTAGCCTATAAACTGAAAGCAGTACCACACACACACACACACACACACACACACACACATCTGAGTGCAAGAAAAAGCAGGTGAAGATCAGTAACAAAGGGAAAGTCATAAAAGCATCGAAAGGAAAAAATATAAATTATCTTCAGAAGAGCCACAATTACACAGATATCTGATTCTACAATAGAAATATTAGGAGTCAGGAGACAGTATCAGGATATTGAGAATATTTTCTTTTACATACCAAAATAGATTTCTGTGCCTAGTGAGAATATTCTTCAAGCATGGGGGTGAAACAGAGACATCTTCAGATAAACATAAGCCAGAGAATTTCTCACCAGAGAAAACTCACTAAGAGAATGATTAAGGAGTGTGCTACAAGGTGCAGGGACATGATAACAGATATGAGCTTGCAAATGCACAAAGAAAAACAAAAGAAGAGATAGAAGTTTGGCTGACTCTAAGAGCATATGGACATCCTACAAGATTTAAGGCAGGAGTAACAGATTTCAAGTACTCTGCGATCCCTGAATTATTGGTAAAGGGTAAAATATAGCCAGTAAAATTATCTGTGATAGGAGCAAGCATGCCTGTTGTATCTCTAAGATAATGAGAGTAAGAATAATAAGAGATTATGTGACTAAGCTAATAGAGGCAGGAAACAGAATAATAATATCTAACATTCAACCCACAAGAGGGTAAGAAAAAGAGCATATAGGGCAAGGAGTCCTACACAGGAAGATAACAGATTAAAATAAAATATATCAATAATTAAATCAAATGTAAATGACTTAAGTGTTCTAATTAAAAGGCAAAGATTATCAGACATGAGAAAGAGAACCCCCAAATCATAAATAAATGCTCTAAAACAGAATGATATGAAGATTGAAAGTGAATAGATGGAGAGAGTTTGGTTTGTTTGTTTGTTTTCCTTTTCTCTTTTTTTAGAGAGAGATCATGAACAGGAGGGGCAGAGGAAGAGGGAGAGAATCCTCAAGCAGACTCTCCACTGAACGTGGAGCCCAACACGGGTCTCGATCCCAAGACCCAGAGATCACAACTTGAGCTGAAATCTAGAGCCGACCACTCAACCAACTGAGCCCCCCAAGCACATCTGGAGAGTTTTAATGCAGAGAGTAATGAGGAGGCAGGTGGTGATGCCATGTTAGCCTCAGGCAACCACAGATCACAAGGTCAGACCCAGGTTCTAGAAAAAAAGGGTAAGAGTCAACTCACCAGGAAAATAGAACACTTTAATTTTTATGCACATAAGAACACTATATCCACATGTATTAAGCAAAAGAAGACATACAAAAGACCAAGATTTTTATATATCGGTCAATTATTGCTAGAACAAACGTGACCAAAAAAATCAGTACGATTAACCAGATTTGAAAAAACAAGTGAAACTCTTGATCTAACCTATATGCATAGGAAGAATATACCTCATTTCTAGAATACATGGAACATTTACAAAAGTCAGTCAAACAGTGGACAGTAAAGCAAGCCTCAGGAGATTCCAGAGGATGCAAAGCATAGTGGGTATATTGTCCAATCACTGCTCAATTTATAAATTCCTCAATCACTGAGGGATCAGCAAAGATGCCATGACAGTTACAGGATATGGTCAAGGAGATGCTTAGGGGGAAATTTAAAAATGTGAACACATATGTTAAGAGATGATTGAAGACTACAGATCAGCGACCCCAGAACCCATCTAAGGAACTGAACAAAACCCCAAATTTAAAGAGCTACAAAAGAACAAAGTTGGAGGGAGGAAATAAAAAGGAAAGAACAGAAAAGTAAACCATAGAAAAAAAACATCTGACAGGAAGGCTCAGGAAAGCTGGAAACACTGACTCTTCAAACTCCCCAGATGGTAATGCAAACAAGGAGGAGACACAAATCACAGGGGTCAGGAGCAGCAAGAGGGCATCACCACAGACCCTGGACATGTTTGCAAGACTGTAAGGTGGCAATTATACCACCAAATAAATACAATTCAAAGGAATTAATTTTTTATTATTTTAATTATATATAAAGTATATATATATATGTGTGTGTGTATGTGTGTGTGTGTGTGTATACATACACACACACATATGGAAACTTCATGGGACATTTTGGCAGGTGCTGTGACTAAGATAACCTTAATCTTAATATCTTAATAATCTCAGCCATTTTTTAATGTTATTTTTTAAATTTAATTTAATTTTATTTAAAATTTTAAGAAAAAAGCAGACAAATTTCTAAAAAACTCCATCCAACCAAAGCTGACCCTGGAAGAAATGGTAAATATGGGTGATCCTATAAATATTAAAGGAATTAAAACTGTAATTTAAAACCTTTTCTTTAAAAAAAATTAAACAATAAAACCTTCCCTTCAGGACACCTGGGTGGCTCAGTGGTTGAGCATCTTCCTTTGGCTCAGGTCATGATCCTGGGGTCCTGGGATCAAGTCTCACATTGGGCTCTCTGCAGGAAGCCTGCTTCTCTCTGCCTGTGTCTCTGCTTCTCTCTATGTGTGTCTCTGCCTCTCTCTGCCTGTGTCTCTCATGAATAAATAAGTAAAATCTAAATAAATAAATAAATAAATAAATAAATAAATAAATAAAACCTTCCCTTCAAGAAGACTCCAGACCCAAATGGGGTGTCCCAGTGAAAGACCAATGTTGATTCACACAAACTCCTCCACAGGCCAGAAAATGGTGGGAACACCCCCCCACACTGGTTTTATGAAGACTTAATGACCTTGATTCCAAAACATATAAGGTCATTTTAGGAAACAAAGGTACAGGTCCATGGAAGAATTTCTTGAGCAACATGGTAGGGGCCTCCTGGTACTGCAAAGTTGTTTGGGAAGGTAGCTCTGACTGGTTAGTTTGGAGAGCTCTTAGAACCCCCAAGTCCACACTACCCCTTTCCTTGCCATCACCTGTGACCTCTCAGATGGCCAGGGAGCCTGCCTATGTATATCCACTGGGACTCACTGTGGATTATCTGGCCCCCACCTATCCTGTCATTGCCCCCCCCACAGGCTTCCCTACAGTTGCTTAGACCTGGTTGCAATCTGTAGTCTGACCCCCATCTTCATGTCTGGGGACACCTTGTCCCTTGTCATCCACCTTATTGCAGATGCTGTCCATGCACAATGGAGTTGTTATCCAGTTTTTGTGCTCTGTCTGGATTCCTTGAGGCCTTTAGGTAAGTCTCACAATTATGCCACCGCCCATTCCCTCATGGGGTCTGATATGTGCCTTTATGCTGGTCTGTAGCTCCTGTATGGCATAGATTTTTCAACCTCTATAGATGGATATTCAGATGGTTTCCTGTGTTTTGCTATTTACAAAAAATGCACAAGAATATCTTTGGACATATGTTTCTAAGTATGGGTTCTTTTATTTTTGTAAAGCAATGCTGAAACTGGAGTTTCTGCATCATAGTTAATGGAGATTGCCAGATTGCTTCCCCGAGAGTCATAGCAACTCACACTCCACCAGTAACATTACAGAGCATGGGTGTCTCTGACGCCTTTCTTCTAAACTGTTAGAATCTGAGAGGAAACTTGGTATTTTGTTAATTTAATTTTCCTGCCGCTAGTGAAGTTGAGCGTTTTAATGTCTAATCACTTTTTGCATATTCATTCACTTGCCTATTCATATCCTTTGATATTTTTTCAAGTGGATCTTTGTTTTTTCTTTTTCTGTAGAAATTCTTTGTAGGGATGCCTGGGTGGCTCAGTTGGTTAAGCGGTCAGCTGTTGATTTCAGCTCAGGTTGTGATCTCAGGGTCCTGGGATCGAGCCCCACATTGGGCTCCCTGCTCAGCCGGGGGTCTGCTTGAGATTCTCTCTCCCTCTGCCCCTCCCTTTGCTAGCGTACACTCTCTCTCTCCCTCTCTCAAATCAATAAATAAAATCTTTTTTAAAAAATTCTTTGTGTGTGAGCAATATTAAACCTTGGTCCACAAACATTGCAAGTGTTTTACCTATCATTTGAGATTTGACTCCTTTAAATATAATTTACCACATAGAATGTGTAACTTCTGAGGTGAATCTGTCACTATTTCCCTTTATACCCTTGAGGTTAGTCTGTTCTTTGAGAAGACCTTCCTCACTCCAAGGTTAGACAAATATTCTTCTCCATTTTCTTCTAATATTTGTATGGGTTAGTTTTGCAGGTAGCTCTGTAAACCTTCTGGGATTTATTTCTATGGAACAAAGTAGGGATCTGTGTTTTCTTCCAAATGAATGACTGATCTTACCCAACAATAATTCCTTTCTGCTTCTTCCTTAGCGATGTAATCCCAGGCCTGTCTGGAAACAAAGCTTTCTGCCATGTTCTTCACAGGAAGTTGACCTGGCTGTACTCCAGGGTCACCCTCACCTCCCTAATCCTATATCTCTTCCAAGAGATTGGTTCAAAAGTGGGCATGTGACCCAATTCTGGCCAAAAGAATGTGGGGAGAGCCGAGCAGAGGCCGTGGGAAAGGTCAGCCTCCCTCCTCTGGGTCAGCATCCAGAAGTTACTGTGTCTTCTTCCTCTGCAAGTTGCGTTGAATGGGGAAGAGACCAGGGCCCTAGAGCATCTGACCACTTGTAGTGAGGAAGCTAACACGGGAGGGCGGAGCCAAGAGAGACAAGGGAGTCCTGAAGGCTGTACCTCTCTACAGCTGGGAGGTCCACATTCTGCCATAAGACGTGTCATCATCTTCCTTTCTTCTCTAGATGTGTCTTTGTTAAAATTATTCCCATTTTTATAGATTTCATTTTTTATTATAGATGGTAGCTTTCTGTTTAATTTCTATTTATCAACATTATTTTTAAAGGTATTGATTTCTATGTCTTTTGTGTACAAAATTATCTTTTTAATTCGATAGTGGTTTTTTTTAATTTGGTCTGTTGTATTTTCCAAACCTACAATTCCATTATTTACAAATAAATATAATGTTGATTCTTCTATTTTAACTTCAGTGTGACTTATTTCTTTTTCATTTTATTACATTAGCTGTATCCCCCCCCCAAAATAATATCATTTAATAGTGATGGTAGAGGGTATTGCAATCGTGGTCCACATTTTAGCAGCTTCATATTTCACAATTTAATATGCAGATTTCTAATAAATTATCTTCATTATATTTCAGTGGCTTGTTCCTCGTCCTATTTTATTTACAGCTTATCTTACAAATAGCTAAAATTTACTCAGATGTTATTTTTAAATCTGTTGATATAATTACATGGTTCTTTAATGTGTTTATGTAATGAATCTGTTAAACATGCTGTATCATTCTCACATTCCTAGAGCAAGTCCTACTCGGTCAAGCAAAATGCATTTTCTAATTTACTGCCAAATGTGATTTGCTAATATTTTATAGGATTTGGGGGGGTTGCATTTATATTCACAAATGGAATGGATCCACTGTTTTTCCTCTTATTTTGTTCTCTCTAAAGTCAGATTTCAGTATTAAATTACAGTGGGTAAAATACAAAATAGATGAGAAATTTTCTTCTTTTTCTTATGATTTGCTATATTTGTTTGAATAACATGGAAATGACAGACAATTTATTAATTGAGATATGTCCTCTAGGGGCACTGCTTCTCTATCAACTGAAGGGATATGCTTCCTGGTATACATGGTACCACAAGTTCTTTCTTGACTGAACAAGCAGCTTCTTTGAAGGCAGAGAAATAACCCAGGTCTATAAATCTTAACACTTAGGGAAAGCATAAATTTAAGAAAAGCACTCCAACTCTTCTAAAGAATCTAATAATATTTCATGCCCAAATTATATTTTCGAATCAATATTATTCTCCATGAAAAATGTATTACTAAATGGTATCATGGAGACAAATAAAAACACACTTTTGAAGCAATGGAAAGTGTACTCTACAAAGGTTCACATAGCCCATCACAATGACCGAGGCCACAATAAAACTATGAAACTAAAATTGCATAGCTGAAATGTACAAGAATAGCTCAATTCACCAAGCCCAAGGAAATGGTCATTTGACACAAACAATTACTCATCCCTTTCCTACTTTACAAGGGCACAGTGAAGATAAAAAAGATTTCCATATGAAAGCTTCAGGGTGTTTCAAAGGAAGCTGCATTCTCTGTATAATCACCATTATTGTCAAGACTGCCAATTTAAAAATGACCTATCTCTAGGGTGACCAGAAGGTATGGCCATTTATGGTGTTTGCAAAGGCTTCAGCTATGAGAAATGATTATTATTCTTGGCTCTGCTATCAAATGGAATTATTCAATAGGTACCATGTGCCAGAAAAACAGTAGGCTTATTCAAGAGGGCTCTGAAGCTAATAGTAGATAATAGTTATGCAATCAGAGATCAATTATTTCAGGACAGATAATTATATTACTAAGCTATCCCAGTTGAGAAAAGAATTATATAATTTTATGAATACGGCTTGAAGGCTCAATAGGATCATATGTTTTGTAGAACATAAACTGATTGTTGAGGTGAAATGATTGGTACAAGGTCTCATTTATTCTGCAGGTACATAAGAAATAGCACAAGAAGTTGAGGAAATAGTGGTGAGCAAATAGAAATAGTCTTTGCTCTAGAAATATTTACCACTTATGGGAATAACCAAAAAATCAAAATAGATTATCGTGAATGGTAACTAAGTGATGAGATAGTATGTTGATATCTTAACTGTAGTAATCATCTTCCTCTATGCACATATATCAAGTTATCTTGTACAGCTTAAATATGAACAATTTTTATGACCAAAATAGAATGAAGTTAGACCCTCACTCCTTATACAAAAATGAACTCAAGATGGATCATAAACTTAGATGTAAGAGCTGAGATCATCAAAAGAAAAGACTTGTAGAAGAAAATGTAAATCTTCTAACCTTGGGTTAGAAAATAATTTCTTATCTATAACACCAAAAGTGCAAATGACAAAAAAAAAAAAAAAGCTACATGAGTTAGATTTTGTGAAAATTTAAAACCTTTTTGTGCTTCAAAGGACACTGTCAAGAGCATGAAAAGCACAACCCACAGAATGAGAGAGTATATTTGCAAACCATGTATCTGATAAGGGACTTGTATCTAGAACATATGAAGACACTCTTATACATCACAATAAAAAGACAACCCAGTTTAAAAGTGGGCAAAGGATCTGAACAGATAATTCTCCAAAGAAGAAGTTGTACAGATGGCCAACAGGCACATGAGAAGATGCTCAACATCATCAATCACCAGGGAAATGCAAATCGAAAGTACAATGCAGAAGCCACTGCAGTCACCAGGATGGCCACAATAAAAGAGATGGACAATGACAGTGTTGGCAAGGATATGGAGAAACCAAACCCCTCAAACACAGCAGGTGGAATCATAAAATGGAGCAGCTACTTTGAAAACCAGTTTGGGAATTTCTCAAAAAGTTAAACCAGAGTTACCATATGACCCTTCCATTCTACTCCTATGTACATATTTGAAAAGCACAGAAAACACACATCAAACAAGTATATGTACATGCATTTTCACACCAGAACTATGCACAAAGGTCAAAAGGTAGAAATGGTCCATAGTTCCATCAATGGGTGAGTGAATAAACAAACTATGGTAAATACATCCAATGGCATATTATCCAGCCATAAAAAGGAATGAAGTCTGACATGTGTGACAAACATTATGCTAACTGGTTGAACCTCAAAAACATTATGCTAAATTGAAGAAGCTGGTCACACAAGGTCACACAGATGTTACAATTCCATCTACTGGAAACATCCAGAATAGATAAATCCGCAAAGACAGAGTGCAGATTGTTGGTTGCTGGGAGCTGGGGAAAAGGAGGAACAGAGTGACCGCTTGATGGGTACAGAGTTTCTTTTGGGGTGATGAAGATGTTTCAGAATCAGGCAGAGATGGGGACTGCACAATATGGTGAATGTACTAAATGCTACTGAGAAGCCACTGTTTGCTTTAATGTTATGTGAAATTCAGCTCAATAAATTACTTTTAAAAGCACATAATCATGTGATGAGCTGCTGTTGCTCTTGTCAGAAACACCCTCCCTTTTATATCACTGCTCACTCTCCCAAAAAATCATATTTGATGAACTAAACATGTCTGTGGAAAGGAAGTACCTAAACCCCTTGTACACTTGCCCCTCTGGCCAGGCACCAGGGACATGGTGACAAGAGGAACAGAGCAGCAGACTTGGTCCCCAGAGAACTGGGCCAAAGATCAGGGCTTTCACCTCCCAGCTGTGTACCACTGGGGCGGGTCCTTCGACATGGCCTTTGCTCCTTCCTCTGTAAACCAGGGTCATCACAACATCCTTGCCCACCTGGTAAGACTTCAGGGAGCAAAGAGAAGAATGGGATAAAATCTCCTGTGAACCATGGAGCATCACATGAATGTAAATTTTGTATTTGTTTGAACCACATACAACTGCCAAGAGTCAGCCATTTTTTATTGATGGCCACCATGTGTAATCTACAATGACTGTCTTCTCAGGTCAGTTTCATGTGATTCAGGCTAGTTTTCAGCCTATTAAGTATCCACAACCTCTTTGATTAAGAAATAAACCATGGGGGGATCCCTGGGTGGCTCAATGGTTTAGTGCCTGCCTTCTGCCCAGGGCGTGATCCTGGAGTCCTGGGATCGAATCCCACATCAAGCTTCCTTCATGGAGCCTGCTTCTCCCTCTGCCTGTGTCTCTGCCTCTCTCTCTCTCTCTCTCTCTCTCTCTCTCCCCCCATCTCTCATGAATAAATAAATAAATAAATCATTAAAAAAAAAAGAAGTAAACCATGATAAACTTCCTGATAATTTAGTTTTATAATTTTGCAGGTATCACATACCTTATCCCAGTACTGACACCTGAAACATGCTAATCCATGCACCTTGTGAAGCTCAGCAACATACAGAGCATAAAAGGTTAAAGAGCATGTTACCACATGGTCATTGAGAGCACAGAGGCTGGAACTCCACTGCTCCATTTCTAATCCTGGACTTTCTGTTACTCCCTGTGTGACCTTGGATGAGGTGCTTAAACTCTCTGTACTTCAGTTCCCTCATCTGTAAAATAAGATTAATAATAACACCTACTTCACAGAGTTCTTGTAAAGAGGACGTGAGTCAGTGAGTGTAGGGCTAATAGAAAAACTTTTGGCACTTGGTAGAGTAGCTGATCTTTCCATGTTAATGCTATTGACTTTCACATTTTGCCCAAGGTAATTACGGACTTAACTTCACAAAAAAAAAAAAAAAATTTAGAAATGGAAGACAAATTTAAGTGTTCTGTGGATCTCTGTGTGTCTTTAGATCTACCTAGGTTTACAGGGAATAAAAGGCAGCTAATTTTATCAAAGTTCTATAATCATTTTGTCCTGAAACTCCAAAAGAAATATCCATAGCCCCATAAAGTTGGAAGTCTGAGAGTCTCTTTCTCTCTCTCTTTTAAAGATTTATTTATTTATTGAGAGAGAGAGAGAGTGAAAGAGAGAGCACAGGGGAAGAAGCAGAGGGGGAGGGGATGTCAAGTGGACTGCTGCTGAGTGTGGAACCCAAATGACCAGGGCTTGACGTGAAGCTGGACTTCGGTCTCCACATGAGGCTGGATCTCATGACCTGAGCCAAAACCAAGAGTGGATGTTTAACTGATTGCCAGGCACCCCTCTGAGAGTGAGTCTCTTTCCATGGTTCCAAAGAAAGCCCTGTATTTGGAGCCAGCTAGCCACAAAATCTAACTTTTTGATCAAAATCTAATAAGATACAACATAGGAATTCACACGTGATATTCTTAGAGATAAAAGAGCTATGGAATGCAAATTTTGCCAGCAAAAGAAGAATAAAAGGAATTTAGAAAATTCTAACATTTTTCTTTTTTTTAATATTCTTTTTTTTTAAGATTTTATTTATTTATGCAAGAGAGACAGAGAGAGAGAGGCAGAGACACTGACAGAGGGAGAAGCAGGCTCCACTCCATGTAGGGAGCCTGACATGAGACTCGATCCCAGGTCTCCAGGATCCCACCCTGGACTGAAGGCAGCGCTAAACCGCTGAGCCACCAGGGCTGCCCAGGCATTCTAACATTTTTCTTAATGTGAAAAGCCTACTTTCATTCTTAACTTGTCTCAATGCATGATGTTTTTCCTATTAAATTGTGGGAGAGGGGGCGGGAAGATGGGCATACCTACTGGTGATGATTGTGTTGTAAAGTGGGCATTTTGCATTTCTTTAAGTCCCAGATGTGTTTCCTGAGGTGTTCTAAAGAACAGTTACATCAGAATCACCTGAAATATCAATAAAAATTCAGATTCCTAGATCCTGCAGGTTTTGAAATGCATGGGAATTAAATCTAAAATGACTATATTATTAAGCAATTTTTTAAAAGAAGCCTGAAAATATGATCAGGAGACTGGACACAACAAGTAACATCTCACAGCTTTGAAAAAAATGCAAAAGAATATCTAGAAATGGAAAATGCTTCACTCATATGAAAATACAGTGGACATCTGAGCCTCAGATACACCCAGTTGAAGAGAGAACTGCAAGCGGAGCAGGAGAGAGAAATAAGGAAATCATCCAGAATACAATCCAGAGAAACAGGAGAAACAGAGGGTAGTAAGAGATATGCAAGGGTAGGTGAGAAGGTTGGAGCTGGAAAAAGAAAAATAATGAAGGATGACGAACAGTAAATATTTTAAAGAGGTGGTTGCTGAGAATTTTCCAGAATTGCTAAGACACCAAAGCCCAGATCCAGAAAGCTCAATGAACTTCCAACATAAATTTGAAAAAAAAAAAAAAAAGAAATGCTACCACACATGTAGGTTTATCATAGTAACACCGTAGAATCCCAAGGTGAAAAGACATTTAAAAGCATCATGAAGATTAGAACAGAACAGCCATCTATAAAAGATAGCAACAACAGGACCCAGAGGACAGAGGAGAGGAAAGATCTAAGTTGGGCATGTTGTCAAAGGAGATGATAAGATATCATTCCACACCCGCCAGATTGGCAAAAAATATAAAGTCTGATAACACCAAGTGTTGGAGAGAATGTGAATCAATGGTAATTCTCCGTAACTCTGCCAGTGGAGTGGAAAACTTGTGCAACCAGCAAGGCAAAGTTTGGTGTCACTGAGTGAAATGAAAGAAGGTCTTGCCCCATGACCCATCCTGGCTCTTCCCAGGGCAACATTTACAAACCTGCTCCAGAAGTCATCTACAAGAATGTGTGACAGCAGAAGTGCTGAGAGTGACAAAAAAAGAAAGAAAGAAAAAAGAAAAAGGAAAGAAGAAAGAAAGAAAAAGAAAAAGAAAGAAAGAAAGAAAGAAAGAAAGAAGAAAGAAAGAAAGAAAGAAAGAAAGAAAGAAAGAAAGAAGAAAGAAGAAAGAAGAAAGAAAGAAAGAAAAGAAAGAAGAAAGAAAGAAAGAAAGAAGAAAGAAAGAAAGAAAGAAAGAAAGAAAGAAGAAAGAAAGAAGAAAGAAAGAAAGAAAGAAGAAAGAAAGAAAAAGAAAATAACCAAAATATCCATCAGTAATACCATCCATCAGTAATACCATGGAAAATAAAATAAAATCTGGTGTCATCATACAATAAAATTCTCCAGTGATGAAATGATCCACAACTGCATGCATCAACATGCATGAATGAATCTCGACAACACAATATGAGCAAAAGAAGTCACAAAGAATATACATAGTACAATTACATTGATATATAATCCAAAAAACAGGCAAAAGCTTAGAGATAAAAACATGTTAACACTCTGTGTGTATGTGTGCGTGTAAAAGTACAAAAACACGGGTATACATTACATTCAGATTGCACTTGATCTTAGCCAAAAGGCTAAGAAGCAACGTATCATCACATTCAGATTAATGTCTACTTTTTAGGAGGAAGAGGAGAGAATTAAGGGGCTGGGGGTAGAAGCAGAGGGCTTCTTCCACTGTATCTCACATAACATTTCATTTTAAAAACAAAATCATAAGCAAACATAGAACATGATATTATGTAATCAATATGGGTGATGGGCTTGTAAGATTTAATATTCTTATTTATATTTTTATTTGTGATTTTCTTCATTATTTGAAGTATTCCTTAATTTTAGAAACAAAGTACACTAGTATACATGATAAAGAGCTCACAAAAATAGTAATAATAAAAAATAACCACCAAAAAAAAAGCAGGTAAAAGATTTGAGCTGATACTTCACTAAAGCAGATATGTGAATGTCAAGTAAGTTCAAGAAGTGCTCCGTATCAGTAGTTATTAAGATAATGAAAAGTAAAAGTACAGTAAGATACCACAGCACACACACTAGTAGGGCGGATAAAATTTAAAAGACCACATCAAATACTGTCAAGGATGTGGAGCAACAGAAAGTTTCTTACATTGCTGATGCAAATGTACAACGATATAATCTCTTGGACATCGCTTTGGCAGTTTCTTTTCTTTCTTTCTTTTTTTTTTTTTTACTTCGGCAGTTTCCTAACAATTAAACAGATGAGGGCGCCTGGGTGGCTCAGTGGAGCATCCGCCTTCGGCTTGGGTTGTGATCCTGGGGTCCCAGGATCGAGTCCCACATCAGGCTCCCTACAGGGAGCCTGCTTTCTCCCTCTGCATGTGTCTCTGTCTCTGTCTCTCTTGTGAATAAATAAATAAAATCTTTAAAAAAAAAACAAGTAAACAGATTACCTCTATAAACATATAAATCCTATAACCCACCATTCCATTCCGAAGCCTTTCACAGGACAAAAGAAGGCATATGTCTGTGGAAAGACATACGCAAGTGACCATAACAGCTTAATTTGAAAGAGCTAAACCCTGGAAGCAACCCAAATGTCCATGAACAGGTAAGTGGACAAGCTCTGATATATCTGTATAATAAAACAGTAGTTGGCAGTAGGAAGGAATGCATTATAGGCCACAGCAAAAATCGTCTTCAGAGTAATTACACTGAGTGAAAGAGGCCAGACGAGAGAGAGTATACGCTGTAGGTATGATTCCATCTATTTTAGGAAATGTAAGCTAAAGCAGAGCAGCAGAGAAAGTAGCTGAGTGATCCCCAGGGATGGGGGTGGGGGTGGGGTGGCGAGAAGAGGGAGGGATTCCCAGCGGGCAGGAGGAAGCTTCCAGGGTGATTCACAGGTTCCTGATCTCGATCGTGGTGATGGATTTACGAGGGTGTGCCTAGCCAAATTCATCAGATTGAGCTCTTTCGATATGTGCGTCTTTGTGTATCAACTACACCCCCATAAAGCCGGGAAAAAAAATAAACAAAGCAAGTGGAGAAGTAGTAAGGGAACTAGCAGGGCCGGGGAAGCCACAAGCCACAAACCTGCAGAAAATCCTGCCCAAATGTACCGCGAGACAGGTCAGGAATTTGCTGCACCAAGGACATTGGAAGGCCTCAACGCAGGGCCCTGGATTGAAGTGTTTTACACACCGCCTGTCACCATCCCAATTCCCCAGACAGATGCAGACCCTCCCCTCCCCACCCACCCTGGCTACAGCTCCCCCCTCCACTTCACCCCAACTGCTCCAGGCAGCAGGGCAGTCAGGCTTGTCCCTGCTGGCTTCAGTGCATTCCTCTCTGGTGGGGAGGAAGGGTCCACCCAAGAGGTGTGGGCTCCGACCTGTGGACACACACACCAGCATCCGTGCCGTGTCTCTGCAGGACATGCCCCTGACGCAGCCTGCTCTTTAACACGAATAGACAAGGGGTTCCCAAGCGTTTGAGGAGATCTTCCAACAGGAAAGAGAGTCGGAAGAAAGAGAGAGGTAGGAAGGAGGGAAGGCAGGGTGGGGAGGAAGGAGGGGGAGGAATGTTGTGATTGAAGGAGGGAAGGAGGGAGCAAAATCAAACCAGGGGAAATAGGGACACGTCAGAAAAAACACAGCCTTGAAAAAATTGTCATTACTATCTTTAGAGGAATAACAGAAGATGCTACATCCGTAAATCACGAAAAGCTGCCATGAAAAGGAACAATGAAGATGAAGAGGGGGCCCCGGGAATTAAACTTGTGATGGTGAAATACACCTGGGGACTTGGCAAGAGGGTCTGGAGCAGGCGCGGGTGGAATGTGAGCTGGCCAGGATGCAGGAGGCTCCCCGCGGACCCATAGCCAAGCGCCCCAAGTGTCAGGGTGGACAATCCACTGCACTCCAGAATCTGCTGAGGACTCCCTCCTTCACCAGCGCAGGTGGAGAATGCCGGTGTGCAAGGTGTCCGCAGGGCCACCACGGGAGGGTGTTCTGTTTTGGCTCAGCCAGGGGACAGAGGGGTCCCTGACCTAGCCTGGTGTCTGCTCACCGGGGCCCCAGGATACAGCTGGATCCACCTCAGGGGAGCAAGTCCCCAGGGAAGGGAGTTTCTTTATAATTCACACGGAGATGCACTGTGGACAGACGGGTGGCCTGGGCATCAGCAAAGGACAGACCTGTGTCCCCAAGGGCACAGTTGCCTGCACGGCTGCACCTCCCCCGAGGTGAGATGCAGCCTGGACCCCAGATGGCACCCAGCAGGGACCCACGCAGGCCTCGCAACAGTGCTGGTCCCAAGAAGGGGGCTCAGACCTTTGGCATTGACTGCACCCCAGAAGTGGTGGCTGAGCGCTCAGCTCCTGAGAGGCACAGCTCCCGCTTCTGCCGCTGGGTGCTCCCAGCACCTGCCAAGGCTGCAGGCTCCAGGGCCCACCCCCAGGGCGCCCTGCCAGCCGGGCCATCTTCTCCAGAAGGACACTTGGGGGCAGTCATTCAACATTGCACACGCTCTCCTCTCCTCTGCATGGCTCCCATTCACCCTGAGAACGAGCCTTCCCCGGGGGCTCCGGGGGCTCTGTGACACCCTGAGCCTCTTCCCCAGGCAGGAACACAGCTTTGGCACACAGGAGGCTCCTGGAGGGAAGGGGGGACACCCCCCCGTGGGACTCCTAAATGCCAGCCCTCCCCAGGGCCAGGCCCAACATAAGAGAGAACAAATGTGAGAGGCCTTGCTCTAAGGAGAGCTGGAGAAACACACACACACACACACACACACACACACACACACACACACACACAGCAGTATTGCAGTGTTGTGGGTTCCTTAGGACCAAGGCGCTAACAAGGACATCATTGCTGGCAAGGTGGCACATTCCGGGCAGGGGGCAGCTCACAAACGAGCAAAAGTGCGAAGGAGGCCGAGTGATGTCCGACGGGACGTGCCAGTGGCTCCGGATGGGACGCCAGGGTGGAAGTTCACAAGCAAGGGGGCATTGGCAGCAGGGGGGCAGGCTGCTGGACGTACCCTGCCCCCCGGACATCGTGGAAACTCCCAGCGGGGCGTGCACCGCACAGATGGGGTGGGGTTCGGGCTGCTGGCAAACAAGACACCACCCCCCCGCCAGGGCCCGCTGTCCTGCACACCTGCCTGGCGGCTGCCCTAAACCAAAACGGGATGCAACCCCCCGGAGTCCCACCGCACCCCTCCAGGGGGCAAAGCCAGCCTGGTGACCGAGACATTCAGACCCTTGGCCAAATGAGAATGTGTATATGTGTGTGTGCACATGTGTGTGCACGCCCTTGGGGCAATAGACACCCACCGCCCCCTGCCCCCGGAGAGTTGCAGGAAGTCACAGAGAGCTTCCGGGGGTCTCGATGATTCCATTGGGGTAGGGGTGTGTGCAGGCAGGGGTGAGGCTGCTTCCAGAGGTCCTTGTAAAGGGGGGGCTGAAATGGAGCCCATGAGTGGGTGCAGTGGGCCAGGCCCTGGAGGACTAGGACGGCTGTGGAAGAGCCGGGGGCTCCATGTTCCTGCCCCCCCTCCTGCTGGCAGGTGCCCCACTCTCTGCTCAGGGGCACCTCCTTCTCAGGCCCCCTGGCACTTGCTCCCCTTCGCCTGTTAACCCTGCAGGACCCCAGGAGCCTGGGACCAGCCAAAAGTGCAATGACAACCCCGGGGGTGGCAGCTGACACACCCTCACACTGCTGTACACGAGTGTATGCCTATGCACACCCTCACATACTCATGCACACATGCACATGCACACATATAAGCACACCCTCGCACACATCCTAACGCATACCCGTGTACACAGGCTCACATGGGTACACACGCTCAGTGTACACCTGTGTGCCTACACACATGCTTCCATGTTCATGCACACACATATAGGCACACCCTCGTGTACATGCTAACGCATACACATGTGTACACAGGCTCACACAGACACACATACAAAGTATACACATATGTATGCCTACATACACATGCTGACATGCTCATGCACACATGCACATGCACACATATAGGCACATCCTCACGCACATGTTAATGCACACACATGTATACACATGCTCACACAATCATAGCATTGCACACTCACACACTTACATATACCTGTATGTGTTCATACCAGCACTTACACACTCACACACAGGGCCCTGGGTGAGACAATGCCCACCGCACACCACCACAAAGCTGGCTGTCTGAGGTGGGTACGTACCAGTGACCCCGAGTCCCCCGCTTGCTGGATTGTAAGGTGCCTCTAACTCCCATCTTCAGATCCTAGGCTGGCCTGGTGGCAGGGGAAGCGGCGGTGAGGGAGGCCATCGCCTTGCAAGGAGCTAACAAAACAGTGATCAGACAAATAAAACTTTAATGCAATATTTTAAAAATTGAAATTAATGCAAGACAATCCATGATTGTTAAAGACCATAGGGGCGCTGAGCTGAGCTATGCTGGACCTGAAACAAGAGGAGCAACCGGGACAACATGCGACTCCTGTGCCACCGTCTAGTCTAACAGGGAGAACACAGACAAGCAGGCTGATGAGCACGATCCCTGACCCACAACCTCCCAAAGGGACGGGACACTCTCAGGAGCCTCCCGCCCTGGCTGGAGGAGTCCAAAGAGGTGATGGTGACACACAATGTGGGCCCTGGAGAGGAAAGGGCCCTGGAGAGGAAAGGGCCCAGGTGGTTGACGTGTTTTCCTAAAGTCAGTTTCTCAGTTTGGATGGTTGTCGCTCTGCCGCCCACCCCTCCTGTGATGGTGACAGAGATGTTGAGAACAGGGGAAGCCCTCTGGCATTTCCCCCACACGATCTCACCAGCTTCTCTGTGAGTCTCTGACAGCTTCCAAACTTAAACAGTTAAATAAATAAATAAATAAATAAATAAATAAATAAATAAATAAATAAATAGCTGACTTATCAAAAAGAGAGAGAGAGAGAGAAAGAGGGGACCAGCCTGCATTAGGTGGAGACCACTTCTGGCCGCTGAGCCAGGCCCCGAGGACATGAGGGTGGAGATTAGGGGTCTCGTCCTCGAGGCTGGGTAAGGGCACCTGGGGGATGGTGCTTGGAGCAGATGGAGGCTCAGGGGAGAGCAGGGGTCCCAGCAACACCCGAGGGCTGGCCGTGGTCAACGATGGCCATGGGCACTCCAGCTGCAGGGGTGAGGGCGGAGAACTTGCTCCAGATGAGGACACGGAGCTGAGGCGGATGAGGGCCCCCGGGGCCAGATCCGTCTATGCAATGGGCCGCAGGACACCAGACACATGACAGGATTGCAGGCGGGGGCTGGCTTCCCAGTGAAATAGGAGGACGTCGGAAATGACCAGCCAGCCTTACAAGGACGGTGTTTGTCCAGAAAGATCAAGACTTTAACTGGAAGTGATTAGTGTCCACAGAAGCACACACCCCGGGTGGCCTGGGTCCAGGGCTCTGAGCCGAATGACTGCGCCGCGGCCGCTGCACTGGCGGGAGCTGGTCACAGGGAAGGAGCGGCCTTGGCTGAGGCTCACTGTGGGTGAGATGGCCCAGCAGGGAGCCCTGATGTCCCTGGGGAGAAGCCGCTGCCCCCCCCCATCAGCTTCAAAAAGGCCATGACTGGCAGTGGGCAGGTGGGGCCCTAGGACCCGCACACGACACCTCCTGGAGCTCTTTAGTTCCTGAGGATAAAACCACGGCCAAGAAATGACCAGTACACCTTGATCTGGGGTAGGAAGCTGTGCTGTGCCACTCCTGCTCACAGAAGGTGGGCTGTGCGGCCCTGGGCAGCCTGGAACTTTCCAAGGGGCACTGCAGTGCGGGAACAGTGGGGCAGCCTGTCGTTGGGCTGGCCTGAGTCCTCGAAAACAGGTGTTGGAGGCACCTTATAATCCAGCAGGTGGGGGACTTGGGGTCACCAGAATATGCCCACCTCGGATAGCCAGGTTTGTGCCATTGGGCAAGGGGGGTGTGCAGCAGGGACCAGGTGGGTGTGTGTTTATGCTGATATGAATGAATGCCTGTGGGTGTAAGTGTGAGTGTGCAACGGTGTGAACATGTGTGTATGTGTGAGCCCCCTCCCCATCCTCCATCCTCCTCCCTTCCTCTCCCCCTCACAGCTCTGGGCACAAGTCACCCTAATGCACTTGTAAATAAACCAATGCAAGGACTGACCAGGTACCAGCAGCTGATGCGTCTGCTGTCATCTCCAGTCCTTACTACACCCCCATGGCAGATGCACAACAAACTCAAGGTCAGTGACGTGCTCGGGCTAAGGGCAACGGGGACTAGGCTTTGGACTCCGTCCCCCTGAACACCACGCCCTGGCACCTGCCACCACGAAGCTCTTGGGCATCGTCTCAGTTCGCAGGTGACGCTCAAGGCTAAGTACCTAGTAGTGTACTGTCCCCTTTCACTGGCCTTCCCCAGGACAAAGGGACACAAGGCTCAGAGCATCGACCGCCTCGGGTGGCCCACGTCACACAGGAGCGGGGTATTCTGGGGCTGGAGCCTCAGTCTCAGGGGCATCCACGGGCCTAGGGGGATAGGGATTTTCCCAGATGGGCCCTGGGGAGACTCCGGCCATCCTCTCTTCTTTGTGGGGCTTCTGGGCTTCCCAGTTTGCTTCTCTGGGCAGACGGCTTCCTGTGCTGGTTCACTGCCCCGCTGTTCCCCGTGAGAAACCTGGACCCCCCCAGACCCCCCCCAGGACTCCGGCACCCCCTCTATGCAAACACCCCCCCATCATCTGACTAATGCTCCATGTCCCTGTTCCTATTGCATATCCACGGTCCCTGCTTGGGCCAGGATCCACCCCTGTCTCCCCCCCAGCAAAGGCCCCAGGCTGGGGGCGGGTGGCGGGGGCGGGGAGTCAGGGCACAGGTGAGCGGAGGCGCATAGAGCTAGCCAAGAGGAGGGACACGGCAGCTTCCTGGGCAGACTGGCCCAAGAGTCCATTGCTCCTCTGGCATGTATATTTACACTGGGTTTCTGACCTCCAGGGAGACGGAGTTATAAATGGAATCACAAACAGATTTTTTTTAAGACTTATTTATTTATTCCCGAGAGACACAGAGAGAGGCAGAGACACAGGCAGAGGGAGAAGCAGGCTCCCTGCGGGGACCCCGACGAGGGACTCGATCCCAGGACCCCAGGATCATGACTTGAGCAGAAGGCAGATGCTCAAGCCTTGAGTCCCCCAGGTGCCTCTCTTAAAGGGCCATATTATAAAAGGTCTCACTCACCCCCAGGGTGAGTAATAATAAACTTGGGTTTCAATGAGCAGGTGTCCCATTGCCAGGGGTGGGGAAACTGAAATGATACCTGTGTATGGAGGCCTCCCCTGTGATGGGCCGTGTCCTAAACACCTAAACACTTGCCGGCTCTGTCCTCCTCACCTCCCGCCAGAACCCTGAGGAGGTCCTCAGCCCCGCCGCCCGGAGGGCACACAGGCCTGTGCGGCAGCCCCGCGACCCGCTGCCCTCCGGAGTGGTTTCCGCCGCCCCGGGGAGGGGCTCTCACTGCCTCGGCATCACCCGGGAAGGGGGGGCAGGGAGGCTTCGGGAGAAACAAACCAAATTGGTTTCCTTTAGTTTAAAAGTTCAAATCTAATCTATTACAGGAAGGAAATGATACTCGAGTTTTCTTTTCTCGTCTTTAACCAGACTTCAATTTCAGTTTCAAGTCTCTTGAAAAGCTTCACAAAAATCCCTCGTGCTTTATCAGTAATTTTTAACTGTCTAATTGAGTGGAAGGAGTAGACGCGTTGCTGAAGAACATCAGCAGGTTGTCACAAATCAGGTCCACACGCTCCAAACCCGAGCCGTCTCCACCGTCTCTACCGCGAGGCGGCAGGCGCCGGGCCACGGCAGCTGTCTCTCAGAGCGCGGGGGGCTGCCCGCGGCACAGGCTGGGCTCTGGGGTTTCCCCCCACTTCAAGAGGGAAAACAAATTATGTGCGTTGCCCTGTTGGCATTTCACGGTGTCAAAAGCTGGCCCAAGTGTCTCAAATGGGGACGCCAGCCCTTTGCTCTTTCCCTCTCACCCTTTCCAGCAGGGATGGGGAGGGGGGACCCTGCTGGGACCCAGAACTGGCCTCAGGGCCACGCAAGTGTCGGTGGGTGCCAGGCACCTCTTCCTGGCTGGGGTCACACCTCCCCGCAGGCTCCCGTCTCTCCCCTGGAGAGGCCCAGAGGTGCATCCCCAGCATGATCCGAGCCTGGGGGACAGACTCAGACTGGCTGTCTCCACAGTTACACAGAGCAACAAACTATAGGGGAAGTAGCTAAGGCCAGGTAGGGACCAGGTCAAGAGGAGGACTTGGGTCCAATGCTAGGAAGGAGCTTTGTATGAGAGCAGTAGACCCAGGGCGGGGTGGACTTTCCCAGGAGGTGATGGGTCACCTCTGCCAGGAGGCAGGAAGGTCAAGTCCTGATGAGCACCTGTTGGGGATGTGTAGGGAGAACTCCTAGAACAGGTAAAGGCTCAAACCGAATGACTTTCTCAGAAGGGCATCTGAGCACCACAGTACCCTCGCCCCAAGATGCCCCCTCTCGTGTCCCCACGATTATCTCCTTCATGTAATCTTATCCAAGCCTAACCATCCTGCTTCTTTACCTGTGACTCCTTTCACTGCCTCTACCACCTGCCTGTTGGTTCCATGAAGGTGGGGCCCTCCTCCCACCCCGTAGTGCACTGGATACAGTGAGTAAATATTTACCAAATAGAGAAATGAGTGAATGAATGATTTCTAAGTCTCCTTTCAATTCTGAGTCAATGAGGTGTCAGGTGACCCTCAGTTTACCCCTGAGTATACTTCTTAAAAAAAAAAAAAAGACAAGGATGGAACACCTGGGCGGCTCGGTGGGTTAAGCAGCCGACTCTTGGTTTCAGGTCATGACCTCAGGGTGGTGGGAGCGACCCCAAGTCAGACTCTATACTTTACACAGCGTCTGCTTCTCCCTCTCCCTGTTCTTCTCCATCTCCGTCCTTCTCGGCGCTTCTCTGCTCCTCTCACTCTCAAATCTTTCTTTTTTTTTAAAATGAAGATGTTTTTGGGGACAGCTGGGGAAAAGAAACAAGTAAGTACATCAAAGGAAAGGAAAGGAAACCTATCTTTGCACACAGACTGCATGCACTTGTATATAGAAAACCCTTAAGTAATCCACCCAACAATCTACTGGTGCTAACACACAGGTTCAGAGAAATTGAAGAATATGTGATTGATACATGAAAATAAATTGTTCTTCGGTGCACTAGCAGTGAGCAATCCAAAAGTGAAATTAAGAAAACAATGCCATTGTCTTAAAGATGTTATTTATTTATTTATTTATTTATTTATTTATTTATTTATTTACTTATGTATTTACTGTTTAAGGGAGGGAACGAGGAGAGGAAGAGGACAAGCAAACTCCTCGCTGAACAGGGAGCCAGACACGGGACTCCATCCCATGACCCTGAGATCATGATCTGAGCTGAAATCAAAGAGTTGGACGCTCAACCAACTAAGTCACTCAGATGCCCCAACAATGCCATTTATTTTATTTTATTTTATTTTATTTTATTTTATTTTATTTTTATTCAAATCGAATAAACCACCTAGGAGTAAATTCAACAAAAGAAATGAAAGGTTTTTACACTTTGAACTGCAAAACATTTTTGAGAGAAACTAAGGAAGAAATAAAGTAAACAGAAAGACATCCTGTGTTCATAGATAGGAAAAGCTTAATACTGCCCATCAAAGTCCCAGCTGGCTTTTCTTCCCCTAAAGTGACAGGCTAATCTTAAAATTCCTAAGGAAATACAAAGCATGCTGAATAGCCAAAATTATCTTGAAATGGAAAAATAGCTGGAGAGCTCGTATTTCTCAATTTAAAAGATGGAAAGGAATTTGGATAGACATTTCTCCAAAAGAGATACACCAACAACTGATAAACCCACAAGAAGATGCTCAACGTGACTAATCACTGGGAAATGCAAATCAAAGCCACAATGAAATACCGCTTCACGTGCACTAGGGTGACTAAAATTAAAAAGACAGACAATGACAAGTGTTGATGAGGACGTGGGGAAATTCAAGCCCTTGGGTAGTGCTGGTGGGAATGTAAAAGTGCAGCTGCCTTGGGAACCAGTTTGGCAGTTCCTCAAAATGGTAAACGTAGAGTCACCATGTGACCAAAACCATTCTACTCCTAGGTCCATATTCAAGAGAAGGGAAGACACACGGGCACACAAAACCTTGTAAGATACTATTTAAATCAGCATTGTTCCAAATAGCCAAAAAAGTGGAAATAACCCAATGCCCGTCGGCTGATAAATTTGTTGAACAAAATGTGGTATATCCACGAAATAGATTACTTGGCAATAAAAAGGAATAAGCACTGACATGCTATATAACATGGATAAACCTTGAAGACAAGCAAAGTGAAGCAAGTCAGAAATAAAAGGCCACATGTTACATTATTCCAGATATTAAATGTCCAGAATAGGCAAATCCATAGAAATTAGAAAGTAGGTTGCAGAGGGATAAAGAATGGGGAGTGACTTCTGGGTACAGGGCTTCCTCTTTGGGGTAATGAAAGTGTTTTAAAATTAGATTATGGTGCACGACTCTGTGAACATACTAGAAACCACTGATTTATACATGTTGGAAGGATAAATATCTCAATTCAATTCTTAAGCATTTTTAAAAAGTCAAAGGGAATACTTGATTTGAGGGAGATGAATTTTTGAAGATAGTGTTTGTGGTCTTAGACTTTGCTTTAAAATGTTAACAAGGGATGAGAAAGATTTCTTTTTATCAATGATTTTATCTCATGCTATATTTAAAAAATGATCAAAAAAGATGTTCTTTACGTAAATTATGATTTTGAAATATTTCAAGCATACAGAAAATAATATAATAAAATCCATGGAAAGCTTACCTAACTTTGTAAGATCTCAACATTCTGTCACGTCTCAGGTGGGTCTTTTATTAGGTAAGAAATAAAATTTTACATTATAGCTAAAGAACCCTGAATACTCCATCCCCAATTACATCCCTACTACTCTATCCCCCAGAGTAACTGCCATCCTTAATTATGAAGCTTCTAAGTCTCACATATATTTTTATTATTGTGTTTATTACGTATCTATAATCAAGAACAGTATGTTCTGGCTTTATAAAATTATTTATAAATGTTATCATGTTGTAAATACCCCTCTGTAAATTGCATGCTTCAGTCAACATTATGCTTTTGAGATTTATCAATATTAATTCATTCATTTTACTAAATAGAAAAGCATACAGTTCACATTATATGGCTTTTGCCAAAGGTTGTTGTTCCATGCCTCTGGATATGCACATTCAGAGTATTTATGTGTTTCCTGTTATGAGCCACGCTGCCATGCACGACTCCTTGGGTAGGGGCTTCTCTAGGGAGTCATCATCAGCAGAACTGCCAGGTCATAGGGATGCGTATTTCTCCCAGATGTTGCCAAGTTGTCCTTCACCAAGGTCAGCTCCTTGTATTCCTACCATCAAAATCAGAGTTCCCAGCCCCCACAGCCCACCTTCAAAGAGCACTGTCAACTTTTAGTTTTCTGATCTGCTTCCTATTGTAATTTTCACCTTCCAATTACTAGTGAGATAGTGTATTTTCATGTATGTTGGTCTTTGGAGCTGTGTCTCCTGTGGATTGCCTGTTTATATGTTTTGTCCATTATTCCATTGATTTTTTTTTTTTTTTTTTTTTTGCTTATTCTTAGAAACTTAAAGAGTTCTTTATGTACTTAGCATACTAATCCTTTGTCTGCTTTATGTTTGCAAACAGTATATCTCCTGGACTGCAAACTTGTGTTCACTCCTCAACGTTGTCTTCTATGCTTATTTTTAACTCTAATGTAGCCCAATGGATTGAGGTTTGGTTTTGTGTTTTTTCGCCTTTTGTCTGAGAAATCCTTGACAATTTTAAGATCATAAATATCGCCCCTATAAACCACCAAAAAAAATTTTTTGTAACTTTGCTTTTCACATATAGGTCTTTAATCAACCTGGAATCATGTTTGACTGTGGTGTGAGATGGAGATTTAATTTTATGTTTTCTGACACTTCTGCCTGCTGCATTGATTGAACTGTTTATCATGTCGCTGGTCTACACAGCCACCTCCCTCATATATAAATCTCCTTCAGATGCAGGGGTCTGCTTCCAAGCTCTCTCTGTTTTCTCTGATTTATTTGTTTATTATTATAGCTTCATAAAAAGTCCAAACACCCAATAAGCAAATTCTCTCACCTTGATTAATTTTGCTTATTCTCGGCCAGTTCTGCTTCCATATGAGTTTTTGATCAGCTTGTTAGATTTCTCTAAAATATTTGTTGAACGTCAACAATTCCTGGGTTAATTTGGGAAAACGAATATCTTTATGCTGTTGAGTTTTCCTATCCATTGTTACCGTAGTTACTCTATCTGGTCTTCTTTTATGTACCTCAAGGACACTTTGAAATGTCCTTCGGAAAGAACTTTCACAGCTTTTGTTAGATTTCTGCATAGTTACCATGTTTTTTTTTTTTTTGCCACTATAAATGGCACATTTCTTAAATTGCATTTTATAATCTGTTGTTGCAAATAACACATTGATTTTTTCACACTTACCTTATGTCCAAAAAAAAAAAAAAAAAACAGCTAAACACCCTCACTGATTTTTCTTTTCATCTACAGATTCTCTCAGATTTTTCTACATATACAATCTTCTCATCTATAGGAAATTTCATCTTTTCTTCTCTCAGGAATTCTAGCATTTGTCATTCCCCCCCCGCCCAATATCTTATGAGAATAAGTAGCTCAAGTAAAATATTGGGTAAAAGGTGATGGCAGACATTCTCAGCTTGTCTCGGACTTCAAACACCCTCATTCTAAGGTTTCCCCAGTGGAGGCTGCTTGCTACAGTTAATTTGCAGGGATTTTTTTTTCCCATGAAGTTAAGAGACTTCTTTCTGTTCCCAATTTCCTATGAGTTTGTGCCTTGAATGTATATGGAATTTTAAATTGTGAATTACACAAACAGATTTTCAAATGTAATCTCACAGTCCTTAAAAAAAAAATCCAGATTCATCAGGATCGATTTGTTTTTACATATCACTGAACTCCATTCGCTAATCTCTGTCAGGATTCTGATGTTTGCATTTATAAGGAGGATGAATCTCCTTCTTTCTCTTGCTGTCTTTGCTTTGGTCAAAAAAAAAAAAGAACTAATCTCAGAAAATGAGTCAGAGATCAGTGCCTCTTTTCTATCCTTTGTAACATTTACACAACTTTGGGATACCTGTTCCTTAACTCTTTGGCAGAATTCTCTTATCAAACTGTCTGGTCCTGACATCTTGTGTGTATTTTTTTTTTAATTTATTTATTCATGAGAGACACACAGAGAGAGGCAGAGACACAAGCAGAGGGAGAAGCAGGATCTCTGCAGGAAGCCTCCAGGATCATGCCCTGGGCTAAAGGCAGATGCTCAACCACTGAGCCCCTCTGGTGCCCCCATCTTGTGTGTAGTATTAAGCAGAATAGACTTCTAAACTGCTGGCAACATTTCTTTAGTGGTTAAAGGCCTATCCAGTTTCTTTTCATTTTTGAATTTTGCTCAATTACATTTTTAGAGGGATCCCTGGGTGGCGCAGCGGTTTAGGCGCCTGCCTTTGGCCTAGGGCGCGATCCTGGAGACCCGGGATCGAATCCCATGTCGGGCTCCCGGTGCATGGAGCCTGCTTCTCCCTCTGCCTGTGTCTCTGCCTCTCTCTCTCTCTCTCTCTCTGTGACTATCATAAATAAATAAATTTAAAAAAAAAAAATTACATTTTTAGAGATAATTATTCTCTCTCTATGTTTTTGTTGTTGTTGTTGTTGTTGTTGTTCCTAGTATAACTCTTGTTTTAATCTCTATCAATAATGACCTGCCTTCTTTCATTCCTAGTGTTGCCAATTTATGTCTCCAGGCTGTGTTTCTTCTCCCTCTGCAGGGGGATTATCACCACTGCCCGCCCACAAAGACTCTCCTCCCTGCTGGGCTCTTACCTCACTGGCAGGCCAGCCGGGCCCCAGGACTGGCTTGGGCTGAGGGTCTGTGAGCAGAAATGATGGTTTTCACATCCTGGCCAAGCCCAGAAGAGAGTGCAAGCTCCCCACCCGCTCTGGGCACTCCCAAAGCAAAGCCTGGAGGTTGCCTACCGGGCTGCAGCCGCAGCTTGCTGCAGCGTGGTCGGGTGGAGCGGAGCGCCTGCGGTAGGCCTTGTAAGTGACGGGAGACAGCCCTTTGCTGTGTTAAGCCACTGAGATTTGTGGGTTGTTTATTATCGGCTCAAGCCTAGATGGTCCTGACAAACACACAAAGATTTATACCAAATGAGATTCACGGCAGCATTACTTATAATAGTATAATTTTAACAACAGCACTAAATGTCAAAAGATGGGAGCTGGCCAAATAAATTATGGCTAATGGCATAATACCGGAATGCATATTTTACAACAAATAAAAACTTACATGTTGAAGATCTCTAGAAGCAATGGGAGTGTTCTCACAATAAAATATCGGGCGGGGGAGAAAGGGAGAACATCAAAGAACGCACACAGTATAATCACATTTTTATTTAAAACCGCTGATATAAAGTCAGAGGAAAAAAATAAAGCGCCAGCACCACGATGCTGGTAGCGGTCACAGCAATGAGAAAACAAAAAAAAATAAAAAGAGTAAGGATCCAGCAGAAACGGCCACCGGGGAGTTTGTAAGACGGAGCGCTGAGGACGAGCTGAACGATGTTATTTTACAAAATACGGAGAAAGTAAGGATTGTCCGCCAAGCCCACGGGAACAGCGGGTGGGATTACGTCCCACCCAGGACTTGGAAAATCACTTTACGGGGTGCAGTGTGAACTCCTTCCTTATCCCTTATTCCTGCTGACAGTCACCCTAATCTCAGGCCCCATGGTGGCTGGTCACGGTCAGGGTGAGAAGTAGGGGTCAGGGGGTCTTGACACACGCAGGTGGGTGTTCGAAAGAATGCCCTGAGCTGCCTGTGATGTGCGGATGACGGGGTGCGCCGTGTAACAACATGGACAACTTGGCCTTGTCATCCCCCGAGGTTTGAAAAATATCTCAGGCTCAGGCTTTCTGGGAACACAGTGCCGAGGAAGGGTGTGGGCTTCCAGAAACAGTGGACCGCTCTGAAATCACCAGGGCCCACGGCAGGGTCAGCGAGGCGGCGGATGGGGCCGGAGCATCGTGTTGGCAGACTCGCCATCCAGGCCGATCAGAGGACGCTCTTGTGTCTCGACAGCGAGCAAAGGCCCGCTCATCTTTGTGGGTTTTCCCAGAGGTGACCACAGAGGAAGTCCTTTTCTTAGCACAGTTGGAGCAGGGATGATTCCTACAGAGATGCCGATAAATGCTTCCCCGAGCCTGTAAGTGCTGGTGTGTGACGCCCACGGCTCCCAAGTGACATCAGCCCGGAGGTTCCCGCTGCTTCCATGGCCGAGTGACAGACACCTCACATGTTCACTCCCAGTGCCAAGTAAATGTGATCATTCTTGACGCAATGCTAACAATGCATTAGAGGATAACTCTGCATGAGTATACAAAAGAGGGGGCACAAGGAATTGAATAATATCAGGAACCAGGAATTTGGGTTGGAATTGTTATTAGGCTCAGGATACAGCAAATTCATAATTCGGAATATATGCCATTTGTTATTCATCCAGCAAATTTTGACTTAATGCTCACTGTGTCCCAGGCATCGCTTTGGCCGCTGGGGACAAGTAAGAATCCTATAGTGAGGAGCACCTGGGTGGCTCACGTCAATTAGGCGTCTGCCTTTGGCTTAGGCCATGATCCCGGGGTCCTAGGGTCGGGCCCCATGTGGGGCTCCCTGCCCAGGAGAGAACCTGCTTTGCCCTCTCCCTCTCTCTCAAATAAATGAATAAAATCTTTAAAGAAAGAAAAAGAATCCTACGTCATGAAGTTTGCCATCAAGTGGAAGATATAGATATTCATAAACAAATGAGAGTTTTTTTAAAAAATTAAAAACTAAATGAACATAAAAAGAGCAGTAAAAAGGGTGGCCATGGGGGCTGGTCTGGGAGGCAATCTTTAGCTGATCCTCGACAGGAGCAAGAGCAACAGATACTCAATGAGTCCATGCAAGACTGTAGGTGTGAGGGGAGTCTGTCTCTGGCTTCCAGGAGGAGGTGATGGGTTGTGGACAGGTTTCTAGAAAAAGGTGGGGTAAGCACTGACACGTCCCTGGGATGGGGGACGCTCCAGAGTCGTACAACAGCATCTCGGATCTCCTGCACCACAGAGGGTCTTGGAGGAAACACAGATCAGCCTGGCACAGCCTCACATTTGTCAGATAATTCTTCCAAGAGCAATTTAGAGGCTGGTGCAATCAAGTGTGTCCTTAGGGTCCTTCAAGGCAGGGTTGTATGTGCAAAAGATTCCCCTGGAGTCACACCTGCGAGATAAAGGGGAGAGGGAGCAGAGCATGCAGAGAAAGAAGCCTTCATGCCACCGTGCGGGCCCGAAGTCTCTGAAAGGAAGATGGGGCAGGGGACACCCACAGGATGCAGGGAAGCCCAGAGAAGGCCCCTTCACCAGCCCCACAGGAAGACAGATGTAGGGGGTCCCATATTGGGCAAGAATGCCCAGACGCTGTTGCCCCGTCGTCTCCTGGCATTGCTTTGGGGCTGGGGAGACACGGCCTCAGCTTGAACACTGTGGCTGGAGGCTGTCAGCAGGCTGCTGCTCCTTGTCCTCCCCGAAGGGAGAACCACACTGCAACCTCCCCTGGCTGCATGCAAGGCCACAGGGCCTATTAGCAGAGGGGAGAAGAAGCCATCACGTGCAAAACTGGGGGCAGGAGTTAATTCGAGAAAAAAAAAAACTTAACTAAATAATTAATTCTCTGGTCCTTTGGGAGACCGTTCTCTGTGGTCTCTGGCAACTCTGCAAGACTCGACGAGGAGAGGCTGACCGCCCTTTGTTCCAGATGATCTTTGCAAAGATTAGTGGGAGGGAAGAAAAGTGCCTCCCTCTGGAACAAACATCAGCATGCTGTTTGAAAAAGATAATGCCTCCCTGTGGAACAAAAGGCAGGCCAGTCTACAGAAAAGTCAAGTTTCCCAAGCTTGGGCTTCTTCTGGAATGCCACCCCCTGCGTGTGCAGACCACATCCATCACCCCTTGGGATCAGGGGACCTGGGGGTTCCAGGTGGGGCTCAGGGACAAGCATGAAAATGCTGCTCCTCTGGCCGCTGCGATTGCTGAAGTTCAGAGTCCTTTGTCTCTGAGCCGGGAGTCTCTTGTCTTCTGCCGAAGAGATGGACCAGCGCAGGTTCACTTGTTATTTTGCAAGGAGGGCAAAGCTTAGATTCTTGGTGCTTCTTGCAATGGCAGGCGTCCTGGGAGGGAAAACCATCGTGCACAGGTAAGAACGCAAGGCAGAGAAGGGTCAGCAGGCTTTTCAGGAAGACAGCCAGGGCCTAGGCAGCAGGAGGAGGATTTCCTGAGGACGCCAGCTTCCACGGAAGGGAAGCAGCCTGTGGGACCTCTCTTCACCAGCCGGGTTGGTTTTGTTTGTTTGTTTGTTTTATTTTATTTTATTTTATTTTATTTTATTTTATTTTATTTTATTTATTCTATTCTATTCTATTCTATTCTATTCTATTCTATTCTATTCTTATTTATTTATTTGGGAGAGAGAACAGGGCAGGGAGGAGCAGAAGGAGATGGAGAAGCAGACTCCCTGCTGAGTAGGAACCCCCCCCCCATTCTGCCCCAGATACGGGGTTCAATCCCAGGACCCCAGGATCATCACCCAGGCCAAAGGCAGACACCTAACCTGCTGAGCCACTCAGGCATCCCTCTGGATTGTTTGAAAAGCCCTGTTTCTCAGGATAGATTAGAGGAAGTAAGAGACTTTGGAAAGCATTGGCCGCATTGGTGACCTGGCTATAAATAACCAATATTTGTTTGAAATAATAACAGTGAAAGGCTGTCATAGGATCTCATTTCTGGAGTTATTTATAGGCTTCATGTGACAACCTAACGAGATGGATCACATTTTAATGCTGCAAAGCTTTCGGTCACAAGATAGTTCATCAGAAAGGTCACCATTTCCCTGGAGGGAGGTTGCCACCTCGGGAAGTTGCCCCAGAGCACAGGTGGTACTCAGCAAGCATTTCTGGGTCAAGCCCCAGGTCCTGGCCCAGCCCGGGGCTCTCCTGTAGAGTTTCAGCGTCCACGGGTACCTCTGCCAGTGCCGGGCGTGGGGAACCTGACAACTCACTTGTTGCACTTGGCCTTCCCTCGCTAGCCGCCAAGGAGTCCACCATGGAGTTCCACGTGGGAGACAAGGGTGTCTTTTCACCCAGGCACATGCAGCTCCTTGCTGCTCCTCCCTCCACTGCTGGGGACACCCTCAGCAGCACCCCGATGCCCAAGATGCATTTCCCTGCGTCCTCCCAGCTCCCTCTTCTGTGCCCTAAAGTGGGCTGGGGGCGGTGCAGTTGAGGTCTGGGTTTAAAGGTCTCTTTTTAGGTCACCTGGGTGGCTCAGCGGTTGGGTGTCTGCCTTTGGCTCAGGTCGTGATCCCGGGGTCCTGGGGTTGAGTCCTCCATCGGGCTCCCCGCAGGAAGCCTGCTTCTCCCTCTGCCTGTGTCTCTGCTTCTCTCTCTGTGTCTCTCATGGATAAATAAATAACATCTTAAAAAAAATAAAAGGTCTCTTTTCATGGGAGTGTGAGGGAGGGATGACCTTCAGAAGAGGACCAAGTCACCAGTGGATGGAAAGCTTAGCGACCGACACTTGGCCAGCAACATCAGAGAGGCAAGTAACAACAACATTTGTCTCAATCTTAATAGTTGATCACGTCTTCCACGGTCTTATTCTTAAATTAGTGTCATCTATTGTACTTATTTTTTAATTGTTATTTTTTTAGATAATTGTTGATTCACAGGCAGCTACTCTTAGGCAGTTTCTCCAGGTATCATCGCAAAACACCAGCACATGAGCATGTCACAACATTGACACTGATGCAGTCCATAGGTCAGATTCGGGTTCCCCTCGCTTTCTAGGCACTCAACATGTGCGTGTTTAGTTCAGCACAATTTTATCAGACGTTCACATGGGTGTATCCACCACCAGGGTCAAGACCCTACACATCCCCACATCCCCAAGGATCCCTCCTTTTACAACCACGTCCACCACTCTCTACCCTCCAACTAACTGAATAATGTTTCACCTTAAAAATGAAGTGCATTGGTAGGAATGTAAAGTAGCACAGCCGCTCTGGAAAGCAGCAAGGCTGTTTCTCATAAAACTAAATACACAGCTCCATGACAGCCCAGAAATCGTGTCCTTGAGCATGTGTCCCAGAGATAGGAAGACCCACGTTCACGCATAAACTTCTCCGTGGAGATGCATCACAGCTCTATTTGTCAGAGTCAAACTCGGGGAAACACCCAGGTGTCCTGCAAGGGGGAGACCAGCTCAACAAGCTGGGGCCCGGCCACGGCATGAAAACCCCCACAGTGGCTAAAAGGAGCAATTCATTAGTACATGAAACAACTCACATGAGTCTCCAGGGAATTGTTCTGAGTGGAAAAGCACCTTCCCACGAGGGTACGCACCCTACGGTTCCATTGTTAGGACACTAGATGCACCTGCCCTTGACCTGCTCTCAGCACAGCCCTGGGACTTGGTTGTGCATTTGCACTTACGATGACGGACGGGTGGCCTCGAAGCAAAGGCTGGCTTCCATGGCAGCGTGTGCTTGGCCCCTTTCACCTGCTTCCTTCTTAATACTCGAAAAACATGGTCAGTCCTCCCCTGCCAGTCCTACCCTCTCCAAGACACGAAATGGTGTAAGTGAAACTAAGATCCGGCTGTGACACTTGGTAGTACGATTAACCTGGACTAAATGTGATGGTGCCCAGGTTATGTTTCCTGGGACCCCCTCCCCCTGTGCCGAGTTGGCCCAAAGGCAGAGAAGTGGCTCTGCTCCCCGAGGGTCATGGTTTTCTGGGGTGACCCGCACACTCCCCCCGTCCACACCCAGCTCCCTCCTGGCCCTCCGCTGGCACCTTACACTGGATGTGGTGGCACACTGCAGTCCCCGCCCTTGTGACTCGTCCAGCCCGCCCTGGCCTCAGGAGGGCTGATCGGGGATGTTCCCAGCTGCTCCAACACCCTTCCCTCCTTCACTCCATGTCACTCACAGTGGCCCTGAGGTGCCAGCCAGCAGACCATCAGGACGGGCAGTGGCCACGGCGGGTCCTGGGATGGGGAGGCTTGCGAGGCGCACAGCCAGAAACTCCAAGAAACTCAGGGGAGCCAGGCATTCCAGTGGCGGGGAGACGTGCTCGGATGAGGAAGGAGGTCAGAGTCCAGCCAGTGGACACAGCATCCCACGGGAGGGAACACTATCCGTTCAGGCAGCAGACATCTCCCAGGACCGGCTGCCAGTGTCTGGGAAGGGACACTGAGTCCTCACTCGCCAGCAAGGTCAGGGGGTGCCCGGGGAAGCTGGCACCAGGCTGGCTTCCATGGCCACGAGCTCAGATCAACACAACCCTTCGAAAGCTTTGAATCAAAGGACGGGTCTTTGTAGCCAGAACCCCCACCAAGTCACACGTGGCAAAACCTGGCCCAGACTCCAGGTTGAGCACTCTCAGGCTCTCAGACATTCAGCATGTCACACCAACCACCCTATTAACATGCTGTGATGTCAGCAGTCCATAAGGAACAAATATGTAACAGAGGTCGCAGCAGTGTATTTCGGAAGAGCCCCACATGTAAAATAACTGTGATCACCGGCCAGGCCACAGCACCCCGTCCAGGGGGCCGGGCCGGGGGAGTCTCGTCTGGTGGAGAGAAGGCCACCAGCTCCAAGCAGAGACCCATTGACCAGGAGTTACCTCATGCTCCAGCTCTGCGGTCCATGTGTCACAGTGAACACAGCTCCAGACCTTCTAGAACGTCTGGCCCTTTGCTTCTGGGCTGACCCCCGGAGTCAGGGGGTCAAACTGGCCTCCATCTGGAAAAGGTCAGACCTAGGGACAGAGCAAGTGCCCTGTGTGCAGTGACAGCTTGTCCGGGTGTGACCGTCAATAAGACAGTGGAAGGGCTGTGACGACCACGCGCGTCCTGGACACAGGCCGAGGGCTCGCTCGTGTGGGCAGGGGCTCGGGGAGGGCGTCCTCTGCTCGCTCTTACCCAGGCTCCGGCAGCTTCGGGGGCCGAACCTCACTGCTGCTTTGGATGCCGGTGCAACACGAGGACATAAAAGCTCCTCAGGCGCAGCAAGTAGCCTGCAGAGCGTGGCGCTGGGGGCTCCGACGGCAGGAAGCCCCGGCGGGGTGAGGCCCCCAGGGGACCATCGCAGGAGCTGGACAGGACGCACCCACGGGGCTCCGGCTACACGGCGGCACCTCCCGGGACGGGCTGCCGGTCAGGTGGCCTCTCGGGCCCGCCTGGCGGACGGCGCAGGGGTGAGGCCCGGCCGGCTCGGGAGCGAAGCGCCTGGCAAGACCGAGTGGCCTCGGGGCCTCGGCGGGGCCCGCGGCGGGAGACGGAGCCCGCAGCCTGTCGGCCCAAGCGCAGGGGCGCCGCGGGGTCGGGGACAGCGCAGGGCCCTGGCACAGGGAAGCACCGCAGGCCTTGCAGGTTTGCTTGAGCACAGCCGGGTGGCACGTGCAGGGACCGCGGGGCCAGGTCCCCACCGTGGGCCCAGCGCAGGTGGCTCAGCAGGGCCTCCCAGCACCATCCAGAGGAGGCGGCCCGTGTCCACCGGCTGCCGTCAACTCTGTTGGATGGTCCCCAGGGCACCTGCGGCTGTGCTGGCGCAAAGACCAGCCAACACCAAAGCCAACCGATCACCACTCACGCCTTCCTGGGTGACCCGAGCAAACGTTCCGCCGGTCCGGGCTGCCGTGGAGCCCACCAGGGGCCTGGCCCCTCAGTGGCACTGTTTCCACTGCACAGCTTCCTGCGCGCCATCAGCGCACGTCCTGGGGGGCTCCGAGCAGCCTGGAAGCTCCCAGGGGCAGGGGGCCCGCGCCTTAGCCTTCTCGTTATTGCTGCAGAACGTGTGTCGTCTGCCTTCCAGCCTAGGTGCTAAAGGCTAACGGCCCTTGACCACCGACGGGTGAGAGCCCGGAGCACTGGCATTTAACCGCCACCCCGGAGAGTCCTGCTGCCAGTGTAACCTGTATGTTAGGGAGGGTTCTCCGGAGACACACAGCCCATAGGGTGGAGACACAGAGAGATCCATCCTAAGGGACTGGCTCATGTGATGATGGAGGCCCGAAAGTCCCAAGATCTGTGGGCTCCGCCCTCAAGCAGGAGGCCCAGGAGGGCCGATGAGGTAGTTCCAGTCCCAAGGCAGGAAAGGAGCTGAACTCCTAGTTCAAACGTTGTCTGGCAGGAAGAATTCTCTCCCATCCTTGGGGACGTCCACCTAATTGTTCTGTTGGGGTCCTTCAACTGACTAGAAGTGGCCCACCCACAAGGCAGAGGAGGGGATGAGAGGAGAGAGGACTCCTCCCTTACTCAGTTTCCCAAACCAAATGCTCACCTCATCCAAAAACGCTCTCACAGACACACCCAGAATCGTGCTTGACCAAAAACCTGGATGCCCCCAGAGCTCCACCAAGCTGATATGTAAACTCAACCCTCATAATCTATATTTTAATATAATTAGTTTCCCCAGTAACCCCATGTTTGGGTTTTCTATGGCTAAGTAACAACACCCTCCCCCACTACACACACAAATACATAAATAAAAAACAAACAACCTTATGGCCTGAACTGCCATTTTATTTGGCTGGTGATTGCAGAATCCGAGATCGAGGGAGGTCCAGATGGGCAGCCCTGATCTCCCCCATGTAGCACAAGCTGGGATGGGGGCATCTGCAGGCCAGCCTGCCGCCTCCTCTGGGCTCCTTGGTCTTCTGCTAACCACAGCACCCCAGGCTGCACGCCGTGGTCTTGTCACGGTGGCAGTCTCTGGTCACGCCGCCAGCATGAGCCATCTGCCCAGGCAAGGTGCAGGTGCTGGAACAGTGCAATGTCCACCGTTGCAATGTCCGCCGTACTCGGCTGGCCCAAGTATTGTCAGGGCCATCGATTGGGGGGGGGTGGGGAATGGAGCCTCCAAGCTTGGTGGAGGGGTGACTGTGAAGGAAGGCCTATGGCCGGGGGGGACACTGGAAAGTCCCATCTGCCCATCCGTCCTATGCCCTTCACATATTAAAAGCATCATTCTGACCAGGCCCATGTGGGCTTCACTCAGCTGCCAAAGAAGCTGATGGCATAGCGAGGCTCAGAACCTTACCCCAAGCTTCCCATATACCCCACTGGTGGAAAAGGGGAAGGGGACCCCATTAAGCTCTGTATGGGCTGAGCTAGACACCGTTTGAGCTGGTGGCCCGGTGGATCTCGAAGGTGCTCGCTGTCCTAGAGTCATCATGAGGTGTGATGGTATGCTCGAAACGTCTCCATCAGAGGGAAAATACAAATGGGGTGATCCTTTACCTCCCGGGACATGTCGCCTCCCAATCCCTCCCCTATTTCAGAGCCACCAGGTTGCTTTCTGGGATGTACCCCGGCTTTGCAGCCAGGCCAGAGTCCTCCCTAGGAGGGCACCACCCAGGCCTGCTCAGGGAATGTTCTAGGTCATAAGTCACTGCCAACACTGGGGAGCTGTCACCCTCCCTGGGGGCGCTGCCTGCAGGCACGGATGGAACACCTGGGCTTGGATGTCTCCATCGCATGACACCTCACTGCCAGCCTCCCAGACCTCCCCAGGAGTGGGGGCAACCCAAGGACACCAAGTGACCAAGAGGGCTCTGCTCAGCCCACAGTACCAAAGGGTTCTCGCCAATCCCTGAGTTCTGAGAAAGCCTTCGTACCTGCTCTCCCAGCTTCTTGTGTTTGGTGATTTACCCAGGAAGGAGTTGACTCAGGTTCTCACCTCCCATGTTGGCCCCATGAGCAGAGAGACCCGGGGAAGTGGTGTTGGATCAGGACCTTGTGGATGAGGGGGAGCCACCTGCCGGTGGGGCCCAGCCCACCTGGTTGGTGCAGAAAGTAGTCCCAAACACAAGGACGGTCCACTCCATCCTGCCCTTGGCGGTACCGCTGAATCAGCAAAGTCGGCCACGGGGAGCACAGACCACGATGCTTGGGTCCGTGAGCCCACAGAACCAGGTGGGTGGCTCCCTTCATTGCCCTGGGTGGCCGCGGAGTAGACAGGAGGGGAGCAGGTGCATCACGTCACCCTGCAGGACTGCGTGCGTGTCCAGGGTCCTCCCCTCCCCGAAGAGCACGCGGTCCCACCCAGCCCCGAAGGAAGAAGAGCAACTCCTCCGTCTGCCCAGGGAGAAGCCAAGAGGCGGCAAGGTCCCAGCAATTTCCATCTCCCCAGAGAGGCGAGGGCAAGCGAGGGCAGCCCAAGCTGCCGTTGGGCTGAAGAGTGGGGTATCAGTGACCTGATTTCCAGCTGGTGAGCGTTCCAACAGAGCTTTCTGGTAGCGTGCCCTCCAGGGGGCCACAGGCCAGCAGGCGGCCCCCGGAAACCCTGCTCACTGCCTCCTGGCTCCGCTGAGCAGGACCTGGTTGGTCACGGAGGTGGCCGGGCTGGACGCGTGTGGCCAGGGAGCGGGGAGAGGCGACCGCAGGGACGGCCGTTGTGGAAGGACACTGCCTGCCGGGCCCTTCCTCCCTGGACCCGGGAGCCCGGTGGCCCTGGGACCTCTGACACCGAGCCCCAAATGGAGGTTCCAACCACATACCTGAGAGAAGATGGATGAAAACGCTTAAAGCCCCACTGGGCAAGCAAGTCCGTTTCCTAACCTGGAGACTGAGCCTCCTGCTGAAACGTGCAGACAAAGGTTAACACGGTGATGAAGCAAAGCAATGAAGCGAAACCAAACACACCCTGTGCTCCTCCAGCGTCCAGGGCCTCGGCTCCTCCCGCAGCCAGGAGGAGAGCACACGTCAGGCGGGGCTCACCAGGTACAGGTGACAGGGCAGCTCACGGGCCCACTGGGTACAGGTGACGGGGTGGCTCACGGGCTCACCTGGTACAGGTGATGGGGCGGCTCACAGGCCCAGTGGGTACAGGTGATGGGGAGGCTCACGGGCCTGCCGGGTACATGTGACAGGTGGCTCATGGGCCCACCAGATACAGGTGACGGGGTGGCTCATGGGCCCACCAGGTACAGGTGACAGGGTGGCTCATGGGCCCACCAGGTACAGGTGGTGGGGCTGACTGGCTGACATCCAAGAGAGGAGCCAGATCCTCAGGTAGAAAGACTCAGCAGGGCCTGACTTAATCTCTGCCCCTGTAAAGGCATCACTATGCTCCCTCCCTATTTTTAGAGCTCGGCATTTAAAAGGTCAAGTGCCTTCTAGAGTATTTACTCTTCTCTCCAGGGTTTGTGCTCTGATTGCAGTGATGCCCGCCCCCCTCCACCCCCGATCCCACACAGCTTACTTTTTACCGGAACTGCCAACGAAGCTTGAAATCAACAGCGTGTGGGGTTTGGGTATTTCCTTCATCTCGCTCCAGCCCCAACTGCTGGGGCCACTCAGGAAAAGCACATGTACGCAACCTGACCCCCCGAGGGGTGGCCCCCCTGCAGCAAGTGCACGGCCTGAGTCCAGAGCCAGCCTTGGTCTCTGAGCCTGTCCGTGGGGAGCTGTGGGGCCACATCTGTCCTGGCTTCCCTGCCTGTCCCTCTGTGTCAAGAGCCCCAGGAGCCTCTCCATCATCCGCACTCTCTCTGGATCACCGAGGCATGGATGAAGCCCATCCCTGTAGCACAGCCTGGGCCAGGCTCCCAGATAACAGACAGAACCCCGACCCCCCAGGGTGTCTGCAGTCACCCTCTCCTCTGGTTCCCCTGGCTCGTGGAGTCCTGGTGCTGCCACCTGCACAGGACACCCTTTTGACTGGTCCCCTCTCCAGAGGCTGGGCCTCCCTCCCCCCCCCCACCCCCCAGTGCCTCCACTTCGAGAGAAAACGCAGTCAGGGCCACTCCACTCAGAGCCCTGAAGCAGGCTGGCCAAGGCTCTGTGGGATGGACCAGTGGATGCCGAGGTGGCACTTGTCGTGGCCGAGAGACTGGCCCAAGGAAGGCCCAGGGCTCTGTGTCCGGCAGGCTGCACAGCCCCAGCGTCCAGGAGGAGGGCAAGGCAGTGGGCAGAACCACCCCCAGCAGGTGCTCAAATCACCCCTGCATCCCCATCACTTTCCAGCCTCGGGCTGGAAAGACCAAGTGCTTATCCCAGGGCAAAAACACCCTTCTCACCCCAAACACCCCAACACCAGTCTGCACGAGGAAGCAGCGCCTTTCAGAGCTGTTTAGAAGCAACCACTCAACTGTTTGGATGGTTTCCTCAGAGCTCCCAAGCCGGAGTCTTCTCTCAGAGACAGAACTTGGCTGGTGAGGGTGGAAACAGGGAGATAGCAGGCTTCAGAGGATAGTCTTAGTGGGGTCCCAGACCTGTACTCACCCCTTTACCCTCCTATTCACCAAAAAAACACTGTCACATGGCCTGCTCCCTTCGGGCATCCTCCAGCCTCACCCACAAGCTCTCCTTCAGGGGAAATGATGGAGCAGGGCCCTTGTCCTGGGCTCACTTGGCCCTGGAGCCCCACTCATGGGGGAGGGGCCCTGCTCCTGCACCAGAGCCCACCTCCCCTGGGTGCTGGCTGCACCCCTCCACCTTCTCAGAGACCACCCTTTCTCACACGATTGTCCTCCCCTCTGTGCTGCTCATCCCGACAAGCCAGAAGACACACTGTAGGGCGGCAGTCCACGGAAACGCAGCGACCCTGGGCTGTGGGACTCATCTCATCATCATCGAGCAGGAACACCGGGCGTGGACGCCATCAGAATTATGTGGTCAATCTGTTACAAGTTAATTCTCACTTTCCAAAGTAGTTGGTCAATAGCTTTAAATAATATCTAGGCCCAAAGGTCAAGAAATAGTAGTATAGAAAATACACAGAAGTGCGAAAGTTGTTAAAATCAAATGCTAATGGAGACCAGCCTTGAAGTTCCCCTGAGCAGACGGCACCAGTTTAGTCATGCAGGCAAAACTCAATTTGGCTTATTTATTTTGCAAGACTGACTGGACCTGGGTCATCCCTTGGTGGGGCCTCTGGACATCACGAGCAAAACTTGAAGTGTTTTCCCAAGGTTGGTATGAGGTAACCGCTGGCCGGTTCCCGATCACTGGAGATCATGCTAGCATCGTGACCAATCCCCGGGAAGAAGACACAGTCGCCGACGTCTCACCACAGGAGCTGCTTTATGACCTTTGACCCCTGGGTCCTACTCCCTGTCCTGGTTTGGGGCCTCTTGGTTTGAAAACTGCCTTTTCGGTGTGTGCATGATAAACTGTGACTAATTGCTACTGTGGTGATCTATTGGTCTTAGTTCTGTTATTTCTGAATTTTCAACAGAGGTAAATACCAACTGAGACAGTAGAAAGAACTGAAAGGGTGGGCTCCAGGGAGAGAGACTCAGCGGCAAAGGGGCCAGGGGCCAGGAAAGTCTCTTTGGACCTGGTGACATACCTCAACTCGATCAACTCTATGAAGACACACGTCAGGGCAGTAGAGCAGGAGAGTCCCGCGCGTGGACCTGTGAAGGGGACACGGGAGCAGAATGCGCTGGTAGGTGGCATGGCGCACAGGGAACTGCACGTGGACCACATGCACCTGTTACATATTTATTCTATTCCAAAAGCACTTCATCTCGTCTGTTCAGAACGGTGGCTCTCAGGCTGAGGGAGGGGTGGGGGGATACTCAGGACGTCCTAGGACTCGCCAAAGACATTTTGAGAAGCCAGGAGGACGATGGGGGCTCTGAGCCAGCCTGGCAGTCACTATAGGAAACCATGCATTACATTCGCCATTTCCAGATGCCCACCCAGACCTGAAAATGTGCCACGAGCTGACAATGCTGTGTCTGCCAACCACAGAAAGGTGATGGTTCCTTATCACTGTAGTCAACAGTGACCTCTCATTTCTATCAGGGACACTTCAAAGATCTATGAACGTGCACATCTGCAATTTAATGCTAACACTTTCACATAAGCTGAAAGACAGTATCATCTGTAATAATGTCGCTCCTGGCAAGCTTTGACCATCATCGGCCACGGACGCCTCTATTCATCTCCTAGTTTTTCTAAATAAATGCTGAGTTTCGGAGTGGCTTCGTCTTTATGGAAGAGTTGCAAAGGCGGTGCACCCCCTCACCTGGCTCCACCCGTTGGTAATGTCTCAGGTGTAACCACAGCACACCTGTCGACTCTGACAGGGCAACAGAACTACTAACTAACCTCCACACTTTACTCTGAGTTACCCAGTTTTCCACTAATGTTCTTTTCTGTTCCAGGATCCCACACTGCATTTGCCATCCTGCTTTTCCTTTTTCTTTTTCTTTCTTTTTTTTTTTTTTTTTTTTTTTTAGTTTGAGTTACGAAGCATCATATGCCTGGCTCTAGCTTCAATTTTAGCAAGATCTAGTAGACCCGCCGTGAGGCAAAAATAAGACAAGAGGTAGAGCCAAGCTTCTTTATATATCAGAATATGAATTTTGCTCATGCCACTGTCTGTGCCTTCCTTTCTGAGACCCCGAAGCAGTGGAAAGCAATGATATGTCACCTGCCCCTCAGTTGCAGAGGAGCATACACTACATCTCTTACTTGCCCCTTGTCTACCCCTCAACTTGTCGGGTTTCTCCAGAGAAACAGAAGCAACAAGGGGTTGGGGGGGGGGTTGCATGGGGTGAGGGGTTTATGGTAAAGAAAGGCTCCTGCATCCCAGAGGCCTCCAAGTCCAAACTCTGCAGTGTGGTCAGTGGGCAGAGAGCCAGGGAAGAGCTGATGTTGCAAACTGAGTCCTGAGGCCGCCTGCTGGAGGACTTCCCTCTTCCTTTGAGGAGTTCAATCTCTCCGTTCAATCTGGTCCTTCAGCTAATGAGATGAGGCCCACCACATCAAAGGAGGGCAAATCTGCATTCCTCAAAGTCCACCAGCTTCATTGTTAACCTCCTCCCAAAACATCCTCACAGAAACATTTGGAATAATGTTTGACTACATATCTTGGCACAGTGATCACTCAATCTGACACATAAAATCAATACACATCATAATATCTTTCCCTCTTTTTAATCTGTAGGTATCCCACGAAAGACTCCAGAAAGGTAGGAGGGAGTCAAACACTGGCCTGCAAGGACGGCCGATGAAAACGGACCGGTTTGCACTCTGTATAGGAGACTCGGTAGGCATGTACCTAAGTGCATCCTGCTGCTTGTTTTGAACAGGAAGTTCTTTGGTGTACATTGGAATAAAGGGTGCGGTGGCTATAAAAGTGTGGTTCTGTCATGTGTCCCTCAGGGAAAGAGCATAAGAAGCAGCTCTGGCTCTGACCTGGGGCACCTGACACACATGAAGGGCTTTCATGGAAAGGCCAGTCCATTTCCAAAGTCAAGAACGGTGAGACAAAAAAAGAAAAAAAGAAGAAACCACCATCCTGTCTCAGATCCCTGGTGATCCGGGGGATCAGAAGGAAATGCAAGGGGCACCTGGGTGGCTGAGTAATCTGCCTTCAGCTCAGGTCATGATCCTGGGGTCTTGGGATCAAGTTCCGCATCGAGTTCCCTACAGGGAGCCTGCTTCTCCCTCTGCCAGTGTCTCTGCCTCTCTCTGTGTGTCTCTCATGAATAAATAAATACAATATTAAAAAAAAAAAAAGGAAATGCAAGAACAACATGACCTGGCTGTGTGGGTCAAACTATAGAGGCCCATCAGCTATTACCCACTGAAGCAGGGGTGAGCGCATGATGGAAGCATGCAAGAAGGCACCGGCCATGATTTCTGTGCAGAGACACACTTCAGAGTCCAGTGGAGGAAGGAACAAAAGCACAGGTGCCCACAGAGCATCTTGGACCTTGATTTTTTGACCTGGAAGAAAATTGAGGCTCTTGTGAAAGGAGCTCTTAACTTCCCTTTATTCCCAGGAAATTCCACCCTGAACTGGAGGTTACCCTTTGGAGTTTGAAACATAAACATTTAAGAGGAGTAAAGGAGGAACATTGCATAGCAGGTGGAAAATTTAGAAAGCCAGCGTTCTCCAGCATGCTAGGAGGAAGGAGAGGATCCAACGGAAGATGTAGGCTCCCCTGATAGAAATGCCCTTTCACTTGGGCAAATGCAAATTTTCAAATATGCTGCAGAGCCCCTGAGGTTCCTTGTGACTCATGCATGGGTCCACCAGCCTGGAGAGACATCGCCGCATTGTCAACCTCCACTCACTACCGACCACAAGTGTGACCACCAGTGATGTCTGGGAAGACCCTGCACCATGAGGCCTGCACCATGTCAGAGCCTGATCATTCTGGGGTCACTTGAGAAGTCACTCACTAAATGCTGCCATGTAGAGCTGGGGCATGCCCTGAGCCGAATAATGGGGCTCTGAGACAAGGTCAAGCCAACAAAACCCTCGTCTACGGAGCTGTGGTGGCAGGTCTATGGCATTATGTGCAGGTGCATTCAATGCAAAGAGTGAGCCCTAGTGTAAGTGATAGAATTGAGTTAATACTAGCGTATCAACTAAGGGACCATGTGAACCCAAGATGTTAGGAATAGAAGAAACTGGGTATGCGGACCTCTGTGTAGTATCTGCTCAATTATTCTTTTTTTAAAAAAATATTTTATTTATTTATTCATGAGAGACACAAAGAGAGAGAGAGGCGGAGACACAGGCAGAGGGAGAAGCAGGCTCCACGCAGGGAGCCTGATGTAGGACTCGATCCCAGGACCCCCCGGGGTCACGACCTGAGCCAAAGGCAGGCACCCAACCGCTGAGCCACCCAAGCGTCCCTGCTCAATTATTCTGTGCAACAAAAACTCTACTAAAACACTGTCAGAATCTGCTGAAGACCAAGAAGGCCAGGGGCGTGTGACGCATATGCAGACTGAACTCGTATGCACAGAATATTTCTGGGGAGCTGAGGGTAGAGCTGGGGAAGACACTTAGTTATCTACTTTTTCATTCCCTTTGCATTGTGTACCTCGTGCATATGTTACCCCCTCAGTAATAAATAAAATTTAAAATTCAAAAACACGAGGATAAAGGAGCTCAAATAAAACTACTGCACAACTCATGTAGAAGCAAAGTTCTGGGGAGAAAGAGAAGCAGAATCAGACAAATCTAACTGAAGAAAGAGGAGAACCACATGCCCAAACCCTGCGTTTGGGCGGTTTCTATTTTCATTGTGGCCCAAGTAGCACTTCAAATATTGTCCAGCTTCTGAGCAACAACACGATACACAATACACAATACAGCCGTCACTGGCTCCCACGGGACAGCTGGCCGAAGCCATGGGTGGCTGCCCTTTGGACACAGCAGTGGTCTCTACATCTCCTCGTACCCAGTCTCTCCCTCTGACTCACAGAGGGTTCCAGCCTGCGGATGGAACTGAGCTCTTCGGCTCAGCCAACTCTTCCTTTTGGTGGGAACGTGCTCGTTCTGGCTGGAGACCTCCAGCCATGGGACATGAGGACTCCGCACAAGAGATACCCGACGGAGGCAGCAAAAGCGACCCCACTTTGCCCCCATCCGCAGATTTCTAAACAAATCTAAAAGACAACAAGCTGGAAAATCCAGCAAAGCTGTTCACAGGAACCCACGGGTTAATTAGCAGACCAGGGTAGCAGCGTGGAGAGATCGTTACTGTGTTGTTAGCATTTCCTGCTTTAATAAGGGGGGATAAAGTCCCGAAGTCCTATTAACGGAGCATGTCATTTCATGGTGACAAGGGGCCAAGGCTTCCAGCTCTTCTCCTTGGCAGTTTTCAAAATGTTGTTGAACATGTCGCTTTGTGGGTTCACTAGCTGTTTCTTTTCTTCATTAGATTGAAACGCTGTAAAGACTTTTAACAGCATTCTAAATTTCTGGCAAGGAGCTACAGAACCAAGAACCGCTAATGTCCTCTGCTTAGAGCCTCCTCGAAATGTCAAGTGCTCTTGTGGCTTTTGTAGAAGTGGCACAGAAATCACGCTTCAAGTTTGGAGGATGTAATTCACTCCCAGGAGAGGGATGCCGCCTGGCGAGGGCTCCCGCGGGGTGGCACTCCAGCTCGGTCTCCGCCTTGGCCTACCTCTTTCTGTTTCTCTCTGTTTGGAAGGAGTAAAATCACTTCATTTCCGATCTTGTTAGTGGAACTGAATTAATGGTAACCAGAGGCAGAGATGCTAACTGTCACTACGCACAATGGGATGCGTGGATGGTCGCACCCAGTTCAGGCTGCAGGGTATGGAGACAAACCCAGGGACGTGTGAGTGCCCCACGTGGCAGGACAGTAAAGGCCTTGTGTGCATGAGGACTTCCTGGGGTGTCTGGTGAGCTGCAGGCTCCCTCCTAGACCTACTGAGTTGGGTGGTCTGGGGTGGGCACGAGAAACGTGCCACGATTCCAGGCAGACCCACCAACTCTAGTTGGGGAGGCATAAGCATGGTTGAGGACAGGAGTTATCTGTCCTTGTAGCCTGTGTCAAAGGCCTGGGGAAGGAGTCATCTGGGGTAACTGCTGAAGAATGGGTCAAGGGTTCCTACATTTCTTCCCCCAGAGGATCTGGAATCTACACGGGCCTCCACTGCAGTCCCACAAGGGAAGTTTCAAAAAGTCAGAAAATAGGACCCTTACTAGATACTTTGCAATTACAGTCATTACTTAGATTAAAAACAGGAAAAGGATTGTACCAGGCAGCAAGTCCTGCGTCCTGTCTGATGCGTGAGCTTGTGGACATTATGCCCTGGAGCACTTGCCATTCACGGTAGCTGCGCGGACACCAGCCACCTGCACAGCCGCCTCCGGTCACCCATATGTGTCTGGCTCTCGGCGGGGCTGCCTCCTGCACACAGGTTCCCTCGGTCCAGGATGCTCAAGGGGCAACCCTCAGCCAAAGAGGGGTGAGGGCTGGTGGATAAACATCCCAGCTTCCTCGTCCCTGGTGGGGTGACCCTGAGTTCACCTGAGGGTCCCCAGTGGTGATGAAGCATGGTCACCCCACCCCCACTGGCTTTTCCCTGCACTTGCCCCCCTCTCTCTCCCACGCGAGCTTCCAAAGGCCGCCGCCCAGATGAAGACCTAACCCAAGCGACCTCAGGCTGTGATTTATGGAGTAAACCAAACTCAGATTCAAGCCTCTGGTTAATAATGATGCTTCCTCCGCTGCTCCCTCTGAATTGTTTGGTTTGGTTTTTACGAATTAAGGATAAGCCAGCACACAAAAGTTATCACATTAACAGGGGATAAATCCATATGAACGGATCAGTGATAAACGATTCAAAATATAGGCTAACAGAAAAATCATATGATAATAAGAATGCAAATCCAGAGGGGGCAACTGGAGCTGGCTCTGGGCCTGTCAACCATAAAGCTAACATTTCCATTTGGTCTGCAGAAGTGACAGGTATGGTACAATTCAGAAGAAGGAGACAACCTGGGGTTCCTGGGTGGCTCAGTCAGTTGAACGTCTGACTCTTGGTTTTGGCTCAGGACATAATCTCAGGGTCATGAGATCGAGCCCTGTGTCAGGCTGTGTGCTAAGCGTGGAGTCTGCTTGAGATTCTCTCTCTCCCTCTGTTCCTCTCCCCCTCTAAAATAAATAAATAAAATCTTAAAAAAAAAAAAAGAAAAAGGAGACGACCTCTGACATCAAAGAAGAGAACTACACTCAGTGGCAATGCAAGCAATGTAAAGTCACCGATGGCATGTGTGCACAGCCGCGTGGCTGTCACTAGTAGGAATTAGATTTTGCGCATAAAAATGTTATAGAGACAGTTTGTATTCTCACTTCGAAGATGACACATTACCTTACACCTCACCCACAAATACTAATTCAAGATGGATCATGGGCACAGCTATAAAAAAAAAAAGTATAAAACTTAGGAAAAACAGGAATTTTAGAATCTCATGCTAGTCAAAGAGCTCGTAGGCCCAACACCAGAGGCACAATCCACAAAAGGAGAAAGCTGGTAAAGGGGACTTCATCAAAATTATAAACCTTTTATTAACTTTCTAAGGTACGGAGGATAAACACACAAATTAGCGACTAAGAAAAACGAATTGCAAACCATACGTGCATCGGACAAGGAACTTGTACCTAGAATATATGAAGAAGTCTCAAAACTCAACAGTAAAGAAAAAACACCAATTAGAAAATTGGCACAAAAAAAGAAAGAAAAAGGAAAATGGGCAAAATACATGATACATCTCACCAAAGAAGATGTACAGATGGCAGACACACACTGGAAACACATTCCACGTTGTCATCCATCAGGGAAACGACATTAAGCCATGATCCCCATGCACCCGTTGCCTGTAATAGAGAACAGTGACAACCCCAGATGCTCAGATGGGTCAGAAGGCCTGGACCCCTCATGCTCAGCTGGGGAGGGTGATTGCAAAATGGTACAGCTACCCTAAAAGACAGTTTGGCACTTCCTTATAAAACTAACAGGCAATGAACACATGACCCAGCAATTCTACTCAGGAGCATTTATTCCAGAGGAATGAGAGCGTATGTCCATGCGAAAGCCTGTGCTTGAATATTCACAGGGGCTTTATTTGCAATAATCAGGAACTGGAAACAACCAAAATGTTCATCAAGGGTGAGTGTTTTAAGCAAACTGAGGTCCACCCACACCTCTCCATCCCACTCAGTAATAACACGGAGCAGAGTATTGGCCCAATACAGGAATGTGGATAGATCACTGGGAAGTTATGCTGAGTCAAAAAAGGGAAAAAAAAGCCAATTTCTAAAGGTTACAGAATGTATGATTCCACGGATATGAGAAAATTACGCAAATGGAGAACCGATGACGGCATGCCAGGGTTTGGGGGCGTGGGTAGCAAAGGGAAGTGAGCCATCCTGAGGGATCCGGGTGGTGGTGAAAGCGACTTGTGTCTTGCCAGCATCCATGTCCGTGTCCCAGCTGTGACACTGTACCATAGTTTTGCTAGACGTTCCCACTAGAGGAAAATGATAAAGGATTTGCAGGATGTTTCCGTGTTACTTGTTACTTGTTACAACTGCATGTGAATCTACAATTACCTCGAGACAAAACCTGTAACCTTCAAAAATGGAGCCAAACACCCAGAGAAATTAATACATTTGAGAGAATTTCAAAATCATGTTTGTACATAAAGGCAAGTACTTTACTGACTCTCAATGCACATTATGTAACAGGAGGAAAAAAATTTTTGATGATTATGGGATTGTGTAAATAATTGCTACTTACTAGTTACAAAGATTGTTTTTAAGTATCAGCAAGGTTGGTTTTTTGTTTTGTTTTGTTTTTGTTTTTTTTTATAATTTCACCCTTAAAACTTTAGGAAGTTTCTGGAAGCCAGAAATCATTTCTACTGCTGGATTCTAGATGGATGTCTTCATTATTGGCCTGGGCTCTCTGTTCAGGGGGGTCTGGGGCACCGTGGGGTCTGCACACCGGGTTTTCCTCCACCGATTCCTGTCTGGTCCCGGCAGAGGAGCACAGGATGGAGGGATGTGTGGGTCTCACACAGCAGCCGTGACTGCCTGGAGGACGGCTGTGCTGGAGGCGCCGGGAGCTGCCCAGAATCCAGAGGGTGGAGGAGGCTATGAGCCAGAGCTGGTTCAACGCTGAGCAAGGAAGTTAACAGAAATGAGAGAGGCCCTCCCACCACAGGTAAGGAGGTGGCCCGGGCATGATGCCAGGGGCCCACACCCACGGCGGAGGGTGCATCCCAGCCAGTGTCCGCGGTCCCCCCACCTCTCAGCTTCACCCACAACCTTCAGAAAATTTGGGGTGCCTGGGTGGCTCAGCAGTTGAGCGTCTGTCTTTGGCTCGGGTCGTGATCCCAGGGTCCCAGGATCGAGTCCCACATCGGGTTCCCTGCAGGGAGCCTGCTTCTCCCCCTGCCTGTGTCTCTACCTCTCTCTGTGTGTCTCTCATGAATAAATAAATAAAATATTTTTTTTAAAAAAGAAAATTCATGACTCTGTTGTGTGGCAAGAAATGACACCCACTAGGACAGGTAAATATGCATGTTGAGGCTCCCACACACACCCGACAGTGGCGTGTGGGGTGCAGAGGGCCCTAAAGAGGTAGCAGGACGGCAAGAGGCCCCAGGCAGCAGGAAAGGGGAACACACAGTATTCCCCCAATCCAGAAAATGGAAAAGGAGGAGGGCTATGGAAAATGCCCTCTGCTCCGTCGGGCGGCTCAGCTGCCCTCCCAAAAGCAGAAATAAAAGCTCTTTGAAAAGGCAGTGATTTGCTTAGAAAACATTCATTTAAAACTGTCTTGCAATTATTAACAGTCTCCTTAGACCTGGGCAGGAGCAGGGTCCCCTCGCCTCCCATGTGTGCCTGCCTCGGGCAGAGTCTCCTCGATTTGGAGGGGAAATAAAATGAGAGTCCAAACACCGGGCTGGAAATGCACGTGACGGGAAGCAGATTGTCCCCAGATTGAGGAAACTCGGAGCCGTATGGTCACCCACCTCGGTGGCCTGCATCCTCCTCTCTCTCTCTGTCTCTCTCTCTGTCTCTCTCTCTCCCACCCTCCTCCCCATCCCTCGTACACTTGAGCTCAGCTGGGCAGCCGTCCAAATGATTCATATTAAATTCTGGCTATATTCAGCACAAAAGTCATCTAACATCAGAGGATCAAAGTTACATCAACCAACAAGCGCTGGGGAATTGATAAGCAGCTAAAATTAGGTCATCGCATAGCAGCAGCTTTTGATGGATGAAGTGAAATTTAGCCGCAGGTTTGCTATTTAAAGATCCGTTACAGATCTCTTCCTGTAGTGGCGATGAACTCACAACACAGAACCGGGCCTCTGATGAAATGTTTAATCATCCGCGTCCGCCCGCTGACCGTGGCACAGATTTACAGGTTCCTTAGGAGGAGGCTGGGCTCTCCGGCCGAGCGGCGTAAATAAGTGCATTTTCGTTCCCGTGTCCAGAACCTAACAGAGGCGATTTCTCCCTCCTCCCGGCGGGATTCTGCAACGTTATTTTAATCACTTTTAAAAGCCTTCTGTCAAACACTTCAGCCTGCAAAGCCTGACCCGGCTCCACGCTTCAAAATTCTTCATCTACTTAAAGCAAGCACCGGGCTCGACGGCCGGGCCTTCCTCAACCTGCCTCGGTGGCCTCATTTCTGTTCCCTGACACTTTATTTTTATATATTTATTTACTGTCAAAATGGAACCTTTATTTATTTTATTTTTGGTATTACTATTGTTGGTTTCAGGGGTAGAATTCAGTTATTCATCAGTCGCATGTAACACCCAGAGCTCATCACAAGTGCCCTCCTCCACGCCTGTCACCCGTTACCCCATCCCCCCCACCTCCTCCCCTCCAGCAACCCTCAGTTTGTTTCCTATGATTAAGAGTCTCTTATGGTTTGCCTCCCTCTCTGATTTCATCTCTTTTTATTTTTCCCTCCCTTCCCCTATGATCCTCTGTTTTGTTTCTTAAATTCCACATGAGTGAACTCATATGATATTTGTCTTTGTCTGATTGACTTATTTCACTCAACATAATATCCTTTGGTTTCATCCACGTTGTTGCAAATGGCAAGATTGCATTCTTTTCGGGGTGCCTGGGTCAGTTAGGTGTCTGCCTTCAGCTCAGGTCATGATCTCAGGGTCCTGGGATCGAGCCCCACGTGGGGCTCCCTGCTCAGTGGGGAGTCTGCTTCCCCCTCTCACTCTGCCCCTCACGCCTGCTCATGCTTTCTCTCCTGCTTGCTCACTCTGCTCTCTCTCAAATAAATAAATAAATAATCTTTTTAAAAATTATTTCATTCTTTCTGATGGCTGAGTAATATTCATATATATCTATATATATATCCCATATATATGGATATATATATATCCCCACATATATATGTCATATATATATATATCCCACCTCTTCTTTAGCCATTCATCTCTCAATGCACATCTGGATTCTTTCCATATGTGGGCTATTGTGGACATTGCTGCTATAAACATTGGGGTGCAGGTGCCCCACTGTATGTGTATCCTTTGGATAAATACCCAATTGCTGGGTCATAGGGAAGCTCTATTTTTAACTTCTTGAGGAGCCTCCATACTGTTCTTCACAATGACTGCACCATTTCACATTCCCACCAACAGTGCAAGAGGGTTCCTTTTTCCACATCCTCTCCAACATTTGTTGTTTCCCGTCTTATTAATTTTCCCCATTCTCACTGGTGTCAGGTGGTATCTCATTGTGGTTTTTATTTGTATTTGCCTGATGCCAAGTGATGTAGAGCTTTTCCTCATGTGCTTGTTGGCCATGTGTGGGTCTTCTTTGGAGAAATGTCTGTTCATGTCTTCTGTCCATTTCTTGATTGGATTATTTGTTCTTTGGGTGCTGAGTTTGTTAAGTTCTTTATAGATTTGGGATACCAGCCCTCTATCTGATAAGACATTTGGGGAGTCAGCCATTCACAACATGAACACCTGGACCTGGACCTCAGAGTGTTCACTCTTGGCTATGTTTCTGTAACAGATTTAGCATGGGTTCCCCCAGAAGCCACCCTTGTATAACATTCAGGAGAATGTTGTTCCCAGAGCTGGGGTGGGGGAAGGGCGAGACAAGGAAATGAGAAGGACCAGGAAGGGAAGTATTACTTCCCCAGGATAACTGGACCTAATCCCAGTCAGGATGGGAGGTGGGTGCCAGGGTGGAATGTGGAGGCCGCCCAGGTGTGTACAGGAGATGCAGGTGCAGGAGGCTGGGCATTAGCAGGTACGTGCTGCCTGGGAGCAGGGGCGTGCAGGGGGCTTGCTGGCAGCCCGAGCCACTACATCCAAGAGTTCACGTTCAGGAGTGCTTTTCCAAAGCTTAGAGCTGAGCCCCAGGTTAGGGGAGATGGGACCCCCCCACCACCACCACCAAGCTTGGAGTCTAGGTGGCAGGCACCTGCACACAGCAGGTGCCTCAGGGCATCCCACCAGAGATGACGTGGCCATGTGTGGGCCCGTCAACCAGAGGGCCTATTGCTTGGGGCCAGTGAGCTGCCACCCTAAAAATTACACCAGGTGTCATTATTAATCACCATTGCCCACCAGTTAGATTGTATCAGGATGGCTCTGGAAGTCATGGTGGCAGATCATATCTTCCAAAGAGGTGACCCACCCCACCAGCTCTTCCTATGGCGTGACGACAGCTTCCTCTAGAGAGGTGTGTCCTAGACTCTCTTCTGGGGTGGGCTGTGTCCCTCCCAAATTCCTCTGTTGAAGCCCTAACTCCCAGGACCTCGGAACGTGACTGTGTTTAGAGACTGGGTCTTGTTTAAACGGGGCTGTTAGGATGAGCCCCAATCCAAGATGACTGGTGTCCTTATGAAGAAAGGAAATTGGGACACAGATAACACGTAGAGAAAAAACCACGTGCAAACACGGGGTGCAGATGCCACCCACGTGCTGACCGATGAGCCTCAGAAGCAGCCAGCCCTGCTCACGGCCTGTGTCTAAACCTCCAGACTGCAGGCTGGGAGGCGCTGACCGTCTGTGGTTCAAGTTGTCTTCTGAGGCACCCTGACTCGGCCGCGCCAGCACACTCCTCCTCACCCTGGGCACATCTGTCCCTGCCAGCAGAATGTAGTGCCAGTGACACTGTGTGACTGCAGGCTGTGGGTCAGGCTCTGACTCTCATGGATACTTGCCCTCCACCCCTGGTCCCCCTGGCTGCATGGGGGACCCCAGCTGGCCAACATGGGGGGACAACAGAGGGACCAGCTCTGAGCCCCCAGCCAACAGCCGGCATCAATCACAAGATGCATGGGGGAGTGAGGCTTTGGGGGGACCCCCCAGGCCCCAGGCTCAGGGTCCTTCAGTTAAGGTTCCAGGCACGGTGGAACAGAGACAACCCCCACCCCCCCGCCCGCGCCTTGTCTGAGTCCCCAGCCCTCCCAATCCAGGAGCGTAACAACGAGCGGCTCCACACTCTGTTTCTGGGTAACTGGGACAGTCTTGAACAGAAGCTAGTGTTGATCCTCGGTTTATCAATATAAAAACTAAGAGGAAGACAAAGTCAATGACTTCTCAAGGTCGCATCTTGAGAAAATGGTAGACATGGGCAAGTGGCCTCCCTGTGCTGAGCAGATTACAGGGACAGAAACGCGCTCAGCCATCGGCGGCACAGACACAGCCCGCAGAGGCCCCTGGTGTGTGCACGCAGGGTGTCCACCTGCCACGACGACTTGCCCCGCCCCCCCAAGACCATGTAAGCAAATCCGTTGGATAAATTCCAAAGGTGGCGTGTTTATTGAAAACATTTCCCCCCAAAGAGATGGCCAGCACCGGTGCTCTGCTAACAGCATCAGACCCCTGTGCCAGCACAGTCTTGGCAATGTTCCGGGGTTTCTGATAACTGGCAACGCTTTTAGACCTTTCACAATTATCTTTAAAACCTGATATAATATACTTAAATCAGTATATGCTGAATTATAACTTTGAAGCTTTATCTGTTGTCCTCATGCTGGGAAAGGCAAGAGAAGCAGCATAATTATACCCGTTTCCTTTTTCTTGCTCTCTCTGCATCTCTAAATTCTTGCTAATTATATAATTATCTCTAAATTGTCATGCTGGAGCATTTGCATCCTGCTCCCTATCTGGAATTTCCACACACACACACACACACACACACACACGCTGCCTGTGCTTCTATATTTAAGCAGACTCGGTGCCCGCCGCCAGTTCTCGGGACCCAGCTTCCGAGCCCGGTGGCTCGCACAGGGTCCACCTCCAGCTGCTGGTTGGCAGGGCCCTGGTGCGACATTTTCTCAGTCCTTGTTTGTTTGCTGTTTCCTTGCTACTGACCCTTTGGCAGCCTTGGTACCATCACACCTGCCTTCAGGTGTTTCTTATACACACGTTTTCTTACCTCCGACTTTCATGGAGATGCACGGGTCGGGGATATTCTTTGGCTTCTAGCAGTTCTGAGTGTGGGTTGTACACCTGTTCTGGGTTTAGCAGAACCTTTGCGGGTTCTCTTTTGATCACTCCGAGTGGCTATGCGGGCGCTGTTGGTGGTGGCCCAGTCGCAGTGGAGGAAGGGTGCCGGGAAGGGATGGGCAGTGAAGCAGGAATGTCTTAAGTCTAGGTTTGGCCCCGTGGCCACGCACTGCACCCCGGGGTTACTTTACCCAGATGACAGGGTCACCCGTGTACCGCGAACCTGAGCGGTCTGCTGTGCAGACTGTCCTTGCCTCTCCGTCTCTAGGTCATCCTGAAGTCGGCCGGTCGACTCGGAGTCAGGGAAACCCTTCCTGCAGAGGGCCGTGGAGTGGACGGCAAGCACTCACCTGCCAGTCTCCACGTCTCGTGTTGTTTCTGCTCCTGCTGCTGGAACAGCTTGGCTGAAAGCTCTCCAGGGGAAAATCATGTCCTTGTTTCAGTTCTTGCCAGCGACCCACTTAAGGGTCACCATTTGTCTCCTACGATATAGCAGCTTAGCTCATTAAAAAAGATTAACCTTGGATAGAAACAGACTGCGTGCGTGCAAATTATATGAAACAGTGACTTGCACTGTGGCACAGAGGGCGGCCTAAGGGACTGTGAACAGCTGCACAATCCCCAGGGCCATTCCACCGGGATGAGGCCACTGATGTCTGGGGTCCAGGGCATTTCTGTGGCTCTGGATGCACATTACTACCCCCTGAGCCACCTGCAACCCCAAGCAGATCACAGCATGATCTTAGGGCATGGGACTACTGCTGGAAGTTTCCATAGTTCCCAGAAGATCTCAGTGAGTGGCTCGGGTCTAGAGTCCGGGTCTGGACTGAACATGTGGCCTTTGGTTGGTGATCAGAGCCTGCTTTCTCCTGGAGTAAATGTGACCATGAATTCAGATGAAGTCAAACACACTTGTCTTCTCTGGCCACAGGTGCTAACAAAAAGTAACAAATCAGGGGAAACATCTTATTTGGGAAGAGTCCTCAAAAAGCATGTTTTTTCCCCTCTGTGCCCCAGTGGTCTAGGCAATCTTGCACGTTGGCTACTTCTGGACTTACTCTGGGGGCATTAGAACTACACACAGCCCCCATGCCTCAGGCTGACCCAGGTGTGCAAGGACACCTCTGGGTTCCAAGTTGGTTCCAATGGCCCCACCACCCCTTAGGCTACCTAGGATGGTCAGAAGAAACTGCACAAGGACCATTTAAAATTCAAAATATTCGTTCATTCAAAGAGTCACTGAGATCATACTCTGTGCCTAGCACCACGCTAGGTACTTAGGACAGGGCTGTACATATAAGGACATGGTCCTTGCCATCTGGTCTTTGTTATATCACATCCCATTACACATGACCATTTTATATCTGCACTGTCATATGTTAACATTATACAGGACTATATTGTAGATAATCTATTATTATATACGACTACCTTATAGTCTATATTATATATTACATATGACTATATTACAGTTCTTATTATATTATATATGACTATGAGTCCTTACCAATATCATACTATATTAATTTCATTATATGTGACTATATTATAGTCATTATGTTATATTATATTTGACTTTATAGTCCTTATATTACATTATATATTATATATGACTATATTATAGTCCTTATTATATATTATGTTATATATGACTATATTCCAGTCCTTATTATATTATATATTATATATGACTATATATTATATATTACATATGACTACATATGACTATAATAGTCCTTACTAATATTATACTATATTAATTTTATTATATATGACTATATTATAGTCCTCATTATGTTACATTATATTATATTTGACGGCATTATAGTCCTTATCATATTACATTATCCATTATATATATTATAGTTCTTATACATTATCCATGACTATATTATAGTCCTTATTAATTATATATTATATGTGATTGTATTATAGTCCTATATTTTATATGAGACTATATTAGAGTCCTTAGTAATATTATATTAGTTTTATCATATATGACTATATCATAGTTCTCATTCTACTAGTCCTTACTAATTACATACATTGTCTTTACTACATTCTCATAAACATAATAATTGAAAAGAGTAGACATGTTATGAGTGAGACAAACAGGCGGCTGAGACACAAAGTGGGGAGGTTACTTTAGAGGAAAGATGGGAGCGGGTGACCTCTGAGCTGACCTGGTAAATTGAAGGCGGCAGGTGACAGTGGTGACAGGGAGGCTGTCTTGGGCAGAGGCATCAAGAACAAAGGTGGTGACATCAGGTCTTAGGGTAACCCCGACTGCCCCTCGGGGCATACCCCTCGTTCTTCTCTGCTTGCCCCCCCACCCTGGGAGGCCAGACCTGGGCCACGAGGGGTCACAGACAGACCCACGTGGCAGGGACGGACGCCCCCAGGCAATGCCGGTGAGGACCTTCCAGGCACCACCACACCAACTTGGAAGCAGGTCCCCCCCAAAGCTGGCTGACCCTGAGCCTGGGGACCCCCTAAACCACACCTGGGGGCCCGGCCCACAAACTCTCTGAGGCAATAACCGTTCACGCTCAGGCTGCTGCATCTGCTGTTGTGCGCTCTTTGATTTCTGTGATTTGTCCTCCCTGCTCCCTACAGCCTGGCCCCTCTGGCTCCTGCACGTGTCCCCATCACCTTCCGGGCCCTTGTTTCCTGGCACCACGAGATGTCCCGGCCCCTGGCCTGCACTGAGCCCTGCTGCGCTGGAAGATGGTGTGTAGGATGGCTGGCTGGGACCGGGGTGCTCACTCCTTTGGGGGGGCCCTGCTTTCCGGGTTCCTGGCTTCCCGGGGACCTGCATCCCTGTCTGCTTTCATCCATCCATCTGTACGTGGACCAAAAGCAATGAGTTTTTGCTGACACCTGGGATCCCATCCGTCATGCCCTGCTGTGTCTGCAAGCCCTCTGGGACCGGGACCCCTGTCCCCAGCTCATGGCCACCTCCTGGGTCCTGTGGTGTAATGGCCTATGGCCCCGGCTGGCGCTCTGGGGCAGATGCTCAGCCTGTCTGCACCTGCTTGCCCCCTGCCCCTCTTCCTGCCGTCCTGACCTCCTGGGTCCCCAGGCCAGAGGGGAGATCCTGACCAGCCTGTTGGGTTTTTCTTTCTTTTCTTTTTTTTTTTTTTTGGTTACTTGAGAAAAAGTATGCATAATATAAAATTCACCATTTTAAGAGAGAGATTGCAAGCAGGAGATGGGCAGAGGTAGAGGGAGAGAGAGAATCCCAAGCAGACTCCCCGCCAAGTGCAGAGCCAGACCTGAGGCTCCACCTCACGATCCTGAGATCATGGCCTGAACTGAAATCAAGAACTGGATCCTTAACCCCCTGAGCCCCCCAGGCACCCCAGTGCTAATTATTGTAAAGTGTACAATTCAGGGGCTTTGCGTCTATTTACCATGTTGAGCAACCATCACCATCATCTGATTTCAGAATATTTTCATCACCCAGAAAGGAAAGTCCATATGCCGTGAGCAGCCCTGCCGCCCTGGAGGTCGGGCTCGCGTGCTCACCCAGAGGCCTTGGGGTGGGGGGGGGGCGGCGTACACTCAAGTGGGTGACGTGGACTGGCCGCCGTGTCCCACACACACCTGCTAGTCACCTGGGATTCTCCCGTCGCAGATCCTTACATCTGTCCTTCTGTCCTTATCCACCCACACAGATGTCAATGCCATGGACTCTAGTTGTCAGTAGTTCATCACTGCCCACTTGTTTGAGGTTGGGGGGGGGTTGTAGGGATACCTTGTCACCTGGCTTTGCTGCCCATGCTGTCCACGGGACTCTGAGTTTCCCTGATTGCTCTGTTTTTGAGTTGTTGGGGTGGAGGTGGGTGGGGAGGAGAGGGTGGGAGAGAGCAGAGCCTGCCTTTATGAATCCTCAGTTAAGGCATCTCTGTGACTTTCCCATGGCCCCTGAGCCACAGGGCTTGGAGTTCACCTGGCACCTCTCCTGGGAAGTGATTGAAGTCATTAGGAAAAGGTCAAGTTGTTTTTAAAAACTATTTTTTCTCTTAAGATTTTATTATTTATTTGAGAGAGAGAGAGTAGGAGAAGGGGCAGAGGGAGAGGGACGAGCAGACTCTACACTGAGCATAGAGCTGGACACAGAGCTCGATCTCAGGCCCCTGAGATCATGACCTGAGCCAAAATCAAGAGCTGAATAACCAACTGAGCCACCCAGGCACTCCAGAAAACTCTTTTTAAGAAGGAAAGAAAAGGTATAATATGGCTTATAAATATTTGTTCTTAAAATGCTTAATTTTTAAAGGCGATGTAATGCTACCTGGAACCTTAATAAATGTGCAACTCTTCAGTATCCAATGACCCGAACAGATGTGGGTATGTGAGCGTGTATGGGTCTACAGCTCTTGGTAGCTCAAATACAGGGCTTGAGAGCTGCTTTTTAGAATGTCATTTATCAAATAGGAACTTTTATGGTGAGTTGTGTCTTCCCTTGACTGTCAGGACAGAGCCAGCTCTCAGGTTTGTGTGCTAGCTGATCGATGGGCTTCCATGCTTGGAAACGGCTGCTGGCATTTGAAGCAGAGGCAGTGCACACTTGTCCCAGCTCGCAGGTGACACGGGGTGAGCACAGAGCAGGGCTGTGGACAGGGCAGTAGGTCAGGAACAAGCAGCACCCCTCCTCTGCTGACAGGACCACAAGATCACCCAGAAAAATGCAGGGGCCCCTGCTCATGTTGTGTTTGGAGTATTGTTAAGATGCCCCTGCTTCTCCTTCCAGCGAGGCTGCATCTCACCTGCCCTTGGGCAGTCCTTCTGAAAACCTTTCTGGTAATGAGCTCTCTTAGCTCAATTAAAGTATGCCACCTTCGGAGGTGAGCTTTCGGAGCGAGTGCGAATGGATTGGCTCCAAACACTGGACTGTCAAGCCTCATGTTGCCCTCAAATTCTCAGGAAACCTACATTCTTCCTCACAGTTCTGAAATGTCACTGGGCACAGAGCTCGGGACCTCCAGACAGACTGGACAGCTGATGCAGCCCTCTGTAGATGCAACAGCTCTGAAATCACACCAGAGCTAGTCAAGGGGTGTGTGCACACTGCCCAAGCACAGAGCAGACGGAGGATGTTGCATCTCGGAGTAACTGTGCCTAGAAGACCAGGAGTAAGAGCAGCACAGAGAATGAAGCAAAGCACTCTCAAAAACAGTGAGGCTAATTTTACAGTATGTATGCAGTTTTGGTGTTTACCTCTTTCCCTATTTACTTATATCTGAATTGGAGTTATTTGTGGTAAGGGAATATTTACCTACCGCAAAGAAACCTGTATCAGAGATGGATGACAGCAGCCCAAAGAGGCAGACAGACAAGTCACTCCTCAGGGGGATGCAACAGGGTGGGGTAGAGGCTTAGTCTATGAGCCTGATGTTGTGTCTTATGCACTCACAAATATCTGCTGCCTACACACATTTTGCTAATTCATGGAAAATCAGAGATCTGAGCAGGAAGTATTTGTGAGTATAGTATACTGAAATCTGTAAGATGGATGGATGGATGGATAGATGGATGGTGGATGGATGGAGTAATGGTAGATGGATAGAGAGATGGATGGATGGATGAATGGGGATGAATAGAGAGATGGAAGGATGGGTGGATGGAGTAATGGTAGATGGATAAAGGGATGGATGGATGGATGGATGGATGGATGGATGGATGGATGGACTGACATGTCATAAAGCAGATGTAGCAACATGTTAACTGCATAATCTGGGTGGTAAGGATATCAGTGGTCCCCACAGAGTTCTTTCAACTTTTCCATATGTTTGACATTTTTCATAATGAAGTGTCAGAGAGAAAGCTTGTGGCCGAATGTTCTTCACAGCTTTGTCCTTACCAAACTCAAGGAGCTTGTTAAAAACAAACTCCTGAACCCACCAGGCCCACATCTGAGTTTCTGGGAGGGAGGCCAGAGAGACTGCATTTGCACAGCTCTGCTGCAGATCTTGTGAACCTGGGGTGTTAAAGACACTGCAGAGAACTCTCCTCAGGAAAGCTCATCCCAACATAACCAGGCACAGCTCTGCCTCTCACCTCATGAACCTACAGCAGCTGCCTCGAAAGAGTGGCTGCAGGTCTGACACCCTGACTGCCATGCTGGCACCCAGATTGCCAGGATCCAGGACGGCAGAAGCGTTCACCTTGAATATTTGGTGGTTTGATGGTGGGACGGCAAAGTAGACCTAAGGTGGCCCCATAGCCACGTGTGTGAATTAGCACCATGACCTGGCCCCCAGAAAACATCCTGACAACGCTCAGGCCCCTCACCCAGACCCTGTGGCTGACCCTCCAGAAAAGATGCATAAAGAGGCAAAATGCTGGTTTGGGTCTGTATTCAGGAATGTTATCCTGCATCACTCTGAGGATCAGCCGTCTCACGGGCAAGGCCAGGAGCAAAATGGGAATGTGGGGCCTGTTGCTCAAAAATCATTAAGAATTTCAAAGTGGTAACAGCAGAATGTGAACACCAGCCTTGGCTGCTTCCAAGCCTAGGGCTCTGAGGCCAGCCCCCCATGGTGTGTATTATGGGAGCTCCAGCCACTAGGCCAGTCACAAGGCTCATAAACGTTTTTGTTTTTGCAGTCAATTATCTGGTCCAAAGTGATCACATATCCCCACTACAATCTCCAGGAACACACCTATTTTTCCTCATTAAGTCTTCAGCTCCACGGAAAGCTTATTTTTCACATCACGTGCGATGAGTGATTTACTGGGGCACTGAAAACATATCTATTGACTATCAAGGATGCTTCTAGGTCCTGGAGCGACAGTGAGAAGAAGCAGAGTCTTCCAGGGAAGCGGACAGAGAAGGAAAGACACAAGTCTGATGAGCAGACAAGTCCCTGTGAGCCGTGCAGGGACAGTGGGCGCCCCAGTGGCTGGACGATGGCAGTCTCGAGGGGCCGGCCCCAGGACTTCCCAGCATCTCATGATTCCTGAGCTCTCTTGCTATTACTGCTGTTACTGCGTTCACTTTATTTTGAAGAGGTTGATACCTGCAGGCAGCACAAAACTTCACGGTAAGCAGACGGTGTCAAGCCCTGGGCTGTAGGATGACCTGGACGTCTGAGCCACTGTGGTCCTGCTGTCATCCCTGTGCCTGAGGGTGCGCCCCATGGCTGAGCCTGGCAGGTTGCTAATCCCAGCTCTCTCTGTCCTCAGGAAGGACACCCCCGAGTTGCTGTCCTCCGCTAGGGTCAGGGCTCCGAGGGCAGCGGGCTTCACATGCCCGCAGTGTGGCTGGGGGAGCATGGCCCTGTCTCAGCACCTCGCTGTCTCCCACCCCTCACACCACGGGGTGCTTCTGGAGTCGTTCCTCATGTGAGTACCTGACCAATCATCATGTCAGGGTCCCCTTATGAGCAAAGTCAGAATCAGAGGGTGTGAGAACAGCACCTGCAGAAAGGAAGTGGGGAAGAAGCCAAGGAGGAACAAACAACACCAAAGGGAAAGCCAGGGGATGATGCCTGGAGGACACCAAGGAAGAGGTGGTCAGCAGTGAGGGGACACCAGCGAGGGTGGCAGTGAGGGTCCCCGTGATCCCTGCCTCAGGTTATACTAGGGACACCATATGACTGGCTGTAATGAAGTTAAGAACGGGGTCCCGCTGGCCTTCAGAAGAACCCAGACTCCATGAGGACGAGCTCCCCTTGCACACGCAAGTGCCAGGCTGCCCTAGAACCTGTGCATCTCCCCATCAGTCACTGGGGCCGCAAGTGGTGTCACAGCATCTCACACTGTGCGTCTCCCACCTCAGAGCCCAGAGGACAGGAGAGAGCAGCCCCATGGCCCACAAGCGAATTATGGTCATTTCCATCATCCCTCTCACCGGTGAGGCCAACCCCACGGGAGAAGTTCTCCCCAGGACTTCGCAGATGCACCGGTGACCTTGAGCCTTCGTCCTTTCCTTAGACCAGTTTTAATGGGGTGGAGGGAGAGGGGGAAGAGGGATGGGGTGCATTTCTGGCACCAGTAGACAAGGCTGGTTTTCGGATCCTTTCCTTGGCCCGCAGTGCTACTCATCCCTCCGAATTAAGGTTCACGCCAACACCCCTCCCGCTAGCTCTCAGCCTAGAAATAACTTATCCTCACAACACTCAAAAACATATCATTAAAAAAAAAAAAAAAAAAACCATATCATTCCGCCTTCCCGACCTCATGCCCCCCACACACTCATCAGGAACACCACAGGAGAGGAAGACAGCTGGATGCCCCCGGCTCACTCAGGATCTCCAGAAATTTAAACCGCGTGGGGCAGGCGTGCAAGGTGTGCACTGGTGAGGAACACGGGAGGCACCAAGAGATCTGAATACACAAACCATGTCCGAAAGGCCGCACGATCCTCAGGTATAGACCTAAGCATAAGCAGATGAGCTACCGGCAGGTACGGGGGGCGGGAATTACCACCACCGCTGTTAGAAACGCAAAGTGGGGCTGCAGCTGGCTCTGCGCTGCCCACAGTCCATGCTTATCAGGCGGTTCAGGTGAGGTGGTGTGTTGGGGAGGACAGTGGGGGAGGCTGGGAGGCCGCCGGTGGCGTTAGGGAGGACGCCCGTGCTCAGTGACCTACATTCCCTCTCTGCACCTGCCGCTCCTGGGAGGTGGGAGTGATGGCAACTGGGCAAGTGGGCTTGGCAAGATGCAAAGGGGTCACGTGGTTAACCCACGGTGGGCGGCAAGCCCGGCACCTGGACCAGCGAGGGACCGGCTCTGACCACTGGCTTACCCCTCACCCCCACCCTCCCCCATCCACAGGAAACAAAGAAGAAAATCATCCATTGCTTTGTGTTCTTTGCAAACACCCACTGACCACGTACATGCTGGAGGAGACTCCCTGTCCGTGCCGGATGGAAAAAGCACTAGCCGTGGAGGCACGCGTGGCCTCCGTGGAGGACAGAGCGAGTGAGGGAAGGCTCCTGGCACGCCAGCGGCGCCCTTGCTTCCCTGCAGATGCACAGAACCCCCGGCCTCCTTCTCCTCTTTCTAGAACTGCCGGCCATCTGCTGCAGAGGAAAACTGCTCCCTCTGCGGATGGCAGAAGGGCATCGAGCTCACAGCAGTGGGTCTCGATAGAGCGTGGAGCCAATTCGTCCTGCAGAGAATCACGCCAAAGCTCCAGGTCGCTCAGCGAGGAGGCTAAACACCAGCAGTGAGCACCTGACACCTGATGACGTCTGTGGAGGAGTCACCCTTGGTTGAGCCCCGGGCTGTACACCTTCCACTTCCAGAAATGGGACTGCCGCTTCCTCTGAGTCACGCTAAGAAAATTGGGGTCTCCGGATGTGACCAACTAAGCCTTTCAGATTGGAGACCATGCCGCACCTGCGCGGCCACATTTCTCAAGACTGGGTGCCGCGTGGAGGTGAAGGGACAGCGGTGTCCCCGTGCAACGCAGACCTCACTGTGGCTCCGTGAGCACTAACACACAGCCCAGGAGCCACTTATTTTGATGCGTACTCAATGCCTGACATTTTTAGCACAAAGAAAAGCACTTCTAGTTATCTGGGGGCCGGGGGGGTAGCCCTCCCAAAGCCAGGCGTGCCGTGGGCAGCGAGCGCCAGGCGTCCCCCACCTCCACGGCTCTCCGAGGTGTCCTAGCGAGGGCACGGCCAGGAAGGGCAGGGCGTTGACACCCCAGCCTGAGCCCTGCTCTAGAAAACCCGAAAGTCCCTCTCACCTTCCAGGGTGGTCGAGATTTTGCAAGTCGGAGGATGGGGCGGGGATTCAGGTGCCGGTAAAGTCCGAGGTCGAGGCTGGACACACCGCATTTCAGAGCATCCTCCGTGGGAGATGTCCCCCATCTGGGGGCAGGGGGGTTCCGGTGGACGCCCCTTACCGTGTGTGCAGCATCTACGTTGGCGAAAGACAAAACTCCACCAAGTACGTGTGAAAAATCTGATGGGATTTTGTCAAAGCGGGTTCACGAACCCAGCCGTGTCCCATCCCACAAGCAGAGCGATGGTGTATTGAGTTGTAGGAAGTGAAGATTTTTATAGGCAGGAGGGGGGGTGGGGGGTGGGGGGCCCGGAAGTTGTTAGCAGGAGTGGAGAAAGCATTGTTTGAGGCCAGGACATCTTTTGGGGGGCCTGAGGGACATGATGCAGAGCTCTTACCATTCAGGTGACCTCATCAGGGCTGCTGGGGTGGGGGAAGGATGGATGTCTGATTGTTAAAAGGCCACATTCCCGGGAGAGCTCAAAACTGTAATCAAGGCTGGGTTCGCCGTCCCAGGGAGCCAATGAGTCCGTTTGAGCTTGTTCTTTCTTGACAACGTGTGTGAGGCAAGAGGAAGCTCCTGCCCAGGAAAGAAAGAGGCGTCGCCAGCTTTGAGGACAGACACTGAGCAGAAGGAAGCGCCCCGGCCGCCTCAGCCACGGCCACTGCCGCCTCCAGGCCTCGCCTGGGCAGGAAGCCTGGGAGCAGGTCACAGGGGCGGGGGGGGGGGGGGGGGGGGCTGGGGGGTCCGCAGATGCTCATCCCAGAGACCCTGACCCCGAAGCTGGACTTCCAGCCAGGAGGGGACCCAGGACTGCCCTCCCTGCCAGCAGGAGGCTTCACGAATACAGCTAAAACCACAACCAAGAAGGAAGGTCTGATTGTTCCAGTGAGTTCCATGTGCATCCTGAGTTCTCTCTCTCTCTCTCCCTCTATCCTGTCTTACACCAGATGGGGGCTCCACTCAGAAAACAGAGGAGGTGAGGAAGAGCGGGGAGGCTCTGGGCTCCGCCGTTCACACGCAGTGCACCAGCCATGTCCCACGTGTGTTCGGGGAAGAAGCCAGGGCTTTGCAGTGGGAACCTGAGAGTGCGGGACGGGCGTGTGATCTCCAGGACACTTCTCACCCAGGGCCAGACACGGGACCATGTGTCAGGGTCCAGAGTCCTCCTGGATGGGGAGAGGCGGTCGCCGTTCCCGCAGACAGCCCTCGTTGGGACCTTCCCCTGCTGCTCGCCACTCGGTGGTGACATTGGCCACTTGCAGATGTAGAGTCTCATGTTCCCCTCCCAGCAGCAAAGGTGACTTTCTTTTGTGATGCGCCCCACCTAGAATTCCTCCACGGGGCTCAGTTCACAGTAACACACCCCAGACCCAAGACGAGAAGGCAAATCTGCCGCGTCCACCTCTCCTCTGATTCGGTGGCTGGAAGGAAGGTGGGTCAGCTATTGCGCCGAGAGCGCTGAGGGCCCCGGGGTGGGGGTCCTTCTCCCTCCTCGAAGGGCACGGGGACGCGGACTCCAACCTCAGCTGCTAGACACCCGCTTCCCTTTCAAATGGGCCCGACGAAGCCCGCCCCCCACCCCCGTGCCGAGAGTGGCTCCCCCGTTGCCACACCGTGTAGGACACTGGGGCCGTCCTGGCGGGGAGGGGGCAAGACCCCCTCGGGCCCCAGGGCTGGCAGCCTCGGCTGGGGCCTGGTTTTTCTAATCTAAATTCTCCTTTCTTATTCTATTTTGAGATGCTCTCTGGGATTTCAGGAATGCTAAGACGTGCCAGTTGTGAAAGGCCGAGTACACGCTGATCACACAGGCGCACGTGGGTGGAAGCCAGTCACGCGTTAGGCCCCCAGGCCTTGGGGCGGACGCCCGGGGGGCCCGGGACGGAGGGCTGTGCGCGGGCGCAGCAGATGGCTGGATGCGGGCTAGCGGGGTGGGCGGGGGGGGGGGGAGGCCCTGGGTGACCCCGTCATGCGGAGGAAGGTCAGCCTTTAATGAGGGCAAGCCCCCAGGGGTGACGGTAAGTAGGACAAGCAGCCCGGCAAGTGGCAACCAGTGTGTGCTTGGCATCGCCGCAAAGCTACAAAGTGCCGCCCTGAGATTTCACAGTCGCTAGTGGCAGCCCAGGACTGGCCCAGCCGGGTCCCCTCACTAGGAAATTGGTCACAACTCCACACACCCTTACTCCCGAGCTTTTCCACACATTTAGAGATGTTTTGCGTGTTCTTCGGCCACCCTCCCCCCATGAGGTTGTGTAGTACATTTCTGGATTCTTCTTAACCTCTTAGCTTGTAGAAAGGCCCTTTCCATCTCTAGTGGCCCAGCCTGGCATGGCTTGGGCATCAGTTTGACTGGGGTGGGGGCAGATTATCAGATTAAAACTGAATTGAAAAAAAATTAAAAAATAAAAAAAAAACTGAATTGAGCAACAAAGAAGGTGGCATTTTGCGTTTTCTTGGCTTAAGGACAAACAATAAAATCTGACTGGATAATGTTTGATGACGTTCCAGGTTTACTTGGTCAGACACCAAACAAAGAGGCATAAATGGAAGTCCTATCCACGCTCCACTGCCACGAGAGCCACGCAGTGCCAGCCTGGTCCTCGGTGTCCACGTCACGGCGGCCACCCCTGAGTCCCGGGACGGATAGAGGTGACAGCAGACCGGCCACGACTCCCTCGGGCAAGCGGTTAAGAGGGTTTCTCTTCAAAACGTTCGCATGTTGATGAGACAATGAGTCAGGAAGTGATCGGATTCAACTTGCCTGAAGATAAGCTGCTGGAGATTTTCAAATTGGAGTCTGGCACCCTGCGTATATAAAAAAGTCACTGACTTGTGTCTATTCAGAGCTATGAATTTCCATGTTACTAGAGTTTCTTCTTTCTTGACAGAGAAAGTGCTAAATATTTAAAGGCTTAAAGTGGCCAGGAAATTCATAAGCTCACATTCAAAAATAATTTCATTCCGTTCTAAAATTAGAGGTGGAGAAAGTCAAGAGAATCAAAACAAGTTGTTACAATGAGGACTTAACGTTGGATCGAGCCTTGGTGCCCTTTCCTTCCAAATCCGTTTTCATTGATTCTTGATAAGCCCCAGCCTCCCACCAGAACACAGGTTATAAAGGGGGTCCCAGAGGTGGGACCACTTTCCCAGAATACTTCTCACCGTGGCGGCGGGGAAGGGGCCTGGGCCTGGGAGCCTCTTCCCCCATCGGAATGCAAATTGCCATTCTGGGAATGTCAATTGCTGCGTGGCTGATAATTTTATGCTTTTGCCATTGGAAGAAGCATTCAGGAAATGTGCCTCAGGCATATTTAGTTTGTTGAAAAACTAAGAATGTCACATATATATGGTTTGGCCACCTACTTGGCACTGGGAACTTAATATAGCATTGTTATTTTTCTACAGAGCCAGAATGCTAAAGAGCTGATGGCTGAATGGTTCTTGGGTATGTTTCAGAAAGAAACATCTACATTTGATGCTGAACAGCTCTCTAAAGGAACAGCAAAAGCAGAGGAGTTTTCATTTTCTAGAAGGCATAGAAGACCACTCAAAAACAAAACAAAACAAAACACAACTTATAAATAGACCATCATGTCCCAAAGTCAAGTAATACACCAGTGTCCTGAGCAAATTTAAAAGGTGTGGTTCCCGGCCCGCCCCGCTGGCCTCTGAGCCACAGTTAGCAACCAGGCGTGTCTGGGCTGGACTGGGCCGGGCTGGGCATTGGCGTGAATCGATGCACGGACTTTATCCATCATGTTCCTCGTGCTTTCTTCACCATGTGTCTTGGAGCTCACTACATGTGTGTACGTATGTTTTTCCTTATGTGAAAGAAATATAATTGATTTAATAATTTTCTCCAGTTGACAAATATTTTGGTTGTTTCCAATCCAATGGCCCCCAAAACCCTAACTCTCATTTGAATTTGCAATTCCCTGAGACCTGGACATTTTCATACGTGTTTATTATCCACCGGTATTTCAATGTCTGTGGATCACCTACTTATCTTGCCCATTTTTAAAATTTCACTGCTTGCATTGTTCTGATGATTTTGCAGGCACTCTTTTTGTATTCTGGATACTATTCCTTTGCTTGCTAAATATTTTCTTCCTATCGGTTACTTGTCTTCTCCAAACTTTCCAGAATGTTTCTTCTGCATTTTCCTTTGCACATGGTAGACTTGATATTCAGCTTGCCAATACCAACTCAAAAAATATCTTATCTGGATTCTGACTGAAACAAGTTTGTGTTATTTGGGAAGAACTGAAATGTTTATGATATTGAGGTATCTCTTCAGAAGAGTCTGTCTCACTATTCAAATTTTTAATGTTTTTCTTCAAGGCTTGCATGTAGACTTCTGATTGATGGCCTCTACCAAGGAAATATTTTCTGTTAACTCAATTGCTTACTTAATTAGGAGAGAGTGTTGAATATGTTTTTAAAAATTTATTTATTTATTTGAGAGAGAGAGAGAAGGAGGGAGGGATGGTGGGAGGGAGGGAATGCATGTGTGTGCTTGGTGGGGAAGGGTAGAGGAAGAAAGAGGGGGAGAGTCTCAAGCAGACTCTGCACTGAACACGAAGCCTGATTCCAGGCTCGATCTCAGCATCCTGAGATCACAACCTGAGCCAAAACAAAGAGTTTGATGCTCAGCTGATTACACCACGCAGGTGCCTTGGGAGTGTTGAACATTTTTAAATATTTTTCATATCCATTGAGAGAATAAATGAGTCTGTGATTTTTTTTCTTGTCCTGTCTCTATCTAGTATGGGATAAAGATTATACTGGCTACCTACAGTTGGGATGTATGTCACATTCTCTATTTGCTGGAGAAAGATACATAAGGTAGGGGTCATCTATTCCTTGAAAGTTTGGCAAAACACACATGTACCATCTAGGCTTTTGTGTCTTGGTCATTTTGGGCACCTGTAACATAATGGTGCAAATGGGTGGCTTATAAACAGTAGAAATTTGTTGCTTACAGTTCACAGGGCTGAAAGTGGGTGATCAGCCTACCAGCATGTCCAGTGACAGTCTTCTTCTCATTGTATGAACTTCTCATTGTATCTGCACATGGAGGAAGAGGTGAAAGAATTCTGTGGGCTCTCTTCTATGGGACACTAATCCCTCATGGGGGCTCCACCCTTGCAACCTGATCACCTCCTAAGGCCCACCTCCTGATACCATTACTTTGGAGGGTAGGATTCCAACATGCAAATCTTGTGGGGATACAAACATCCAGACCATAGCAAGAGGTGCTTTTGAAAGGAGGGTTCTCACAATAAGTGGGGGGCTCTAATAGGCTACTGACTCTGTACTGTCTCCTGCTCTTTTGATTTAAAGTAAAGTTGCCCCTTTAAGAGAACCAGACAAAGTGGAGTCACTAAGATAATGGTTTAGAGTTAAATGGGCTTATACGGTGGGGGATGATGGGAGACGATGGGCGGGGGCAGAAGTCACACACAGATCCTCAGGACTCAGTGTGGTTCATAGGCCAGTAACACCAGCATCACCTGCAAACCCCTTAGAAATGCTGAGTATCAGGCCCACTCAGACCCACTGAGTCACACTCTGCATTTGAGCAAGATCCTCAACAGATGTTCAGACCCATTAAAGTCTGAGGAGCTCAGATGGGGAAGGTTCCATAGTCAGATCACACGAGCTGTGAACATTCTCACTCTGTACTTTACAAATCGAAACTAGAAAATGTCAATAGAATGATAGGTGTGGTTTATGTAAGACAAGATGTTGTAGGCATCCACTCAGCAGACCCATTTTTCAAAGAAAAGACTTTGACCTACATTAAGAGCTGGGTGAGTGAATATAGGTTTTTATGTCTTTGATTCAAGTAAAAATGTTTGAGGTCTGTAATGACATTATTTGACGATTCCCAGCTTTGACACACTTCGCCAAACCAACTGCCTACAATCTGGACTGTTATCAGGTAAAAGGGATTTTACTCTAATTTATGTTTTCCCAGATTACCATCCTATTTCATCCAGACTCTCAAGAATGTTGACCTAGAGTGGTATTCCATTATAATCTTTTTCAAGACGACAGTGATGGACATGTTACACTTCTGATATTTTCAGTTTTGTCTTGTTTTTGTGGTTTCGTTTGCTCATTCAGAATAGCCAGACATTTTCTTTCTTTCTTTTTTTTTTAAAGATTTTATTTATTTATTCATAGAGACACAGAGAGAGAGAGAGAGAGGCAGAGACACAGGCAGAGGGAGAAGGAGGCTCCATGCAGGGAGCCCAACATGGGACTCAATCCCCGTTCTCCAGGATCACACCCTGGACCGAAGGCAGCGCTAAACTGCTGAGCCACCCGGGCTGCCCTAGCCAGACATTTTCAAAGCACTTTTTCATTTTTATTTTTTTATTTTTTTATTTCTTTCACTAATATTTAGTTTAGTTTTCATTATTTTCTTACTTCCACTATCTAATCCTTCCAAGGGTTTTTTTTATCCTTGTTCTGTGTTTCCTGTCTTCTGACACTGGCATTGAGAGCTACAAATTTTCCCCTGACAATTGTTTGATATGCTACTCTCACTGACACTCATTCTTAAATCCATTAAACTTATAAATTTAGTTTTATTTTTTTTTAATTTTAAAGGGTGTTTTTAGATCCTGAAAGAACCACTTTACCAAACTTTCAATGTCAAAGCTAATCTTTATTGTGGCCCATTCCGAGGATGTGGCCTATATAATTTCTGCATTTTGGAATTTGTTAAGATATTCTTTGTGTTCTGCTTCAGCAATAATTTCTGTGAATGTTCTATTTGTGTTTGAAAAGGAGGTGTGGACTCTGTTGGCATAAAAGAAAAATATCTGAGTGCACAGATTTATATCCATATATAATCAGGGCTCTTAATTATGCTACTCCAATCTTCTCTGCCCTTTCTTATTTTGGTCTACGCTGGAATAAATGGGCTCACACAGCCATTTGCCTCCACGTATACTTACTTGTCCACACACCTGAGTTTTGTAGGGCGTAGCAATATGGCCAGGCTAGCAGATGAGTCATGATTAAGTCTAGAACAGCACTGGTCAACAGAGGCTTTGATGATATCTTTGCTTCTTCTTGGGATGTTGGTTTAAGAACATAAGATCTAGAGCCATGGCAGCCATTTTTGTGACCATTGGCATCTTTATTCATTTTATAGTTTGTTTTCTCACAACATGTTGTGTCATCTTTATGGTTCTCTCATATTTATTTCTATTTTTCTGGTGTATATTTCTTTTTTAAAGAATCCCTCATAGTTGGTCCATGGGTAGGACATTTCTACCTGTCCTACCCATGGACCTGGTGCCCATGCAATGTCTATCATTTGCCCATGTTTCACACTGACCTTGGGCCTGAGCTCCCCAAGCCTTTCTGCCTTCACAGCAACTTCTGCCTTTATTTTCCTCCAATTCTGTTTTTTCCAGAGGATCTGATCTGTCTGCCCACATTCTGTCTTCCACAAATTGTTCAAAAGCTCTCCTCTGCTTGTGGCATTCTTGCTTTCCTGTATTACCAAGGGCCTATTCTTTTAAAAATATCTTTTTTGGTCATTTTATGGGAATTAAGGCTGAAATAAAGGTAGATGCATGAGCTCAGTTATCGTAATTCAGTATCAAAAACTTTAACACGGACTTCAATAATTCATTCTTTACAAATTTATAGGCAAATACTGGTCTTCAAATGATCCCATTTGGGCCAAGGGATATACTGATTACAGTTTTGTTTTCCCTTCCCTGGGCTATGTTTTATATTCCTTATGCTGCTGACTTTCTCCTGTACTATTTAAAATACATGCTTACTTCTAAGTAGATGCCCAACCTAAACTAAGGAGTCAAGCTTGAATTCACATCACATCGAATACACTTGACAGCAGGGCACACCTCGCATCAGCAGCTTTTGGGTGTAGATTTGACTGCAATCCATTGGACACTTGTGTCGATTCTCAGGCAACAGACAAGACTTTGAGGGTCAGGACCCCGAAGAAGCCTCGCTACATGGGTTAGGGGCTGGAGTCCACCCTTTCTGTGTCGGCCAGAGCACATTACGGGGCCTCCCCAAGCCTCGTGTCCTTCAATGATGAAGTGACCGGGTAGTGGTATCCACTTCATGGAACTACTATGATACTTGCACACGCAGTGCTCAGAGCTGTGGCCTGAGCAGTGAGCTGTGGCTCACTGCCTGTCCTCATGACCAGCCTCACAGTCCAAACTAAAGCCTAGAAACTTCCGTGGTCAGCATGCACCAGCCAACCACCTGAGCACCTATGTGAACATAAGTCTTAAAAGCAGCCACCTACAGATACACAAAAGACAGACAAACACTCGTCAAAATACACAAGGGTGTATGCGCATGTGTTTGTGTCTTCATTTATATGTGCTCATGTGCGTGTGTTCATGCGTGTAGATGAAAGTGGATGTGGATGTGTGTGTACATGCATGGTCATCTTCTGTGTTGAGGTGCTGGTGTATCTGTGCATGTACGTGGGTATGTGTGTACACGGGTGCATGTAAGGGTGCAGCTTGAGCTCATGATCGCATCTGTGCACGCGCACATGCATGTGTTTATATATGTTTGGAGGACAGTGCACGGACAGCATAGAGCACCTCATTCCTACAGCCCAACCTCAGCCTCACGGAGTTGCTCAGCTTACAGAAATCACTAAAACCCTCTGTCAAGTGCAGCTTTGCTGGCTGGTGCTCACTCACCCAGTGTCCAAAGGGATGCTCCAGCTGCCTTTACAGGGCTCGCATTAGCATAAATATTACATTAGTAGGACCGGTTAGAGTGTGCTTATCTCTCAAGAGACTCCGCAATATGATCTTGAGACACTTAAGTTTGACATGTGTGTCCCACATTTAAATAAAACCCTAAGACAATTTGGTCATGTGACTGACAGCTGGCAGGGGAGGGGGGATTGGAGGCACAAACAAATGTTTCTTCTTAAATAAAAAATTTATCCCTGAAGTATTTATGGATCAGTTTCCTAAATTGCTTTACAGTTGATAGAGGAAATTGTCCTTTTGCCATCTCCCATGATATCAGCATCCTTTTGAAGCCATGATCAACCTTCTTTCCATTCATCTTCCACCAATTTTTCAAGTTGGCATGAGTTATGGATTGTCCCCTCAGATCTCCTCTCTCCTGAAATAATTATAAAATTGAATTATGGTCTCATATTCAGTACTTTCTGTAATTGGAAGAGCTACCCATAAGGAAGTCGGACAAAACCGAGCATTGTGTTTATCATGTGCTTAGAGGTGTGGGCTTGCTCAGCCAGTAGGCACATCTTCATTCCAAGTGCAACCCAGAGCACCAACAAAGCAGGCAGGCTTACCTGAGATGCTCTCTCTTGTCCGTGTTTCAGTGAAACTGTGTACCTGGTATGCAGACATAGGCTTTCATGCCGATAGAAGGTTCTGGCTTCGTTATCTGGGGCTGTTACAACAAGATGCATCAGACTGGGTGGCTTATGTCTCCCAGTTCTGGAGGCTGGAGGTCCAAGCTCAGGCAGAGGGGCAAGCAACCACCCTCCTGGCTCTTGGCAGGCGCAGTCCCGTCATGGGGGGTCAAAGCCCCATGACCTCATCTAAGCTAATGACCTTTCAAGCCCCCCCATCCCCATCACTCCGTGTGGGTAGGGTTTCACCACCTGAATTCTAGAGGACACCAGCCTTTCGCCTGGAACAGGTTCCACGTCTGTCGTGGTGTCTGTCCAGGTTGCAAAGAGTAGGCTTCGCTGAAGCCCCCTCACATAGGCATGGATATGGCAGGGTGGATGGGGAGCCTTCCAGAAGCAAGCTACCTAACCCAGCCTGCAAGGGTCTGTTGCCCCCTCCACAGTAGGAACCAGAGCCCCTGCATTATCTGGGAGCCCCAACTATGGCTCAGGATGCACCACACACATATGCACAGCAGCAAGACAGACAGCACTCTGCCCATGACCCCGCCACAAGCCAGCGCTGAGCAAGCCAACCTTCACCAACATCACAAGACAGAAGCCTTCCCTGCTGGCCGGCACAACTGAGGGCCGCCTTCACGTCAGCTCCAGCCCTGCAAGGAAGCCCCTGGCATGCTAGCTGTGTGGGCATCTAGGCAAAGTGGGTAGTGGCATCCCAGCCTCTGCCCTCGTGGGGAAGATGACATGGAGGCCCATGCAAAGCCATCCTACCGACCTGGGTGGCAGCTCGAAGCCACACAGAGGTGCTGCCCCGCAGGGACCACCATGCCTACATGGCTACTAGTGTAACTTCCAGGGCATGGGGCTCACAGCCCTTGGGAACCTGGACTCACAGCCCCATGCAGCAGCTGGTAGCCACAAGTTGCCGGGTGCACCTGAATGGGATGTGCTTTGGGGGGAAATACAGCAGACCCCAAAGCCAGCATGAAACAAAGGGTGCGTAATATCTCAAAAGTAACGTTACAAGTTAAAATGATCATATGTGGGCAATGTGGGGTTACATAAGGTATATATTATTAAAATCGATTTCAAATTGACGCGTAAGAGGTTGGAGAAAATGTAGGGTGGATTCACACAAAGGAAGGAGAGCCTGCCGCACGCTGAGACCTGGTTGCGCCTTGAGGACAATCCACACAGCTAGACAAGCCATCCATCCCGGGCGGCCGGGTACTGAGTGGGGGCTCTCGCCGGAGGGACTAGAGTCGTCAGCCTCAGAGGCGGGGAGCAGGATGGAGGTTAGTGGGCACAGTGGGGAGATGGGGACTTATCGCTCAGTAGGGACAGAGTTCCGCTTCGGGAAGGTGAAAAGTTCCGGGAGCGGCCGGTGGCCGTGTGAAAGCACTTAGTGCCACTGAGCTACACCCTGAAAACGGCTCAAATGGTAAATTTTATGTGATGTGTATTTCACCACAACAAAGCTTTTTAAATCAATTTCACCTGTTTCTTCTATTCACTTGTATGTCTTATCTACTAGAACCCTTTATACATGGAAGTTTACTTAAGATTTTACGGATTTTCTGCTAGAACATTGAAAACGATCAATGTGGCAGCTTATGTGTATCCGACAGCACGGGGCCAGAGGGAACCAGTTATTTAATCAGCAAACATTCAGTGACCAGCTCTGCACAAGTCAGGGTGGCAGGTCTCAGTATGTTAAAAAATGAACATAAGGTGCAATCCTAACATAGCTGCAAGGGGCTTACGGTGAGACGGGGAGAGCCGCGTGTGTGCGTGCACACGGGTGTGCATCAGATGTGCGTAGGAAGACTAGAGTTGGCACAACAGAGTGTCCAGTGGCAGAGGCCGCCCGCCAAGTGAGAGAAGAGACCCGCCGCCTGCCCTGAGGCCCCACCGGCCCAGCGGGCGCTCAGCACCTGTGTGTGCGGAGTGGGCGTGGGAGCGGGACAGGTGCAGAGGCCTGTTAGATGTCTGTTGGCCTATGACCTCGAATAGATTTCATCAGAAGGGATAGGATGGTATGTGTGATGCACCCTATATTATGACATGGACTTTTTTATAATTATAAAGCTATTCTTGTAAAATTTTTAAAAGATTTTATTTATGTATTCATGAGACACAGAGAGAGAGAGACAGAGACACAGGCAGAGGGAGAAGCAGGCTCCACGCAGGGAGCCCCACGCGGGACTCGATCCCAGGTCTCCAGGATCACGCCCTGGGCTGAAGGCGGCGCCAAACCACTGAGCCACCCGGGCTGCCCATATACATGGATTTTTATCCATATAACTAAAATAAATAACAGAACACATAAGTAGACAGGGGAGAAGAGATAGGTCGTCCGACAGGAGATTTCTACTTATAAATACAGAAAGAATAAGGAGAATATAAACTTATTATCGAACACCAAAATAATCACGTGTTTGTGGAGAACACGGGTATGTGCAGTTTCAAAGTATCTCCCCCACAGTATTTATTAATTACAAGGGCAAAAAGAGTAATTTTATTCTTTCTTATTTACCTTATATTCTCTAATATTTCTTATGAATATTTATTTACCTTTTAACACTTACTTTATAATACTTGCATTTTTTTTCTAATTAGGAATTCCAGCAGACACTACCTGAGCCCGATGCTCAAGGTTAACAGCACCAGGAATCATGCATGGTGACATCACGTGCCACTGCAGGTGGCACCGAGGACACACATCACCTCCCAATCTAATCATCCCGGCAGGTTGACCCAAACTCAGGGACATTTTACCCAATACCAGACCCAGGCTCTTCAAAGCGTAAAGTTCTGAGGGACAAGGAAATACTGAGGAATTATCACAGCTTGGAGAGAATTAAGGAGAAAAAGCTAGGCGCAGGGATCCCTGGGTGGCGCAGGGGTTTAGTGCCTGCCTTTGGCCCAGGGCGCGATCCTGGAGACCTGGGATCGAATGCCACGTCGGGCTCCCGGTGCATGGAGCCTGCTTCTCCCTCTGCCTGTGTCTCTGCCTCTCTCTCTCTCTCTCTCTCTCTCTGTGTGTGTGACTATCATAAATAAATAAATAAAAATTTTAAAAAAAATTAAAAAAAAAAAAAGCTAGGTGCTTTGTGGGGGAGCGGGGTGCTGGGACGGAAGTTCTGGGACTAGCTCATGCCAGCGTTAGTTCTTACTCCTGACAAAGGCACTGTGTCATACGAGATGCAGGGTCACCCTCAGGTATTTCTGCAATGTTTCTGTAAGTCTAAAGTTGTATCAAAGTGTAGAAGTTGAGACAAATACAGAGGCCCGGGCCAGACGCGCCCAGGCCAGCTCTCTGGTCACCTGCTCAAAGCCCGTCATCATCTGGTCCCTGCATCCCCTGCCCGCTCCCAGGTTGCTGTCCGACGCGGGCCAGAGTCAGGAGCCCGCAGCCACCTCTGGCCCACTGTCAGGAGGGCTGAAACCCTTTGTTTACTTGAGGGCCATCCAGAGAGGTCCTGACTCGGTTTTATTAAATGACAAAAGTAGGGAGTCCTCATTCTAAAAAGTCAAAGAAAGCACGTGAATGAGAGAAACAATAACAAACAGTTCACCTCCACATAAGTCCATCCCAACCCAGAGGCAACCAGGTCCCGATGGGCCGGCAGCTTCTCCATGCTTCTCCGCAAATGTGGTTTTCTTTCCTACCTTTACGAAGAAACAAGGGTCATCCCACATGTGCAATCTTGAAACTGGCTTTCCTCATTTCACAGCTCCTTGTGGGTATTTCTTAGATATATGGCTGTATAACTCGTCCCCAGTGCGCCCAGAGCTGCAGACCATTCCAGCAACCGATCTTATTATGGTTGTACTAGAGTTTACCAGCCTTTCTCCTATGGATAGATTCAGGTCATTTCCAGGGTCCTGCCACATAAGCAATAACTACCTCCTTATCTATCAGCACTCTTGTTTCTGAAGAAGAGTCCCTAAGAGGGATGGTTAGGACAAAGGATACAAGCATTTTTAGTTTAATAAATATCCTTCTATGGATGGCTCTTCCTAGTGGGTTTAGCAGTCCCATCCCCACCAGCCAAGGAGGGGGACTCCATGTGTCAAACCCGCACCTGCATCCATTCATTCAGCAGGAGTTTAGCCCAAGGCCAATGTGACCCACTCCATTAAAATGTTTATTTTATTATACATTGTTTATATATATATAAAAATATGTATATATATGCATATATATGATCTCTCTCTGTGTATATATATACAAACACACGCACACACACATATATATATATATATATATATATATACACACACAGATTTCTGGTCTATTGATTTTTTTTAAGATTTTTTATTTTTTATTCATGAGAGACACAGAGAGAGAGGCAGAGACACAGGCAGAGGGAGAAGCAGGCTCCCTACAGGAAGCCAGATGTGGGACTTGATACCAGGACCCCAGGATCACGACCTGAACCAAAGGCAGATGCTCAACCACTGAGCTACCCAGGTATCCCCCATCTATTCATTTATTTCACGTTTTCCCCCATCACTTCTATTCTGTTTTGGTCCTAGTAGCTTTCTACAAAGACCTATGGGCAGGGAGAACACGCAGCCAAAGCCATACTTCCTCCTAAAGTTTTCCTGGCAAGTCTCTCACATTCGTTGCTCTTTAGGAGATTTAAAATAACTTCTGCTAATTCAAATAAAATTCATTGGGATTCTATTTGGAACTGTGTCACATCTATGAAATAAATACATGAAATGCGTTAGTGTTTACAGTAGATTAACATATAAATAATGTATACCTACAGAATCTAGCTTTGTGTTAAAATATGTACAGATACACACACACATATATTTGCTAGAGATTTGTACTTCTGAGTTTTAGACATGCCTCTCCAGAAATATAGAGAAATATAGGCTGGATATCTCCCTTTATCTGAGAATGAATTTACATTTTACAAAAGGTTTTACAGTTTTCTTCAGGGTGTATCTTGAACATTCATAACTTTTTTTTTTTTTTTTTTTTTTTTTTTGTCCAGGGATTTTACGTTTTGGGCAATGTTTTATCTCACTCCCAGGAGAACACCAGTTGCTACTTAAAAAAGAGAAGATTTTGTTGATCTTTGTGAGTTAATTTTTCTCCCAGTCACCTCTTTAAATTTTCTGTCATTTATTTTAGCAAAAGCCCTTAGGTTTTCTGAATATAGAATCTCATCATCTGTAATTAAAGATTCAAGTGATTTTTTTTTCATGTTTATTTCACTAGGTATAAGCTCCATAAGGGCAAGAATTAGTGTTTTTGTTTTTACATTATATCCCACTCTCGGCACACAGTAAGGTCTCAGTAAGTATGATTCACAGGGATGGAAGGGAGGAGGGAGGAAGGGCGAGGGAGAGAGGGTTTAGCATTTCATTGCCAGATGTGATGCTTGCTGTTCTAACAAGTCGTCTTAACAGGATATAGACACTTTATCATTGAGCCATCTCTGGTGTGTGTCCTGCGGCTTCAAACCTGGGGGAGCCACGCGACACCTCTGTCACCTGGTTCCTCTGACAGAACTGGATGCTGCCTCCCGATTCCCGGGTGGCATTGCCCCTCTGCAGGGATGAGACAGGAGGGGAGCTGGCACCTGCTGAGCTGCCCCTCTGGGCCCGGCACTGTGCTGAGTTTTCTGACGTGTTCATTCAAGTCTCCCACAAACCAGTGAGGTAGATGCTCAGGTTCTCGGGTATTTCTCACTCTTGCCTCCGGAGACTATTTTTATCGGAATCCACAATCTCTAAAAAGTAAACATCGCTCACTTCCCTGGGGAGCACACACAAAAAAAGAAATCTCATACCTATATGTTACTTTATGAATCATACCCTCCAAATTATCCTTCGTTTTTTCACCAGATTTCTTTCGAATGAGGACTTTATTATTTTTTTAATATTTTATTTATTTATTCATGAGAGACACAGGGAGAGGCAGAGACACAGGCAGAGGGAGAAGCAGGCTCCCTGCGGGGAGCCCGATGCAGGACTCGATCCCAGGACCCCGGGGTCATGACCTGAGCCAAAGGCAGATGTGCAACCGCTGAGCCACCCAGGTGTTCCAAAAGTAGCATTTTAAAACTGAACATTCCCTCAAAAATCAAACATGGAATTACCATACAATCCAGCAATTCCATTTGTGAGTCTATTTCCCCAAAGAATGAAAAGCAGGGATGCAAACAGGTGCTTGCACACCCGTGTTCATAGCAGCAATATTCACAACAGCTGAAAGGGGGAAAGAGCCTTGGCTGAATGGATAAACAAAACGAGGTCTATCCATACGGTGGAATGTTACTCAGCTCTAAGAAGGAAGGAAATGCTGGCCCTTGCTACAAGGATGAACCACAAGGACATTCTGCTAAATGCAATGAGACAGAAACAAAAGAACAAATACTGTATGAGTTATGAGCATCTATGAGCCACCCGGGGGAGTCAAATCCCTAGAGATAGAAAGTAGAGGGGGCTTGCCAGGAATGGTGGGTGGGGGAGGGGCGTCAGTGTTTACTGGGTTCAGTTTGGGAAGATGGAAAAGCTCGCAGATGGACGGTGGTGCTGGCTGCACAACGTGTGAGTGTACTTAATGTCTCTGAACTGTACACTTAAAAATGACGTGAATGGTAAATTTAATGTTATATACATTTCATGACAATAAAAAACACATTTTAACTGTTTTTTAAAAGTGGCATGTTGTCTTGCCTCTCCCAATGACTGCTGAAGCTCAGTCCTCATCCATGGGAAAGAAGTACAGAAGAGTACAGTTTCTAGAGGCAGACAGACAGATAGACAGACAGGCTTCCTGTTCTGGCCTTACTGTTTCTCAGCTGTGTGACCTACAAGAAGCTGTCCCCCATTCACAGCACTTTTGACGTCAAATGTGTGGGTTTTCCACATCAAGAAATCCTCTAATTTTCCATGGACACCTGCTGGGTGTCCTATAATTTAATTCAGTTCTGACACTAACCACAAAGACTGAATGTTGACCCCATGGGTTAAAGGCTCAGACTCCCAGGACTGCTCCCACTTCAGATGCCACTTGTAAATAGTGGGTCCCTGGTTCACTCACACTTCTACCCAACATGGCTACAAATTGGGGGTTACCATGACTCCCTCCTCAGGTTTAAGAATTTGCCATGATAGTTGACAAAGAACTCAGGGAAACACTTATGTTTACCAATGTATTATAAATACTATTGCCAATAATACAAATGAACAGCCAGACAAAGGGGTATCGAGGCAAGGTCCAAAAGGTCCTAAGCACAGGAACTTCTGTTCCCCTTGGAGTTGGGTGCATCACTCTCCTGTCATGAGGATATGTTTACCAACCCAGCAGCTCCCAGAATCCCACACTTCAGAGATTTTTATGGAGGCTTTATCATGTAGGCATGAGAGATCATTAACTCAATCTCCAGCCTCTCTCCTCTCCCCAGAGCTTCGGATGGGTTGACAATTCCAAGCTTCTAACCATGATTTGGTCATTCTGGAGACCAGACCCCACCCTGAGGCTATCCGGTAGCCCACCAGGAGTGACTTCATTAGAATAATACTTTTACCACCCATGAAATTTCAAGGGATTTAGGAACTGGGGTCAGAAACCAAATATATATTTCAAAGGATGTCACAGAACTTAGGAAAGTTACTTCACCTTCTGAATCTTAGGACTGTTGTGTGGAATTTATAAACCAAAGTTTGCAGCAGTTCCTAGCACTATGCCCACCACGTGACAGTCCAATAATAAAGGTAATGAATGCCTGCTGTTGCTGCAGTGAAGACATATATGATAACCACTGGAACTGCAAATCTGTGGGGGATTACTGCCATTTAATTCTCTAGATAGGAAAAAACTCACTCATCTGATTGTTCTGTAACTAATTTTCTTTATATTTTTAGATGCAGTGTCCAAAACAATCTTGGAGGACTCACATTTCTCTTTCATAACGTACTACAAAGCCACTGCAGCCAAGAGACCAAGGTGCTGGCAAAGGCTTGACATACAGGTTCAAGAAATTGAATTGAATCTAGAAATAAATTCTTCCATTTATGTTCAATTCATTTTGACAAGGATGCCAAGACAACTCAGTGGTAGGAAGAATACTCTTTTCCACAGATGGTGCTGGGACCACCGGATATTCACACGCAAAAGAATGAAGCTGGATCCCTACCTCACATCATACACAAAAATTAACACAAAATGGATCATGGATACAAGTGTAACAACGAAACCCATAAAACTCTCCAGAGAAAAAAAGGCATGAAATCTTTGTGACCTAGGGTTATGCAATAGTTTGTTAAATACAATACTAAAAGCAGAAGTAACAAAAGAGAATATTACAAATTTGGACTTCATCCAACTGAACATTTCTGTGCTGCAAGTAAGACTATCAAGAAAATAAAAAGATGACCCACAGAATGGGGCATGATCATATACATTTATGACTTTTATCCAGAATATATAAAGAACTCTTACAACTCAACAATAAAAAGACAAGTAATCTAATTGAAAAATGAGCAAAGATTTTAATTATACACTCCCCCCCCCCTCCAAAAACAATACACAATCAGCCAGTAAGCCCATGAAAAAGTGCTCAACATTGTCAATCATTGGGAAAATGCATATATCAAACCCACACCCCTAGTGTGGGCAATAGCAAAGCATTGGTAAGGGACATGGAGAAGTTGGAACCTGCATATATTGAATGTGCTTTAAAGAATGTGAAGTGGTGTAGTCACTTTTTAAAATGACTTGGCAGTTCCTCAGAATGTTAAATATAGGGTGGTCATATGACCCAGCAATTCCACTCCTACATATCTACTCAAGAGAAATGAAAACATCCACAAAAAAAACTGCTCATACAGCAATGATTCATAATAGCTAGGAAGGAGATATAATCCAAATCTCCATCACCTGATGAATGGATAAATAAGATATGATATACCCATTCAGGAGGATATATTATATATATATAATCTACATTTATTTGACAATAAAAAGGAATGAGGTACAGGTGCATAAAAAAACATGGATAAATTCTGAGGACATGATGCTAAGTGGAAGCAGCCAATCACAAGGGACTATCTAGTGCATGATTCCATTTATACGATGTGTCTGGAACAGGCAAATCTATAGAGACAGGAACTAGATTAGTGTTAGTGATGAGAGGGATGGGAAGTACCTGCTGGTAGAAAGGATACAGGGTTTCTTTTGCAAGGGAACAAAAAGGCAGCACCTTGGTGGGTATTTGACTGAATAGCTGGTACTACCTCGAGCCCGGGGGATGCAGGAAACTACCCATCACAGCCTCTAAACCACTTCTCCTGCTTGCTCTCTAAGCCCCAGCCCCTCGGATGTTCCAGCCTTCCCTTATGAAGCCTCCTCTTCCCATCCTTGCTGTCCACACGTGATCAACGCCCCTCCCCATCCTTGGAAACACTTCGCCGCTGCCCCCCCCGCCCCCCAAGCCTCCTCTCCATCCCTACTCCTGCCAAGTACCCTTGGATGGGCCACGGCAGTGCCAGCCAGTTCAACTGTCCAGTCCTCAGCCTCTGTGACCTGGCTTTGTCCCCACCATGAGGGAAACTGTGGAATCAGCCTCACCTTCAGGTTCCTGTGCCTACAGCTAGACACTTACCATCAGATATTCGTTGCTGCACAAGCATGACCCTCAGGTGGTGAGCTAGGACAAACCTGGTCATTCCCACAAGCCAAACCTCTGATACTTCAGAAGCAAAGATTCTGAAGCTAAAGCAACAATAATCTCCAATGCAATGACTTCATTCTTGAGCCACAAAAACCCCAAAACGGGAACTCTGGAGACATGCCTGAGCTTAAGCCATTATGAAATGACATCTGAGCAAAATAATTATCTTTAGAAAGCCAGGTGATTTTTGGACACCCGACATTTAGAGGGCTGAGACCAAGTCAGTAGGTAAGGTATCCTATCATTGCATAGAAACCAACATAACCAGCATTAATACACACGGATCTGTATCCATACGTACATATACCCCCTCCTCCATCTTTGTAGCCATCCCTGCCCTCACTCATCCATTTACCCGCCCATCCCTCTATCCTTGCACCCATCTTTCCTTCCATCCATCTATCTATCCATCATCATCCATCCTTCTATCCATCTATCATTATCCACCTATGTACTCCCTCATCCTCTATTCACTCATCCATCCATCTACCCATGCACTCATCCATCCTTCCACTCACTCATCCATATACTCATACCCATCCATCTATCATGCATCCATCTATCCATGCATTCACCCATCCTCTCGTCCATCCATCCATCCATCCTCACACTCATACCCATCCATCCATCTATCCAGCGGGCCAGCCAGCCAGCCACCCATCCATCCATTCATCTATCCATCCATCCATCCTTTTATTTATCTATCATCATCCATCCATGATAGATATCATCCATTCTGTATCAATCCATCTATCCGTCATCCTTCTGTCCCCCTATCTATGCACAAACATGTCCTTCAGCTCCAGTGTTGTCTTCCCTGCTTGCCAATATAAATAAGGTCTTAATATCCTACTTTGTTGACATACCAGATAAAAACTGTCTAAAGAATCCACATGGTCTGTCCCACAGGCTGGATTTGTCTGTTTTCCTTGGCATCATTTGGTTTGTTTCTTTATTCCCTGAATTTCCTATAAACTGAAAAGTAATCTGGAGTCTCCATGAAATTGAGGTTAAATATTTTTGTTGAGACCACTTCACAGACAGGCTTTGTATCTCTTCTTCCCAGGGGTACATGATACTGATGCTGCTCTCAGTGGCACTAACTTGATCACCTGGACAAGGTGGGGCCTCAAGACCCTTGCCGCAGAGCAGGGCATGCCCTCACAAGTTACAACAGTGGTGGATGTGATTCTGGGTACTGGGTGACCACCAATCTACATCATTTTTAAGAATGGCCTGACACTGATGGTCAAGTTTGCATCGAGGAGGACGAGTGTTCTGCAGTGTGACAGGATGGTGACATGGGTGGAAGGCCCAGGGCCTTCCATCTGATGTGGCACACTGGTCCAAGCCAGAGCGGGGCAGGGACAGAATGAGGAGGGACAGTACAGAGGCAGAAATGACAGGATCTGGTGAGGGTTTCATGGAAATGGAGGAGTCTGGGTTTGGGTGTGGGCAACCTGCTGGACGGCATGGGCTTCTCTCTGAACCTGAAAGTGCAGGGGGCAAGCAGGAGGACCAGGGGGAGGTGGGCTCAGGTGCAGCCCCCGGGGCATCCGTGGGGCATGTGGGAGGCCGTGCACAGAGGGGCTGGGGCTGGGGGCTCCAGGACTCAGCTGCGGGCCAGGATCAGAGGAGCCTGGAAGGGGAAGGCGGCTCCAGAAGGCAGCCAGGAAGCCTGGACAGGAGGACTAGGAACTCCAAACATGCTCATTTTTGAAACTGGGAAGGAGACATTTTAGAGAGGGTGAGGCATCAGAGAAAGCGAGAGAAGAGCATGTCAGGTAGGCAAAGCTTTGAGACAACGTCCTCCTGAGGTAGGCTTTTTGATGCCATATGACAGGTCCGATGACAGAAAGTGGTAACATTTTAAGACAAAAAAGCTTACCATTAGGCAGTCTGGTTTATTCGTTTGTTTGTTTGTTTTTTAAATTCTGCTTTATCTTTTTTCTTCCAAATTGAGATAACATGGACATGCATCGCTGTAGGGGTTCCAGGTGCACAGAGCAATGGCTTCACTTACATACACTGTGGGGCGGCCCCCGTAAGTGTGGTGAACAACCATCAACTCATAGACACAGCGAAAAGAAAAAGAAAAAAAAGTTCCCCCGTGATGACAACACTTAGGATCTACTGTCCTGTGACAGCTTTCCCGGGGAGTCACAGCCGGGGTGCCTGTCGCCTCGGTGCCACCTATCGCATCCCTAGCTCTCGCTCACCTTATACCCGTAGGTCTGTACCTCCTGACCACCGTCCCCCGGTGTCCCCTCTCCACCGCCCCTGCTCCTGGGAACCACACATCTGATCTCTTTTCTAGGAATTTGGTTGGTTTTGTTGTAGGGGCTTCGTTTGTTTGTTGTTTGTTGTTTGTTGTTTGAGGCCCCCCAACAAGAGATCACGTGGTATCCGTCTTCCTCTGACTTATTCACTTAGCATCACGCCCTCAAGCTCCATCCACGGTGTCCCAAATGCCAGAAATTCCCCGTTTTTCCATGGCTGGATAACCCCCAACACGTACATACACTACAACTTCTTTGTCCAGCCACCCGTTAGCAGACATGTTCGTGTCCCTGTCTTGGCTGCGGGAAATAATGCTGCTGCAAACACGGGGCTTAGCTACCTCTTCAAAATGCTGTTTTCTTTCCTTCTTTCTTTCTTTCTTTCTTTCTTTCTTTCTTTCTTTCTTTCTTTCTTTCTTTCTTTCTTTCTTCTTTCTTTCTTTCTTTTCTTTTTTTTTTCTGCATTCCCAGAACTGGGATTGCCAGATTGTAGGGGAGCTCCATTCTGAACTTTTGGAGGGGCCTCCACGCCCTCCTCCACGGGCCGCACCAGTTTGCATTCCCACCAACCGCGCCCGAGGGCCCTGCTCCCCCACCCCCTGCCAGGAACTGCTGTCCTGGTGACACTGTTCGAACAGGCACGAAGTGAGAGCTCACTGTGGTTTTGATCTGCGTTTCCCAAATGACTAGTAACATTGAGCGTCTTTTCATGTTCCCGTTGGCCATTCATATATAATCTTCTTTGGAAAAATGTCTACTCATCTTTTGCTCCCACCCCCCCTCCTCTTTTTTTGAAAATGAAAGTCATAGCTCATAAATTACTTTCATGGGTCATTAAAGGATCCCAATCCACATCGTGAAAGACAGCACAGTGCTATGTCTCCAGACCACCAGGGAAGGCTGCCTCTGCCCCCGAAGGTCTGTGAGCGTGTGCCCCACGCGGGCAAATCCACAGAAACAGGCATGTCAGGTCTCTGGCTGGGTCTGGTGTGCAGGGAGGGGCGGGGGACAGGTGCCCAGAGAAAGGGTAGATCTGCGGCCCCCTGGCTGCTGTGATTCCAGCTGACATCGCCAGGTTGTACTATTTCACAGTCAGCAGTGCTCCCCAAGTGGCCCCAACCCCGTCCCCAGTCACTGTGTGAGCCTGTCCACATAGCAGGGACCAGGCACCTGCTCACCGGCCCGAGCCTGACTCCCTTCTCCTGCCTCAGCCCGGCTCAGAGCAGGAGGGGCAGCAGTTTGCCCAAACCTCCTGATATAAAAAAAAAAAAAACAAAGGGCACCTGGGGGGTTCAGTGAGTTAAGTGTCTGCCTTTGGCTCAGGTCATGATCTCAGGGTCCTGGGATCGGGTCCTGTATCGGGCTCCCTGCTCAGTAGGGCACCTGCTTCTCTCTCCTGCTCTCCCTGCTTGTGCTTTCTCTTTCTCTCTGTCAGACAAATAAAATCTTGAAACAAAACAAAACCAAAATGGGAGCCTGCCCGCTCCTTAACCCCAAGCGAAAGGGGCTCCATCCCACACTGTGCGTAGCTCCCAGAGGCTGCCCTGCCCTCCTGCAAAGAAGATCCAGCTGCCTTTGTACCTTTTTGTTTTTGTTTTTGTTTTCCTTTCAAGCTCAACATTGCTCCACGAGAATGCTTCCGGGAAATGGAGCGCAGCATAGATGCTGGCCTGGTCGTTAACGAGCCCCCGCAAGCAGCCTGGGAACCAGTTCAGACACCCTTGTCTCAGGCGAAGAATTGCTCACTGGGCAAGAGATGAATCACTGAGGACTAGAAATGATCACTGAGGATTTTCAGTTAAACTACTTTGCCTTCTGTGGAGGTAAGAGTGTCAGAAGGGTTTACATGTGAATGTACTCGGGCCATCTGGGACGTGTTTCAGCAAAATCCCAAGGATCTGCCTCCCGCCCCCTTTGGTGTTTGGGTCCTTTCAGGAAGGAGCATTTGATGCAACCAGGGGGAATGAGGAAGATCTTCTTGCAGGAAGGGGTATTTAGGTTGGGATTTGAAGAATCACCTTCAGTGTGGGGAGTGTCTCAGGCCCAGAGGAAATGTAGGAAGGCAGGAGGATTTAGGGTGGCTCCTTTGGAAACCCAGAAGGGTCCTGGGTCACGGCAGGGTGCATGGGAGGGTGGGAAGGTGGCAGAGCCAGGACACAGGCACTGGCACACAAGCCGGGGGGAAGCCACAGTCTGCAGGTAGGGGGAGCCGTCGGGAGGTCACGGGGTGCAGGGGAGGCGTCGGGAGGTCACCCACAGGGAGCCAGGTAACCGATCTGCTATAAATCACACACAGTGAGACGCTCTGGAGCAGCGGCAGCTGGAGGCGGCACACGGGAGGCTTCGGCAATTCTGCGAGCAAGGGGTAGGGGCTGGAGTGCGCCCTGTGCCCAGAGACCCTCCGCCCTCTCGGAGCTCCCGTCCCCCGTCACTCGGACAGCCGGGCCCCCGAGGAACAGGGACTGCGGAGAAGGCACGTGACCAGGCAGCCCACCTGGGCCCCAGCGACCATGATGTCACCGTGGCCCAGTGGCTGCCACTTCTGACAGTAACTGTCTCATCGTGTTTCTCTTTCCCGCATCCCAGTCCCACGAAAACCCGGGAGAGGAAGCTGCAGGGGAGACGGCGTCCTCACCATGACTCCTGCCATCAAAGGTCCTTTTGCTCCTCTTGGTGGTGGCACTGTCACCAGGCACGAATCGAGGCCTCGAGATTTCACCCGGTCACCCCCCAGGTTGTGTAGGCGGAGGCCTAGGGCCACGGCCTTGCTTCCAATATGATGCTGTTGCACCCTGACGTCTCCTCGAAATCTGTCACCAACGTGGAACCTTCCTTCTCCCTCCCCGCAGGAGGACGGCATCTCCAGAGACGCCCAGAGCCCTGCCCCCAGCTGCCCTCTGTGGTCACCCCGGCGTCACCCAAGTAAGAGGGTGCTTTTGTGCTTTTAGGAGTCCTGGGTGACCGCGCAGGATGGGGAATCACGGCCCTCCAACCAATCTGGCCCCCGTGCCTGTTTTTGTAAATAAACTTTTATTGTAACAAGGCTGTGCCTGTTCATTTGTGGATTGTCTGCAGCTGCTCCTGTCCAGGACAGTAGAGCAGAGAGTGCCCGTGCGGCCACAAGGTGAAAAATATTGGTGACTGGCACTTTGCAGAAAAGTTTTCCAAAGTCTGATCCAAGGAGTCCATCTCCGCATGGAGAGGCCCCGAGGCCACAGCGGGGAGGCCCAGCTGTTCCACGTAGCGGCCTCGGGGCCAGGCTCGGCCATTTCCTGCCAGGGCGGAGGTCCTGAGGGACACGGGCAGAAGTGGCCCCGGACCCCAGGTGACCCACAGAGCAGGGCTGAGGAATGATGGCTGTCAGGCAGTGCTGGTCATCTATTACCCAACACCAGATACCCCCTCCCCCTCCCCCCTCCCCCTCCTCCCCTCTCCCTCCTCCCCCTCCCCTCCCCCTCCCCTCCCCCTCCTCCCCTCTCCCCTCCTCCCCCTCCTCCTCCTCCTCCTCCCCCCCTCATCGCCAGAACAGGCTGCAGCTGGGAAGACGGAGCAGGCCGACAGGGTACCAGGGAAGATGAGATACGCAGCCGAGGCTGAAGCCGCTCCCGCCGCTGCCCAGTGGCAGGATGTCCCCGCAGGCAGAGCTGTTCTGGAGAAACAGCCCAAGTCATCGTGAAACCAGCTCTGCGACCACACACTTCTGTTTCCTCCGCCGTGTACGTCACCCCTACCCTCAGCAACAGTTTGACCACATTTGAGTTTGTGGGTTTCTGCCTTTAAATGAATATTATCATTCTGACGGCACTGAGTGCCTGGAGGGTCCCCCGGGATGGGAGCCCCCTGCCCCCGGAATATCCACTAGTGGGTTCTTTCAGAGGCACCGAATTCCAGAATGTCTTTTTAAAGAAATGAGCCTGTCATTGAGAGTATCTGGGGCTTCAAAGGGACGGGGAGCACTGTGAACCCTGCTGTGGCCCCCACGGCTCCTTGTCAATCTGTCCTGCACTTGAGCCAAGGTCTGTGGGTCACTGGTGCTCCACTGCATCTGGACAGAAGGCTCGGGGCCCTCTCGCTCTCGGGGTGGCAGCTGCTCCTCACAGGAGACAAAGGGCAGCGCCGTGGCAGGGGATGCCCGCCCGGAGAGCAGGTCCCCTCCCCAGACGGCGGGTCGGGCAGGGGGCCCCCAAGACTCGTGCGCCCCAAGGCTGGACCCACGTTCTCCGGCGTGCTTGGCCAGGGCATCTGCAGGTGTGCCCAGAGTGAGAGGCTTTTAAATACGATTGACCTGGGCTTGGGGGCAGGAATGGGGGGCCAAGCCAATCACACCTGCTCCGGGGACCAGAAAACCCTTTGTGGCTAGAGACACTGAGCTGGGCCAGGAGGTGGCTTCGGAGACAGCAAGCGTGAGAGGGCTTAGGTTGGGAGAGGCCGGGACAGCATCAGGTGGACAAGCAGGCGCTGGGCCATGGGGACTGGGGGAGCACTGTCCCTGGAGCACGGCCTGGTCAGCTCCTCTGCTGGCCGTCTCCCCACCCCTTGGTCGGGCTGCAGGAAGGCGCCGCGGCACCTTCCGTTTCCCATCGTCCCGAGGGTCCCAGGACGTCACCCTGGCTCCGCAGGCCCCCGTGCTTCTGGTCCTCACGACGCTGGCTCCGAGGAGTGAGTTAGTCCCCTGAAGGAAAAAGAAGGCACCAGTCCCCCCCTTTCTCTGCACACCTGTCCACCGAAGTGTTGCCTGTCCACGGTCACCTGCTCCCCCAGGTGTTCCCTGTGCTAGAAGTTTCCGTCCTACACCGAGCATAAAGTTGCAGCGTTTGTTCTCAGGGTGGCGGCCACACCAGCACTGGAAGGCCTGGGCCCTTCGCGCTCCCGAGGTGCTGGCTGTTGTCCCCAGGCAGCCCCGAGCTCCCCGGTGTGTGCCAGTTCTCATCCTTGCAAAGGCCCAGGGGAAGTGGGGGCAGGAGGCAACTGGGGCCACAGGACAGGGAACATGGGATTTTACTATTTTAGAAAGCTTTCTGATTTTCCTGAATACCGCACGCTCAGGAAAGAATCCATTCACGCGAGAAAGCCCTGGCACGGAGCAGCAGTGACGCCTAGGGCCGCCCTGCGTGGCACGGCGAGTGGCCCAGTCTGAAGCCAGAGGCTCCCATTTCCTCAAATGCAGTTGGTGTCAGGCCGTCTTAGCGCTGCTGGTCCCTGCGCCCCCGGGGCTGCAGGTGCTCCCGCCCAGGAGAGCTGGGGAGGAGCCTCCTACCCAGCAGCCCTGGCCTCGGGCGGCCACTGTGGGTGCACGCACGCCTGGGACCCCCTCTGGGATGCACTGTGGCTTCTGGAGGACTGTTCTGCCCTCGGTGGCCGTCACAGAGGTATTTGGCAGGTGCCCCACGGGGCTGTGTTCCTACCAACAAACCTTGGCTCTCTGCCCACTGACCCCCCCACCCCACGCCCGTTACACCCCAGGTCAGGGCACCTGCTAGTTGGCCTCCCCGCCCCACCTGCTGCGGGGATGCTGTAGCCACCTGAGGAATGGCAGGAACCCAGGCCAGGAAGGGAGCCTGGCCACCAGCAGGGCCTTGGGCCTCCCTGAGGGTGGGGGTTAGAGTGTCGCCTGCTGGGAGCTGCGAGGGAACGGACTGGCCACAGCCAGACAGGCCCTGAATGACACTGTGAAGTGCGGATGGCCCCAGCCCCGCCGCCCACACACCCAATGAGGCCAGGCCAAGTCTGGGGGGGGGCAAGCGGCCCCCAGGCTCGGGCACTGGCCCATCGCTGCCACCCAATGAGGCCCATCATCAGGCCAGGCCACCCAAGGACTGAGGGGTCAAGGGACTCCTTCGGGCACGAGTTCTCCCCATCTGAGCTGGAGGGAAGGGAGAAGGGGAGTGAGCTGGTCCGTGCCCTCCCTCCCCTCATGGGAACCCAGAGAGGACCGAGCCACCCACCCTCACGGGCGGGGGACAGACAGCGGGCCCGGGGTTGAGAGCAGACTCCTGGCCAGCTCCACCTGGGCCTTTAGTGGCTTCTTGGCTGTGAAATTCAGAGCACAGGTAGGCCAGTAGAGTCTGAGGTCCTCGTCCTCCCCTGCACACTCGTGACACACGGGGACCCTCCAAACCCTCCCAGACCAAGAAACCAGATGTTCTGGGGTGGGGCCTGGGCTGCGGAATTTTAAAAACTGCCCGGATGATTTCAAGATGCATAAAGGTGAAGAACACCTGACCAGTGACGGCTTCCAGACGCTGGTGCTGGTGCCTTCCTGGGGGTCCGGTTAACTGCAGGTTCAGATCTAGGGCGTTGGCGGGGCCAGGGGCGGGGACGGCGTGGGGAATGGGGCGCCAAGCATCCGCGTTTCTAGCTGGCTCCTGGTCCATGCATGCAGGAGGCAGAGCCGTGTGTCCCAGTCTTTATTTATTTTTGACTCTAGCTCCCCAGTGCGTCATGTAAAAAAAATCACACGTCCTCCCTCAATGATACTTGAAAACTGTAGCAGGAAATTTAAAATGATTCTGAGACCAAGTGTCAGTTGCACAAGGACGAAGCCCTGTTGTGCTTTCACATGGACCTCTGTGGCCGGTCACAGGCAAGTCACCCACACCCATACCCACACCCAGGATCTGGGAAAACAGCCTGGTCAGAAGCGACACCAAGGCTCTTGCTCATGCTGGCACCCAGCAGTCAGGTGGCCTGCAGTCCTTGCCCGTCGTGGGGCTTCTGTCCCAGTCACCAAACAAGGGAGCAGCCAGGTGACCTCAAAGGCCTTTCCTATGTGATTGGGACTTTTGATCTCAACTCAGCTTTTGGCTTTCTTTATCACATAACCAAATGGTCTTCAGCTGCCTCTGTGACTTGCAGGAAAGAGGCAGGCCTCCAGCAGTACTTTGCACCCTGGGCATCCACGTGAGAGACTGTGCCACAGAGTTCCAGAAAGATCAACGGCCCAGATCAGGCATCAGAAACTCTACCGAAAAGGGCCTGGTGATAAGTATTTCAGGCCTTAAGGCCTGAAGCTCTCCACCGCCACATTCTCCACCACCAAAGCATAGACAATGTGTAACAAGAGGGTGTGGCTGTGTCCCAGTAAAACTTTATTCACACATCACAGCGGCTCCTGTCTGCCGGTACTTGGCCTGATGTGACTCAGACTTCAACCGCCACGGGTGATCCACGGAGGCGGCAAAAATGAAGATCCTGAGCAAGCAAGCATGAGTGCAAGTCTGTCCATTTTTTTTTTTTAAATGCACTTAAAAATGTCCTGGTAGTAACATTTTTTTTTTAGAAGTCAAAAGAAACAAGGGACATTTGTATGAATAGGATATTTTATTTGAACTGAAATACTCAAAATATTATCATTTCAATGCGGGGCACCAGTCACATTTCCAGTGCCCAACAGCCACACGTGGCCAGTGGTTGGGGTCACGAAGGGCAGAGTTTAGCGTGAGGCCTGAGACTCTGCATTTCCAACAGGCTCCCAGGCGCTGCTGCTGCTGCTGGTTCAGGGACCACGTTCTGCGGCAAGGGCCCGGAGAGCCCTACCTACTACGGACAAGATGACTGCATAGCTTTGGCACAATTCTGTGCAGAAGATTCGGCAAACTGCACACCCACCCTCAAGTGATACGAATGTTTAAGGGCCCATCTGAGGGAACATCCAGCTCCACGTTCACTCATCAGGTCTGTGAATCGCTATCTGTGCATCACTATCAGGTCATCTTCTTTCCAGTGCTTGCTCAGAATCTGCTGCTTTGACACAAAGCCCAGGAAGCGGAGGCCGGGTCTCCTCGTCCTCTGCAAACTGGAGAGCCACGGAAGCCGGTGGTGTGGTTCTCAGAACCGGAGGCTTGGTGGTGCATGTTCCCGCCCAAAGGCAGGAGGAGGGTGTCCCGGCTGGCAGGCGAGCAGCGAGGAGCAGGTCCTGTGAGGAGGGCCCATGGAAGAGACTGATGGAGGACTCCCACGAGAGACCAGGCCAGGACGGAGAAGAACCACCCAGGGGCCAGGCCCTAGGGTGACGGGGGGGACTTTCATCCTGGCCCTCGGGGGACCGCAACAGAGGCAGCACCTGCACAACTCTTGCTGGCCAAGGCCAAGGGTGAAGATGGGCTTGGAGACCAAAACTCCACCCCCTCCCCCGGCGCCTCCTGTCCTCCTTGCCTCCAGCTAATGGGCTTCAGTTGGGGGGGGGGCGGGGAGGGCGGGTGGCTCCCCGGGGTGCTGATGCCCACACGGGCGCCGGGCCCCTTCAGGGGAACTCGGCTTCTCATCATCCGACATCTAACTCAGAGGAGGGGAGGAAAACTGTCCTCCTGGCTGGTGGCTCCATGGAAGTAGCAGCAGCCGTGTGATGTCACCCAGAGGGGGGACAGCGATGCGGTCGGGCCGCCTCCCCCGGCTCTCCTGCAGCACAAGGCTGAAGCCGCAGAAAAGCCACCATGTGCCCGGGGCTCGGAGGGCCCCGCTGTCCCCGCGGGTAGCCAGCACTGCACCTACGCCCCATCCCCCCCACGCCCCTGCCCTGCCGGGTGGCCGTGGTAACCCCCACTATGTAAATGTGTCACTGTGTTCCTGCCTGCGGGCGTGCTCCTTCCCTGTGCGCAGCTAAGCGGTGGGCCTCAGGGTGCTGGGCGGGACCAGGGGGAGGGGAGGGCACAGGCACAGGCCTCCCCCACCTCTGCTGCCTGCAACCATGGGTTATTGAGGCAAAGGAGATGTCCCAAGTGCAGGTGTGGCGGGTGTCACACAGTGGTTCCTCCAGGGACGAACTGGATGGGGAACCTGTGCTGGGGGGGGTCAGAACTCCTCTACCTCGTCTGCCTGCACCCAAATGCTCCCTCCTGCAGGATTCCTAGAGCCCTGGGCTCTTCAGAGCGTCCTCCCCTCCTGCCTTCCTGTTGCGTAAGCAGAAACCACCCTGTGATTTGATCCCTGACCTTCACCTTTGCCCATCTTGCTCTGCGGCCCACCTGGTGTCTCTGTCTACAAGGGTGACAGGGACAGGGGCCTCGCTGGCCACTTCCTGGAACTCAGGCTTACCCCCAGCACACCCACCACAACAGCACCCTCCCTCCCCGGGGCCCAGGCCTCTGGAGCCGTGTCATGGGAGGGCAGGCTTTTCCTTTCTGCCTGGGTCAGCTCCAAGTCCCCTCTCTGGCCACAGAGACCTGGCAGCAGAGTACACCTCGGGTGACCCTCTGCAAGAGGGGGAAGATGCTCAGCAAGCGGGCTGTGCCCAGCAGTGGGCACCTGACGTCCTGTGGGTCCTCCGCCCCTGGCCAAGTCCTCTATCAGACTCATCGGACTTCGGCCCGTCCTGCAGCTCCATGTCGTGCAGGCCGGCGCTGAGAGCGAGCCCACTCGCCTCCCCTAGTGCGCAGTGACCACAGGAGAGGGTACGTGGCACAACATGCCAGCACTGAGAACGGAGGGCAGAAGCCATGCTCTAAAACCACAGCCCTGTTCGAGGAGCTGGGTGGTATATTTAGCAAAGCAGGATGTTTGTGGGTAAATCAACATTTTGCTGTAAATAAAATTTTGAGCTGAGGATTGCAGAAACTTCTCTTGCCTGCATGTTGACAAGAGAGATGGTTTCTTAAAACAAGATCAGTATGACCTTTGTTTCAAAGACGTCCTTCTGGATGAGGGCTCGGGTGCCTCTGTGATAAGCCGTGTTGTCAGGAGCCAGGGCCAGAGCCTAAGGAGCTTAGAGAAGCTTCTCCCCAGGTAGACCAGCAAGCCACCCCAACTCCTGCTCGTGCCTGTGTGCCGTGGCCCCACTGGCTCACTGACGTCTTTTCCTAATAGGCTGCCGCTCCATACAGTTCCATGAATGGGGCTCACAGCTCTTTAAGTCAAGAACTGCCGTGGCCTGCTGACCCCACACTGAATGACTCTGCGTGCACCTCACGCCTTCCATGCACGCACAACATTCACACATCACATGGACGAGGCTACTTTGTCTCCAATCTTGCCTCTCCCCCACTTTTGCCGAATTGTATTTTGACTCATTCCCTCTGTGTCTGATGGAGAACCATGGTGGGGAGGACACGGGGCCATGTGTCAGGGAGGAAACACCGCCTCACGTTCTCTGTGGTTCCTGCCACTAAGAGGTGAATCCAAACTGCTCCCTTGTATTTGGGCTGGCTGGCACGGCCTGTGTGACCCATGGAAACACAAGATCAGTGGCTTCTGGGAGCTCTGCACTGGGTGACAACAAGCTTTGAGGCTCCTGCTTGTGTCTCCTAGAACTCTTGCTCTCAAGGCTCCAGGCATGGAGAGAGGCCAGGTGCAGGTATTCCAGCTGCAGCCCCACCGGAGCTTCCAGCCAGCTGCCAGCACCACCAGCCGGGAGCCACCTTGGATGGCTGGCTCAGTCGAGCCTTCAGATGACCGCACCTGCAGGGCAGACCGTAAGGGAAAGCACCTCACAAGCCCTTCCCAAATTCCTGACCTGTGGAATTGGGAGCAAAACTAAATGGTTGCTCTAAGCCACTGCATTCTGAGTGATTTTGCGTTGCAATGGATGACCAAAGTACTAAGGACATGAATCTCAGGGACGCTTCACTGGGAGTCCTGACGGAAAATTCCAGATAAGGCTTCCTGGAAGAAGTAGTATCTCCAGGGGTGAGATGGGGGGCAGTGATTTCTCAGAAAGAGAAACCAGCCCAAGTGCAAGCAGGCTGCCCCACCCCTGAATGCTCCCTCCTGCAGGATTCCTAGAGCCCTGGGCTCTTCAGACCGTCCTCCCCTCCCGCCTTCCTGCTGCATAAGCAGAAACCACCCTGTGATTTGATCCCTGACCTTCTCTTTTGCCGATCTTGCTCTGCGTTCCACCTGGTGTCTCTCTCTACAAGGGTGGGGGACAGGGGCCTGAGAGGCAGTGAGAGAGAGTTCCATTTCCCTGGGGATGAGCAGTCTGTGGGAGGACAGAGGGAAGATGGTGAAGATGTTGGCAGAGATAAGCTTCTACCAGAGATGCTCCAGAATCCCCATTGGGCTGACTGCAGTGCGGAGGTGAAGGTGTACCCAGCTATCGTCCAGGGCCTCTAGGAGGGAAGCAGAAGCACCCTCCATGGTCTCAGAGAAGTCACAGCAGCTCTGCTATCTCGGACTGACAGAGACAACGGGTGTCTACACCAGCAGCTGGCGACTAGTGGACATGCCACTCTCTTCCAAGGAGCTCCTTCGAAGCTCATGGCTGCAAGCGGGCAACACTGGACTCCCCTGAGAAGGAGCAGTGAGAGTAGCTGGAGCACGCAGGTCTCACTCCAGGGATGACAAGTGGGCGCCTCAAGGCACAGGTGCTGTTCGGTGCCATGTCAGAGGCACGAGTCCCAGAGGTGGCTTGTAGGCCAAGAGGAGAGCCAACTGGAGTGGAAGTTCCTACATCTGAAACCAGAGACGCAGACCCCAAGGCAGGAGCAGGGCCACCACAATGGGGGAAGGTCTAGATGGCCGACCTGGCCACCTGGTGATACGTTAGGTTTAGAACCCATAGGAGCCACACTTCAGGGCAAGGTGGGGTACACTTCAGAACCTTCAGTGCCTGGCAGGGGGGTCTACCTGAAACATGCTTTCATGTAGGGGGCCTGAGAGGCTGCCCAGGACTCTGAGTCCCTAACACACTTCTAAGTGCATCGATGCTGCCACTGGCCCAGGGGCCATACCCAGAGCTGCTGGGATTGATAGGACATCTCTAAGAAGATGAGCCATCATTTTCCCAAACAACAGCAAAAGCTTGGAAACTAGAGGTTTTCCATACCAAAAAAGGAGAGAAAAAAAAAAACACAGAAAAAAGAATAATACTCATTGTTTCAGGAAACAGCAATGAAACAGGAGCAAATTAAATGGTTTAGTGCCACAGTCACAAGACTGCCACATCCCTTAGTGTTCTCCCACTCATGACAGTCACAGACACAGTGACTTCAGACACTTGTTCACTAGCTCTCAGCTCGGCAGCCCACACGTCCAGGCGGGCGGGCCAGCTGCTCTGCTAGGTGCCTCATAAGGCAAAGTCCAGGTTCTGGTCGGGAGACACTGGGAAGAACCATTTCCAGGCTCATCCCTGCCTTGCAGCTCTAGACTGGACTCCCTGTTTTCTTGCCAGCTGTTGGGAGGAGAAAGGGGAACTGCTCTAGGGAACTAGAAGGCACTCTCAGGTCCTTGTCCCAAAGCCAACAACAGATACCCCCCTCACATCACATCTCTAACATCCCCTTCTGTGACTAGCCAGGGATCTTAAAAGATTGAGATGAGTTTAGGCTCACCCAGAAAATCTCCCTATTTTTCAGGTCAACTGATGTAAATCCCTTTGCTGTGCAAAGTGACGTAGCCCTGGGAGTGATCTCAGGGGGGTCCAGGCCATGGGACCCTCTTGGATTTCTGTACCACAAACTAAAAATGGTGCCTTAGGCAAAAACAGACAAATTGCAAAGACTTTCTTCAAGGAGTTTTATGTCTATGATCATTTCAAGTTAATTTTTTGTATACAGCAGGGGAAGGGTTGTTTTTCTCCCCCCTATATATATTCAATTGTTTAAAAAACTCTCATTTCCCTATTGAACTGAGTGGCTGTCTTTGTTAAAAATCGATTGACTCTTTACGTGTGGTTCTCGGTTATGTCCCCTTGATCTGTATATCCACACTTCTTGATTACTGTAGCTTTCAGGAATTCTGGAACTCAAGAAGTGTCTTTCCTCCAACTTTTTAAAAGTTGCTTTGACTATTCTAGATCCTTTATACTGTTGACCTTCAAACAATGTAGGAGTTGGGGATGCCACCCCCTTTTCAGAAATCTACATAGAACTTTTGACTCCTCCAAAACTTAATTACTAATATCCAACTACTGATCAGAAGTCTTACTAATAACACCAATAGTTGATTAAGACAATATTGTGTAGGCTAGATGTGTTAATACACTGTATTCTTACCATCAAGTAAGCTAAAGAAAAGAAAATGTTATCAAGGAAAATATAAGGAAGAGAAAATATATTTATAGGACTGTCCTGTATTTCTTGGAAAGTAATATGCATCTAAGCAGGCCCATGCAATTCAAACCTGTCTGTTCAAGGCTCAACTGTATTTTCAAAGTACATTTTAGAACTAGCCTCTCAATTTCTACACAAAACCCTGCTGGAATTTTGATTGGGATTGCACTGAATCTAGAACCCAGAGATGAATTTGAGGAAAGCTGGTGTCTCCATGACATTGGGTCTCTCAGTCCAGTAACATGGTACATCTCGCCACATACTCAGGTCCTTTTAAATGTCTCTGTCAAAAATGTTCTATAGTTTTCCATGAACAGGACTTGAGCATCCTTTATTACATGTGTTTTTCATTATTTCATTTGGCGTTATAAACAAAATTTTTAAAAAAGTTTCATCTTTCAATTGTTTGCTGCTGCTATATATGTGTACAATTAATTTTTGTATATTAACCTTATATCCTACAACTTATACTAGCGGCTTTATAGTAGTAGATTCCTTGAGATTTTCCGTGAAATCATGCCTTGCTTAAATATGGACAGTTTAACTTCTCCCCTAACAATTTATATCTTTTTCTTGTTTTTACAGACACAGGTTCTCTGTGAGATGACAACAAGTGATAAGAGTGAGCATGCTTCCTTATCAGGTTCCTGATCTTAGAGAGAAAGTATTCAATATTTCAACAGTAGATACAGTATTGTGCTAGGTTTTTCACAGATGCCCTTTATCAGATGAAAGAAGTCACTTTTTTGCTTAGTTTTTTAAAAGAAAAAACCAATTGCACAATCACAGTAAGAGACGTTAACCTTCCTCTCTCAGCAATTTATCAATTAGTTAGAAAAAATCAGTAGACATAGAGGAGCTGAACATCACCATTAACTTTAACCTGTTATTAATACATCATTACATATTCTTTTCAAGTACACAGAAAAAATTACACATACAAGTCTCAAAAATGTAAAAGATTTGAAAATATATGAAGCAGATTCACTGGCTGCAACAGAATTAAATTAGAAGTCAATAGCCAAGGATGAGGTCACTGGGTGATGGGCACTAAGGAGGGCACTAGGTGGGATGAGCACTGGGTGTTATACTATATGTTGACAAATTGAATTTAAGTAAAACACTGAAAAAAAAAAAGGAATCAATAGCCAAATGATATCCAGGAAAAACTCCAATATTTGGAAACTAAAAGACACACTTCTAAATAACATATGTTTCAAAAAAGGAAGTTGCAAATAATTTAGAAAATATTTCAAACCTAAGTGGGAGTGAAAATACATCATATCCAAATGTGTGGGGTGCAGCTAAGGCAGTGGCTAGAGGAAGAACCATAGCTTCAATGCTTATGATAGAAAAGGGGAATGGTCTGAGGTCAATGATCTCAGGGTCGTTCTCAAGATCCTACAAAAGAAAGTAAGAAAAGTAGGCACAAAGGAAGCAGAAGGGAAGAAATAATGATGAGCAGAAGTTAACAGCACAGAAAACAAACATTACCAAGAAATTCCAAAGCGAAATCCTAGCATTTTCAAAGCAACAAAGTAAGTAAAGTGATACCCGGACGAGTCAAGATCAAAAAATCATGACAGGACATAAACCATTGATATCAAGCATGAAAGACTGGTTATCATTGTGGGTATGAGAGATAGTAAAAGGACAGCAAGCTAGTTTCATGAACAACTTTATGCCAACCAGCGTGGTAACTTCATGAACTGTACAGATTCCATGAAAAAGATAATTTACCAGTATTCGGACAAGCTGGAAGAGAAAATGTGGGGAGCCCTGTATTCACTAAAGACCCTGGCTTCGTCATCATAAACCCTCCCACCAGGGAAACTCCAGGCCTACTCAGTTTCACTGGTGAACCCGTCAAATATTCAAAGAAATAATAAGACCAATAATATAGGCAAATCCTTTCAGGAAACAGAGACAGAGGAACACATCTCAATGTGTTTCTGAGACAAGCATAACATCAACACCAAAATATTATAAAACATTACTCCCCCCCCCCCCAAGAAAAGGGTTGTTTTTAAAGCAGTAAAGTCAACGGGGTAGCATTCATGAAAGTCTCAGAGTCTGCTGGCCCCATGGCAAGAAAAACAACAAACTTCAGCCAATGAGCATGAACTTCAACTCCTGACATCAGAACATTAAACTTCATTCCATGATGCCTCTTCAGAGCTTGCCATGTTTGGTAACAAATCATCTTTTTAAGAGAAAAAAAAAACATGAAAAACAAAGCTAATTCTGAGTAAAGAAACACAGAAAACCACATTATTGGCTTCGCAGAAATCCAAATATAGTAAGTAGGACCCCAGGAAAGCTGCGTGTCGGGAAGGAAACTGTAGGACGGCATGGAGGAGTTCAGGAGGGGAATGGGCCTGCGCTCCCCGTAACTGGCCTGCGGCGCAGAGTGTTTTTTTTTTTATGCGTGGAAGAGAACTCTGTGAAGAAAGCATTGCAAGTTCTATTTTGACAGACGCTCTCAGTGTGGTTTCCACTGTGTAGCTAAGTGACCTTCCTGCTCCGGAGATCCACGATAGTAGACACACAAGAACCTTCTCCACTGGTTATTCAGAAGCAGGGTGTTACGTGGCACACAGTGCTCGGCTGTGCCAGAGACTTCCACTGCGTGAACGTTGTCGGGGCCCCCGGGCTGCCTGGGAGTTGCTGTGCTGAACCTCCCCGGGGTCACCCCCTTAGGAGCCTGCAGCCAGAGACAGGGACACGACGGTTGCCAAAAACCAATAGTGACCACGTTTCTTATCGGGAATCTGGGACCCGGGCTCTGAGAGAGGACTGTGTGGCCGGTAGTGTGACAGCACCGGCGACTCATGAGAACCTGACCAGGTCCGTCCACGCAGCGGGGAGCTGCCCACACCGTCACGGCGGGGTCCAGGGTTGGAGGTCCGGGTTGCCCCCTGCGTGTCCTGCGTGTCCTAGTGGAGATGAGGTTGGGAAGCCCGGCGGCCACCTGATGCCACTGCAACCGCCCGGTGAGGGACACAGCTTTAGTAATTCAGGTTTAGGATGTTTTACCCAGATTCTAGTCCAAATGGGTCCCTCTGCACGGACCGAGTGCGATGCTCTGCTGTGGGACGGGTTCTGGGGGAAGAGTAGGTAATGGACTACCGATGACACGGGGGGTATCTAGAACAGACGTGAGTGGATGCGTCCCTGCGTGTGCCCACACCCCGTGCTCTCCTAGGACACCGATGGCCTGGGGTCTCGGGACGTCATGCCAGGTGTGGGGGTATGGGCAGGTGACCCGCCGCCACCTCATCCCTGGAGCAATGACAGAGCATCCCAAGGGTTCCACAGGTGACGAGGGAGAGTGGGGGAGCTCCCACAGCACCTGGCCTGGGGGGGGTCGGGGCAGTGGCGGGGTCCTCGGCAGGAGGCGGGAGCAGGGAGGCCCTGGCTCACCTCAAATCTTACAAGAGCACCTGGAGCTAGTTTGTTGTTCCCAGTTGGCCTCAAGCGCCACTTAAATGTGGTTGTGGGGACAACTGGATCTGACGTGGCTCTTTCTTCTCCACACAATCTCCGTGGGAGCGCGGGGTCACAGAGCCACGGGCGAGCGCCTCTGTTTTCTGCCTGCTTCGCGGTCTTGTTTTACAAAGGGAACAGACTGCCACCTGTGCCCGCTGCCCTGAGCCCCGGTGACCCTCTGTCCCTTCCATTTCCCAGGGTGACCCCATACCTGGCGGACTTCAGCGTGATGTTTGATCTCCTGATAAACGAGCAGTTCAGGGCTCGGCAAGGCTGGCTGCAGGTGTGTCTGCCAGGAAATGAGCCCAGTAGGATTTCTGTGGTTTGCAGGGAAATTTCCAAGCTGGGCAGATTGGGGAAGCAGGGAACCAAACTCGGGCGGAATGAGGAAGGACGCCAAGGGCCGACCTGGGCTCACGCAGGCTAGCAGAGCACGGGCAGCCACTGGGGCCCGGCCTGGGACGACCCTGGAGCCCGCTAGGCGGCCCCCTGGCCGAGGCCCCGGCTGCATGGCTCTGGCCTCAGTGGCCCCTGCTCCCTTCCACCCTGGGCTAAACGGCCCCCAAGGAAGGGAGAACCAGGCCGTTCAGGGTGAAAGTGGACAGGACTGGGGAGCAGGGACACTGGCCTGTGTCCGGGGGACCCACACCTGCAAGGTGCCCCGCCTGAGACCTGCCCTTTAGCCCTCCATCATGCGATGGGCCTCTGGGACCTGCCGGGGCCTCAGGGGGGCATGGGGACACGCCACGGTGGCGTTTCAGGAGAAGGCAACCAGTCCCTGCCGCTGCCCAGAGTGTGTGGATGGCAGAGCTGTCCACAGGGCCGGCCTGTTTGCGACGGAGGGACGTCAGGGCACATCGCTGTGAAATCTGCACTGTGGATGTAAAGCTACGCAGATCCAGTGAGCCGCCGAGTAGACGATCCATGGTCACTCCCATGTCCGGGCTGGGGCGTCTCCAGCCTCCTGGCACCATCTGAGAAGCCCTGTGCTGTGCCCCGTGGCAGGGGCAGCCCCGTCCCTCACACTGCCCCCCAGGCCTGCTGCCTGCCTGCACCGAGCAGGTGGGGCAAGCCTGTGGCGGGGGGGACGCCGCAGGTGGACAGAGACAAGGGTGTGTCCAGCCGCGGTCCCCACGGAGCGTGGCAGGGAAACCATTTCCTGCCGGTGGCCGCAGCGTGGGCGGGGAGGAAGGGCCGGGAGAGAAGACAGCCCGGCAGGCTGAGCCCCCACGGCCCGCTGGGGACTCGACACGGACTGGGGGTCCAGGGTCAGGCTGCTTCTGCGTGGCGTGAAGTGCACTCTGGAAGGAGCCGGGGCGACCTGGGCCGGGCTGGCCGTGGACTGGACTCGTGGGTGGTGAGTGCTGCGCTCTCCGTCTGGAGCACCCTGCCCCACCCAGCACCCGGCCCGGGGAATCGCCAGTGTCCTCGCAGGGGCTTCCATCCTGCGGTCGGCCGGATAGGCCCCCGAAGACATCCACGTCCTAACCTCCGAGCCTGGCGGGGTCACCTCATCTGGCAAAGGGGGCTTTGCTGATGTGATGAGGTTGAGGGTCATCCAAGGGGGCGTCCTTACAGCAGGGAACTCACGGTGGAAAGCGAGAAGGGGGTGCGAGGAAGGCAGATCCTGGGAGCAGGGCCCACAGCCTGTGTGTAGATGACCGGGGCGGCAGAGCCCCTGGCCGAGGACCAGGGCAGCCTCCGGGGTCTGGGGGAGGAAGGACGTGGATCCTGCCTCGCCTCCTCCAGAAGGAACTCGCCCTGCAGACACCTTGACTTCAGCCCAGAGGGACTGACCCCAGGCTTCTGGCCACAAGACCAGCACCGCGCACCGCCTCCCTCAGAGGCCCAGGCACTCCCCCAGCACCCCCAGCAGCACGGGCTCTGCGACAGAAGGACTGGGACTCGCCATGCCCAGGATTGGTGGCCCTACAGGCCACAGTGGCCACTGCTGTGCTGGGTATCGCTGGCACCTGTGCGTTTCTTTCATGTCTGGGGGGATGAGGGGAGGACGTCCCGAGGATGATCACGTCCCTTCCCCAGCCACGCTGTACGGCGACAGCTCCATAGGTTGAGATGGCCCTGCCCATGACCAGAGGGCCCAGGGACGAGGGCCTTCTCCTGGCCACAGTGGCTGGGGGCAGAGGCATGGGCCTCTGCCAGGGATGAGCCACTGCAGTCCTTTCCGCTGCGAGCCCAGAGCCCAGGGCCAGCCCGGGTGGCTTGAGAACTTGCCAGCTAAGGCCCAGGTCCCCGGGGCGGCCTGCTCCGCCCTGGTCACACTCAGCAGGCTAAAGGATGCTGGCTGCATGTGCACACCTTCAAACAAGCATGTGATGAGCGGGTGCCAGGCCAGGTGCCCCACACATCACCCTCAGAGCCGCCCTCAGCAAGGCCGGGGGGCAGGGCAGGTGTGCATCGGGGCAGGTGTGCATCGGGGCAGGTGTGCATCAGGAGCTGGGCAGCCCCTTCGGGCTACATTTCCCACCTGCGTGGAGAAGAGCTCGGGTGCCTTGAGACACGGTCTGCCCCACGGCCATCAGGAGGCCAGGTCCTTGGCCCGGTCTGTGGCCCAGCCCCATGTGTCCTCCATTAGGGCCCCACCTCCATGGCCCATCCTTGGCTCCAGCCCAGAGCAGCCACCTTGGGCCCCACAACCCTTATCCCAGCTTCCTCATCAGTCAGGCTAGATCACCAACTCCACACAGCAGGATCGTTAAAAATTTGTTTTCTGATGTAACCACAAAGCGGAAAAACACCGGCCCTCCTGTGATAGGTGTTCGGTGACCGCTTGGTGGATGAATGACTTCATACTTGATTATTTGTCAACTGAGCACTTCACAAATATCACTGTTGGCAATGATATTAAGCTTCCAAGTTCAGACCTCTTCTTTACATCACGTGTGCTAATCTGGCAAATTTTAGGTTTGAGTAGGTTGTAGATCATCCATAGGTGGATTTTTTTTTTCCTGTTTGTTTAAAAAAAGGGGGGGGGGAATCTGCTGTAAAAAAAAACTGCGAAGGCCAAAGAATATGCTGACATTGCTCACAACAGTGCTCGCATGTTGCACAAGATAAAGGAGAGGCCGTCACACAAATAATAATTGCAGAAATGCAAAATAAAACCAGGACAGCACCTTTCCCAATGACAGGGCTAGCAGAGGGCCGGGGCGCATCACCCCCCGTGGGGAGCTGGAGAAATCGACGCCCCACGGCCGGGGGGAAGGCGGCCTGGCACGAATCAGAGCAAGCCGTCGGCAGTATCCGGGAGGTTCAGCAGTGTGCATCCTCCACCCGGGGCCAGCCACGTGCGGCCGCGAAACCTCACAACAACCAACACGTCCCCCCGGAGAGCACCGGCTACGAGGAAGGGCAGGCGGCGAGGAAGGCCGTGTCGCCGACTGGAGAAAACGTGCATCATTATTCTGAGGTGCCGGGGAGCCAGCCACAGGCCCGTCCGGAGTGCACGACACTATTGTTTCTGGGGAAAAAGGTGTGTGTGTGAGTGTCCAAGTGCACACGTGTGGGTATGCGAGTGTGCGAGTCTGGGCGTGCGCGTGTGTGCTCTGGGAGCACGGGGAGCAGTCGGGGGTGGTCGGGAGGGTGACGCAGGTACATATCCGGACAGCACTGCTGGATGTGCTCCATCCTCACCACGATCCTGCCAGGGGGTGCCCGCTATTCTGTCCGCTCCTCGGATCAGGAAACCGAGGCAGCGAGTAGCCAAGCGACCTCCCCACCTAAGGTCCCTCGGCCAGGAGGCAGCAAATCCGAGTCCAGAGGCCCCGCTTCCGAAACCCACAGCGCCACCATCCTGGCCGGACGCCCAGCCCAAAACGCGAGGGGCAAGGCCGCCGTCCAACACTTCAAATGGCCGAACATGGACGTTTCGGACTTTCTTTTTTGTCTTTTTAGAAGTATTTCTACGTTTCAAGTGACTACTTCAGAAACTGGAGGAGGCGACGCCTTTCCCTCAAGAGTGAAGCCGGGGCTGTGGGATGTCTCCCGTCCCCGTGTCCCCCCACCCCTGCCCTCCGAGGGGTGATGTAAGCGGGCCCTAGGGAGGAGCGGCGGGAGCCTCGCCCTTATGCAATCGGGCCGCGTTTCATAGGAATTACAGCGCCCCCGGGGACACTGACAAAATCCTCGGCCAAGAGCTGTCAAACGCAGGTTTCAAACGCAGAAGGAAGACACCCGGCCCGCGTCCTGATTAAAACTGGGAAAAAGGCACATCTGCCTGGTTTCGCGGCGTCCGCTGTCCGCCTGGAGCCGATGGTCTGGCCTCTCTCCGGCCGCCTCTCCTCGTCCCTTGGGGCTCTGGCTCCCAGGATGTTGGGCTCCTACTTTCTGGTGCTGCCACCAAAATGGGGATGTGAGTGCCTTCTGCATAATTCATGAGATTTACTGAGCGTCCAAGTGCTACTACGGTGTCAGAGCCACAAACGTAAGCCCAAGCATGGGAACAGCTGCTCCGCCTCGCCGCCCGGCCAGCCACCGGCGTCTCAAGTTCAACCCAGAACACCTGCCCGCCCGCCGTCCCAGCCTCAGACGCTGCGTTACGTAAGCGATTGGAGGAATGCACGCTTGTTCGTCTCGTGGCTAAATAAATGTGAACTGTCCGGGCCGGGGCAGGGGCCCTGGGACGCCCTCTGGCAGCGCCGGTTCCAGGGTGCTTGGCTCCTGCATCACCAGCAGCGGCCGAGAGCCCAGGTCGAGGGCTGCCTCTATGTCGGGGAGCCCTGGGATGCGCCCACAGAAACAGAGGGCAGTGCTGGGGTGTGGGGGTGGGGTCAGGTCTTCAGGCAATCAACGGAAGGACAACGCTCCCTGCTCAGAAAATGAGGAGCACATGGGGGCCACAGCAAAGAGAAAGAGGTTAGCTCCCTGCTGGGGAGCCCTGGAGGCCACGTGGCCTCAGAACCTTTAAGAACTAGCAGGTGTACAGGTTCTGACATCAACCCCTACTCCAGCCGCTCGGAGGCCCTTGTGTTCTCAGGTGGGGGGGCAACCTTGGGTCCCAGCGGGCCAGGGACGCGGCACAAGGGTCACCCCCAGCAGCTACGCAGTGACAAGGCAGCCCTGCATCAGCCTAGACTGCACACCTGAGCAAGGTCACCTGTGCACACCTGTGGGGGGGGGGTGGCAGGGAGCAGCCCACCTAGGCTGGACCCAGACAGCGGTCCATACAGACTGAACCTCTCTAGGGGAGTCGAGGGCCCTGAACAACTTAGGGGCAGGATCTGCCTTCTTCAGACTGTGGGGTGTGGCCTGGGTCGTTGTTTCTAGGTTTCAAAGGACCAAGGGGCCTGGCCCGCCTTGCACACGGTGCACGCCCTGCCTCTGCACCTGTGAGCATGCCAGGTTCAGGTTTCCCAGGCAGGCATACACGAGGGGACCACCGAGGACCAGAGGCGGCCCCAGCTGGGGACACAGTCACCAGACTGTCAGCATGTGCTACGTCCAGGTGCGGTCTTGGCGAGTCCCTGGTCTGGCTCACAGGGCCTAGTGCCTACTTCCTCCCTGCTTCAAACTGGACAGGCTCTTCTGAGACTCTTGTGCCTGGTCCGTATGAGGCTCTGGGCATCTACCTTCTCCCACACCACCTGGAGGGCCGGGCTGGACATATGACAGATTGGGGTCCCCCAGGGACAGGCCCTGGGGACGGCAGAGGGCCCCACGGCCCCACTGAGCACCATCCAAGTCCTGATCCATAGAACCACAAGGAGAACAGGTGGTGGTGTCGTGAGCACCCAGTTTGGGGACAGCTTGTTACACGGCAATAACAGAACTGCACTCGGGCTTCCTCGTCCTACCCGGTCAATCGGGAAGATAGAAATGGAAAAACCACAGTATGAAATGACAGACAATGAGTGAATTACTGTGCATTTAGAACGAACGCCAAGAACCAGACAATGGGTTATGGGAGTGAAAGGGAGTCAGTAAAGCTGGAAGGAAAAAGCCAACACAGTGCCCAGAACTCTTCTTGGCTGGTTACGTGCAGAAGCACATCGCTGTGAGAAGAATATCGGCCCCTTGAAGAGGTCCGAGTCCTCACCCTCTGGAACCTGTCAATACACCAGGCTTCTGACCCGGGGGGGCTGGGGTAGCAGAGGAAGGTAATTAGGAGGAAGGGAAGACCGCTAATTGGCCTTAAAATGGAGAGAGGGATTTCGGAGAGCCTGAGTGCGTGCGGTGTGGCCACAGGTCCCTGCTGGGGGTGAGGGCAGAGGAGCAGGGTGGGCAGAGAGCTGGGGCTGTGGTTGCTGCTCTGCAGGTAGACATGCAGGTGAACATGGGGATGTGGGGACATGGGGATGTGGGGACACGGGGACATGGGGACATGGGGATATGGGGGGATATGGGGACATGGGGATGTGGGGACACGGGGCCATGGGGACGTGGGGATGTGGGGACACAGGGACATGAGGATGTGGGGATGTGGGACACGGGGACATGGGGTCATGGGGATGTAGGGACATGGGAACATGGGGATGTGGGGATGTGGGGACATGGGGAAATGAGGATGTGGGTATGTGGGGACACAGGAACATGGGGACATGGGGATGTGGGGACATGGGGATGCAGGGACATGGGACACTGGATGCAGGAGGCCTCCAGCAGCTGGAAGGGCAGGGACGGGATCCTCCTCTGGAACCTCCAGGAGGAAACAGCCCTGCTGACACCCTGACTTAGCCCCGGGAGACCCAGGCCAGCCCCCGAGCGCCCGAGCTGTAAGACGACAAGCCCGTGTCCTGCAGGCTACGGCGCTGTGGCTGCCCCAACTGTAGGAAAATTTGAGACGACATATGTGTTCCAGGCACTCCCCTTGACAGCAGGGCGCCCCGCTTTTCCAGGCACACAGCACGTCTCCCTGCCAGCTCCGTGCCTGCTGCAGCGCGGACCGCGTGTCCCCTGCCTTCCTCGGCCGTCTGTATCGACACCCGGGGTAGCTTCTCGGGGTGAATCCCTACGCCTGAAGGTGCTTTTCCGAAGGACAGAAGCTCCCTCTTCTCCTGTGGTTTTAACCTCTTCCGTCGGGTGCCCTGCACCCTCCTGGCGCGGGGCGGGCGCGCCGGCCTCACCACGTCCCGGCCTCTGTGCTCGGCGCCGGGCACTCCGTCTCGGGGGCGGGGGCGCTGGCTGCGGGGCTGTGCGGACACCCCGGGGAGCCCGACCTCGCCCCTGCTCTATTCCGTTTTGTCTACTGTGTCCTTTGCGTTCAAGACTTCCTTTCCTTTCAGGGTGATGCACTTGGGAGCCCGACTTGTCGAGGGCATCCTTTTAAATTGTTTTGAAATATTTTAAGAGCTTTGATCCCTTGATGCGCCTTTGGCCGTAAGCACTGCTACGTGGGGTCAGGACACAAGCAGAAGCTCACCGTGGTCTTTTTCCAGGGTCACCTGCCGAAGCTGGGGGCACAGACTACCATCCCCCCCCCTCAAGAGCCTGGAGCCTCAGGCCGGCTGTGTCTGGCGGGAGCCTCCCCGGGGGCGGGCTTCTGTCCCAGCTCAGCCTCTGGGAAAGCCCGAGTGGCGAACCGAACACCCGCTCAGCACAAACAGGTTAAACTGAGTTCATTCACCAGCGAACGAGAGCCCGTGATTCACGGAGCCTCCGACCCTCGCCACGTGGGCCTGGCCGGCTGGCGCGCACTGCCTGGCCCCGCTTTGCCGCCTGGACTAGGCCCGGCCTTGCTCTGCCCCTGCCCTCCCGCCCCTGGGCTTCTCCCTCGTCCCTTTGTGTCTTCGTGTTACCCACCCCGTCCCAGGAGAAAGCACACTTCTTGGCACACTGTGTGTGTGCGCGTGTGGGTGGGTATACAGAGTGTGTATGTGTGTACAGACATATGCGACATGAGTATTTGGGGGTGTGGGGGATGTATGTGTGTGTGGTGTGCATGCATGTGTGGTCTGTGTGGGGTGTATGGTATACGTGGATGGTGTGTGTTTGGGTGTGTATGTGGGAGGGAGTATGCGTGTGGGGTCTGTATGTGTGTGGTGTGTGGTATATGTGTGTGTGTGCTTGGTGTGTGTGTGTGTGTGTGCGTGGTGGGTGTTTGGGTGTCTGTGTGTGCATGGTGGGTGTTTGGGTGTGTGTGTGTGTGTGTGTGTGTGTGTGCATGGGGTGGTGTGCCTGCACAGGGTGAGCCCTGGAGCAGTTTCCATTATTCCAAGACAGCACACAGGTTAGGCGCGGTAGGAACCGAGGGGAGTCCGTTTCTGAGGACCAGGCCCGCCAGTGAAAACCTGAGTTTGGGGTGCCCGATGGGGGGCAGGCTCGCCAGGCAGGCGGGGCTCGGGGAGGGCCCTTGTGCTGCGCTGGCTGGAGCCTGTGCCACTTGGGGTCCACACCTGGCAGGGACCCTTCACTTGCTTGGGGCCTAGATGGTCCCAGAGGGGCCAGGCCTGCGCCCCGACACCGCCCCGAGAGGTTCCGTCCCCCAGACACGGAGTCCAGCCTCCTCAGACAGGTCCAGGGTCCACCCACTGGGAGCATGCAGGTCACCTCACAGACATCTGATGGCACCAGGTACCTTGGCCAGGAGGCCCTGTGCTCCCCAAAGCCCAGCCCGCGTCACAACAGGTGTCAGAGCAGGGGAGCCCCCCCAGCCGGGCCTCATGTCCCCTGCCGCCGAGGAGCAGGGTCTTCACAGGGCAGACCTGCCGCTGCTGCACCTGCCCCTCCCAGCCCCCCGCAGCCGCCCCACCCTCCGGCTTGAGCACCCCGAGGCAAGGAGCGGCCTCATCACTTCGAGCCTCTAGAACAACAGATGGTAATGTGTTGACACTGAGAGATTTAAGGGGACTCAGTTACGGTCTTACTGAAAAAGCTTCCTCTAAAATAAGAAAGCACACAGATTCCTCAACTCCCAGAAATTGCTGACAGCTTTGTTTTCAGCCCAGCAGGAGTAAAAAGAAGCTGACAACTTATTTTTGCAGGTTATGCTCATTCAAGTCTATTTTTAGATCTTTTTCCTAAGTAAGTGCACCAGAATAGCACTCGGTTTGAGAATCACCATCTGTTCCGAGCGGCGAGCTCTGGCTCACAGGGTCCGGGGTGGGTGCGCCCAGCCGCCGCTGTCCCCCGCGGCCGGGAACAAAGGGGGCAGTCTGCGCCTCCCCCGTGTGTGACCGGGCGCTCCCGCGGCAGTCACAGGCAGGGAGCACCCCGAGAGTCCATCAAACAACCGTTAGAATACATTTTATTTATAACCTGAGCACCACCGGCACATGCCCTTGGCTTTAAAAGAAAAAAAAAAAAAAACTAAAACTAAAAAACAACAACAAAAAAAGGAGCTCAAAAATCCATTGTATTGAAATAGGTTTCTTATAAAAAGGCCATCCAACCTTATCTTGGTCGTTAAGATAAAAATTAACCTATGGAAACAGAAAGCCACCGCCTGAAAGCTATAAAAGGCCTGCTCTCTCTTTCGGGTTTATGGCAGCCACTCCTTCCCTCTGCAGCCCGCTCCTTCTCGAAGCTCAGAGAGGCCCCGCTGGCTGGTGACTCACACTCTTCTATGGAAATGCAGTTGGTGCATGACGTACCTTCTGAGAGGGGGGACCTGACATATGAGTAACGAGCTGCCCAGCACCTTCTGGAAATCAGTGCTCGCATGGGGGGCCCTGGGAGGCCCGGGTGCCGCCGGCAGCCCTGAGCCCACAGGCCTGACCCTCCCTGCTGCCCGGCTATTTTTAACCTCCACTAAACTTAGCTCGTTCCACCCTCTCGAATAACCTAGATCTAAATACCACCTTTCTCCTGCGGATCCCAAGAACCTTTGCAAGGAAAACTGTGGGTTAGGTGGTCAGCGACAGGCATGCAAGATGCTACGGCTAAGATAATAAGCCTGTCCCCGTGGGGGGAGGACGTGGCAGGAGATTCAGGGACTGGGGGCACCAGGCACTGACTGAACTGCCCGTGTGCCTATCCCGGGGGTGGTGTCCATCTATTGAGACCGTGTGACCCAGCCAGGGCATGGCAAGGAAGCCTCCCCACCCCATGGTCACTCTTTCCAGCCTCTGTGAGTGTTTTCTAAAATAATTAACAAAAGGAAATCACGCTTGCTCACATAGACACGCACACGCTCTGTCTCTCCTTCCCCAGTACAGAGTCCTTGGGGACACGGGGGCTTGGGGACTCGCGGTGGAGTTCACTTAAAACCCGGTGCCAACACGCCCCCTCTCATCAGCGCCCCGTCCCAGGAAGGAGCTCCGCAGGGGTCAGTGCCCTTTCCAGAGCCGCCCGCACGTAAGCAGCATCAGCGAGCCTGGGGGCCTGCTTCCTGGGTCTCTGCACTGACTCCAGGACGGCTCCAAAGTCAATGTTTACCCACTGCACTGGCCTTCGGGGAAGCCAGAATCTGGGAGGTGAGTGGGGACAGGATCCCGAACGCTGAGCAGTGAAGCCAAGACGAGAAGGGGCCGTCCTGGAAGAGGTCCCATCAGAGTACGGCAGTGGCCTGAATCACACCTGCCTGGAGGTGCGGTCACAGTAATCTAAAGTACCAAGGGAACAGGTCACTAGAAGGTCTCCTCTTCAGCGGGAGCCAGAACCCAGGGTGTTAGAAGATGGTGTGTCAGTGGTGGGGGGGTCCCACACCCCTCCTCTTCTCCTTTCTCCTTTTGCTGTTCAGGGCACCATCTGGTAGCGCTGTCGGTGAACTGATCCGGCCTCACTTACATACATATAGACCTATGTCGTTCAGAGAAAAAGAAAACCAAGCGCCTCCTTCTTCAGAAGTGTCATTTAGGGGATGGGATGCATTATTTAGGAAAGGTCCCCTTGTGTTAGTTACCTGGCCATCCAGCAGGAGAAAACTGAGGAGCTGCTCTGCATGCGAGAGACACAGTGGCTCCTAAGTGGCCCTGCGTGAAAGTAACTGGACATTTCTTATCCTCTGACTGAACAAATAAAATGATAAATAGCTAACATGGATTAGGAGGCTATCGAGGGGACCAGCACTATTAAACACAAGGTCAAGGGCAGCCCAGGTGGCTCAGCGGTTTAGCGTTGCCTTCAGTCCAGGGCGTGATCCTGGAGACCCAGGATCGAGTCCCACGTTGGGCTTCCTGCATGGAACCTGCTTCTCTGAGACACAGGCCTGTGTCTCTGCCTCTCTCTCTGTATCTCTCATGAATGAATAAATAAAATCTTTAAAAAAATAAACACAAGGTTGACAAAATTGGGAAAATCCAAGCCACACACGTAGGTTCAGTTGGTGGCAACACAGATTTAAACATCCCGTGATCACCGAGTGGTTTCCCGGGTGTTCTGGCCGTAGAGCGAGTGCAGAGGTGAATGAGAAAATGTACCAATAACCTAGAGACACAGACATGGATACCTGCCCAGCGCTGTCTGTTGTCTTTACAAACCAAATGTAGAGGACTTGTCTTGCCTTGTCTCTCCACTCCAAGCATGGAGTCCTCTCCCCCAGCCCCAGGCCCAAGTCCTCCCCCAGATACCTCCAGGTGGAGTGGAAGTCACATCACCCTGCTGCCTAGTGGCAAGGTTGGAAGATGGCAAGTGGGCCCTCTTGCATGGAGAAGCTGGCTGGTGGGGGAGAGGGGGTTGTGGGAGAAAACGGGACAACCAGGCTAGGTGTCCCAGAAGCTGGCTGCTCAGTGATTCCCTCTTGTGGTCTAGTGTACTTCAAGTTGGGTGTGTGTTACTTGCCTACATAAGAAGATCCAACACACACCTTGGAGTCTTGCCCTGACCACACCGCTCCATCGGATGACCCCCTTCCCTGTAAGTGTGTTGCATTCCCTACATCTCTGGCTAATGTAAGGTCTTTGCTGACAGGGCCACATGCTGGGGTACGTTAGGAACCTCTCTAAGCCCTCTATGTCCCATTGCTCAAAGGCAGATGCCACTAAGCTGAGGTCTAAAGATTGCAAAGAGGTGAAGCCTGCAGATTTCTCCCAGTCCAGGTTCAAAACTGATTTGAATCATGGTATTGGTTGGACAATGCACCGCCTCCCCTACACTAGCCCCGTGAAAAGCCAAGTAGGGTTCTAAGGAGATCCTTAGCCCATGACAAGTTCCAGGACCCTCTACAACGGCACCAAGAAAAGTGAACCAATGAGGGATATGAAGATGCCCACAAACAGGTTCTCTCCACTGATCCTTTGGGGGAAACCCTTCAGCAGGAGACTGGGTGGCTAGACTGGCAAAGGCAGATGGGTCAACCATGGATATCTGACATCCACAGGTCCTGTCACATCCTTTTCTCTGACACAGAATATTTGGGAGCCAGAGAGCTCACTGTGCTTCATCTCCGTTTATAAACAGTTCCCTCCCTTGTTGACACAGCGTGCTGAGATGGCTGAACAGCATGGAGGCCAGACCCTCCCTGACTGCGGAGTGATACTTGGCCTCAAGATCAGTGGATGAGACTGATTTGAGTGATGGGGTTAGGGATGCGCGTGGCTGCTGGGCAGAACTCTGCAGTGTCTCCAAGCAAACATCTGCATCTGTGGACTGCAGGGATGGGTGCTGTAGGGCAAGCAAGTGGGCATCTGGGGCCAAGGATAACTGGTTGGGTCCAGGTTGGCCATCATGGCTGCCATGATTTTGGGGGCCAGAACAGCAGCCTCCCTTCTGTTTCTGTTAGAAAAGTCACCCTCCAGGCATAGCACCTACTCCCACAGCCACAGGGAGGACATGTGATCTACTTCAGCCCAGCAGAGGCCTCTCTGGGAATGAAGTTCTGAGATGGAGCCAAGTGAGAAGAATCCCCCTTTTTCCCCAATGGTGAGCCCGGCGGCTGGGAGCTGCCACGGGGTGGAGCCAGTCTATAAGACCAGTCCCATGGATGAAGTTGCATGGCAGAGAACATGTCAAGGAAGCGGATCGTGTCCCTGCAGCCCTGACACCCTGGGTCCAGTGGTGTCCAAGGATGCTGCTCCCCTGTCCCATCTGTGTTCCATGCTGAGAGTCACAAGGCTCCCTTTCACATAAGCTACTTAGCTTGATTTCCTGCCACTCACGACAAAAGTCCTACTGCACCAGCATTTCAGACTGCACTCAACTGGTAAGATTTGCAAATATTTAACAAGATGCAGAATTTTAATTTACCTTTTTAGTCATATGAAATCAGTAATAACTGTCACACTGTCCGTCCATCATGCATGGGCATATGACAGTTCTATCTCCATGGCCCCAAAAATGTTTAATACAACCAACAGCATCGTCAACATTTAGGTCATGAGACAGAGCACTGTAAAATAGATCTGCATTTTTGTCACAGCAAATTAGAATAAGGTAAAGGTAAGATTAAAATATGGTAGAAGGGATCCCTGGGTGGCGCAGCGGTTTGGCGCCTGCCTTTGGCCCAGGGCACGATCCTGAAGACCCAGGATCGAATCCCACATCAGGCTCCCGGTGCATGGAGCCTGCTTCTCCCTCTGCCTGTGTCTCTGCCTCTCTCTCTCTGTGTGACTATCATAAATAAATAAAAATTTATAAAAAAAAAAAATTTAAAAAAAATATGGTAGAAGAGTGTATGTGCATGAACCAATCTCAGAAATTCCTACTCCTAAAAAACAAAAACAAAACAAAACAAAAAAACACACACACAAAACCCAAAACCAAAAAACAAACGAAAACCTCTCACCTAGGTTTCTCTGTTTCACTCAGTGGCTTTAAAACAGTTGTTAATCACATACACATAAAGAAGCCAAAACACATTTGGTTATTTCTGAAACACATTGTTTTGAAGCTCTGTTTTTATCTTTCATATTTGTGTGTCGAGAGTTATGTCACAAAGTTAATCATTCCCAGGATGCTTGCATTTGGGGTAATGAAAAACTTCTTGTGCAAGTGGCCATGAATCAGGGAGTGCAACATTGCATAATGTGCTCTGAAGCACATGTCAGGGGATCAGAGCCCAGCATTTCTGCCTCTTGCTGACCTTTTCTGAAGCAGAACTAGAGCCACGTGATGCATGCTTCCTGCCAACAGTCACTTATTGCCAATTATTAAGTTGGATAATGTGGAGAAATAGAAATAGAAATTTCAGTTCCTTCAGAGTTCTAAAAAGAACACTCTTTGAAGTCCCTGGCTTCTGGCACAGTGCTGTGGCTGACTTGAATGTGTTACTCTTGATCATTATGAGAACCACCCATTAAAATTGAAATAAAATATTTTGCTAAGTGGTTCCTGGCATTTGTGTTAGAAACAATAGCCATAGCCCCACAATAAGATTATTTTATACGTAAGAAAGGAGAAGCAAAAAATCAAAGACACTAGGAGCCAAAGACGTACGCATAATACATCAAATCTCAGCCCGTCGTGTTTGATGTTCTTGAGCAAGAATGTTAGCGAGAAACTATTACTTAATCTTGCCAGTATTATCCAAAGAGAACACTTGCGAAATACTCAAGACAAATATGCTGTAATTATTACATGAATAAAGAGCTTGTGTAGCAGAAACTGCATTTGTAATATCCACACAGACTTGAGTGGAGCAGACTGGTAATTAGCCACATCAACAACAATGGCCACTGTGTCTGAGGAGCTCTGGGAGTGCACCGTGCCAACCTGCCGTTTTCAATGACACCTTAACCAGAAAACTCTTCTGAAACTTAACCAAGGGTTTATTATACATTCTAGTAGCCTATTAGAATATATCTGGTTCTCTGGCATATATTAGAAATAATAAATCATCAAATTGCATCTAGATTATTTTCATTTTATTTTTTTCTTTTTTGTTGTTATTTTAGAAAAGGACTCTTTCTTTTAAAAATAAAAAGTTTTTAAAAGAAAAGAAAAGAAAAGAAAAGGACTCTTTCTTGGATTCCATCACTAGTGAACTCTTACTGTACTTGAAATCCTGTCCAAGAGCTGAGAAGTTCAAATTAATAAACTGTTTTGTCATCATAGCTTTAATGTCCAACAGTGGAACATGAATTTAATAGCATGGAAGGAAACTTTATACTCCTCGTAAAACACAAAACACGTAAATGCCAGGATTTCAATAATTAACTCTTGGGGTTTTTTTACTACGTGAATTCTGCCATTTATGTATTGATTGGCTCTGATTTATGGCTATTAGCTTCACCACTGGTGGTTGAGTGAACACAAATCCTCCACAGACCAAGCCAACCTCATGACTAGGCAGGGGCAGCCACAGCTGGAACAGCAATTTTTTGTTTCCTGGGCCTATCCTCAGAGCACACGTTTAAAAGACAACACCACACTAAACCTTACACTACTTTGACTGTAATAGATTCAACATTTGGGGGATGCCTGGGTGGCTCAGGGGTTGAGCATCTATCTGCCTTTTGCTCAGGTTGTGATCCCAGGTCCGAGGATTGAGTCCCACACTGGGTTCCCTGAGAGGACCCTGCTTCTTCCTCTATGCCTCTGCCTCTCTCTCTGTGTCTCTCATGAATAAATCAAATTTTTAAAAAATAAAAAAAAAATTAACATTTGGGCAATAAAGTATATTTAGTATTTAAGGCTATAATAACAGCAACAATAAATATGAATATGAATAATTAATATATATTAGTATTATGATTAATATACTATTATAATTATATTATTATTCAATAAATATCAGTTTATTCAATAAACATCAGTTTTGGTGTACTAGAAGTCAGATGGCTACTCTGAACACCTTATTTATTAATAACATCCATGATCCATGTGGTTGCATTAGAATAGTCTGCATGGGAATTACGTAAGTGGGAATGGTGCAATGAGAATCTCCAAAAATCTGTTTCTCCGTATAAGCAGTAATTTTCAAGATCAACTTTTACAAGACCTGGAAATTAACCAAAAGCTTGCAATAACCTAATGAACATTTATTCCGGAAAAATGGCTGCATCTCAGTAAGAACATCAAGCTATGTGGCATTTTAACTTGCCAAATATCCAGTCTGCTTTTCCTAACTCCTTGAAAACTAATGCCCTCAAGGTCAGGGTAGCTGTGACCTGACCACCATTGTGGCTGTAACCTACCCAAAGCTCTTTTCTTAGGAATCTGTCATTTTCTGACCTGTCTGCCAGCTCTCTGGAAGATCAATTACTGAGGAAAACCCCAACTCATAGGCCTTGCTTTTATTAGATCTGACTTGAAGCCCCTTCACTGTAAATAGTTTTTTCCATAGGGTATTTGTGGAGAACAATCAGTGGCAACTGTTTAGCATCAAAGTTACCTAAGGCAGTGACAGCAGCTGGGACAAGTAAGAAACTGGCCAGAAAACTTAAATGGAGAAACTGGGGAATGAGATATCCATTCAGGGCTGTAAAATGCTCTGACATGTTCCTAGGAATCTAGAAGGCAGTGTGCATGTGCAGGGCTGTGTGCACCCTCAGGAAAGACCTGAGAAGGCCCTAACTCTCATCCCTAGCCAACCCTGAGGCTCTGCACAGAAAGGAAGTGAAGGCTAAAGCAAGGTTCCCAATTACCTGGCAAAACATTTAAGGCATGCCCCAACATGTACACAGTGCCCCTCTGCAAGACCTGGAGACTTACTGCTTCAAGCATTTATAGGAATCCCAGCTGAATCATTAGCTGATCACTAAACTAAGTACAGACTCCAGGGACCACAGACAACAAAGAACAGAATTATGTCAGATAAGTCAATACGCAAACAAACTGCAACATAACAAACAGCAACCACAAATATGGGGGAGGGGAGATAAGGACCCAATTTCCAAAGTTGCCATATTATATTATTTATTTTTTGACATAGTATATTATTTTAAATACCCATTTTCAACAACATATTGTAAGACATGTAAAGAAACAAGCAAGTGTGACCCCATACAAAGAAAAGAAGCAATCAACAGAAACTGTTTCTGAAAAAACCAAGGCATTGAATGTACTAGAAATGGTTAAAAAAAAATGGTTTTAAATCATTTTAAAAATCTTCAAAAAACTAAAGAAAAGCATGAGAACAATGTCTCACCAAACAAGAAATATTAGTAAAAAAAAAAATTGTAAAACAGATCCAAAGACCAATTCTAAAGTCAAAAATATAATAACTAAAACAAAAAAAATTCACTAGTAGTATCAAGAGCAGATTTGACGTGGTAGAGGAATCAATAAACTTGAACACATATCTATAGAAATCATCAAATCTGAAGAGCAGAGGAAAAAATGATTCAAAGGCCTCAGAGGCCTGTGGGATACTATCAAGTGTACTAACATATGCATAATGGGAGTTCTGAAAGGAGAAGAGAGAAAGGAGTAGAAAGAGTATCTAAAGAGGTAATGGCCAAAGACTTCCAAAATTTGAAAAAAGATACGATCTACACATCCAAAAATCTCAGTGAAATCTAAGCAGAAAGAAGACAGTGACCCACACCAAGACACATCATAAACTGCCAAAAGCCAAAGCTGAAGAATCTTGAAAGCAGCAAGAGAGAAATGATTTGTCATTCACAAAGGATCCCCAAAAGATTAACAGCCTATTTCTCATCAGAAACCACACTGGCCAGAAGACAGTGAGACAACACATTCACAGTGCTGAAATAAAAAGACTCCACCAAGAAGCAGATATCTAATAAAAGTGTCCTTCAAAAATTAAGAAAAAATTGAGACATTTTAAGAGAAACAAAAACAGAAAATTTGTCACTAGCATTACTTCCCTACAATACATTCTATAAAGGGAGTCCTTTGGGTTGAAATGAAGGGACACTAGGGATTAATTCAAATCCACTAGAAAAAATTAAGTGTACTGATAAAGATAACAACACACACATAAAAAAAAAAAGAAGAAGGAAAAACCCAAAACAGTATAAATGTGTTTTTTATTCTTTAAGTTATTTTCCTTTAATCAGAATTAAAAGACAGCTGTGTAAAACAATAGTTATAAAGCTGTTCTCGTGGACTTATAATGCATATGGATTTAATTTATCTGACAATAGCACAGAGGAAGTGGAAAGGTACAAAACCACACTGGAGCAAAGTTTTCGTGTGCCACTGGAATTAGTTGGTATTAATCCAAAACAGACTTTATAAGTTAAGATGGTAGTTGTGATTCCCAAGAAAGCAAGTCAACAAATATATAGCAAATGAGATGATAAGGAAATTAAAGTGGTACACTAGAAAATACCTATTAAACACAGAAAACCAGTAATACAGGAAGAGAGGGAATAAGAGACATGCCACAGAAAACAAAGAGTGAAGTGGCAGATGTAAATCTTACCTTATCAATAATTACATTAAATGTAAATGGTCAACCACTCCAATCAAAAGGCAGAATGGGAAGAATTAATTTAAAAATATGATCCTGGGACTCCTGGGTGGCTCAGCAGTTGAACTTCTGCCTTTGGGTGTGATCCCAGGTCCAGGGATCGAGTCCCACATTGGGCTCCCTGCAAGGAACCTGCTTCTCTCTCTGCCTATGTCTCTGCCTCTCTCTCTCTCTCTCTCTCTCTCTCTCATGAATAAATAAATCCTTAAAAATTTTTTTAATAAAATAAAATAAAAATAAAAATATGATCCAACTTTATGCTGTCTACAAAAAATACACTTTAGATTCAAAAATGTAAATAAGTTAAAAACAAAAGGATAGACAAAATATATCATGAAAAAGCAACCAAGAGAACAGGAGTGGCTACACTAATATCAGACAAGACAGACTTTAAGATAAAAACAGCTACTATGGACAAAGAAGCACATTTTATAATGACAAAAGGATTAATTCATCAAGAAGACATAATAATAATGAATACATATGAATAACAACAGAGTCCCAAAATACATGAAGCAAAACCTGACAGAACTGAAGGGAGAAATAGACAATTCAACAATAGTGGTCTCAGACTTCACTATCTCACTTTAAATAATGGATAGAACAAGTAGAAGACCAATGAGGAAATAAAAGAATGAAACAAGACTACAAATGAACTAGACCTAATAGAATGCTGCATCCAGCAAAAGAGGAATACATATTTTTCTCATATGCACATGGGATTTCTCCAGGACAGATTCTATTTCAGGTCATAAATTCTCATTAAAATTTGCCAAGGACTGAAATTATACAATGATGGGATTGAGGTACATTTCTAACCACAATGGAATTAAATTCAAAATCAATAATATAAGGAAATTTGGGATAGTCACAAATATGTGTAAATTAAGGAACACAATCCTAAAAGACAAAAAGGACAAAGAAAAAAAAACACAAGAGAAATTTAAAAATTCTTTGAGATGAATGAAAACAAAACCACATGCGTTGGGGTCCCCAAAACTCCTTCACGTTTGGTAATTCACTGGGAAGCCTCAGAGTACTAAGCATATAGTCTATTTATGACTATGACATAGTATATAATCAAAAGGACACCAAGCAAAAGCAGCAAAGGAAAAGGTGTAGAGGCAAATATTGGAGGAGACCAGTTGCAAGCTTCCACGGTCCTCTCCCAGTGGAGTTACACACAAGTTTAATTGCTCCAGTGACAAAGTATAACTGGATGTGTAAAATGCTGCCAACACCTTATCAGAGACTCAGAGCCCAGGGTTTCTGCTGGGGCTAGACATGCAGGCACACTCTGCTGACAGATACCAAATTCCATATTCCAAAAAGGAGAGCATAAACTATATTGTTTGCTAGTGCAGGCATGATTCAATCAATTCTGGAAATGGTGGGAATGTCCCCAAATATAAGTTTCCAAATGAAGGCCAAGGACCAGGAACTTCCCCAAATATAAGGCAAGGGACCAATCTTGCAGCCAGTCCTTCAGAAGAACAATAGTCAGACCTGTTGTGTTAACTCTTTTCCACAAACATAGCAGAACTCATGGGATGCAAATAAAGCATACTTATAGAGATATGTATAGTTGTAAATGCCCATATTAAAAGGATCTCAAATCAAATAACCTAACATTCTACCTCAAGAAATTAGAAAAATAAGAGCAAACTATAGACAAAGTAAGTAGAGGGAAGGAAATAATAAAGACTAGAATAGAAATAAATGAAAAAAGAGGACAGAAAAAGAGAACAAAAAACCCCAACAAAATGAAAAGTTGACTCTTTGAAAAGCAACAAGACAGGCAAACCTAGCTGGATGGGCAATGAAAAAAGAGAGAAGCCTGAAATACTAAAATCAGGAATGAAAGAGGGGAAAAGTATTGCTGATCTTATAGAAATAAGGACTGAATAATTGTATGTGAAAATACATAACCAAGATGAAACTTAAAATTCCTAAAAAGAAGCAAAGTATTGACACTGACTCAAGAAGAAATAGAAGATCTGTACAGAGGTAAAATGAGAATGAATGAACAGAGTATTTCCAACACAAAAAAAGCCCAGGTCCAAATGGTTTTACTGATAAATTTTATGAAATCATTATAGAATTTGCACCAATCCTACACAGACTTGTTTTCTTAAAAAAAAAAAAAAAAAAAGAAGAAGAAGAAGGGAACACTTCCTACATCATTCTATGAAATCAGTATTATCAGTATTACCCTGATACCAAATCAAAGAAAGATATCACAAGAAAGGAAACTACACAGTAATATTCCTTTTAAATACAAACCTGTAAATCTGGAACATGATCTTAGCAAGCCACAACCAGCAAAAAAAAACTATACACCACAACCAAAGCAATTTATCCCAGGAATTCAAGGTTGGTCTAATATCTGAGAATCAATTAATGTAATAACATATCAAAAGAATAAAAAATAACCACTGCATGATCAAATCAACAGATGCTGGCATAAGGTAGACAGTGGAGTCGAATTAAGAGTTTAGAAATTAACCTTTTTGACAAGGTTACCAAGACAATACAATAGAAGAAAGAATGGTCTTTTCAGTAAACAGTGCTGGGACAACTGGGTATCAACATGCAAAAAGAAGTAAATTGATTATACCTTTCACCGTATACAAAAATAAACCAAAATGAATAAAAAATCTAAATGTAAAAGTGAAACTATAGAACACTTGGACAAAGACACATCTTTATCACTTTGGGTTAGACAATGGTTTCTTAGGTATGACACCAAAAGCACAATCAACAATGGAAGAAAAAGATAAACTTCACCAAAATCTAAAACTTTAGTGCTTCAAGGGACACCATCAAAGAACTGAAAAGACAACTCACAGGAGAAAAGATTTATAAATCATATATCCAATAAGATACTCATAACCAGAATGACTTGTATCCAGAATATATAAGGAAGAGTTACAACTCGATAAATAATAATAGTAATAATAATAATAATAATAATAAATGGCAACCCAATTAAAAATGGGTTTAAAGAGTTTGAATGGGTATTTTTCAAAAAAAAAAAAAAAACCAAAAAGATATACAAATGACTGACATGCGTATGTGAGGATCTTCAACATCATTAGTCATTAGGGAAATGCAAATTGAAAGCACAGTAAGGTGCCACTTCACAACTACTGGACAGCTATAATCAAAATAAGAGTTAATGCAGGTGTTGGTGAGGATGTGGAGAAATTAGAACCTTCGTATGCTGCTGATGGGATTGTAAAATGGTGCATCCCCTTTGGAAACCAGTTTTGCAGTTCCTCGAAAAGTTATACATAAAGTGGTTGCATGACCCAGTAAGTCCACTTCTGGGTGAACATCTGAGTGAAATAGTATATGTACCCACACAAATACTGCATGTGCATGTCCATAGCGGCATCATTTATAAGAGCCCCAAAGTAGAAACCACCCAAAAGATGGCCAACTGATGAATAGATAAATAAACAGGGTATGTACATGCAATGGAATATTTTCGGCCATAACAAGGATAACATGCTGATGTATACTATACCATGGAGAACCCTGAAAACATTACAGTGAGTGGAAAAAGCCGGCCATAAAAGGTTACCTATTGTATAAACCTATTTACACAAAATGTCTAAAACAGGCAAGTCCAGAGATAGAAAGTAGATTAGTAGTTGCCAGCGGTTGGTAGAAAGGAGCAATTGGGAGAGACTGCTAATGACTACAGGGCTTCTTTTGGGGCTGATGAAAATATTGTAGAATTAAACGATGGTCATGGTTGTACAGCTCTGTGAATATGCTGAGACCACTGAACTGTAGACTTTAACGGGTAACTTCTATGGTATGTAAATTATGTATTAAAAAATAAATAAAACAAAAATATCCACAAAAATCACAAAGGTAAGTCTTCTTCAATTCTGACGGTGGGGCTGCAAACTCAGAATCAATTCAAACATTATGAAATACAGCCTCAAAATGCATCCTAAACATAAGTGCTCCAGGTGCCAGCAGCTTTGGGGAACTGTTCTCACGCGAGACAAATAGACAAGATGAGGTCTTTTTCCTTATGGATGTGGCCCTGATTCTGCATCTGCTGGAGGCCACGGAGCAAGAGAGGTAGGACCTGTCCCAGGCCAGGACGTAGCTTCTCCTCCCAGCTCCCTTCACCAGGACACTCCTCTTTCTCATGTTCACTTTCCAAGACTGGCTTCTCCCTGGGGGAAACCAGATACAATAAAAAAAATGTTGGTTTTGTTGAGTTTCATGGGAAAGTCAACACAAATGTTCCTAGCTACATGTGCAAATGTGTTTAAATACGTGTGAGAGGTCACACGCTCTGCCTAGACTCAGGAGGACAGCACAGTGGACAGGCCAGGGTAAAACTGTCAGTCATTGTAGAAGAGTGGTTTGAGGGATGCCTGGGGGGGCTCAGGTTGAGTGGTTGAGTGTCTGCCTTCGGCTCAGGTTGTGATCCTGGAGTCCTGGGATCGAGTCCTGCATCGGGCTCCCTGCAAGAAGCCTGCTTCTCCCCCTGCCCATGTCTCTGCCCCTCCCTGTGTCTCTCAGGAATAAATAGATAAAATCTTAAAAAAAAAAAAAAAAATAGCGGTTTGATGGTCGCAGGCCACGCATACGCTCCCACAAAGACCAGAGGGAGAAAGTACCTTTTCACGTTGGGTGCAGACCTGCCCTGCTGTGCCAGCATCCAGGAGGGCACCCACCGCTGCGGCAACTACAGCTCTCTGGTAATCCGGGTATCCTGCCACCAAGTCAGATGTGGGCTGTCACTTCCGGTCTTCTATGGTATGTCACCCAACTCTTGTATTTTCAAAACGCTCCAATTAGAGCCACTTGTGAGCGAGGGCTAAGCTTCATAAAAGGTGTGTGCTTCAGGAAAGTGTTAATAGACAACTCAAGAGAAAGGTGACTCAATCCAAGAGAGGCCGTGAGGAGGCTGAACTTCTCGGGCCTGCCAACCCGCTCTTCACTTTCTGTAAACGGCACAAAGGTCTCATTCAACTCGGCTCCAGGGCTGGAAGTGAAAGTGATCTGACTATTTTTGAAAAGGTCAGGAGAGTCCACTTGCCCATCTTCAGATTCCTGTGAATCCTCTGCCTGTAGACGTCACGGCGACGGGCGTCCCGCCCCGAGCTGCCACAGGATGCCACCGCGATCCCACTGCTGCTCTCGTCAGCGGCGGTCGGTCCCACTCGGGGGCGAAAGGGCTCACCGTGTCTGAGGAACGTGCCACAGGGCGCCTTCCGGGCCGCGCATCGGGGCATGCGCCTCGGTCCCTGCAGGGAAGCCTGCCCCGCTCCGGGCGGCCGGAGTCCCCGGCATCTCCTCTGTGGCAGCCACACGGCAGCCACTGGGGCCCGGGAACGGGCTGCTCGTCTCAGGGCAACGTCCCTCCCCGGCCCCCGGGGCCGGTACTGTGGACATGGCATTTGGGCACGAGGCTCAACTTTCTTGAGATCCCCGGGGACTGCTGCTTGGGGGCCAGCGTAGGTCTGAACCACGGCTCCCCGTGCGGGGGGGACGGGGACGTGTACCTGCGCGGACCGGCCCACCAGCGCCCGGGCCCTGCCCTGAGGGCCCACCTTCCACGTCAGCCTCAGGCTTCCCCTACTGACTGTCCTCAGGCGTGTGTGTGGACAGCGCAGGCGGCCAGTGGCAGTGGCCCCGGGGCAGGGGCAGGCCCCAGCACCACACGCGGATCTGCCTTGAGCCGGCGCCAGCTGCCCCTCTCCCCTTTCCCGGGGTCAAAGCCAGGTTTCTGAACACACCCGAGCCACCTTCCCCCCGACAAGCGAAGTGAACTCGGCACCACCACACCTGTGGGAGACGGCTCTCCTGCCCACAGAGCCCGCCTGCACGGACGTGTCCCATCTGTCTCTGCAACTGATCATGAGCAACAGCCGGATTCCCTGACAGGGGCTCAAACAGGCTCAGAGGGGTGAGCTGCTGAGCCTGGGGTGGGTCTCATCACCGATTTCGGATGAAATCGGGCCGAAGAACTCCTGTGTGCTTTCCAGAGCAGCAGAGCGAATCTCCGACCAAACTGGGACTGAAGGCAAGCCTCCCAAAGCGGCCCCCACAGGACAGGGTGCTCTCAGCCACATCGGCTTCCTTCTTCAAGGAGTGGCACTACTGACCTCAAACTCACACTCTGGTAGCTGGTTATGGGAGGTGATGCATGGCTCGCGGCTGCCAGGGTGGCCCTGCGGACCCCAGGGTGCAGGGATGAGACACCGGGGCTCGGAACGCAACGCCTCCACGGTCCAGCCGCCGACAGACCCATTCACTGGCCTCTGAGTGCTGGACGTGGGCAGGCGGCCCGGCTGCGGGGAGGCAGCGCTGGGCGGGCAGCCTGCGCCGTCAGACCGTTCGATAGGCACAGGTTCAGTATCTCCCCAGTCTCGAGGACACCATGGGCCCGATCAGGCAGGGGCGGACACACGTGCACGCACGCACACACGCATGCACAAGCACGCACACCCCAGCCGCCTGGGGCTGTCGCTCGGCTGTTTGCAGTGACCAGTAACTGCTCGCCAAGCGCCAGAGCCTCTCCCTTTGCGGCGCTGGGAGGAGCACACACTACAGTGCGTGGGAACAGCCGGGGTGTTTGGGGCCTCACACACGGTACAAAGCCCAGGTCTCTCATTGCATCCACATCCATACCTTCCGTGATCTCGTCAGTGTCCCCCTGAAGCAAAATGGACTGCAGAATACAGTGTTTTCTGTACTATTTAAAAAGGGACAAAAAAAAAAAAAAAAGGGATGGACGCGCTGCCTTGCGCAGCCCTCCAGGGAACAGTTGGCTGAGGACGGCTGCCCTCCTACCTTGCCTCCTTAGGCTGGCGCTGCGGGGGCAGGTGCCACGAGGGCTGGCCCCCACCACCCATGGTACGGGTCTTGGGCTGTCCTTGGCATCGATTCTCCCCATCAGGTGCCCCGCTCTCACACGGCCTTGAGCATCACCTGAAAAATAAAGGCTGCACGCCAGGTGCTCGAGGACTGGGAGCCCTCCCTCCAAGGGGCAGCTGCATTTCGGAAGGCTCCCGAAGGACTCTGAAAGTCCAAAGGATGGTATGGGAGACGGTGGGTTTTTAGGGCCTGAGACCCACAGGTCTTTTGAGCAGAGGGTTCAATCCCCAACACCCCAAACACAATCTGTGGCCTGTGTCACCTATGCAGAAAAGTGGCTCTCTGACCTGGTAACTTTAAAAGGCTGTTATTTTTTCGCTTGCTACAAATGTACAATTATTCTTTGATACAAGAAAACAATTTCATCGCCGTTTTGATAAAGCCCAATAATGCTGACAGACACAAACATTAAATATTTAACTCGGTGGGTGACGAAGAAATAGCAGCATGATTAAATATTAGAGTGCCTTTCTGTCAGGATTTCTGGACCCCAGATCAGACCAATGACAGGACCTACCACCAGAAGGGAGAGAGTTGTGGTCAAGTGAGATAAAAGATCAACGGCCTGGCCAGCGGGGGGCAAGCCCACGACAAACATAAGCGTCTGCCGTTGAGCACAACACCTGCGAGTGATACCCTACTGTTTCGGGTCCACCTAGAGAGTTCTCATCTGAGTGTGGCCAGGAAAGTGACCCTTAGTGACAAGCCAAGTTTTTGACAGAAGAGAGGGGGATAAAAAAAAGGACCAAGGAAAAACATCTTTTTTAAAAAAGATTTTATTTATTCATGAGAGACACACAGAGAGAGGCAGAGACACAGGCAGAGGGAGAAGCAAACTTCCTGTGGGGAGCCAGATGTGGAACTCGATCCCAGGACCCCGGGACCCTGCCCTAAGCTGAAGGCAGACACTCCACCCCTGAGCCACCCAGGCGTCCCAAACCATCTATTTTTTTTTTTTTTATTGAACACAATATGAACTTGAAATGATCCTCTAAATAACACAAATGACTCAAGACAATCGGAGTTTTCTCTATAGGCAATTATCACCCTTCTCGTCTGAGCGGCTATGGCTTGGAGCCCTTCTTTCAGAGAAGTTATACATTAACGAGTGCTATGTATTGCAGGACCAGCAGGTCCCCTGCTCTGACATGATGTGAAATGCTTTTCCCCTTACCTGGAACTGTGCTTGGTTAAGCATCTTCCCTCCAGGTCTTCTCCAATGTAATCGGGACACGTGGGGATCGCCACCGCGTTGCCAGCTTGCATCAGCTTCCTGTGGCTTCCGTGTGAAGACGTGCAAATGTGCAGCATGTAGGAGGTCAACTTGGGCAGCTGCTCTGCCCACGGGTGCAGCCCCTCCCAGAGGACCCACAGGAACAGGTCCAGCGTCAGGACCACCCCAGCAAGGCCGCTGTGCCCAAGGAAAGACCCCGGCAAAGGCCAACGTCTACATAGACAACTGGGCGGATGCTTTCCCCTCGTCCTAATACAGAAAAGTCCATATGCTCTCAAGTCACTATGGGAAGATGTCTTTGCTTTTGGACACGCTCCAGTGACTTAATCAGAACTTGCAGGAAATTCACCGGCACTCAATCAGCAACAGACTGCGTCCGTGAGAAGAGAGAAGTCATTCAGCACACACTTAATATTTTCCCCATTAACATAATTATTTCCCATGTGGTGAAAATCATGTGGCGTTTGGATGTGTCGCAGACAGAACAAAATGGCTCTGAAATCTTTAAAGCGCTATGAAAACAAGGGCCAGCACTTTACTTGCAAATTATCCAGCACGAAACAAAAGACACGAGTTTTATCAGGTAACCAAGCGTGCACCTCACTAAGATACAATCAGCAGAGCCGGACGTGGACTCTCATAAACTGCGTCCACAAGAGGCCACTCAGCTGCGCACTGACCATAAATCTGCAGGGTCTGCTGAGAAGGTGACGCCACCTCCGCCCTCCCCCACCCCCCGCCGCCGGGCACAGTGGGCATCAGCAGACAGCAAATCCATGCTCATCTCTTGTAACGTGTTTCAAATGTAATGGAGAGCTCAATTTCCCAAAGTAGAAAACAACAAACCAACAACAAAAAACCCCTCAAAGTTTCAACGATTTTAAAAATTCAAAGTCTGTGTGCTTTCCAAGAGCAAGGAAGCTCCGGCACGGAGCGTGGGAATGCACACAACAGGCAGTCACTCGCAAGCCAAGTGTCATTTCACGGCAACAAAGCAATGCTGTACTGTTGGGAGGGCAGCGGACACCCCCACCGTCTACAAGCAAGGAGGAGCATGTCCCACAAAAGTGGGGCTTCCCCAGTGCCGCCAAACTCAGCCCTGGACACAGCCTCAGAAGCTGGTATGGTCTGATAAAATACAAAATAAAGCTAGCTCGATCGGTTCAGATAGAGAGCTATCAAGTTCTCCCCACTGTACACTGATCCTACCGCTGTGTCCCACACACTTCATATTTGTCCCCTCCCCAGGCGGGGCTATCAGCTCAGACATACCCCCGAGCCCCTTCCTTTCTAGTCACTTTGCCCGGCCAGGGGTTACAACAGGGAGACAGGGTGGCCGTGTTCACCTCCTGTCCTTACTGAAACCAGGGGCAAAAGCTGGCAGCAGGAGACACTCCAGGCTCCACTCCACTCTTTATCCACAACCCCGAGCCGTTAGACCCCTGGGCCGGGCCACCTGCTGGTCTTACACTCACACCCCCTCCAAGCAGGCCTGCGCTTGGCCTCCTGAGGCCTGAGGCCTGGGCCCCAGGCTCTGACTGGGCTCATTTCCCACCATTCACACTGTATTCTAAGACCACGGAGGTCACCTGATACAACTGGCAATGCAAAGGGGGTATCTCCTCAAATCCAACATGCAATGATTTATTCAGTTCAAAGGGAATGGGGTAAGAGAAAAATATCCAAGTTTTCTTTTCACCAATTTTATTTGTATTTGGTAATTTTCACTCAGAGAATCTATCAGTTCCTTCTTCAGTTTGAGATGTATGTATATATGGACGTATGTATGATCCCTTAGAAACTTTATTTGGTATAACTTCACATTTTTGGTATATAGAAATAATTTTATTTCGTTATCGCAGCACAGTAGACATACAATCAATATTATTTCCTAGAGTGTGCAATATATAAATTATTCACATTAAAAAATTAAGAACAGAAAGCCTCGTATGCAGGAAATATTTAAAAATGTGTATGTAAGTTTGAATCTGTTTTTGACAGTATACACTACTAGCTTTATAAATCTGAATGGATATGATGTGATGCACGTTTGAACAAAGTACACAGAGGGGTCCACTCCAGATGCTCAATTCACTATACAGAGAACTCGCTCTTCACTTTGGTTATTGGGATTCCAGGTGCGGAGGCATACGTGGATCTGAAAGATACTTCCAGAAGTATATTTATTACACTGGCATTGGAAAGATTTCTGTGTCTTCTATTCTCCTTTATAGCGAGGGGGTCTTTTCTCTTTAAAAGCAAGAAGACCTTCAAGTCTGTCTTTTGTTGGAATAGTCTAGAGAAACAAAACATTATGTTACCTATGCCAAAAAGTAAAAACAACTACAAAACTTTAACAAACTTTATGCAGAAGAACTGATCTAAAATTTTGAAATCTAATCATCATTTGAATAATTCTCTTACCAAATTCACCATTCTGACTCCAAGTACACTTTTCCCCCTATTTCAAATGTATTTTAAAAAACCAACAGACTTTATTTTTTTAGACAATTTTAGGTTTACAAAAAATTGAGCAGAAAGTTCAGAGTTCCCATAGATCCCCTCGAACCTCCCAAGATCCCCCCCACACTTATTAACATCTTGCATCAGTGCAGTATGTTTGTTACAACTGATAAATCAGTATTATCAATAACTATTACCCAAGTCCACTGTTCACATAGGACTCACTATGTTGTATATATCACGGATTTGATTTTGACAAATGTATAATGTCATCTATCCACTACTACAGAATCATATGGAATAGCTTCCCTGTCCTAAGCATCCTTTATGCTCCATCGACTCATCCTGTCCCCTGCTGCCTTTTCTAGAATCTGTTTTTGCCAGTATACACTACTAGCTTTATAGTTGGAATCCTATAGTACATAACTTTTTAGATGAAAACCCTTCACTTTGCAGTATGCTCTGGAGGTTCTTTCGTGTCTTTCTGTGGCAGGAGAGCTCATTTCCTTTTATCACTGAATGTGCCTCCTTTGTATGTGCCTCATTTTATCCATTCACCTATACATCTTGGTTACTTCCAAGTTTGGCAAATATGAATAGAGTTGTTAAAAAACCATGTGCAGATTTTTGTGTAGACATAAGTTTCCAACACATTTGGGTAAATACAGAGAAGTACAACTGCTGGATCACGTGCTAGGATTATGCTTAGCTTTGTAGGAAATGAGCAAATTGGTATCTTGTTTGTGTTTGCATTTCTTAATGATGTATGATGTGGAGCATCTTTTCTATGCTTACTTGTCATCTGTGTTTCGATGTTGGTGAGGTGTCTGTTTTACCAGTCCCTAGTCTTTTTTGGATATAAATCCTTTATCAGATGCATACTGCAAAGATCCTCTCCCAGCCTGTGGCTTCCCCACAATGTCTTTTGCAGAGTGGAAGTTGTTAATTTTAATGAAGTGAAACATCATTTTTTTTCTTTCATAGATTATACTTTTGGTGTTATATCTTAAAGAAGTCATCACCAAACCCAAGGATGCTGACATTTTCTATGTGATCTTCAAGAAGTTTTATAGTTTTTCATTTTTACATTAGGCCTGTGGCCCAGCTAGAGTTAAGTTTTTATGAAGGGTGTAACATCAGTGTCCAAGTTCACTTTTTTGTCGCTGAATGCCCATATGCTTCTGTGCTACTTGTTTTCAAGACTATCTTTTCTCCACCAAATTGCCTTTGCTTCTATGTCAAGGACCATTTTATTTTCTGTGGGTCTACTTATATGACTATTTTATATGAATCTACTTCTGGGTTCCCTATTCAGTTCCACTGATGCATTTGTTTGTTCTTCTGTCCATTCCACACTGTTTCATTACTGTAGCTCTACAATAAGTCTTGGAGTTGGGTAGTGTCAATCTTCCAACTTTGTTCTTCAATGCTAGATTGGCTAATTCTAAGTCTCTGAACTTCCCATATGAACTTCAGAACTGGTTTGTCCATATAGATCAAGTAACATGCTGAGATTTTTACTGGGGTTGTATTGATTCTCTAAGTAAAACTGGGAAGAAGTGACTCTTTAGTAATATTGAGCCTTACTATCCATGAACATGGTATATCTGTCCGTTTACTTACATCTTGATTTCTTTCACCAGTTTTGTAGTTTTCCTCTTATAAGTCTTGTATTTTTTTTTGATTTATACTTAAGCATTCTACATTTTTTTTTGTACTAATGAAAATCCTGTTATGCTTTTAATTTTAAATTCCAATTCTTCATTGCTGGCATATTAATCTTATATCATGCAATCTGGCTCTAATTGCTGCTTAGTGGGTTGTTTGTTGTTGATACTTTGGGATTTTCATGGACAGTCATGTCTTCTAGGAAGTTTTAGTTCTTTTTTCCCAATCTTTTATTTCTTTTTTCTTGTCTTACTACATTAGCTAAGATTTCTAGCAGATGCTGAAAAAGAGAAATGAGAGGAGATGTCCTTGCCTTGTTCTTGGTCATTAAGTATGATGCTAGCTGTGGGCTCTTTTATAGAAGTTCTTATCAAGGAAGGAATTGTCCATTTAATCATAGTTTGCTGAGTTCTTATTATGAATGGGCATTGGATTTTGTTAAATGCTTTTTCCAGATCTACTGATACAATCACCTGATTTTTCTGTTTAACCTGTTGATGTGATGGATTTACAGTGATTTCTGAGTGTTAAACCTGGCTTGCAAATATATAAAACAATCCCATTTGGTTCTCTTTAAATATTGTATACCTACATTTTATACATTTTCAAACAATTGAAATTGTTTTTATACATTGTTGGATTTGATTTGCTAATATTTTGCTGAGAATTTTTTACATCTACATTTATGACAGATAATGGTCTGTGGTCTTTCCTAAAATGTTGGGTTTTGGTATCAGGGTAATAGTGGCCTCAGAATAAGTTAGGAAGGGTTCACTTTGCTTCTCTTTTCTGGAAAACATCACTAAAAATTGATATAATTTCTTCCTTAAATGTTTGGTAGAATTCACCAGAGAAACCATCTGGGTCTGGTGCTTCCTATTTTGGAAGTTTATTAATTATCTATTTAATTTCTTTAACAGACATAGGGTTATCCAGATTATCTATTTGTCCTTGTGTGTCCTTTGGTATGTTGTATCTTCCAAAGAATCAGTCTATTTCTTCTAGGTTATCAAATCTGTGGGCAGAGTTGTTTATGGTATCTGTTTATCATTCTCTCAATGTCCTTGGGAGCATTAGGGATGGGCTTTCTTGTATAACTGATATTGGTGATTTTTACCTGTCTTTTCTTTGGTTAGCCTGTGAAGTCTGTCAACTTTACAGATCTTTATGAGTCAATTATTTTGTTTTGTTGGTTTTTTCTTTTTTTTTTCTATTTCCAATTTCATTGGTTTCTGTTCTAAATCTTATTTTGCCTTTTCTACTGCTGACTTTGAATTTTATTTGCTTTCTTTTTTCTACCTTTTTTATTAAAAAAAAAAAGATTTTATTTATTTATTCATGAGAGACACAGAGAGAGAGAGAGGCAGAGACACAGGCAGAGGGAGAAGCAGGCTCCATACAGGGAGCCTGATGCGGGACTCAATCCCAGGTCTCCAGGGTCACGCCCTGGGCTGAAGGTGGCGCTAAACCGCTGAGCCACCCAGGCTGCCCCTTTTTCTACTTTCTTAAAGTGGAAACTTATGACTGACTTTAGATCTTTCTTCTCTCATATATGCATTCAGTGCTAAAATGCTGTTCTAAGCAGTGCTTTCAATAAATTTCTACAAATTTTGAGAGCTGTATTTTAATTTTGGCTTAAAAACACTGAATTCCTCTTAAGCCATCCTCTTTGAAAACATGTGTCATGTACAAATACGTTGCTTAACCTGAATTAAAAAGACTAATCCCACCATTAATAGGTGTGATTTCCCAGCTATCCTTCTGTTTTGATCTCTAGTTTAATCCCACTGTGGTCTGACAGGATGCTCATCATCACTGTTCCTTTACATTTCATATGGTGTGATTTATGGCCAAATATACTTCTAAATTTTTTCTTTGAAGTCTACGGCTGCCCACTGGTAAGAAGTGCATAATTTACTTCATTCATGGCATGTGCTCATCAACGACAGGTGGCAATTTATACATACAGACCAGCCGCAGGGAGCACTCTAGCTGTCCCTCCTAACTCATGACACTGCCATACTTAAGTGGGAGCTGAAGTACTTTCCAATTCTCACAAAAGGTAGGACAAAATTCTCTTGCTACTTTGGATGATGCCCTAAACGAAGTTACATTTTTTAGAAAACAAGGAAGGAAAGAAAAATGGGAGATTTGTTCCTCTATACAAAGTCCTACTAATTCGTGTAAAACACAAATTTTTCTGTAAAACAGAAAACTGTATACACTGTTAGGGAACTTTCAGTGAGCAGGAGGAAGGCTCAGAACCAATGAGTCTCAAATACGGATGGTCCCACAGCAGGCCCACGTTCACCCTACTGCCCTCCTCCCTCCTGTCTACACTGGAGTGAAGGTTCAGACTGACACCCATAAAATACAACATGAGCTAGAGATAGCTACAGCACGAATGGTACTAACTTAATAGTTCTTTAAATTATTCAGACAAGAGACATTCCTATATGGAAGAGAATCAGTGATAAGAGCTGGTAATAGTCAAATAGCAAAAACAACTCATTTCAACCCATTTGTATGATTTTAGGAAAGGCATGAGCATAATCTTGCTCAGAGATATATATAATTCATTTGACTTGTACAAAAGGTAAACATAATTTATAAGAGGTACCCTCACTAAATTTGTAGCTGCATTACATACCTGAGCATAACAAGCTTCTTCTATGGCTAATCCTGTTACTAAATCAACCTGCGGATAAAAGCATAATTAAATTTCAGCAGGAAATGCTTTTTAAAATATGGAATACTCAATATAAATTCAAAGTAGTAATGCTTCTCTCCAAAGCACAGTAACACTTCTCCAAAAACACACAATTCCTTGATCTGATACAGCAAATTGGAAGTATGACCAGCATGAGAATTCTGGAACCGGGCTGTCAGGTTCAAATTCTGCCTCTACCACTTGAGAGCTGTGTAACTTTGGGTAAGTTAGTTACACAATCTTTGCCTGAGAGAACAAATGGGGGTAAACTAGGTAAAGCCTTTATAAAGCATCTATATATGGCCTGGCATGTAGTACAAATCATTTAAAGCATTTGCTGTTAGTATTGTTATGATTATGTGAGAATTTTTAAAAACCATTCAACTACTTTGTAAATTTTTAAAACTGTGTTTATTGCTAACAAATTCAATCTCTTTTTATTGCTAAGAAGCCCATGAAGATATGGTGGCCTCTGGTCTGTAAGGAAGAAGTATCTTTCTTCAAAATTCCATATCTAACCAATGTAACTGCTGTAATGAAAGCTCAATATACAGAGGTGTCTGCATTGCTTCCTTGCCCTGCCTACTTCTCTCCTGGCTCAGGGCCTCCACTCCTCAGAAGCCAGCTCTCCAGGGTAACCCTAGGACACCCTAAAGACTTGCGTTATTTAATGCAGGCTCCCTGCATAAAGCACATTGAGACATTAAAGGTAGAGAGAGGGCCTGGCTCAGCTCTGAGCCTGAAAGTTCTCCTCAGAATGTTTTTTTAATAACACAATACTGGTGTTGAGAATATACAGAACGACCTTTTCTTCTGGTTTTCTATGAACTATTACCCAATAAATCTGTCTATAGCTGAATGGCAAAAACAGCGAGCATGTCATAAGCTGCAGGACATGAGTGAAATTCCCAAGTTCTGTGATTAAGATCCTGATTCAACAATAGCTTAAGCAGAATGAAATCAATAGTGTAGCTAAAAACGAAACAAAACAAATTAAAAAAAACCTAAGCCTCAGTAGCCTGTAGTAATAGTAACATTGGAACAGCTGGATTTTAGAGCATTAAAAAATAAATTAAATTAAATCTCCACTATCTCCTCCAACATGAACTCAAGCATTAAGGCACTCACCTCCATCCCTTGATTAATTGCTAATTTTGCCACTCTCACTGCAACGGGTCCCTAAAATTCAAGTAAAGAAATAGATTTTAGTTACTATTTATGCAAATTATGTCATATGTCTCAGTAAAATTCAGAAATTCCCATTGCTGGAACCATGGCAAAGAAGCAACAAAAACTGTAAGACAGTTAATGGGAAATTTCTTTCTGGCCTTGCAAAGTCTACACAACACTTGGAAGAACTCTACTGGACTACTAACTCCATGCTTGCAGGTCAGCAGATGGGTGTGCCAGGAGAGGGTCGACCATTCTTCAGTAGATCTCCCTGGAAGTGAAGTAGGGAAAAGAAAAGGAGATGATGACACAATGCCACATGGAAGTGAAGGAGGGAAAACAAAAGACGATGACATGACACCACAACCACAAATGGCCTGACAGGAACCTGGGCTGGCGATGAGGTGAACGCTCCTGTCAGGGTCTGTTTCACACTCTGGCTCTGCACCTGTCCTCCTCGGGCTTCCATAACTAAGCACGATGAGGAGTATGGGTAAAGAGGTGCCCTCCAAACAGTGCTCCGACACCACACAAAAACTTGCAGCCCAAGTAAGTCCTTCAAGATACGTGAGGGTCACAGGGGAAAAAACTGGGTATCTGCCGTGAAAATATTACTTTTGTCGACTTTAAAAAGCAAAATGCTCCAGATGGAATTTAGCTGTTTGCCCACATTTTAAATTCCTAAAAACTGTTTATGGGTCATGAAGTTAGAATTCAATGGTATCCTTTCAAGTGTCTTTTGGATTAGAATGCAAAATAGGCTCTAAATAGCAGAAGCACCAGAGAACTCCAATAAATAATGAGTAAATCCCTGATGGCAGGAAAAATACCATTCTTCCCAGGCAGAGGTTTCATTCATCAACTTTAACCCATCAAAATTCTCTAAGTCAGACACTTATTAAAAATCTTCCTCAGAAGCCACAAGTTTGTGAGGCTCGTACAAGTATCTTTGTCAGAATTCTTGAAAATGTGATCTGCAATATGTGCAACACACACTAGAACCATGCTTTTAAGATCATCAAGCCTTTCCTTTTTTTTTTTGTTTTTGTTTTTGTTTTTGTTTTTTGTTTTAAACAGAGTGCTCCTGTCAGTGAAAGTCTTCTCTATCCCCCTACATCCACCAGCTGACCCAGACCAGGTGGTTGTCCAACTCCTGTGTGTGCATGAATGGATGGAACAGGTCTGGGAGCCACTCCTGAGGGACATGTGGACCGCAGGGACAGCAAAGTTTATGAAACTGGGAAAACAGGAAAACAGAAATGCTGGGAGATGCAATGTTCACTCAATGGGCCTCTTTCAAAATATAAAAGCAACAAAACTTCTTCTTCGGGACATTTTTTTTCCTTGAACAGAAAAATGGAAGTAACATCCAATACAGAAATCAGAAACACTGATTTTATAGAAGTTTTCTAGTATCTAAAAGAATCATCATTCAGTGACAGAAACTAGAAATAAAGAGTATCACCCTCAAATTTTGTTCTGTAACTTCTGCATATGTACAGCCACACATCTTCTGAACCACAAGCATCTCCCTTGCCCTGGGGTAAAGGTTTAGTGGTTAATGTTCTCGGACGCACAACCTCCAGATAAAAGGGACAGGACATAAGGACACCTGTTTTGCCACCTTGTGGAGTGCAGCTGGCTGTCAGATGGCAGGTGGGGAGGCATGGGTACTGAGAGCCACAGGAGAAAATGCGATGAGGTACAGAGGTGCCCAGGGGTACAGACTGCAGGAGGGAGCTGAGCCTTCAGTCCAAAGGACCAGGAGAGGCTGCAACGATCAGAACTGGAAGGATGCCATGACTTTTCTTAAACACCTCCCTCATTTCAATGCAGATGTGCACTGGCCTTAGAGTTTTAAGCCAAAGGAAGTCATTAAGCCAATACTTAGTTAAACTTTTGCTTCTCCTGCTACATGTACCTTTAACTTCTCTTTAGGCAGACATTACCTTAATGTTTTGGGGAAATATTAATACCAAAGTTTCAGTGAGAGCCTTTTTGTTTTTCCTTAAAGCACCAAAAATCTTTTCTATTTGCTGTCTCCATCAATTGAGAGCATAGAGCTCTTGTCACTTACATGGGGAATGAATCATGTAAGGATGTAAGCGCCGTGTCCTAAAAGAGCACACAGCTAGCTAAGTGAGAAGGACTGAAGTATCAACACCCGGCAGCGTGGTTCTAGAAACTGACTCCACCGTGAGGCCCCACCTGTCAGCAATCAGGGGACAAGGGGGCCCAGCAGACCTGAGCCCCTGTCTGCCGACTGGGAACTCCTAACAACACCTTCTGAAACACGATGCAAAGCTCTAAACAAATGTGAAGGGCATAAGCATTTCTCTAGAGGGAAGTTTCATGAGACTCCCAGAAGGACCTGTAGCCCCCAAAAGGGTTATGAGTCCTGTTGGCATCAAACGGTGGAGGTGGAGAGGAAGTAACTCTGATTCCAGTACTGGGGAGGGAGTTATAAAACCTGAAACTCCACTAGGGATCAAGACAAATTGCTAATTGCTCACAAAGCAAAAGTCCTCTTATCTGTGATTTTAGAAGAAAGGAATATACGGAAAATACACCAAAAAGAAAGAACAAAGAACACCTAGACCTGGCCCCATGATGCACCGCTGTTAACATTACTCATAAGAACTGTTGTTTGTGAGCAAATGCACCATGTATTCCAGATTCGAAAGTCTTGAGGCGGGGAAGAATACTGTGTGCAGAGGGGTGAAGACAGTGCCTACAACATCACAGAAACACAAGCAGGGGCGTCTGGGTGGCTCTGTCGGTGAGGCGTCTGCCAGGCTCCTGGGAGGGAGCCCCCTTGTTGTGTCGGCCTCCCCGCTCAGTGGGGGAAGTCAGCTGCCTTCTCTGCCCCTCCCCAACTCATGCGCTTTCTCTCTCTCTCTCTCAAATAAAAGACAAAAAAACAAAAATCAGACACAATGAGACACATGGTGGCTGTGGTGCGGGCAGGTCACTTCAAACCAAGCTGCGGCAACCAAGGCCTGTGCTGGGATGCTGGCTGTGGTCTCCCCAGCATGGATGCTTCAACGGGGCTTCAGCTTGGGGGTGACTCAGCGTGACAGCCCATCTGTGGCTCTCTCTCCGTGTGTAAGCTCAGGTCAGAAGGGTCAGGGGGCTAGTGAGGGAAGTTGCTAGGAAGCCGTCACACGTCAGTATGCACGCCACGCGTTATCAGAGCACGGCTACCACGTGGGCCCCACATTATCTCCAAATCTTAAATTTTAATTCTGAAGGTCCTTCATGTTAATCTAATTTATTACTGCTTCCAGTTTTAGGGCTACCACATACTTTTCTATTTGGAAAACATCTCACATTGGTATGTGAGAGGACTGTTTTGTCAATTTGCTGTAAAGTTATTTAAAAAGAGGAAAAAAGGAAATGCCATCAGAAATACCTGAGGTAAAAACTCTCTTGCTAGGTCCAAGGCCTTTCGGTAGGCAGCATCCCCCTCCTGGTTCTGTTCTAGAACATGGCTGATCAAGCCCACAGCTTTGGCCTCTTGACCATCGAGCACACGTGCAGAGAAGATGAGCTCTTTGGCAAGGGACATCCCAATAGCGCGTGGCAGGCGCTGCGTCCCCCCTGCAGAGAGAATGGGGCAAATGCAGGCAATAAGTTCATACCTTTAGTCTTAACATTTCAATGTTTCACTTCTTGACTTATAAAATAAACAAGGGCCAGAAGTTTATATGTCGAGATTAGTAACTGGCAAACTACTTCAAAGCAGAATCTAATTAGTTTATCAAATTAATAATGCCCCCCAAAACCATGGGAGTACCTTCTGTAATTGTTAAGGGATTCTGGCTCTCTTTATTCCTTGCAACACAGCTGGTGTGTCCCCAAATTGAATCCACAGTCATTACCACAGCAAGAGCATGTGGCACACAGGGTGGGCAAGCCACACTGTCCCTGAGCCCATTCACCGGATGCTGGGCACCTCATTTTTGGTTTAGACAAAACTTGTCAGGATCCAAGAATTCAACTCACCACATGCTCTTTAAAGAATTGCAGATGGTAAGTGAATTGCAGACTAATAAAAGAAGGAAGCCAGGTAGTTACAGGTGAAAACAGGTTCTGTCCTCCTGGTGGCGCTTATGCTTTTGGCGCAAGCACGAATCCCCCATCTCTCCTCCCCGTTATGTTCTAGTGACAAGGCCAGGATTTCGTTAAAGAGAAAGCTAGACAAAAGCAGGTAATATTCTTATCTGGTGGCCTCCATTATTACCAATAAGAATACGGAAGCAGCTACAGTGTTAGGCTTTTTTTTTTTTATTACTTTTTTAAAAATTTAAATTCAATTTGCCAACATACAGTATAACACCCAGGGCTCATCCCATCAAGTGCCCTCCTCCGTGCCCATCACTCAGTAGTTACCCCAGCCCCCCCACCCCTACATCCCCTTCCACAACCTTGTTTGTTTCCCAGAGTTAGGAGTCTCTCATGGTTTGTCTCCTTAATTCCACCCCCCCCAAATCTCATCCTTAGGGCAGCGGAGGGGCTGCCCCAAGGCACTGGTGGCCAGGAAAGCACACTGGCGACCCGTCATCCAAACAAGCTCACTGGGTTTTGTTTGGTCCACAAACGTCCCAATCAAAAGTGGCGAAGTGAAAAATAACGACCACAGGTTCCAGAAAGCATATTTCCCTTCAGTGATGAAATATATTCCTACATTTTGAACACATAAAGCTAGCACGCCTGCATTGGTATTAAGCAGATGCATTAAGAACCACGAGAAGCCATTTAGGAAACATGGAGGATTCAGAAAAACAAACATACACAAAACTCAGTGAGTTGGAAAGGATTGATACTTTCAATAGGGACTGGGTTTGAACACAAATGAGTACTGCTTCTATAAAATACAGTTTATTAAGTGTTTACACTGCCTCAGCAGTAAGAGATGGTGAATTTATAAGTGTTTTACTTGATGTGGCAGAAAAACGTGTGTTGGAACAAAATGAAGCATTGACAAATTTAAATCTAACTGTAAACGGTGATGTTGCTCGGTGTGGGAAAGATGGGTCTAAGAACTTATGGGACAAGCTGCAGGGAAAAGACAAGTTATTTATGGCGCTCCCAATGGCAGCTGATTAGAACAGAGATATAAATACAACCCATACAGCTCTATTTCCTCATGGAGCTGATGAGAATTTTCACGAGACAGATGAACTTATGGAGACAGTATTCATGATAAGCACATTAGGAGATGATTCTCTTTTGTGTTCTGTGAAAAGTCTGATGTAGACTGTTCAAAATCAGCCGATGTGACCCTCAACAATCCCTGTTAATGTCATACTTTCTATTCAACTGGGACCATGGAGTCTTGCAAGTCCATAGAGCTTACACCCATTCATCCTATCATTTCATTCATAGTTATTCTCCAGGAATGAGGATTTTGTAGAAGTTAAAGAAAGAACAGTGATGAAACAGAGGCCACAAAACACATCCATTCCCTGAGCTGAACAGCATATAACTCAAGCCCTGCTTGGTGAAATGGATGCATACCAGAACAGTCTGCTGGAGGACATGACCTCCTGCTCAAGAGAGCTTCCTGGTTTTGCTGAAAACAATCCTCACCAGAGGATCTAGGAAAATCCTCACCTTGGCTCACCAACTAACACTGCATCTAAGACTCAGCCTGTAGGTTGACATCACAAGCCATCCACCCTAGGAACCTCATGTAAGTGGGCCCATACAGTGCTCATCCTTCTGTGTCTGATATATCGCACTAAGCATAATGTCCTCTGGGTTCGTCCGGTTGTAGGGAGTCAGCATTTCCTCCCTTCATGAGGCTGAATAATATTCCATTGTATAAATACCAAGTTTTATCTATTCACTGACCCGGTAATGGTCACTTGGGTTGCTTCTACCTTTCAGCTATTAAGAATAATGCTGCCACGCATGTGGGAACAAATATCTCTGAGACTCTACTTTCTATCCTTTTGGGTAGATATCCAGAGACAGAGTTGTTAGATCATACAGAAAAATCTGTATTTAATTTTCCTGAAGAATAGCCGCACTTTTTGCTACTAGCTGCTCATTTTACATTATCAACAGGGCACAAGGATTCTAATTCCACATTCTCACTGATAAGCATTCTTCTCTGTAGTATTTTATTTGGGGGGGGTGGGGGGGGGTGGGTTTGATGGTAACCTTCTTGATGGGTGTGAAGTGGTATCTCACTGTGGTTTATGATTTCCCTAACAACTAGTCACAATGAATTTCTTTTCACTTGCTTATTGGCCATTTGTGTATTTTCTTCCAGAAAAAAACATCTATTTAAGTCCTTTGCCCATATTCTAATTGGGTTGCTTTCTGGAGATGATTATAGGGGTTCTGTATATATTCTGGATAGTAATCACTTATCGGATATATGATCTGCAAATATTTCTTCCCGTTCTGTGGATTGCCTTTTTCCTCTGTCCTTTAAAGCACAAAAAGTTTTTAATTTTGATGAAATCCATTTTTTTTCTTATATTGCCTGTGATTTTGGTGTCATATCCACGAAATCATTGCCAAATCCAAGGTCACAAAGTTCTTCTACTGTTTTCTTCTAAGATATTTTTGTAGTTTCAATTCTTACATTTAAGGTCTTTGATCCTTTTTTAAAAAAATTATTTATTTATTTATTCATTCATTCATTCATTCATGAGAGACACAGAGAGAGAGAGGCAGAGACAAAAGCAGAGGGAGAAGCAGGCTTCCCACAGGGAGCCTGATGTGGGATTCGATCCCAGGACCCGGGATCACCCTCTGAGTGGAAGGCAGGTGGCTCAAGTGCTGAGCCACCCAGGTGCCCCTCTTTGATCCATTTCAAACTAATTTTTATTTATGGTGTAAGGTAAGGGTCCAACTTCATTCTTTCACATGTGGAAGTCAGTTTTCCTAACACCATTTGTTGAAAGGGGCATTCTTGAATAGTCACACTAATACGTTATTTAAGTTGCTCATTCCTACTGAAATTTTATCTTTAGGAAACCTGTCTGGTGACAAATCATCTGGCCTGTTTTTCTGTGCTGCAACCAGTCTGCAGAAATCAAAGTTCGACAGAACTAGAGGTAACTGCCTCCCTACTCCCTCAGTCATATAAAATTTGTGATTTCCAAGTTTATAAAAATGATGTGACCTGTTCAGTTTGCCTTCCTCAATTAACACTGATAGTGTGAGCAAGAGCCATACAAATGGAAGTTACTAAACCACAGGGCATCACAATACAAAAAACTAGATACAATTGATGAGGAATCTAAGATTTCCACCAGTATCTCACAAATAGTTACCCTAAATAGAAAATACCTTTCTTAAAGGTTTTTTTTCATTTATTTATTCATGAGAGACACATAGAGAGGCAGAGACACAGGCAGAGGGAGAAGCAGGCTCCCTGTAGGGAGCCTGATGTGGGACTCGATCCCAGGACCCCAGGATCACGACCTGAGGCCATGGCAGGTGCTCAACCTCTGAGCCACCCAGGCGTCCCAACAGAAAATATTTTTATGTCAACATTCTACTCCAGCTTGGAAGTGCTTCTGTTTGTGAATAGCAATTTTCCATTATAAAACGAAACAAAACACGAGTGCCTGTTAGGAGAGTCAAGGCTCGGTGCAGCACCGACCCCATCCTGCAACCAGAGAGACAAGAAGCGCCGCCAAGACCTGATGTGAGGGAAAAGGCGTCCGATTTCAGTTCCAAATGCAAAGAGGAGTATTAGAGAGAATTTACTTCAGTTCATCTTTCATTAATTCTTTCTGAATATTCAATTCCACTATCAGTTTAGCCTTAAGTAAAAACAAAGACACCATGTCCTATTTGTCCGCTGCTTCTCTTATACCAGGCTCACCCACTAGATCACACAACCTGCTTACTTCCCATAGGACTAGAGTTTAGGATGATAAAATGCCACCTCTCCATACAGCCTCGAGGACTGACAAGACTAAACAATGGGACTACACCTGAGGTGGTCCCCAGCGGAATGCAACCTGTTCCACTCTGGCAGCAGCCCTAATGTGTCAAGATCTCAGAGTTCTGCCAGCCTCTCCCCAGAACTTACGCTACTGTCTGTCCCAAGAGCTTCCGACCTGGAGCCCTGACTCCTGGTCATGCCCTGCTCTGAGGCTCAGAGAGTTTTAACAGTTTGCCCAAAGTCAGAAAGTTAGGTTGCAGAAACAGGATTCACACTTACCTCTGACTGATTCTTATCTACTATGTGGTAAGAAAATACAAAGAGCAACTTATGAAAAGAACTGATGGCTTCTTGTAGAAAATAAGAGGTGTGTGTATGGTATGCAGCAGTATGTAATAATGTAAGCAGGCATACACATACCGAACCTGCCTAAAAAGTTGTCTCTGTGGAGTCAGATGATAGCTCTTTTTTTTTTTTTATTCTGCCTTCCTGTGTTTCCAAAAAAATCTGCAATGTATAGGTAATATGATACTGTAATAGCGTCATTTCCAACATGGTAACACAATGTTCACGCATTCAACAAGTACTTATTGCGGCTTCCTGCTCCAGGCACATAGATACGGTTGTGTAATAAACACCGTCTGGATCTTACGCTCTCATAGAGAAGCCTACAATGAGCCAACGAAGACATACTGTCAGGCAGCAGAACAGTAGAGAATGTCAGGGTGTTGAGTGCACACAGCATAGACAGGATGGCCAGGGAGGGGCTCTCAGGAGGTGACACTGGAGCCGAGACCAGGAGAAAGCAGGGAGTGCCCCAGTGCTCAGGTCTTGTGGAGACTGTGTCTGATTCATGGAGGAACACAGGGAAACTGGAGTGACTAGAGCACAGAGCAGGGATATGCAGGTGGCAGCAAACACAGTCCAAGAGGAGCAGGGCCAGATACTGTGGGCCCCCTGCACGGCCCTAGGGTTTACTGAGGGTGACAGGAAGCCACTGAGCATCTGACAGCAACCTCAGAAAGGAGTGGTGTGGGATCATCATTCTATAGTGAAGATTTGGGTTTGAAGACCAGCTATAGTCATGATGAGCCAAGAAGACAAAGGTAGGTAGGCTCACACTATGTGTAGGAGGGTCCCAACAGATTTGGAAAGAAATTTCAAAACAAGGTCCCAATTTGCTTTCAGTAGTATCTATCGTGTTTTGGCTGCCTTCATTAAAATCTTGGGTCTTGCTTCTGGAGACCCCTACTGATAGGTGGCCTGGGACAGTCAATAGATCTTCCAATGGAGGCCAAGGGGCCAGACCCTCCTTCTCTCAGCCCTAGCCCAGCTGGGTAGGCAACCAAGAGGTCTGGTCCATGGGATGTGATTTCTCAGGACCAGGCGTCCTGAATGGGTGACCTTGTGACAACGCAGGGGCAGGGGGATGTGCAGACCCGATGATCCGTGTGTTTATACTGTGATCCTGGCCACGCTCTGCCAGCCAGTGCGGGCTATCTCATTCCAGGGCTCCTAGGTTCCACTTTGTGTTCTAAGCCCTGTTGTCTACTCATCTATTAATTCTGGAAACCTTACAATAAATTTCCTTTTCTTTTAGGATAGTCTGAGTCAATTTCTATTGGATGTTTTCTACGTCATGAAGGACACAAACAATGTAACTAGTAGTTTTGTCTTTGTCTTTCTCAAAAATAGATGAAGCCAAATGGGAGTGTATCTATTGTATTTTTTTGCAAATAAAATCCATCTGTTCAATCTCTTAATTTATTGGTTTAGTGACCTACTGTGTGCCAGATGCTGTCCCGGGTGCTGAACATACAGTAGTAAACCAGATAGATTCTCCAATCTTAAAAAGCTCATTACATCTTAGAGGCAGAGAGGAAAGAAGAAGAGCAGTTAACAAGCGCAGGAACAAGACAGAACAAGTGCCATGGAGAGAATTTAAGGCAGAGGAACAGGCTGCGAGATAACCGCTATGTCTGATTTAGATGGAGTGGCTGGGGAAGCCCTGGTGGATAAATGTGAAACCTGTGCCTGAATGCTAACAAGGCAGCCACATGAAGATGGGTGAGGACACCAGCTACGTGAAGGCCTACAGTGAAGCCTGGCTCAGCATATTTGGGAAGGAGATTACTGTAGGAACATAGGGGGAAGGAATGTGAGGGGAGTAGAAGGAAGGGAGTGAGACAGGCAGGTTCAGATCACACAAACGCAGTGCAGTTTCCATCTTGGGTGATGGAAAGACGCTGGAGGTTTCTGAGCATAAGGTGACATAATTAGATTTGTGTTTTAAGAGATCCTTTGTAAGCCTGGCAGAGAACACGTTACAGGGGTGCCCAGCAGGAGGCTGCTGGTGTCATCCAAGTGCCATATGACGGTGGCTGGAATGGAAGTAGGGTAGCACACGGTGGGGGGATCAGGGAGGGGAATTTGGTGTAACTGTCCAAAACTAGTGAAAAAGATATGAGGAGAATGGGAAATTAATCCATAAACCGGTTTTCTGACTAGAGCACAGGAGTGGTAGGGGGCACTGTTCTCTGACACGGGGAAGACAGGAGGCAGTGGGGTGTGCTCAGGCCATGTTAAGCTCCACACAGAAGTGGAGCAGGCAAGGATGTGACCGGATATGCTGTCTAATGCTTATTCATGATAACCATCACACGCATGGCATTCAGAGCCAAGGGCCTGCATGAGACCACCTCGGGACACTGGTTAGAATAGAAAGGAGCAGAGAGACTCAACAAGACCCTGGGAGGTGCCCAGTTGTGTGAGTGAGGTGGAATAAATGCAGGAAGGTGGTGCTCAGCCGCAGCCAATCACTCCCAGGCGTCTGCCCCCTACTGCTCACTCCAGTCTTCTTCTAGTGAAGCCTGCAAGGATCTTCTGGGAGAGTCTGTCCTCACAAGAATCAAGGCATCCAGGAATAAAGAGGTGTTTTCCCAGGTGTGACCACATCCACACATGACCCCTGGAGCAAGGAGAGCCACCTCATGACCATGATGGAAGCAGCAAGGGCAGAGTCTTCCAAATAAAGATGGCACAGCACAAAGACTTCACTGGGCTGCCAAACTCAGCAGTCCCCAAACTGCCTTACTTGGAGACTTTCTGTGATTGCTTGGCACTTTCTTAGAATTCCAGCTCCTGAAGTAGGGTTTTCTGTTATTAGTACCAACAATGTCTGTGAGTGTAGATGGACCAAGGAAAGTGAGCTGAACACATATTTTGAGGAGTGGAAAGTAAACATGTGAGGGAAGTGTGGGGGAACTGCTGGGCAAAGCAGATGACATATCCAAGATCTGTGGTCACAAGACGAGTTAGCATGGTCATCTGCTTCTTCCCAGCAACTGGTGGCCATCTGGGTGCAGGCACAGCAAAGGCAGAGATAAGCTGGACAAGTACACAGAGAGGGAGGCAGAAAAGGAAGAGCAAGAGGGGACACTGACCGAGCAGACCCCAGGCAATGACATTATGTGAGCAGTCCTGAGCGTTTCCTGTCTGTGAACTAACTCATGTTGGCTTCCCGACTTCCCTGTGAGGCTGGTGTGAAGGGAGATAAGGTTACTCGTAAGGAAGTCATTCTGACGAAGGACCATGAGACCAAGGCTGGGTGCCAGAGCAGGGATGTGCTGAGATGAAAAGGGCCACAGATACAGTGATTTGGTGAGGTCCAAGGAGGCCTGGACAGCGGGGATGCTGTAGACACACAGGAAATCTCAATAAGGAATGCAGCTGGTGGTGATGGCATGGAAGTCAAGGGTATGACCCTGATGGTGCGGGACAGGAAGGAGAATAAGACATGAGTGGCTGCAATCAGGGACCTGGAACTGACACTCACTCTGGGGATAGGAGGGAGTAATGTACACAAGATGCCGATTATCACAACTCCTGAAACAGGCTTTCTTTGTTTTAAAACCTGTGGAATAGCAAACATTGGGATACTGGAAACCTACTACTCTAAATCGGAAAAATAGTAATATTTCCTTGGTCCTTTCAAAAGCACCAACTCATTTCCCCAACTATTAATAAAAGAGCTGGAAAAACTCTCTTAAACTGCCAGGTAACAACAGTTGACCACAATTTCTGCATAGTATTTAGCATTTCTAAATACCAATTACCTAATTATTTAACACATAATGAATTCACTGAGGGAGTATGTTTGGTTGCAGAAAACAAATCCGTCAAGTATGAATTATATTTCCTCCCTCATGCCATTAAACATATGATGAAAATAAACAATTTTAGAACTGTCAGAGGGCTCATTCACATCCAAATCTAACATGCTCTTGGCACTCACATTCTGGAAGCAGGTAGCTCTCTGAACCACTGTCAGAAGCCAGGGACAAAACAAAAACAAAAACAAAAACAGGATGCAAATACTTAAAATGGATGTCTGTCGTTTTTGCTTGAAATCTATCAATAACAAAAATGAGTTTGTAACTGCAGTTTTTCCATGGTTGATTCTTTTCCTTCATTTACTAATTTTCAGGATTAACAATGTGGCTCCCTAGAATCTGTCAAAGGTGACAAGTTTCTAGTCTCTGAGAACCTTCACAGGCTTACAGATTTTCACATTATCTGATGGATGCATTAGCATGCACCAGGTTCATCTGTACGGAGGTTCCAACTGGCCCATCTTTGGCCAGTGGGAACAGACGTAGACTGCCTCTAGCGACCTTCTGATATGACCGTAATAGTCTCTGATAACTTCTCATTGCCCTAGGATCACAAAATGTTCCAAGCTCATCTAGTACATCTCCTCCCCAGACCCTGAATGGGCCACTTTCCCCGAGCCCTGGTTCCTTTCCACAGGGCGGCATTTAATCCAGCATCTGTACAAGAGCCATGACTTCGAATGCATATCGAAGATGTAGGGCCTTTCCCAAAAGTCATATTCTTTCAGTGATTCTGGGCTGAGTTTCGAGGCTCCGTTCTTCTAAAAGATGATGAGCATGGAGGACGAGTGCCAACAAAACGCATGTGGGGAACAAGTCCTTGGCAGTCAGGCTTCGCTGTGTGATGCTGCCACATCTCCAACCTTTTCACTGACCACTCTATTAAATCCAGCCTCTTTCACAGGACCTACAATTTTATTACTCTGATTCGACCACTTCCTTGAAACCTTTGAAGTCAACCACAAAATCTAGGAGAGTTTTTTCAAGGCTGCATCAAGATCATAAACGGCAAAGAAGTCAGAGCACAAGCTCTTGTCTTCCTCCTTTGCTGTCCTTGACCTGCATACTCTGTCCTCCAGGTTATCTCCTGGTTCAAAAAGGCTGAAGTCTTGTCATCATGTGTGCAAACTAAGGAGAAGGAAAGGCAAGAGTGCTGTGCTTTCAGAGGCACTGGTTAAGCCCTAGCCAACACCTCTGCTTCCACCTCACTGGGTAGAACTTGGTCACGTGGTTGCAGGTGGCAGGAAAGGTTACCGTCTTGTCTTGTTCAGGTATTTTGCCATAAATAGGGAATGAACCTGGGCTCTTATCACTAAGGGAAAATGGAAACAAGTAAGCAATGAGCAGTTGCTACCCTGCTTGGTGAAACTGTATAAATCATGTAACAAAATGTTCTCATGTTTACTTACCATGTGGATAGAATGAAAATATATTTGAAATTTTATGTTCCTGTTCAAAATTTCCCAGAATTTAACATCTGTTATTTTAAGAAGGCATCAAGGACTGTTCTATGTAATCTCTCCTCAGGTTATGCCACTTAAACTTACTTTAAAGTAGCAACTTTAGATGAGCAATAGCTTAAACACAGCAAGCTTGTTTTTGCCAGCAAAGGGAAAAGAGGTCAAGATTTTCACATTATTTGGCGATGTCCCCCACTGCTCTGTATTCCTCACAGCCTCGTGGGCTTGCTGGCCCAACCTGGGACTCCCAGACTAAAGTCCTAAACTGAAAGTCTAAAATAAACCAAACACAGATGTTACCTTCCTTTTGTTATATTGACATTATTTAAACAGTTTAAAGCAAGCTTTATTTGACAATTCACAATCAGTTATAATGTAATATATAAATAACTGCCATAGCTTATGGATCACAAATTATGTTTCAGTAACATTTACAAGGTAGAAAATGCCATATTCTCTATTTCTGTTTTTTAAGCTTCTTTTTTTATCCTTTACCTTTTCCCTTCTTTTACAACTTCATGAAAAAAGAAGCCACAGTAATACAGAGAACACTGCTAACAAATACACCAAGTTGAAAAGTTATGTAGCTACCACATTAACGGCATCTGCTGCCATAATGAGAAAGGATCTCTGACTTCTAGAACTGAGTATCGCTTTTGAATTATGTCTAAATCCCCTCTCATAAATAGAAAGCCAATTAAAGTTACTTTTTCCTTGAATTGTGGAAGGAAAATGTTAGCTTTGGATTATAATGCCTGTTGCAACTGATCACTGTGAAACTCTGTCACAAGAGCTTTCTTGATAGATCTGGCCTAGATGTTTACAAAACCAACTTCCTTTTGCTTTTATAATGAAACATCAAGGTCAAAGAGGAATGTGCAATGTGAACAAACATGGCGTGTTTACTGGTCTCATGATAGATCATGTCACAATCATACAAAAACCATAAAAATATTTATCCTTCAATTTGTGACCAATGCTTGAAGTGTTGTAATACTTTCTGTTCCCCGAGGATTTTTAGCATGTTGTAAAGTAGTGAGAGAAAACACACATGGGCACACAGAAAGAAATAACACAGGGATGAGTGGGAAGAAAAACCTACCCAGCTAAACTCCAGCAGAATCTAAGAGAAATACATCAGTTTGAGCTCTGTGTGGTATATTCTAAAGGAGCCTTGTAAATAAAAGCTAAAAAATTTTCAGAATTGGGGCAGAGGAAAAAAGGTTAGACATTAAAAATATTTTTTCCAGAGCAAATTAAGCTGCCAAAAAAAAAAAAAAAAAATCAAAACCTTTGTGACTTAGTTTTCATTAAAATGTACTCTAGAAAGCTTTCTTGACCAGTCTCCCATTCACTGTCAGAGGAATAAGTATGCAAAGGTTTTATTCATTAAGAAAAAAAAATGTATTTCCTTTAAAATATTTATGTATAATTTCTACAACAAATACTTGAAGCCCTGTTATATTTATTTTGACTTTTGAAAAAAGAGACTGTTATATACCAGATGAAATACAAAATCATAGTTTTTAAAACCACTGTAAAGACTGCCAGGGTAGACGTGTGCCTATTCCGGGCTGCCCCGTGTCCTCCACCATACTGCCCCGCACTGCCCTCCGCCACCCTTCGGAGCTGCAGGGGCTCTGCACTCAGTGGCCCGAGGACTGCCAGACGCTTCCACCGGGACCTCTCTCCCACCCCAGCACAGACAAGCCACAGGCAGATGACACTCTCCTACAGTCTGAATCATGCACGGAGAGAGGGCAGAATTAAGGGAGCAGTTAGCTTCACCAACTCAAGCATCAGATTTTAGACAAGTCTGGCTAATGCCGTGCTGCCACACAAAACGTTCTGTGATGGGGGAAAAGGTGTATGTGTGACCCATCCAATACAGGAGTCATTAGCCACAGAGTGCTGCCCTGCACTTGAAACGTGCTGAGTGTGGCTCATGTTTTCACCTTAGTTCATCTTAATCAATTTAAACAGACATGTGGTCTGCAGCCACAGCACTGGACCACGCAGGTCAGTCTCCTGTCCCTTCATCCTCCTGTGAGCTCCTTTTTGGCTGCAATGTTTGTTTCTGTTGCAAAACCAAAGAAACTCTGATAAGATCTACAGTTCATTTTAACATGTACAGCACCTTAATCCATAAGCAGCTAAGGTGCACGACCTACCCCTAGCTCATCTATCCAGCAGGAAAGTGCTTTGCACAAAGGGAGAAGGAGGCAATGCATGTTCTACAGTCTGTATAACCTTTGTCATGCCCACATGAGAAGGGAGAACGTCAGAAACCATACAGTTCGCCTGTTCTTACACTACCGTGGAGGCCACAGCCCTATGCTGTGTCTAGGTTGCCTCTTGGCTGCTTGCTTCTGCATCTCCGCCCCATGAGCCACTCCATAGGGCTGCCTCATGACCTGGCAAGTGGCTCCCTACGGTGAGCAATGTACCAATACAGACCTGGGAGTGATTTCCCCGGTCTCCTGCCACATTCTTTTGGCAGTCTGTATGCCCAGGCCTCATGAGGGAAGGGGCCCCACATGGTGTGGACATTGAGAGCCTGCCAAGCACAAAGACTGGGTAGTGGACAGCCCATGCTCTAAAAGCCATCTCTTCTTCTGCTCACCTGTACTTTACCGAAAGCAGTTTTTCCAGGGCACATTCACACGGTATTTTCCAAAACTTCAAAATCATCCTCCAGTCTTTCAAAATTAAGGAAGAGATGAACAGAACATGTTAACCATTATCTTTAAAAAGTAACAGGGGAAGATGGGGAGAGTATAATACAGAAGATGTTCCTTCTGCAAAGCTCATCCTATGAAAAACATAGTCTTTGTCAACTATCACATCAGTGGTGCTTCTAGCCTTTCTAAAATGTATTAATTTAACTATAACAATAAAGAGTGGACCCTTTGGTGCTTCATAAAAACTGGACCCAACTCTTCCGTTAAATGAGGGGTCTAGAAAAGGACTAAAAACACATGTGAAGACTTATCGATATGCACATATTTTCTCCCTGGATATCACAGACATCTGGATAAGCACAGTCACTGTAAGGTATTATTGATAAATGAAACAATACACACAAACATGTGACAAAATGACTAAACAGTGGAGTGGACATGAAGATCTGAATACTCTTTTTCCTTATCAAAAGCAGGTCACATGATAAAAAATTTGAAGATTCTGGCACAGCAGAGCCATTATTAATAGATAAATAGCAACCATTATGTACTATGTCATTTAACACCCTATTTCTTATACTTTTTGCACGAATGCTTTGGGGCTGCTACTATCATTAGTCCTCATTTCACACATCAGAGGATCAAAGGCTCAGAGAGGTCACCCGTGCCCATCAGGTAAACCAGGGGGTGAAGGAGGGGAGTCTGATTCTGCAGCCCACCTGCTTCTCCTAACAGCAAGCCACCTCCCTCTAGAAGACAGAAGAGGCATGGCTTCCCAAACAGTTACCCTTCTGTTGTTAGAACGAAGTCTTAGTGGGAGTTAGCGTAGGAACAAAACTGGAACAAAGGATAGATGGATTATCAGTATCAGGGCAGTGCACAATGGCAGAAAGCTTCACAAGAGCACACAATGGTCAATTCCTACGGGCAACATGTTGTTGCAGAAAAATGTATTTCAATGCAATGTCCACAAAACAGAAGACCCGCACACTTGTGTCCACCTCCCATTCTGGGGGCAGACCTTCCTCCCCCTCACTCTCTGTGGCTGATGCAGGCCTGCCTCTACCTCATCCTATGGTTCTTAGGGCTCCTAATGCAGGAAAAGGCCAGAGGCGCAGAAGAGGTGGAGCCGAAGACCAGGCGCAACCCCCACACCCCTCCCCCCCACCTACCCCCAGGAGGGTGCGGGACAGGGTGGCCAGCTCACTTTTTTTGTTTCAACTGTGAACAGAAAACAAAGAGCAAAATGAGCAAAATAAAATGAGCATGGCATTTCACAGTGGCTGAAACTACAAAGATGAACTAATCAGCATTGCTCCTGATTGGGACAAGTGCCAACTAGCCGGTGAAATGACAGTATGAGGCTCTGTTATTTAGGGGAATAGTCAACAACTGTTTCATATTAGTGGAGAGAATGAGCCACTCTTCAGAGCATATCCAAGCAAGATGAAGCAACTCTTAACTTACTGGAAACAAATTATTTCTGTAAGATACATCCAACACCCAGTCAGTTTTTCATAACTCTTAACTCATGCCGCAAGAAGAAAACCTGTCAAAAACAAGTAACCTTCTCCCCACATCCAAAATGAAATAAAACAAACACATACTCTCCATCAATTCCAACCTCATCCTGAACCAGCAGCTCCCACAACACACAACACACACGAGTTCTCCCACAGCTTTTGCCTTTTCAAGCTCAGCTGGCTAATTTATAACAATTATCTGATATGTATTTTTCAAATGTTCATTGTATAGTATTAACAGAAATCATTTAAAATGACAAAACTCTCACAATAAAATGGTGGGGTAAAACCCCAAACACTGTACCTGTAGACTTCCCAGTTACTCATTTTGCTCCTACTTACTCAGCTTGCTCATAAATGCACAGAAACTTCAGATGCAGGTTTAATAAAGATGTTTTCATATATTTATATTAGGATTTCGTATTTCAAACTACCTTAAGGCACAGATGGATACAAAATATATGTGAAATTACCTTGAGTAAATGCTAATGCTCTTTCCTTTTCTCCCCAAATCTCACAGCTCACCTCTTGTATATGCTGCTGAGGATAAGGGCAAAGGCCCGGAGGGGACAGACTAGCCTCTCCCTTGTTCCCCTTCACCCACTCCCAGAGTCCTGCTGATCACACAGCACACATAGGAGGCTCCGGAGAAGTAATCCCTGTCTTCCCCCTGTTCTAGGAGGACATCTGAATGGAACTTTCAGAGGCGACAACTATTAATTACTGCCATCCTAGTAAGAACAATAAAAGTTCTTTTACCCTCATTGTGCAAAATGTGGTGGCTGATGTTAACAATGGATTGACAAAGATGTTCCTTTGAAAAATTAAGTTTGAGATGCAAATATTAAAATTAAGCCATACTCTCAGTATTTGAAATGGAAAATTCTTTAGACACTGGAAACATAATATGCATCAATTACAGATTTAACATGTATACCGCAGATTTTTGTAGGACAGATCCTTGGCTAGCTCACTGCTAATTCCTAGCCTTTTTCTTTAACAATTAACAAAAATTAGTTGAAAACTCAATGTGGGAGAGGAAATAAAAGGTGGGGAACAGCAAGGAAAGAGAAGTGCCACAATCCTATGGCATAATTGTAGAAAATCAGGCCAGGAAACACACATGACAGATTTCAAGGTCAGGCCACATGGGGCAAAGCTGGTGTGTGGGCAAGACCTGTGTCGGGGCTACCACAACCCATCTCTTATGTGAGGACAAAGAGTGTGAAGGCATTCCCATGACAAATTTAAAAAACGAAGCACTTTTCGAGAGACAGGCCTTTCTCTCACGTGCTGTCCCACACAGAATGGTCAGATGCCATTTTGGCTTTTATCTGATGAGAGGAAATCTGGACAAGGAAGGCAGAAAGGATCATGATTATCTAATGACTGCCAACGATCAGCAAGAATTGAGTGACGAGGAAGGCAAAAATGATCTTATGGAAGCAAGATCACAGGGATCAAGGGTAACAGAGGGGGAGAAGTGCCCAAGCAGGTGGTTTACAAATACCTACTGGGGGGAGCAGACACCTGCTGGGAGCAGCGAACTGGCCCCACTCGACTCACAGGCATTAGCCCCTCTGCTCCTCCCAACCCCCTTATGATGCAGGACCACCGGTGCCCTTCACATAGACAGGGAAACAGAGGCCCCATGTCAAGGTCAGTCAGGCATGGGGCCAACACGCAAACCAGGCCACTCCTCCTGCTGCCCTCTCATTCCTCCTGGGACGCCCCCGCTCCCTGGGATGCGCCCCCCCGCCCCCCGGCCGCCAAACAGGCACACACCTGGATTTCGCTAAGCCTTCCTATCTCAAGCTGCCAGCAGTGTTACAGGGGTTGGAGGTGGGAGACTGGGGCAGGCGCAGAGCCCTGCTGTCCTCAGAGTCCCAGCCCCTGTCCCTAGCTGGGGAACAGGGTGTACAAGGGTGTATCTCATGGGAAACAGGTATGGCCCTGATGAGGCAGAAGGAGCCTGGGGCAAGGCTTCTGCACAGCTGCACCACAAGGCTGCTTCCAGTGCCCAAGGGATGAGTCCTGCTCTTCCTGTTCCCTCCTCCCATCCCCTCAGATGACAGGAACACAGGCAGTACGTAGCCCTCAACCCAAAGTTCACGCACCGTGTAGCAGAACAGCAGTCCCGACAGAGGCTCACGATAAAGAAGCATGTGGGTGATGAAAGCACACCAGCACGGTGGCTCCCCCAAATTACGCTGGCCTCCTCACTCCTCTGGGGAGACCACACAAGCCACCCACAGGGCACAGCGACAGCACACGCATGCCAGGGACACTGTTCTTCACTGAGGGAGCGCCATGCAAGGACTAATGCAAAGCTTCCGTGATGCAGAGGGACATGAAATCGATATGCGAGAGGCAAGGGCAATGATAAATCAAAACTGAGACGTGAAGAAGACTGCAGAGCTAAGAAACCCACTAAGGGCCCAAATAATACTGCTACAGAACTAATAAATGAAGTTGAAATAGCATCTCATCAAAGAGATGAGGCAAAAGACACCATGCTTATGGCAAAATACTTGCAAAAGAAGGCACTCCGTGCACACTAGTAGGTTAGAAGCTAAGCAAACACACACAGGACGACTGTTTAACAATGGAACCTGCTGCTCCTTGTGGAGCCTAAGCCCATAGGCTGTGAACGAAAAGCCTCATGATGAGGATGGCAAAGTGTAAGGCTGGGAGGAGTCTGGGTCCCTCCCTGTCCACACCAGCAACTGGCTCCCAGAATCCTCAGCAGACACACCCAGGGCCCGTTCTGCCCAAACTGGCCCAGATCAGCACCCCCGGCTCCTCCTGTCCAACCTCCCCAATCCTCAGCCCCCTGTCCTCCACATCCCCCACCTGCACTCTAGTCTTCCTACTGTTGCAAGTCTTCCACCATGCTCGGGCCAGGACCAGGAACCTTAAATCTCTTTGATCTTGCCTTTCCCTTCAGTGTTCATTGCATGCAACCGGCAGCCAGCAACCATGCACAAAGCTGCCCTTTCCCCTGCTCTCTGATTCTGCATCGGGACAGCACTGCATGGCTGCAGGAAGTCCTGAGATCTATGGAATGATGCCACCCAGAGTTCAGCACCCAATGCCGGGGCACAACCCAGGTCAAAGGAAGCCCTGGTGAGCACTGAACTCTCCAGCAACCCCCACAGTGAGCCCATGTGACACCGCTCCTGTACCCTGTCTCCAAAGGCATCTCTCTTCTCCCCAGTCACACAGGCTCTGCAGGGTCTCTCGCATCCCCTCTGCCCTGTGGATATCCACCTTGGCCACACATACGCATGCAACACCTTGATTCCCAACTTCTGCATCTCCACAGGTGCTGTCTGCTGCCTGCGCCCTTCTGCATCCACCACACCTTCTCCAGTTCAAAAGGAATCCCCCTGATTTCTGCCAGGATCCAAGACCTTCGGCACCATATTGTTTTCATCCTTTCTGTACTCAAACCTGGGTCTACTTTACCCAACTGTGGTTGTAAGCATGCTCCCTTCATTCCCACGGGTAAAGCTTCACTAACACATTGGCCTTCAGTTACAGAGTACCTGGCAGACGCTTAAAAGACAGTGGCACAGAGGCAGCACTTCAGAAATAAGCTTTGCTTGTCTATAGCCACAGTATCACATATTTTCTACTTTCCTTCCACTCTCCCCCGCCCCTGCAACTCGGCTTTACTATTTTTCTTCATTAAAGTCCTTGATAGGCAATATTATACCACTTTCAGGTGTACCACATCATGACTCAACATATATATATATTATGAAACAATCCCCACAATAGGTCTAGCAACTACTCGGTACCATACATAATTATTACAATATTATCGGCTGTCTTCTCTGTGCTGAACTTCAAATCCCATGACTATTTATAATTGGGAGTTTACACATCCGAATCCCCTTCGCCTATTTTAGCCATCCTCCCTGCTCCCCTCCAGGAATCACTAATTGTTCTCTGTCTTCAGGAGTCTGTTTCTGTTTTGTTTTGCTAATTTGTTTTGTGTCTTAGATTCCACATCTAAGTAAAAGGCATGCATCCTTCTCTTTTATTGCTTAGTATAACGATACTCTCTAGGTTCATGTACGCTGCCACACATGACAAGAGCTCATTTCTTTTTATGGGTGAGTAATATTCCAGTGTGTATGTGTATCACATCTTTATTCACTCTTCTACTGAAAGACACTTGAGCTGCTTCCATATCCTGGCTATTGTAAATAATGCTACGATAAACATGGGGGTACAGAAATCTTTTCAAATTACTGTTTTCATTTTCTTTGAATAGCCAGGAGTGGGATTGCTATATCATAAGGTACTTTTTAATTTTTTGAGGAACTTCCATACTATTTTCTAAACTGGCTATATCAACTTCCATTCCCACCAACAGTGTATGAGGGTTCCCTTCTCTCTGCATCTTTGCCAACACTTGCTTTATCATCCTGTCTTTTTGATACTTACCATTGTGACAGGGAGGTGGTAGAGCTCATTGTGGTTCTGATCTACACTTCCCTGATGATGAGAGTGATGTTGAGGTTATCTGTATGTATGTCTACTTTGAAAAAACATCTACTCAGGGGTGCCTGGGTGGCACAGTCAACTGAGTGGCCAACTCTTGATTTTCGCTCATGATTGCAGGGTCAGGAGATTGAGCCCCACAACAGCTCCACATGGAGCAGAATCTGTTTCAGTTTCTCTCCTTCTCCCTCTGCCCCTGCCCTGCTTACACACTCCCCCTTCCAAATAAATACATACATACATACATACATACATGAATAAATAAATAATAATTCATTCATTCATTCATTCATTCATTCCATGAAAAAAAGAAAAATGTCTACTCAGGTCTGTTGCCCATTTTTTTTTTTAAAGGTGTATTTATAAATCAAAACCACAATGAGATACCACCTCACACCAGTGAGAATGGGGAAAATTAACAAGGCAGGAAACCACAAATGTTGGAGAGGATGTGGAGAAATGGGAACCCTCCTGCACTGTTGGTTAGAATGTGAACTGGTACAGCCACTCTGGAAAACTGTGTGGAGGTTCCTCAAAGAGTTAAAAATAGACCTGCCCTATGACCCAGCAATTGGACTGCTGGGGATTTACCCCAAAGATACAGATGCAATGAAACACCGGGACACCTGCACCCCGATGTTTATAGCAGCAATGTCCACGGTAGCTAAACTGTGGAAGGAGCCTCGGTGTCCATCAAAAGATGAATGGATAAAGAAGCTGTGGTCTATGTATACAATGGAATATTACTCAGCCATTAGAAACAACAAATACCCACCATTTGCTTCGACATGGATGGGACTGGGGGGTATTATGCTGAGTGAAATAAGTCAATCATAGAAGAACAAACATTATATGGTCTCATTCACTTGGGGAATATAAAAAATAGTGACAGGGAATAAAGGGGAAAGGAGAAAAAATGAGTGGGAAATATCAGAAAGGTAGCCAGAACATGAGAGACTCCTAACTGGGAAACAAACTAGGGGTGGGGGAAGGGGAGGTGGGTGGGAGGTGGGGGTGACTGGGTGATGGGCACTGAGGAGGGCACTTGATGGGATGAGCACTGGGTGTTATTCTATATGTTGGCAAATTGAACACCAATAAAAAATAAATTTACAAAAAAATAAAGGTTGTATTTAGGAGATTTTTTTTTAAGACTTTATTCATGAGAGACATAGAGACAGAGAGAGAGGGAGAGGGGGAGAGAGAGAGAGAGAGAAGCAGAGACACAGGCAGAGGGACTCGATCCCTGCTCCATGCAGGGAACCCAATGTGGGACTTGATCCCAGGTCTCCAGGACCACACCCTGGGCCAAAGGCGGCGCCAAACCACTGAGCCACCTGGTCTGTCCTGCTGTACATTTTTAAATTGAATTGTTTGTTGTTTTGTTCTTGAGTTCTATGAGTTCTTTATATTTTGGATATTGACCCCTTAGAATACATTATCTGCAAATATCTTCTTCCATTTGGTAGGTTGGTTGCCTTTTTGTTTTGTTGGTTTCCTTAACTATGCAAAAGCTTATGCAAAATAGACATAGTCCCAATTGCTTATTTTTGCTTTTTTGGTGCCTATGCCTGAGGAGAAAGATCCAAAAACATATTACTGAGACTGATACCCAAGAGCTTAGAGCCTGTGTTTCCTTTTAGGAGTTTTAGAGTTTCAGGTCTTACACTTAGGTTATTATGCCTTGAGCTTATTCTTTGTATGGTGGAAGAAAATGGTCCAGTTTCAGGGATGCCTGGGTGGCTCAGTGATTGAACATCTGTCTTTGGCTCAGGGTGTGATCTAGAGGTAGTGGGATCAAGTCCCACATCGGGCTCCCTGTGAGAAGCCTTCTTCTCCCTCTGGCTATGTCTCTGCCTCTCTCTCTCTGTGTGTCTCTCATGAATAAATAATCTCTTTAAAAAAAAAAAAAAGGAAAAATGGTCCACTTTCATTCTCTTGCATATAGCTGTCCAGTTTTCTTAACACCATTTTTTAAGAGACTGTCTTCTCTGTTGTATATTGTCCTAGGTTAATTGACTATATAGGTGTGGGTTTGTTCTGAGGTCTTTATGAAGTTCCACTATGTGTCTGGTTTTCTTACCTGTACCACACTGTTTTGATAACTGTAACTTTGTAATGTATCTTGAAATCAGGGAGTATGATGTCTCCAGCTTTGTTCTTTCTCAAAATTGCTTTCACAATTAGGGGTCTTTTCTGGTTTCACACAAATTTTAAGACTATTCTAGTTCTGTGAAAAAAGCTGTTGGTATTTTAATAGGGATTGCATTAAATCTGTAGATTGCATTGGGTAGCATGAACATTTTAACAGTATTAATTCTTCCAACCTATAAACAGGGTATGTTTTTCCATTTATTTGTATCATTTTCAATTTCTTTCATCAATGCCTTAGAGTTTTCAGAGTACAGGTCTTTTACCTCCTTGGGTAAATTTATTCCCAGGTTATTTTATTCTTTTTTGATGCACTTGTAAACGGAATTGTTTTCTTGATTTTTCTTTATACTGGTTTGTATATATTTGCAACATATTTCTGTATATTAGTTTTGTATGTACAACATTACTGAATTCATCTTGGAACATTGTGTTTTCATTTTCATTTGTCTCAAGATACTTTTTAAGTCCTCTTTGATTTGTCGATTTGATGTTGTTTCACCTCCATGTGCTTGTATTCCTTCTACATTCTCTTGTAACTGATTTCTAGTTTCATACTGCTGTGCTCTGAAAAGGACCTGCCCTTGATAGGATTCCAATCCTGAATTTATGGAGACTTGTTTTGTGGCCTAACATGCAATTTATCCTAAAGAATGTTCCATGTGCACTAAAATTTTATGTATTCTGCTGATTCTGGATGGGATGTTTTACATATACCTATGAAGTCAATGAGGTAAAAGTGTTGTTCAAAGCCACTCTTCTCTCATCTTCTGTCTGGAAGACTGATGTAAGTGGGCTATGAAACCCTCTTACTGTTTCTGTATTGCTGCCATTTTCTTCCTCTATGTCTGTAACAGCTGCTTTGTATATTTAGATGGTGTATTGAATACATAGATATTTACAATTGTTATATCTACTTGATCCCTTCAGCTTTGTAATGTTCTTTTTGTCTCTTATTACAGTTTTTGTTGTAAAATATGTTCTGACACACATATTGCTACCCAAGCCTTTCTTTTCATTTCCATTTGCATGGAGGACCTTTTTCTAACCCCTCACTTTCTGCCTGTCTTTAGGTCTGAAGTGAGTAACTTGTAGGCAACATCTTATGGGTCTTCTTTTTTTATCCATTCAGTCACCCTAGTTCTTTTTGTTTTCTGCCCTGTATCTTTTGATTGTAGCAGTTAATTTCTTTAAAGTAATTATTGATTGGATACACTTACTGCCATTTTGCTCATTGCTTTCTGGTTGTTTTATAGTACTCCATTCGTTTCTTGTTCTCTTGCTTTCTTCCCTTAAAATTTGATGACATTATTCAGTGTTATGTTTAGATTCTTCTTTGTGTATCGATGATCAGTTTCTAGTTTGTGGTTACATGAGGTTCATATAACACCTATGTATATAGCATCTGTTTTAAGTTGAGGGGGCTTCAGTTAGAACAAATACACTACATTTTTACTCCACGTCTGTGATATTCTTCCTTCTTGTGGACTGCAGTGCCTGGAAGTGGGTCTCGATCAGATCGCATCTCTGCCTCTCCTATCATTATCAATGTGCCTTTTTCTTTATACCTTTAGCCATGGAAAACCTGTTCTCCTAGTCTTCAGGTCCTTCTCAAAGAGAGATGTTCTACATGTTGTTGCAGTCTCGGTGTGTCCATGGGAGGAGGTGAATTCAAGATCCTCGTATGCCATCTTGGCTGAGAATCTTACACATTTTCATCTAAGTAAGCTGATTTCAGAAAAACTAAGTTTGTACGTTTTATTATTTTTATTTTAGTAAATGGTTTGTCATTATAATAAAACACATGAGGGAAAAAAAAACACATGAGATACTTCAGGCTGAAAAAACATTCAATTTAGGGAAAGGAAAAAATTTGCTATAAAATGTGTTTGTTTTTAATTTTAAACTTACATTTCTCAAATAATTCTGAAAAGTTTCTCTCAAAACAAAGTAATACATCAATTTGGGACTAAAACCAAGAGTGGTATAAAAAATTTTTTTGATAACAGGTGTCCAAGAAAAAGAACAGATGATATTTTGCTGTCCTCAATGGCTGAGTGCAAGTACTACGCTGTTCCTCCCAATCCCCAGGCAAGGGCAGCCATGTAAAGTTTATCAGCCAATGGTGCAAAGGGCAGGGGCTCCACCAACACCTACAGGTCTCTTTCACCTACACTCAGAGCACGCCAGAACCACCCAGCATGCAGGAGGAGGAAGGATGGGAAAAGGCGGAGTCATACTAGCTGTCCCAAGGGGTCCATCATGGACCAGCTGCGTGGGCCAGCTACCGAGCAGGACTAGGCCTGCTTGATGGATCCAGACTAAATCACTCCTGCATAAGCACAAGGGCTAAATAGATGCTTATTGTTTTCAGCCAGTAACTCTAGGAGTGGATTGTTAAACAGTAATATTGTGGCAACAGACAGCTGGAACATAGACAAAATCCCTTACAGGGAACAAGGACTAGAAATAGACACAACTGTACTGATTTTTTCTGAAACATGTTCTGAGAATACAGACAGTAAATACACAACAAACAAGGGAAGTTTTGATCTGCTCTATGAGAATCCAGTACATGAAACAGATGGACACTGTAAGGACAAGCACAGAGGCCTATCCATCTGTTGCCTGTTTTGAAAATGAAGTCCTACCAGGATGCTATCACACCCACCTTGGTGTGTGGTCTATGGCAGACCCACACAATGGCAGTCGAGATAAGGAGTTGGCCCCCACCACTAATGGCCCCCATGGCCTGACAGATTTACCACCTGGTCTTTTTTTTTTTTTTAATTTTTATTTATTTATGATAGTCACACAGAGAGAGAGAGAGGCAGAGACATAGGCAGAGGGAGAAGCAGGCTCCATGCACCAGGAGCCCGACGTGGGATTCGATCCCGGGTCTCCAGGATCGTGCCCTGGGCCAAAGGCAGGCGCCAAACCGCTGCGCCACCCAGGGATCCCCCACCTGGTCTTTTATAGAAAGTTTCCCCACCACTGATATTGATACAAATAACAAGTATGATCTAAAGAACTCTACACCCCATCTTCCTGTCAAATATATAGGTAACATGCATGAAAACTCACTGTATCCTAGGTCAGAGAGAAACTCCTACCAATGACAAAGTAATTTATACTAGATAATCGGTATACTAGTTTGTCTACAACGTAATGAAGATCACATATCAAACACAGTCTCCAAAGCTAAGTATGCTTCCACATTAAAAACATACAAATCAGTTAAATGACAGGTGAATATGATAAATGAGACAGTTAAAAACCAGATGAAATTTCTGTAAGTGACTTATGAGAAAGTACCTAATATGGTAAATATCTCAATCCTAAAATTTATCTATATGAACCAACAGAAACAATGAAGGGGGTAAAAAGACTGACACAGAGCAAAAGCAAAAATAAATTTACCATATGTAAATGAGTGATAAATATATTTGCAGGAAACATAAAACTAGAAGAAGTGATACAGAGATTTTAAAATGAACTAAACAGAATTTCTAGAAACGGAAAACACAGTAACTAAAATTAAACACTTCACAGATATATTCAGCAGCAGGTTAAACACAGTGTAAGTAAACTAGAAGTATCCCAAATCCAGCACACAGAGAAGGAAATTCAGTGATCAGGTCTTGTTAAATATGATCAGAGTCTGAGAAGAAAGGAAAGAAGGAACAGATAGAAACAGTATTTAAAGAGGTGCTGGCTGGATATTTCCAAAACAATGAAGGGCACCAATTAGCCTATGAAGAGTGCCAGTGAATTAGCAAGATAAATAAGATGAAATGCGTATCTTAATAAATAAAATGGTAATCCAGTCAGAGAGGAAGAAAATTTTTTAAAGGAAGCAGGCAAATAAAACAAAACAAAATAAAAAGAAAGAAAGAAAAGAGAAGATGAAGCAGGCAAATAAAACAAAATAAAAAGAAAGAAAGAAAAGAAAAAAAAGAAAGAAAAGAGAAGATGAGCCTCAACAGATTATCTTCAAAGAAACAAAAGCTACACTACAGCCAACTCCTCTGGCATATAGAAGCCAGGAGAGAGAGACGGAGATCTCCTTACAAGGCTGAAAGGAAATACAAACCAACCCTAGGATGTGAACTCAAGAAAAGACAGGCTTCAAATGGAGTCAGTTGTGCTAAACTCAAACTGGGCAGACCAAGACCTAACCCCTAACACAACTGCACTTTCAGCCTCTCCCAGGAATGTGACCTTTACCTGGTCCATTTGCAATTGCCTGGCTGGCACTAGTGAGCTCACTGACAGACCCCCACCTTCCCTTAAAGGAAGGTGACCGTGCAGGGATTGATCCTTTTATAGACAAGAGACTTCCATTTTGGACAGCACCTACACAGAGCTACTTTCTGTCAGCCAGGATGGGATGCTTGTCATGAGTTGCTCAACAAAGCCGATTATATCTTCAAATTAACTCCACTGAATTTTGTTTAACAGAGTCGGAGGCAGTGGTGGGATCAAAGGAAATTTCCATCAGCTTTGAAGACAAGGAGAAATGCAGGCATGGCACCCAGGAACCCTTTCCAATCTCTTTCTTGTCTTTTCTGAGGGCCTAGGAACGTTCCTCTCCATCTGACCTCTGATCTCTTTGCATCAAGTTCTCAATCTTAATGGGCTCTATAGTTCATAGGTCAGCTGGAGACACCAGGCAGGTCCACCAGGAATCCAAGTCATGAGTGACTGCTTTAGACCACAATCCCCCATGTGACTGGAAAACCCCAAGCCCTGGTTCTGTCCCTGGATCCCACAGTGGGAACTGCTGGCAGTTTGGTCTGCAGGACCCATTTGTTTGGAATCCTTCCCTTGATTCCACTTTGGGAACAGCCAGCAGCTGCCACTCCCTACTTGCCTGGAATCAGTCCATAATCCCCATTTCTGGGGGTCTGCTGTTCTGTCCTTTCCCCATCCAAGGTTCTGTAGGAATTGGTAGTGGTATACACAGGGCCTTCCCTTGGCCTGGCCACAATAACCTCTCTTAGTAACTGCTGGTATGCTACAGGACACATGTGTATCTGTATTCTGTTGTGTAGTAAGGGCCATTGCTAATGAGAATCTCAGAAGTAAAAAGCCACGAACACTAGTGGGCCCAGGTTGAACATTTAATAGTTATTATAGAACTCATCACGCAAGTTAAAAACTCACGTTGGGGTAAGTTGTTCATAGAAGAGGTTAGACTGACAAGTTACCAGTCAACCTCAAGAAGACTTACGTAACCAGGTAAACGGTAAAAACATCACATACTTCTCCACCCAGCAGTACAACCCTTTCAGGTACTAGTGTGGCTTAGCTAAAAATAACTGAACTAAACTAATTAATAAGAATGGATCCTTAAATCCAAAGAGTTGAGCAAGTCAGTTTCCAGCACTGAAAACAACCTAGAATTACAACAGCCATTATGGGAACCATTCTAGTTAGACGAGATCACTTAAAAGATGCCCTTCAGGAGGAGCCCTGGTGGCTCAGCGGTTTAGTGCCACCTTCAGCCCAGGGCGTGATCCTGGAGACCCGGGATCCAGTCCCATCTCAGGCTCCTTCCATGGAGCCTGCTTCTCCCTCTGCCTGCGTCTCTGCCTCCCTCTCTCTGTCTCTCTTGAATAAATAAATAAAATCTTAAAATAAAAAATAAAATAAATAAATAAAAAGTACCCTTGAAACCAAGGGGTTCCCAAAACAAATGGAATACCTATTTTTATCGGTATACTGGAACTTTAAAAAGGCTTCAAAATTCCAAAATAGCTTCATTAAAAAAGTCACTGCGCAAGGGTAATAAAAATTTTAAAAATCTAGATCATAAACAAAAGTCCACCAAACTGTAAGCCTTACAGTGACAAGGCCAGGAACCTCAATCATACCTGGGCCTCTGCCTCATCCCTCCCTTGGGCTCCATCATTGAAACACTGGCCCGGGGTCAGTATCCTTGTTGTAATCAACTGAGTCAGGTCCTTAAAGGGCCTGCGCAAACTTCTCCACACCAACTGGAATGCCCTCCTCTCTACCTTCACAGAAGGGCCCCCCTATCGGTCCTTCCTGGAGTTGACAGACTCCATGGGCTTCTCAGATAAACTGCTACTTCCCTTCAAACAGTAAAAGGGAAACTAAAATTAAAATCAGTGAAAAAACTGGCCAGACTCTGGTAGATATTGGAGCTACACTCTGTATGTACCTCAAACCTCACCTGGAGCCCGCAGATGAGATCCTGGAAAAACGAAGAGGCTGGCTTAACTTGAGAATTCCTCCCAGGGTGTCAGCATCCCCATCTCTCTGGGTACCCAACAGATGTAAAATGCCCTACTGTCCTTTCCTTCCCAAATCTAGGCCACTGGCTATTGATCCTTGGGGGGTTTACTACTGGCAGAAATATTTACAGTTCGTCCTGGCGAAAAATCGTAAGACATTCAAAAGCATTTAACAATATGATCAGAAATTTGGCCACACTGGAAGCTAATACTCAGAGCCTCGTAGGAAGTTTTTTTATCAGCCTTGTCCTTTGAGCTAAATGTAGCAGAGAGAAAGAAAAACACTCCAGCACAGGTGAATGGGCATGCCAGTCCTGTGATACTATACAAACCACAGCCCAATTAGAAGCAACTACCCTTATCCAATATATCTTTGTGAGACCAGAAACGTGGCTCTAGAAACAACTCAAAGTCCACCTCTTCTTTCTACCAATCAAAAAAACTTTTTAAGTATTATAAAAATCCTGGCTTTAGGGAACAAAAGTTGGGTTCTTTCCCTGTGCCTTTGTGGTGTGACTGTTCTAGCAGGGCTTCTCCAGGACATCTCATCTAGGGTGACTCTTTCAAGTACAAATGTCAAGGAAGTAACTCATTATCAGAAGGAAAACAAAAGGGGGAAAGTTTATTTTGAAACTTAGGCGAACAAGGGATGCCTGGGTGGCTCAGCGGTTGAGCATCTGCCTTTGGCCCAGGGCATGATCCTGGAGTCCCGGGATTGAGTCCCACATTGGGCTCCCTGCATGGAGCCTGCTTCTCCCTCTGTCTGTGTCTCTGCTTCTCTCTGTCTCTCTCATGAATAAATAAAATCTTAAAAAAAAAAAAAAAAAGAAAAGAAACTTAGGCGAATGAAAAAAAAATCTTAAGTCTCTTTTCCATAAATGTTATAGAAAATAGAAATTCAAATAGAAAAACCTTTAGCCATCTGAACAGGTAAAGTTAACTTATTCCAACTATTCTTGTATAAACCAGTGAGCTTTGCATTCTAATAGCCATCTCATGACTAAAATTTTAGAACAAAAGCTTTAAGTCTTTGAATACATCAGCCTGTATGTTTATGTATCTACATATATGTACTGTAGATATGTAGCATTTTTTACCTCTGGATAGTACTGCCAACCGAAGCCAACTCATAAAAGAGCTCTGTTTAACTGGCTTAAAGAAAATTAAGAGATTTGTATGAATTAAGTATCAGTAAAATTCTCAGAAATATAACAGAAAGTAACCCAAATGCTTGTTAGGTTCATATGATCTGAGGAAATATTTGCTATTAAAGCTTGTTTAAGTTTGGTTTAATTGAAAGAGTTATGTCTTCAGAATTATCAATATTAGATACAATACAGACACGCAACTTTTATTCTATCTGGGTGCAGTAATCAAAAAAGTTCATGTTACCTCCATTACAGAACTTATCAGGCAGAAAAATAACTTCAGATGATGATTGACTTTGTCTAATGTCTAACGAACTTATTGTAGGTAATCTAAACAAAACCGTTATGAACAAATGACCTAGTTTTTGAGGTACCTCCATATTGTTTTCCAGAGTGGCTGCACCAGTTTGCATTCTCACCAACAGAACACAGAATTCCCCTTTCTTGGCATCCTTGCTAACACCTGTTGTTTCTTGTGCTGTTGATTTTAGCCTTTCTGACAGGAGTAAGGTTATATTTCATTGTGGTGTCAGTTTGCATTTTTCTGATGAATGATGTTGAGCATCTTTTCATGTGTCTGTTGGCGATCTGGATGTCTTCTTTGGAAAAATGTCTATTCATGTCTTCTGCCCATTTTTTGATCGGATTATTCTTTTTCTGATGTTGAGTTTTATAAGTTCTTTATATATTTTGGATACTAATCCTTTATCAGATATGTCATTTGCAAATATCTTCTCCCATGCCACAGACTGCCTTTTAGTTTTGTAGACTGTTTCCTTTACTATGCAGAAGCTTTTTATTTTGATGAAGTCTCAATAGTTTATTTTTGCTTTTGTTTCCCTTACCTCAGGAAACATATCTAGAAAGAAGCTGCTACAGTCAATGTCAAAGAGGATACTGTGTTCTCTACCAGGACTTTTATGGTTTCAGGCCAGAGAAAGATAAATATATAATTTCACTCATATGTGGAATTTAAGAAACGAAACAAATAAGCAAAGGGGAAAAAAAGAGAGGAAAAAAAAACAGGAAACAGACTTAACTACAGAGAACACATTGATGGTCGCCAGTGGGGAGGTGGGTAGGGAGAATGGATGAACTACATGATGGGGATTAAGGAATGCAATGCTGTGATGAGCACCGAGTGCTATACCGAAGTGTTGAATCACTATACTGTAGACTCGAAACTATTATTACACTGTATGTTAACTGGAATTTGAATAAAAACTTAAAAAAAGAATAACAAATTATTTAAATAGATTTAAATGGAGGACGCCTGGATGGCTCAGCAGTTGAGCATCTGCCTTTGGCTCAGGTCATGATCCCGCGGTCCCAGGATCAAGTTCCACATAGGGCTCCCTGCGGGAGCCTGCTTCTCTCTCTGCCTATGTCTCTGCCTCTCTCTCTCTGTCTCTCATGAATAAATATATAAAATCTCAAAAAAAAAAAAAAAGATTTAAATGGGAAAATAGTTTCAAGGTGAACTTCTCAGCAAGTAGTTTCCAAAATCTTCTGGTTACTTGAAACCTTAAAGGTTTGATAAGTTAAATGATGAATTAAAGTAAATTCGTGGACAACCTAGGTCATCTCCAAATAAATAAAAATAAATAAAAATAAAAATAAAAATAAAAATAAAAATAAAATAAATAAAATAAATAAAAATAAAATAAAAATAAAATAAAAATAAAATAAAAATAAATAAAATAAAATAAAATAAAATAAAATAAAACAAAATAAAATACTTAAACATACCAAAACTAGGTTTATCCACTTTTGGCTTTCCTTACAGATGAACTAAAGACCTTCTGGTCTAACACTAAACATGTTTCGTGTCACGCTGGAAAATTTGGTACAAGGAAAATATATGTTTAAGAATTACAAAATGTATTCATAATTTGCTATTAACAGGCTGTTCTTAATTATTTAAAGCTACTAGAAATAATAAAGGAAACATCTCTGTATATAAGGAAAGTAGGATATGTGTTTCCATGAGAGAAGGTATGAAGAAAGGAGATACATTTTTTATTGAGGGAAAAGAAAGTCATTTTGCTGTGAAGGGAAGCTACTTATTTCAGAATGGAAAAAGGGAAAAACACAGCACAAAACATAAATTCAAAGAAAAAGTGGCAGATTCATAGAAAAGGAATCTTGAGAAAGAAATTTTATCTGTGATCAAGCTGGCTAAGTTTGAAATGGATCTAATTAAGTTTAAAAAAAGAATTTTATTATCAAAACTACACCGGTACAAAATCATAATTGGTTTTCTTTCTGTCAAAAGGACAAAGTTTTCTTAGATTAATGGTTTGCTCCTGATAAGAGACTGTGAAGGGTTTTATCTTTTAAAGTAATCTTCCTAGAAAGCAAAGTCTGTTTTCATTGAAATAATTTTCTCTACTTCATGTTGTCACAATCACTTCTTTTTTTTATTTCTTTGATTTCTTTAAATAACTGAATCTTCTTAATTAAAAGAGCCAAGATTTATTTTTTACAATTTAACTTTCTGTATTTGCCTAAGTTTTTAACTGTCGCTACGGTTAAATACATAACTACTGTTTCATAGCAACCTGTGATCCTATCTGACCACATATTTTAAAGCCTTTAGGTATTTCTGACAAACTTCCCCAGATCAAATTATGAAGGTTTTTTTGACCTCAAACTAGCTTTGGGATTTTCCAAAGGGCCAAACATCTCAAGAGACTTGTTCTTCTCCTTATAAAAAAACAGAGATGTTAAACTAATCAGGTTAATTTACTATGTTAAATGACATGGGAAGCACTGTCAAATAAGAATTAATACAAAGCCCCCTCAGCCCCGGTGGCGCAGTGGTTTAGCGCCGCCTGCAGCCCGGGGTGTGATCCTGGAGACCCAGGATCGAGTCCTGCGTTGGGCTCCCTGCATGGAGTCTGCTTCTCCCTCTGTCCTGTGTCTCTGCGCCCCCGCTCCTCTCTATGAATAAATAAATAAAATCTTTAAAAATAAAAAAAAATAATAATAATACAAAGCCCTCTTTATGTTGTATGTATCTTAAAATACTGTACATTACAGAAATAACTACATTTCCTTAAAAAAAATTTTTTTTAAAGATTTTATTTGTTTATTCATGAGAGACACACAGAGAGAGGCAGAGACACAGGCAGAGGGAGGAGCAGGCTTCCTGTAGGGAGCCTGACGTAGGACTCGATCCCAGGACCTTGGGATCATGACTTGAGCTGAAGGCAGACACTCAACCACTGAACCACCCAGGCATCCCAATAACTACATTTCCTTATCAGATGAGCTCTCGTTGGATCTTTAGCAATGGGCATTTTAAGTTTTTGTCATTTATGGAGTATTCTGCTTTTTATTTTATTTTATTTTATTTTATTTTATTTTATTTTATTTTATTTTATTTTTTTATTTATGATAGTCACACAGAGAGAGAGAGAAAGAGAGAGACGCAGAGACATAGGCAGAGGGAGAAGCAGGCTCCATGCACCGGGAGCCCGACGTGGAATTTGATCCCGGGTCTCCAGGATCGCGCTCTGGGCCAAAGGCAGGTGCCAAACCCGCTGCGCCACCCAGGGTTCCCCGGAGTATTCTGCTTTTATAAAAGTGTTCCTGCAAACGTGCTTCATCTTCAAGGAGATGACAACAATAGGTTTCTGATAATTTTAAGATGACAAAACTAAGTTCTGGCTAAGAATTTCCAGAACTAACAGAAACACTGCACTCAAGAAAACAAAGATTAATTACATAGGACTGAATGAACTTATTAGGAGGATGATAAATTTTTTTAATGCAGCAATTTAATAAAGTACATCTTTGTAAACAAAGATAAAACATTTACTTTTCTCCCTCTCTGGCCCACCCAGATTTCAAAAACTCTTGAGTATTCTTTTCATGGCAACATATTTAGTTATTTGCCTCAGTTCAACAGTAATCTGTTCCCCTTATAACTCGACAAAATTGGGAACACTGGCTGTATTACCACGGCTTTGACTGGAATGATATCTGCAAGGAAAACTTGATGGTGAGTCCTTGGCATGGCTTCCTGGCCTCAGGGACTTTGAAAGGTTCCATCTGAGATTCCTCACAAACGTTTTCAGCAAAGTAGTCCCAAATATGAGCTATATGGTCAAATTCTATGCTTGCACTTAATTAAGCAAAGAATCCGGCCAAGTCGAATGTAAATAAATTAAGTTTCACTGTGATCGGTTATCTTTAGTAAAAAGTGGGGGTGACCATAGAAAAAAAATTACTTTTGTACCTTTGTAAATATCAGATTTTAGTCCTGTTAAATGTCTTTATGGTTTTGTTATATACCTGTAAACTGGCCTGGATCCTGAATTCTTCTGATTTCCTCAAATATCTGAGTGTGACTTTTCAAACTACTATTTCCCATGTTCTTTGGAATGACTTAGAAGAACAAAGACTGCCCTTGAATCCCCTTGGAAGATCTTGCCAGGTGCCCTCCTTACCACTCAGATGGCAGCCAAACGTAGACCTGAACCTTGGGTACACATCTACTAGCTGAAGAAAGACCATCTGACATTTGGTCCTATGTGGATGCCAGAGACGCCCCCTCCCCCAAACAAAACTGACTAGGAAGTAAGTAGTTGACATTGAGGGAAACTGCTTTCTCCCAAGATATCAGATCAAGACATCATACTTTAAACAAGAGAAGCTTTCTTCTCCTTTCCTTACTGTGGCACTGGCCTATAAGGATCATGCCATCAGTCATATCTCCCAAGCCACTGCTAGAAATGAATTAACCTTTCAATTTGCTGGATTTGGAATCAAAACCCTCTGATCTGTCCACAACGCTCTATTCCATTAACAGTGCCACTTCAGTGGGCAGGGTGTATGACCTGACATGATTTATCTTTGTCTGTGGCAGTCATCATTCTCCTTGGACCTGTGAATGCCTAGAAGGCTGGCACATAACTGGGCAATGCCTCTTATCTAACTGCACCCCTGACCACAAACAAACTGAGACATCTGACAGGTCAACTCTCCAGGATTTACATCATCGAGTTAAAAAGGATCTCCCAACCCCTTTCATAATCCTCTGGCAGGCCTCTACTTCCCTGGTGAGGAGTACATGTAAACAAGGCTGTGATTGGGAACCTCTCCTTAACCCCTGGAAATGCTACAGAATCCAAAGCTAAGACAGCTGCCCAACAAAAACCCTGAGACTCTCTGGCCAAGGTTGTTCTTGAAAACAGAAGGGTCCCGGATTTTCTTTCAGCTCAGCAAGGAGGTGTCCATGTTGTGGCCGATACTACTTGCTGTACCTGGATTAACACTTTTGGGGAAGTTGAAACTCAACTATACAAGATCACTAAGAGCTCCATTTGGCTAAAGAAAATGACTCCTTCAAAGGGGTCTTTCTTTGACTTACTTGAATTTTAGTGGTTTGGGTGTTAGGGACTTGTGTCTGGTTATTTTTGGCAGAAGTTTCTTTGCCATAGACATACTTGCCACAAACATCTGTGCCACAAACATTTTTGCCACATAACTAATTGGCTATAAAGCAATTTGCCATAAAAGAGAAAGTAACCTAAAAGAGGGACATTCAGGACACCTGGGTGGCTAGCGGTTGAGCGTCTGCCTCTGGCTCAGGGTGTGATCCTGGTCCCGGGATCGAGTCCCACTTCGGGCTCCATGCGAGAAGCCTGCCTCTCCCTCTGTCTATGTCTCTGCCTCTCTGTCTCGCTCATGAATAAATAAATAAAAATCTTAAAAAAAAAAAAAAGAAGAACATTCTTTAAAAAGAAAATAATGAAGCATGAAAAATAATGAAATTAAAAAGATTTTATCATGAAATACAAAATATTTATTACATTTAAAATGTGTGTAAGATTTATGGCAATACTGCACATATAGCATTTTATTTTGTGGACTATACCTAAGCACTTGTCTTTAAACTCCTTTGTTCCAAATTCTAGCATGCATATTTGTAACTGAGCTTTGTGTTGCATTATGAAAGCCTTCCAGCACACTGTTGTTTGTTCTTGGCATCCTGTCACATGTCCACTGACAGACGTTCCAAAGTTCTCTGGGAAACCTGGGTTCAATTCTGTGCCTTCGAGTTCCTCAGTTTTTCTCCTCCGGTGCAGTGTTTAAACATAAGAAACCAATGCTTGTGGTAAATCATCATCATCTGTTAGCTCAATAAAGTCATCTATAATGTTGCTAACTGGAAGAAATGTTAACAACATAATGTATTTAATTCTTCTGTTAAATGTAGCATCTGTTTAATGGTACAACTTCTGTCTGATACCAGTTATTTTGTGATAGGTGTTTTCTGCCAGCTGAAACAAACAGTAGGTTATAGTTTTATCCAGGTGTAAGTTAAGAAAAAAAACAATACTTGTGGGGATCGCTGGGTGGCTCAGCAGTTTAGCGCCTGCCTTTGGCCCAGGGCATGATTCTGGAGATCCGGGATCGAGTCCCCCGTCAGGCTCCCAGCATGGAACCTGTTTCTCCCTCTGCCTGTGTCTCTGCCTCTCTCTCTCTCTCTCTCTCTCTCTCTCTCTCTCTCATGAATGAATGAATAAATAAATAATCTTTATAAAAAAAAAAGAAAAGAAACAATACTTCTATCCTCAAAGTCATTTATTAGGGATCCAGGATCTAATGTTGGATGTAAGTGCTTTACGATATTTTAAAAAATCTCTGTAAGCCTCTTCAGATTTCCCTGGAGATAAAATGAACAGATTAGAAAGGCTGCTACTACTTCCCATGATGTGTAACATATATAACTGGCAGTATACCTCTGGACTACACTGGTATGTACACTCCATCTAAGCCACATTCTCTGTATATACCTTAATTCTGTCTATATTATATTCTCCATTATCAACCAGTAAAACATTTTCAACATTTTCAAAAAATTCATCAGGAATCACGCAAATGTTTCCTTCTAGGAGTTAAAAGGGATTGCATTCTTCTTTTGCTCCAACTATGAATATTGCTGGGTAAACTGGTAAAGACAGCATTGGAAAACAAGCAATTGTATCTAAATTAGGTAAAAAGTCCATAATCCATGCTAAGACTGCTCTGACTTACCAGCCGCTTCAACGACTGCTTACCCAGGGTCTGCAGACTAATACACTAACACTCCATAAGGCAGTGTGCAGTTGGGCTGAGCTCCCAGCAAGGCTTACCGGCCTATGTTCAAGTGGATGGACATGGCTGTTGTCACCCACCATCCTGGGACCCCCATATCAACCATCACTGTATGGACCACTACAAGGTCTAAGACTTATAAGACATAAAAATGATAGTACCGAGTTGATGGAGAAATCAAACTTAACTGTCAACTAGTAATTTTTTCTATGTTTTATGGCAAATGTGCCTTACAAGCAATTAGTTAACGTGGCAAAAATGTCCGTGGCACAAATGCTTGCAGCAAAGGTGTCTACAGCAAACATACCTAGAACCTTGGGCACCAGTGCTCCTAAGTATACTCCAGATACTGAGAATTATCCTGCTTATAATAATCACAGCACTCTCCCTGGCACCCTGTATTCCCTGAAAAGCTGGAAGTGCACGTTTGCAGCCACCAAACACCAAGCAAATGATCTCCCTAAGACTAGGACACTAGGAGAGAAATGAGAAAAATAACCACCTAAGAAATTGTGAACCTGAAGTTGTGACCTAGGAATACCACAGAGAGTCAGCCAAAGCAAAAAACAAAAACCCACCATGACCCATGAATGTCACAGGAAGGATCCCTAAAAGCTGCAAGTACAGAGCAGTAGTAGCCAAGAGTGGTGCTAGTGCCTTAAGTTTTTATCACATCTTTCACTTACACTGAGAGTCTAATCAAAAGGGAGGAATTGTTTAAATTGGCCCCACATGGGGGTCGCTTGTGCCAAGCCCCACATGAACCAACCAAGACTTAATACCTAGGCTGAGTGCAGCTTTGACCTCTCCCAAATACGTCACCTTTAACCAATCAATTTGGAATTGCCTGGTCAGCACTAGTGAAGCAATCTGCCTGACAGACCTCCCTTCTTCCCCCAAAGGAACATGACCTTGCCTAAAACAACCCGCTCTTTGCCAGAAACTTCCTTTTTCAGTCCCCTTCTGCCTGTAAAACCTTCCATTTTGTACAGCTCCTTGGAGTTCTGTTCTATTTGCTAAAATGGGATGCTGCCCGATTCATGAGTCATTAAATCAAGCCAATTAGATCTCTAAATTTGCTCAGTTGTGTTTTCTTTTCAACAGACTCTACATCCAATGAACCTATTCTTCAAGAATGAAGGTAAAAATAAGAAAGAATAAAACTCCATTTCTCACAGCACATACCAGGTTAAATTCCAAACAGCCTGAGGTCTAAAAGTAAAAAAATAAAGTCATTTAAAAACAAACACATAAATATACAAAAAAGAGATGAATTCTTAATCACCTGGGCCTATATCTCAAGATGCACAGGTAAAAAAAAAGATAAATGCATTTTAAGAAGACTTTTACACAGAGAGGCTAAGCAAACTTTAAAGACAAATTAGTAAAGAGGGAAATTGGTAGAGGGGGAAAAAATGGGCAACTGGGGAAAAAAAAGACACAAAGAACTAATTCTTAATACATAACAAACCACTAATTTGAGACTGATAAAGCAATTTCATAATAACAGAGAGAGCAAAAGCTACACACAGACCATGGAGAATTCATTCCAACAGTCTGCAGGAGACCAGGCGATGTTACTCCAAAACAGCCACATTGGCTTGAGGACTATTTGAGCTGAAGATGACTAAGAAAAAGCAAAAGAAAAGTTCCAGAAATCGATCCAGGAGTTTTCCTGTTGTCAAAGGTGCGTCCATCAAGGAAATCTCCATCTGTACGGGTGTCTCCGTCTCCAGTCCCAGGGAGAGGAGGTCGACGTCTCACAGTTCCCATCAGTGGAGGATGTGCTAACTTAAGTCTGCATCACAAACCATACTGAACAACCCATTCCCCACACTTTTCCATGACCCACCTCCCAAGAGAAACCCCAACCCACTAAGATGGCGCATGAGCCCTCGAGTCCTAGCTACCTCCTGCACTGACTCATCACTGAGTCTTCTCACACGCAGGTGCACACTGTACGTGCCAACACACTGTTCTTCTCGCTTATCTGTCTCGTCAGCGTGACTGCCAGGGCCTCAGGCAGAGGCCTGGAGGGCAGAGGAAAAGTGTTCAACCTCCCCTACAGGCCTTTGGAAACACAGAAACTACGAACTGAGAAATGAAAGTTCTACCAACTCAAAATGCCCTTCCTCACCGTCACATTAGTAAGCGTGCCAACGACCAGCAACTGTGTTAGTGGGGTGTGTGGGGCACACAGGGTTACAATCCCTGGCAGGAAGCCTAGCAGTACCTGGGAAGAGTACCCTGAGCCTCAGCCATCTCACTCCAAGGGTCTCGACTCCAAGATGGACTAGTGAAAACATCCGCAAAATGAAAATAATATGAAACACGCAAAAATGTTTTCCTTGTGACTTTGTCTTACAAAAGAACAAAAACAAGGGTCTATCAGCAGGGGACAGGCTGAGGGGATGACAGCACATCTGCATAACAGAAAAAGAGAAATCAAGAAGACATCCTCACAGTTGTCCAGGTATGAGTGCTCAAGCTCCACGCACTGCCGTCGAGTATCCCCATATGCCTGCCATATGGCTTGGATGGAAGGTGTATGGTTAACTTCTTAAAAAATGACACAATGTTTGCTAACATTGGTTCTACCACTCTACATTATTGCATGTGGTATGTGTGAGTTCCAGATGCCACATTCCTGTCGGCATTTGGAACAGTCTTCTTAACCTTAGCCACTCCCCTGGGTGTTCAGGGGAGTGCCAGCCTGGGCTGAGCAGGACCTTCCCTTTTGATGCTGGACATCTTTTCATGAACTTACTTTTTAGTCACACATCTCTGGTGAAATGTCTTCTCCAATCTCTTGATTAGTTTTTAAGGCATTTTTTTCCCCTCTTACTACTGATGATGACAGTTCCTGACACACACATAAAGGATGCAGGTCCTTCGTCAGATCTGTGATCTGCACAGATTTTGCCCCATCTTGGACTCTCTGAATATTCTCCCAACAGGGATAAGAAATAGCTTTCATTTTGATCAAGCCCAATATTTACAGTTCCTTCTCACATAGATTGTGCTTTTAACATCTAGGAGATCTTAACTTTCTACCCCAAGAGCACAAAGAGTGTTTTTCTAAATTCTGTGTAGAAGTTTTATACTTTTAGGTGTCATGATTACATCTATGATCCATTTTGAGCTCATTTCTACACGTGGTGGGAAATACAGATCAAAGTTAGTTTCTGTAGATAACCAATTGTCTTTTCCCAATATTCTGCCTTTTTATTTTAAATGTTTACATCTGTATTGTTTTTGTCTTTAAGAGGCCTACTGACACGTCTTCAAAATAAAGTATATTCCTTTTTCCTAAAAATATCTAAAAGTAGGGGCACCTGGGTTGGCTCAGTTGGTTAAGTGACTAACTCTTGATTTTGGCTCAGGTCATGATGTCAGGGTCATGAGACTGAGTCTGTGCTGGGCACCACACTTAGCGTAAAGGCTACTTGTCCTTCTACCTCTGTTCTTCCCCTGGTCTTTCTCTCTCAAATAAAAAAAAAAAGTAAAAAAATTCCTTAAAAATACACCTAAAAGTATTAAGGATATAACAAAGAAATACTAAAGGCACGGATTCTTAACAATGTTGGATTTTTGACAAAAGATGCCCTGGCCTAAATGCTATAAGAAAGCCCAAGGGAGGGGGAGTGGCTCCAGTGGCAGTGGGCACACAGCCCAGGATGCTGTCAGGGCTACAGGCTAGGGCACAGAAATTGCAAGAGTTAGCAGATGAGCCTTCACTCTGACCAGCTCTCACTTACAGGATACTAATGTTTGCCCTTACTGTTTCTCACTAAGATGTAGTTACACACACACACACACACACACACACACACACACAAGCACAAATTAGAGCACTGTTATAATGAGCAGGCTGGCCTAACAGCATTTTCTGCCCATGGTCATTAGTATAACAGATGTCTATGTCTACAAGATGGAGCTCCACTGTAAGTGACAAAAGAGAGGAAAAAAAGAAATAAGTAATGAAAACAGTATTTCTAAACACTGGCCTAGAGTTCTATAAACGCTCTGGTGGCTCTGTGACACACGAAGGAAACAGTATCTCACAAACCACTGTGTCAACCCCACTTTCCTGTTACCTCACCCCTGCAGCTGTTCTTTTAGCTGATTACACAAAAGTTGTCTCTTCAGATTTTTTTGTAGCAGTAATATAAAATCAACAATGTAACAGATACACTAATATACACTTAATGATCAAATGCATCTGCCTTTGCTCATAATCATGAATGTGACAGATAAAAAGTATAAAGACCATGTCCAAAATGTTTATCAACCACTCTTTTTCTTAATTCTAAATTAAAATTTTTAAAATTAAAAAACCTCAGAGGTCCTTTGCAAACTGTAGTCACTAACATCTTGTTTTGGAAACAGAAAACTGGAGAAATAAAAAAAGAGCAGAGAAGTTCTAAAGGGACGAGCCTGTACCTGAAAAGATGGGCAGCGTGTGGCTGCTGTGCCACAGATGACCCAGGGTGTCCTATGAAAGTCAAGCACCCTGCTGGCCCCTCCACCCTACATACCCTCAAGACTCGCTCACCCCAGCTTGTCCTGGTGTGTACATCTCGCTCACCCCTCTGGAAAGTTATTTTCATACCATAGTCTTATCAAACCATTCTGCAAAGGGCCATAAAGGTCACTGTATCACTTAGCAAATATTTACTGTTTCCAAAGTTCTCATTCTCTGCCAGGTCTGGTGTAAAGCTTGGGAGTAACAAGAACTCCCCCCGCCCCCGCCCCAGTATACAGCTGAGTCTTCTGCACCCCAGGGAGCTGCAAGACACGAAACCCACTAGCTGAAGTCACATGCTTAGTGAGTATTAGATTCTCAATCAGTAATTAGAAACCTTAAAAAAATGTTGAAGGCATATTCATTATGTTTTCTTCTCACTGGAAAATAGTACCCATCATTTTAATCTCATTAAATATAAGAGAATTTCAAGTCTGCAGGATCTAATGAATCATGGGCATTCTCTTGCAGTCGCCTCCCCATCCAGTCTCCTATCGGACTGTGGACTGTTGACTCGCTATCAGGGGCTCTGTGTCCTCCCACTCAGAAAGGTGCCCATGTTTCCCTTCTGGAGGACTCCTATGTCACCCAGATGGACACCCTTTTGGGAGCACTGGAGGCAAACAAGGGCCCAAGGAAGAGAAGGGATTACATGTGACAAACTGGCAACTTCCCTCAGTGCGCAGAGAAGCCGTGAGCCTGTGGACATCTCTGCTGTGGCCTAAGAGAAAGGGTGATGCCCTGGGAGTCTGGGGAGCTGGGGCTGCAGGGTCCCCGTAGGGAGGATCTTTGGGAGTCAGTCTTATCACTTTATAGGAGAGAAAGATGATGACCATGCCACTGGAACCCCTCAGCAAGATCAAGCATGGAGCCTCTGGCCAGTTCCTCTGCATGGCAGTGAAGGGCCCCCAAAGTTTGGGATACACCAAAATACATCTGTCTGCATGCTGGGATCCCTCCCCACCCTCCAACTCCACCACAGAACTGTCTCCTCTCACGGGGCTTCAACAGTGCAGGTGTGCCTGGTCAGCAGTGGGAGTACTCATACATCCAACCTGTTGGGTCTGTACTACTTACAAAATAGCTGAGTTTCTGAGAGGAGTCACTGGGCAGTGGAAAATACAAGTCAGTCACTGGCTGATCGTGTGCTCACTACAAAAGCCAGAAGCTGTGGTTGCCACTGAGATAAGCTCCCAATGAGCCTGTAAAAGAAAAAGGGAAAGGGAGCCGAGTGTTGCCACAGGTCAGGATGGAGGGGGCATCCCCTGCATTCCTGCTCCTGCTCCACACTCCTTCACTGAGAAGCCTCCAGCCTGCAAGCACTCTGTCCAGCAAACACTGTGATAAACCTTCTCTGATCAAGCACACACCACTGCACATCACCCCTCAGTGTTGTGATCCTCCAACTGTACTGGGTGGGGCAGGGGGGAGAGGGGGCAGCCCGGCTTACGTCAATACTATCACCATCTCAGCTCCTGCACGTTTGTCCCCTCTGCCCTTAAATAGTTTTCTGTGTCCAGCTGAGCCACCAGAGCTGTTAAGGAAATCCATCCATGTCTTGTCTTTTCTTTCTTTCTCTCTCTGTTTTTGAGGGGTGGGGATGCAGGAGAGAAGCAGAGGCCATTTCTGAAAACTTTAACATATGATCAAGGAAGAGCTACATGACAAGAGAGGTGCTTGTAAAAAAGCGTACAGCAAAAAGTGAGCAAGGGATGTTTATCTAGCGCTCCATTCATGCCAGGCCCTGCTCTCAGTGCTTTATAAGCTCACCTCATTCTCACACCCGCTTTGAGGGGCGGTGCCCTAACTCCCACTCTAGGCCCCAGAGGGAAGCATGAACAGTGCTGGGTCTTCATATGTGGGCGTCACTACTTTGCAAGACTGTGAGGTTGACCTCACAGAAACCCAGACTCCCCATGGGCTGCATGAGCACAACTGGTCGGGGACACTTAGGTTAGCAAGGGGGTCAGGTATTAGAAAGAAAGAGCAAAAGAATTTGAAGTCAACCTATTAGGGTAAGATACCACTGGATGTGGATGTAACACATGTTTGGACTACCCTGGAACAAAGTTACCACGAAACCCTCACGGCAAAGAAACAGTATCACTGAAATTGACCTTTTAATATGGAAGTACCACAAATATCTTCTAATTTTCACATTATTACTATTGGACTATAATCTTATAGAGTAGATGAATATTTAATGAGTAGGAAAACTTTGTTTCTATACCAGTTATTACTTGTATTGTTTTAATTTACCATTTCCTTTAAATCCAATTTATGAGTTATACTTTTTTTTTTAAAGATTTATTTATTTATTTATTCATGATAGACACAGAGGGAGAGAGAGAGAGAAGCAGAGACACAGGCAGAGGGAGAAGCAGGCTCTATGCCAGGAGCCCAACACGGAACTCGATCCCAGGACCCCAGGATCATACCCCAGGCCAAAGGCAGGTGCCAAACCACCAAGCCACCCAGGGATCCCCTGAGTTATACTTTTTAAAAGTCAACTAGGGTCTATTACTCTTTAGAAAATAATCCATCATACAATTTCTTAAATAAGGAATTCTCACTGCTTGAAATGCATTTAAAGCAAAGCTGTATCGAATGAACATTACAACCTTGGACTACATGTAAAGGATTTCTTTCTTATCCAAGAGAAATTTCGAAAAATTAGTTTTGTGGCCACCATTCTCATGTTTAATAGAATGCACAGGCTAGGGGCCCTCTATCTATATGACGTAATGTGAAGTGAATGAAACACAACCCTTGGCCTTAGCAGATACCCCGATTTCAGATTTCAAAGCTATCAATAAATTATGACATATCCTGAAAACGAAGCCTCCTGTATCTTCCTTCGTATTACACTAAGTTCATAAATACATTTCACAGACCCTCTGTGAAGGCAGAAACTAAACTATGGCCTATGATCTAAGACTCGAGAAACACGTGCGAGACTGCTAACAGAACAGAGGTGGCCCTGCCTGCCTCGCCACCCAGAACAGCCATTTCCCTGCTTCCACTGAAGGAGAGGCCTGTCCTGTGCGCTGAGGCCCTGGCGCCCGTGGCTTTGTGGCTTTTCTGTGATTCTAAACCTCAGGGTCTGTGGAGCCGCAAGGACTGTAGGCAGCTGCAGCTCTGTTGCTGCCTCCCTGAAGTGGTTTCCTCAACCCCATGTGGCTCCTTGAGGACCAACACTACAGAACCTTTGTCCTGACTGGTCGGTCAAGGTTATCTAACCATGTCTCTTGGCCGTAGATAATCTCTGTATTTCTTAAAGGCGTTAAGACAAGTAATTCTCCTGCATATAAACCATATTTCAATGGTCCTAAAGAGAGCGCGATTCAAGGAAACAAACTAAAAGTATGTGACAAATTAGCATAACAAAGTCAAGTAAGAGAAGAGTGGAAAGAATTATATTTCAAAGTAACTAAAATGGCAAGAAAACTACTGTCCATTTGGGCAAACTTAAAGATCCATATCCAAACTAAATAACAGAACGAATGTGACAAATCAACGTGGACTGTCTTGAATGTACAGGCTAACGTCAGAGACCAGGCAGAAGGAAAACTGCCAAGGTGTCAAGAGAGGGTAATTTCTGGAAGGTGTGCGTACCTCGATTTCTTAGACTTTGGATTTGGGGCTACCGCTGCAAGGTACTTAAGTGGTGTAACAAAGCGCCACGCTGGGCTCTGGTAAAGTCTTCCAGGAGGAAGGAAGGGCAAGGGCAGCATGGAGGTGGGGAGGGAAGGCAGCAGCCCTCCACCCGCAGCTCAGCTCAGGGCCCAAGAGTAACAGGAAAAGGTCTCCAAAGGCTGAGATGGGGCACAGATATTGAGATGCAAAGGGCAACACTGGTAAGCAAAACTCAAGCCTTCAATCCCAGGACGAGCTGATGCTTTCTCCGGGGAGCAATGTAAGTTATGGAAGGTTCTGGAGTAAAATTAATTTGGCAATCATCGTATGGACATAAATGTACCAAGGAGAGAGCATGACCCTAGAGCCTAATTATAAGACGCTAGATGAGCTCAGGCGGCAGGTAATGGAAGCCTGGATTAACAGAGTGGCTGAAGAAACAAAGACGAATTCTAACGTAAGAAATGATTAATGTCAAACACCAATTGCCCAAGCATCTCCTCAGTTAATACAAAAAGTAAACAGCTGTCCATGTGAGCAACCACGTACGTGCCGTCAGTGCAGTGTGTTTACAAGTGAAGATTACTTTCCTAATGCCAGAGCACTTCTATTAACTAACAACAATCCCAAATGGCAGAGTGGGTTAAGCAAAACATCTAGTAGGATCAAATATCCTCAGTTAGCTATGGGACCCTGGAGGAGGCCAGGTCCCAAAGACTTGGTTCCCACATCTGGGATATGGGAGTAACCTACCTCTTAAACCTCAAGGAGAAACATGAGACAACGAGGTAATGCCCATCACACGGTACCTCACACACACAACAAACTCAAAGTCAACTGAAAATGTTTCAGCCTGTCACAGAAAAGGGGCAGTGAGATTTAAGTATGGATGTATATAAGGTTATATATTCTGTAAGTTCCCATTTGGGTCATGAGTTTGGAAATGTAGACTTCTGACAGTCTTATAAACTCACTAAACGTATACAACACCAACATATAGGCATTTCTCAGCATTAGGGCAAACTAATTAAATGCTGGCATGCTATTTACCCTCAGGGTAGTAAATATAGTCATAGCTAAACTCAGCATAAGAAGTTTCATATTCAAAAGCCTAAGAATGATAATCCACATTACTGATTATATCTTTCATCATAGTTGAAAAAATTTTAATATTTCCATTTTAAATGGTCTCAAAAGAGCAGTTTTTCCATGAAGGTATCATGAAATACAGTGACATCATATATTTTATCTAGTTCTACAGTTTACTTGCTTTTAATTTGCTGCCCAAATGTGTAAGATGTGAGTGATGGCAGCGCTACAAAAGAATGTAATTTTTAAAAGAAAAAGCTTTGCACAGCTGCTTGTAATAAAATAACCAAACCTCGCAGCAAAGGCTGATTAGATAAAGATAAATATAGTAACACATGCATAAGTCTGAAATAGATCTAAGAAAAACTGTCACAGAGGACATTTCCATGACTGTCCTGACAAGCAATTTTTAATAATTAAATGTGCCTATGCATGTATGGTTTTATAGAAAAGCTATTTATAATGCCCCTTACAACTTCACAGCATCATAAAACTGCATATTTTTTTAAACTCTCAAATACTAACTTGGTACATAGTAACTGTTTACAAATGACCTGTATTATTTAAAGTAAAAAGCATAATGTGAATTAATTTAGAAAATGTCTTAATTTTCAAAAATGCACTAATTGCTCGCAAAGTGAGGCACTATAAATTATGTGGCTCCATTTTAGACATAGATAAAGAACAAGTTCTAAGTTCTGGCATGTTATCCTCTATTTACAGGAATTAAATACAATTAAATTTAAATAATGTCGTAAAAACATTTTATTTCAGCTTCATCTTATTTTAGAAACACCAGAGACTGATCATACATAATATATGGAAGTATTTGAAGTTGGTTTTGGCTAGTCTATTAAAATCAGTTAGTGAGGCTAAACTGTAAAACAAATACACATCTACCCAGATTGCGCCAATTAAGTTTATGCTTTACTTAGTGGCATAAAATAACACTTCATATAACTTACCCTAAAATAACATCTGCTAATAAAACTATGACCTAGATTATTGTGAAATTCTGACACTTCTTGCAAGGATACAAGGAGGGCTTCCTTTGCTGCCCTCTCCCTGACCCCTGCTCCCTGACCCTACATGCTCAAGACCATTTCCCTGGGTCTGTTCTCACACCAGCATCGCAGTGTCTTGGCATCTTTACCTTTACACTGTGTCTTAAAATCAGGCAGTGTAATTCAGCCAACCTTGTTCCTTGAATCTCCATTTAAATTTTAGAATCATTTTCCCATTTCATACAAAAAAGGCTGTTAGGGTTTAAACTAAGATTGCACTGAATCTTTTGACCAATTTGGAAAGAATGGACTTCATAGTAGCTCATCTTCTGACACATGAGCATGTTATGTGTCTCTATTTATTTCAGTCTTCTATCATTTCTCTCTGCCATATTTGATAGTTTTCAATGCAGAGATTTTGCACATATTGACCAAATATTCCATATTTTTAGCACTATTATATGAGTAATAGTTAAAATTTCATTTTGCGGGACATCTGAGTGGATCAGCGGTTAAGTGCATCTGCCTTCGGCTCAGGGCGTGATCCTGGAGCTCTGGGATCAAGTCTCACATCAGGCTCCCTGCATGGAGCCTCCTTCTCCCTTTGCCTATGTCTCTGCCTCTCTCTTTCTGCACCTCTCATGAATAAATAAATAAAACTCTTTAAAAAAAATAAAATTTCATTTTGCAATATACAGAAGTATAATTGATTTTTATGTATGATCTTGCATCCAGAGACTCTGCTGGATTCACTGACTAATTGAAACAGTTTTTGGTGAGATTCCTCTGAACATGATCATAGCACCTGTGAAAACACAATTTTAATTCTTCTTTCCAATCAGCATGCCTTTTATTTCTTCTACTTGCCTTATCCCACTGGGTACAGCCTACGGTACGGTGTTAAGTAGAAGTGATCAGAAGAAGAAGTCAGGACCTATTCTCTCCTCTTGTGTTTTCTGAAAGGATTTAGGTAGATTGCTAATATTTCTTCCTTGAAAGGTTGATAGATTCCACCAGTGAAGCCACCTGGGTCCATGGTTTAGTTTGAGAAAAAAAAATTTTTTAATTACAAAGTCAATCTCTTAAACAAAATACATTAGTATTCAGATTTTCTATTTCTTCTAGTATCAGTTTTGGTTCTCATAGGTCATTCCAGTTGGTCAATTTCCTAGCATAAAATTATACATAATAGTCTCTTAGAATCGTGTAATATCTATATAATTTGTTGTGGTGGCCTAGCCATATTGTTCATGCAGAGTCCTTTTTCACTAATTCCCTGCTCTTAAAAGCAGAGGTTTAAGTTCACTGATCCCAGATCTTTCATTTTTTCTAACGTAGCCTTTTTTAAAACTGTAATGTCTCTCTAAGCACTGCTTTAACTACATCCCACAAAAGTTAACCTTGTTTTCATTTTCACTAAGTTCAAATATTTCCTATTTCTCTTGTGATTTCTTCACTGACCCATGGATATACTTTGAAGTGTATTCTTTTATTTCTAAGGATCTGGAAACTTTTATATATTTTTCAGTTACTCATTTTTAATTCAACTCTGTTGGGGGTCAGAGAATATAGTCTGCATTATTTCAATCTTTTAAATTTATTAACATTTATTGAGATTTACTTTATGTATTTAACACCCATCTTTCTGTTTTGATGAATATTCCATGTACAACTTCAAAAGAATGTGTGTTCTATTGTTGTTGGGTAGAGTTCTCTGAAAAAATCAATTAGGTCAAAGTTATTTCACAGTGACATTCAAGTTTTCTATATCCCCAAGTGCTTTCCATTTGCTCCATCAGTTATGTAATCTCTGGCAAAACAGATTTCTTTATTTTTCCTTTTATTTTGGGGAAAATTTTGCTTTGTGTATTTTGAACTTCTGTTATTATACTTGCATGCATTCTTGGGATTCTAAAACCATGTTGGTGAATGCACTCTTGTGTTATTATGAAATGTCTCTATGACTAGTCAGATTCCTGTCCTAAAACCTAGTTTCCTGGTATTAATATAGTTATTAAGCTCTCTTATCTATTGTTAGCATGTCATATCTTCTTCCACCCTTTAGTTTTAAACTATCTGTATCTTTACAGTTAAAGAGTGTCTCCTACAAACAACATATAATTGAGTCTTACTTTTCCAATCGGTCTTACAGTCTCTGCTTTTTAATTGCACCTTTCAGAAAAATTTACATTAAATATAATTATCAATATGGTTTTAAATTTACCATCTTGATTTTTGTTTTCCATTTTTCTCATCTGACTTTTATTACTTCTTTTCTTGTCTTTGGGATTGATCATTTTTAAGTGTTCCATTTTATCTTCACTATTGGCTTATTATTAGTCTTAAAAACTTTTTAGTGGTTGATCTACAGTAAAGTAGCCCTTCTCAAACAGTTTTGTGAGAATGAAGCTAACAGGAAATGGTATGACTATTTGTAAATCTCCCAGTGACAGTACGTAGCTCCTAGGTGCACAGGACAGAAGGTACAATAAAGAGCTTTCACTGGCATCAAATTTGAAAACACTTTGGTCATTACGTTTTCAAGTATTTCTTCTTTCTCAATCTCCACTCCTAGCATACAGACCCCAAGTATAACATGTTACACCCCTTGGTCACTGAGCCTGAGCCTCACAGGTCACTGAGACTCTATTCATTTTTTTAAAAGTTTTATTTATTTTAGTAATTTCTACACCCAATGTGGGGCTCAAACTCAACCCCAAGATCAAGAGTCACAGGTTCTTACAGATTGAGCCAGATGGTGTCCCTAAAGTTTTTTTTTCCTTCGTGTGCTTCGGTTTTGATTTTCTACCTCTGGGTCTTCATATTCACTAAACTCTTCTTCTGCAATATCTAGTCTGTTAATTTTGCCCTTTTTTCATTTCAGAGACTGTAATTCTTAGTCCTTTCAATTCTGTATTGTTCCATTTTATAATAAACCTTATAATTCTCTCGATTATGCTCATTTTCCTTTTACATAAATATACATAAATATAAACATCTACTTTGAGTCCTTTTCTGCAAATTGTATCATCTCTCTTGTATCTATTTCTTTCTGTTCACGGCTTACTCTTCAGGGTCACATTTTTCTGTTTCATCCTGTCTACTAATTTTTGATTGGTTACGAGACATTACTTGACTATGTCCTGTGCTACATTTCTTGTTTTCTTTTAAAGCATATTGGGCTTTGAACCACAGGCAATTAAATTCTTTGAAGAGCAGGTGGTCCTTCTGAGGTAAGTTTTTAAGCTTTGTTAGGGCAGGTTTAGAGAACTGGTTAAGTTAAGGCTGGTACAACAGCCCTCCTAGAGAGAGCATAATCCTTCTGGGTATGTACTTAATTCACAGTGTGTCCTATAAAGCCTCTCTACTCGGAATGTGGAACTTTTCCAGTCTCTCTTTGTAAAGTCTGGGAGTTGTTCTTCTTACAGTTACCCGGTCATTCTCTGGACAATGGAAGCACATTGTAGTGTTCAGCAACAAACTCAAGGTCACCCCTGTGCAAGTTTCTGGAACTATTCTTTGTTGTAACTCCTTCTCTTCTGTACTGTTTCCTACACATTTAATCCACTTCAGCTTCCCATGGGACCATCTCAGATGGCTTGGATTCTACTTTCTTGTCCTGTAGTCTAGAAAATGCCTCTAGGAGGAAAACCATGGTGATTTGGGAGTTTTCCTTGATTGACTGTTTTGTCTCAGGACCATGGATATGTACTATCTATATACAGTTGTTTCATATATTTGCCCAGTTTTCTAGTTATTTAAGGTAGAAGGTAAGTCTGGTCTCTGTTACTTCAGCATGGCTGGAAACAGAACAAGGATATATACCTCTGAATTGGACATAAGATAGAAGCTTTGAACTGGACTAAACGGGAGTGTTTCTCTCTTAAGTAACAAAAAGTGACCAGAATTTTACTGACTCAATCAAAACCTCATTAACAGATGGAAAAGATTTTTTAAAGTTTAGTTGAAGGCAGTAGGTAAGAAAAATAAAAGCGTATCACGTTTATATTTCACTTAATTCACAGTTTTCACTAAACTATTTAGTTCTCTAAATATATATTTTGCAAAATGTTGTCCAAATACATTCGAGTTATCAAAAACATCTTTAAAGGGTGACTTGTATTCTTTACTGCCTGCAAACCTTAAATTCACATTAATTGTATTCCCATAAAATTTAGTGCAATTTGGATTCAATCTATTTTCCAACAGCAACACTTTAATGTAGATTATATTACTAACCAGAGAGAGATTACTTGAGGATAGGAGGATCCTTTATAAGAGGTAGCAAAGACCAGGGCCAGTTGCCATGGTCCCTCTCCTCCCCTCAAACACAGTTAATTAGACAGCAGTATTTCCAGTGAACATAAACGTGGCCTCTAGAACTCTTGCCATGGTAAGTCAGCACACGAAAGTAAACTTAATGGCCACTCCTACCCTATTTCAAATTCGAGCTAAACTGAAAGAGCAGTTGCATGGCCCAGGCACTATTGGCAACTACCTAACAGATGTTACCTCATTTAATTCTCACAAAACTATGTGGCATTGGTACTTCCACTATCTTCAGTTAATGATGAAAAAACTGAGTAACATAAATAGTAGGCAAGCCAAGAATCAAATCTAGGTAGTCAGTCTAGTTCTAGAGTCCAGAGTCCATGTATCAGAGACTGGCAAACTATGGCCTGTGGGCCAGCTGCCTATTTTGTAAGTAAGAAGTTGTTTCTGCCAGGATGAGGGAATACAACTTTTGGAAACAGCGACAAAGTAAAAAGCCCCCAATGAGAAATTTGCTTAGAGAGGAATAAATGGGAATCATTAATCTCACTTACAAGGATCATAAAAATAAAGAGCCATGGCAATAGGTGTCTTTCTGGAGGCCATTCGGTTGTGCTGATATTGCTGGGCAATATGTCTGTGTTTTGAAGTAATATATACATTTTCTTTCTAGCTAATTCTATATAAGGTTTATCTTCAGAATAGAAAATGAATATCACAGGACTGCAACAGATCTTCCTTTTCGAGTCAACTTGAAATGACCAAATGGAAGACACTGTTGGAAAGGATCTTGCGGCCCATCCTCACTCCAGTATCATGGTTTACTATACAGGATATTATTTGTGTCATCAATGTACTCTGTCTACCAGATTCAGGCCTGAAACTGCAATCTATGAAAATAAAACAGAACTAAATTCACGTATACTCTTTCCACATAATTGACAGTACAAAAACACAAATGTTTTTAGGGGGAATAATTTTTAGATTTAATAATGGATAAAAGAGTTACTCATTTAATTTGTTGTTGTTATTGTTGTTCAATGTGATGGGTAGGTACAAAAAGCCAAGAGCAAAGAGAAAATTTTCATATTACTTTTTATCCCTAAGGCCATTATCACATCAATTCAGGCAATTACTTAAACTGTTAACTCTCTTAGTTAAAACTTCATTATAGGTCTGGATTAGTGAAACACTTGATTAGGAAATACTGAATTTTTTTTTGTCACAATATGCACATATAGAACAAATATAATACAGAAGAATTTATGTGTGTCCACCTTTCCTGCCCACCTTAAGTCCCATTCTCCAGAAAAAAAAAAAAAAATTTGACTGTTTTTTTGTTCCTCTCATAGTTCCCTCTACACATCAAAATCATAAGCATAGTTAGGTTTCCAGATTTAACAGCCTTACACAAGGTCTAAAGGTTTTCCTAAATTTAAAAATCAGAATTTAACTCATCAGTCTTCAACTATCTGTCTCAATTTTTAGCCCTTCTACTAATTGTGATTATTAAGTATATAGAGTATAATTAAATTTCCTATTACACTAAGGTGGCATTGTGTCTCAGTTCCTCATTGACACTGGAGTCATAACACACTTTCTTCTGATGATGTCAAGACTGTAACCATTCGCACCTTGAAGTTAACAGCAACCAAACCTTCTTTATTATAGTCTTGTTCTAAATGTTGGAAACCAAGAGCTAGCATCTACATTACGATATGTAAATATGATTTAATGCCAAGCCAAGAGGCTTGCTAAAATTACATTCAATCCTTTACAAATCCAATGTTAGGATCTCCTGACCACTCCAAGGACAGAAGAATCCTAGTTTTAGGATTGAAGGGACCCACTTTTCCCATGGAGTACTTAAAACCAAGGCCTTTCTTTCCTCCTACCTTTGGCTATGTCAGGAATTTTTCCTAGGGTTTCTAATTGCTTCTTTCAGGAAAGGTAGAGTTGAAGGAGAACAGAGGCCATTGCCAAGGTGTTGATCCTTGTGTTCTTCCTCAGTTTGGAATGGCTGTCGTTTGAACCTGCTTTACAGCCAATATTCATTCTTCCTGCAGTTGCTTTGGCTGCCCAATCAGGTTGACTACTCTGCTTCCCGGGGTCAATTGTCTCTTCTTGTTTACTCTCCTGTTTTGCTGCTGTACACGTTCAACTCTTTTCTTAATAAGGGAACTTGGGAAAGCTAACTTTTCTAGTCCTCAGACATCTCAATGTCTTTTTTCTGCTGTTGTAACTGAAAGTATTTTGCCAGATACTGAATTCTGAATTTAAAAAAAGTATGTTTACCTTTGGATTTTGTTGGCAATACATATAGTATCTAGCATTACTGATGAAAACTTTGATGCCAGTTGGACATTTCTTCACACATGCGGAACTTGTTTTTCCTCCTCTCTGAAAATTTTTGCAATCTGACCTTCACCTTTAAGGTACTGAAATTTTACAAATACATACCTATGGGTGACTTGCTTTTACTAATTGTGCTGGGTCTCAATTGGGTCCTTTTAATATAAAAAACACAACTCTTTCCTGTAGAAATTATCTTTCTTTGCTTTTTTGTTTGTTTGTTTTGTTTTAATTTTATTTATTTATTCATGAGAGACAGAGAGAGAAAGAGAGAGAGAGACAGAGACAGAGACACAGGCAGAGGGAGAAGCAGGCTCCATGCAGGGAGCCTGACTTGGGACTCGATCCCGGGTCTCCAGGATCAGGCCCTGGGCTGAAGGCAGTGCTAAACCGCTGAATCACTGGGGCTGCCCCCTTTGCTTTTTTTTTTTATAATTTTCTCTCCTCTCTTTCCCTTTAGTTGCATGGCTGCAACTAGTTGCACGTTCAAATGCCAGGTCCGGTTCTTGCTATTGTCTGTCTCTCACATTGGAGACATTCAGTTGCCTTGTTACTGTACATCATCTCCCCTTTCCCTACTCTGTGAATGCTGTCCTCTTCCTCCTAAGGCTACTACCACCTTTCCCATACAATGGAAAATAAGGACAACAGTGTGGTTGGCTGGTTCCGGCCCCACCCAAATATCACACTCCTGCCCAGAATCCCTATTCCTGGACTCACACGTCCCCCAGCTTCAGCTACACAGTCCTGGTCATCAGACATCAACTCCAGGTGACTCTGAGGATGCCATCCAGGAAGGTAAAATGAAGACTGGACTAAATGTCAATGGAGTCAAACCCTCCTCACAATAACATTACCATTGAAAGTTTACTCATACAACACTTTTCTGTTATACTTGAAAGCAGAAAGTACTTCATCCAAAGTTTGAATCAGTTTGGCTTTAGTACTATCCCACAGGCCTCTTCATCCTATGTAACATTTCTATAATGAGAACATCCTCTGGGTTAAATTCCTTCCAACATAATTCACCCCTGTTTTGGAAAGTACACAAAATGTAGTGTCTACAAACCTTAAAAATGTGCAAAGCGCATATATACACATACACATTTACACTGAGAAAAATGAGACACTTCATTAAAATCCCAAGCTTCTATTTTTGTGCTAATACACCAGGTACCACTGTTGCACAGTCTTCTGTGGAAAGGTGGGGTGCCTCTCCAGCACATCCTCTGCTCAATCTCGGTCTTCTGAAAAAAAATCCATATACACTTCATCACGAGGAGTCTACCTATATCCAGAAATACTGTGCATAATACAACATAGAAGCACAGAAAATAAAACAGAAGCGTATATTTAATGGAAATGTGAACAAGATGCTCTTTTGGTTACTCTTCCACCAGGTTTATCTTAGAGGTGACACGATTCAGACAATCAACTCTCCCTAAATGTTTGAGAAACTGTTCTTCTGAACTCCCTCATGAGAGATGGATTAGCTACAGAAATATGTATCTGCCCAGAAGGCCGCATCCAGAAAGATATTATAGAGTCAGACAGCGATTTAATGCTAACCCAGGTAGTTGACAGATCTAAATATAAATACTCAAAGCTTCCATTTCACTAGTTCATAATGATTGAAAAAAAGTTATTCCATTTCTTTTCAATACATAATTCTTCCAGCAATATTTTAATTTTAGTAAGGCATAAATGCCTCTCATGACAAAAGTATATTTTATTCTGTGTAAGTGAATTTTAAAATATAACACTTCAAATGTAGTCACTTAATATGTCTAACCCTAAAACTCACTTCAAAATTCAAAGAGGGGGGCAGCCCGGGTGGCTCAGCGGTTTAGTGCCGCCTTCAGCCCAGGGCCTGATCCCGGAGACCTAGGATCGAGTCCCACGTTGGGCTCCATGCATGGAGCCTGCTTCTCCCTCTGCCTGTATCTCTGCTTCTCTCTCTTTGTGTGTGTCTCTCATGAATAAATAATAAAATTAAATATAAATTAATAAATTAAATTCCAAGAGGGAAAGTGAAGTACTTCCTGTGCTTATTTTTTGAAAACTACCTTTTATAGAAATTCAGTGGAAACAATATTTTATTTTGGCTACCCTGTTACAGCACACACCATCCAATAACTAACTAGCTTTAAATACTAGGGCACTGGGAAGCATTCCTAAAATTTTGCGTACAATACAGCAAACAGAAAAACACTGCCAAGTCCCTCTATGGTCTGCTATCCAGACCAGCACAAACCATGTCTTTAATGGCCAACTATAAACAGAAACAAAGTGACTGCCTGGCAGAGTCCACAGCATTTGTGGAAGGATTCAGAGCATCATATGAGCCACCAGGACACTTCTACTAAAATTAAAATTTCACGTTAGCCAATTGAAGTTCTTGCGAAAACGATAAGCAGATAAAATTGACTCTGATTAGCACAAGGACAAGAGGGATTTCTGGAAGACTCTCGGAGAATCAAAGGGGGCTCTGGAAGATGACAGGCAGACATCAGGCACACCCATCCAGAATGACAGGGTTGTGCTGTAGGAGCTCTATCATCTCCACCAGGGAGCCCAAAGTTCCTATGGGAGAGCCAGAGGAGGGGGTCTGCTCTAGCTCCCTGCCTGGTGCAAACATGCTCAGTGTTCTCCTCACAGGAACTGGGGTGTTTTCAGCAAAGGAAATGGGCACTAGGCAGCCAAAAAGCAACAAATATCTACTGTAGACGATCAACAGTCTAGCAATAATGAAGTATTTCTCAGTGTGAGTAAATGGATGCATTTAAGCATATTCACGTGGCCATAGCTCTCAAAGGACTCAAGCTAGATCCTTCCTGTAGGGCAGTAAAGGAATAAACACCTTCGGTTTCGGCTCTACCTAGAATGCTTCTTCAATTCAGACTGTGATCCATATGAACAAAGAATCAATCTGTCACAGACTCAGGTGTGGCCTACTGGGTGCCGTATGTAGTTAACTGTCAAATCAAACATTATACTTATTCACCCAGGAAAATAAACTTGTACACAATCCAAATAAATCTGCAAACTGATAATCATCACTTTGATATAGAGAACAGGTTTATCTCAAAGCTTTTTAAAAGATCTAAATTTTATGAAGATCAAATATTATTATAGAAAACACAATCCTTCCAACTAAAAAGGATGAAAAAGAGAGTAAAAGTAAACATTCTAATATGATCAAGCTACCTTATTAAAAAAATACTAATGTATAAATTAGAATTCATTTAGAAAAAGTTAAATATTAATAGTTATATATATATATATGTCTTTATTATAAAGATGTTTCAAAATACTTCTTTAAAATATTAACATTTCTAAGTTCCCTACCTCCAAATACTCAGTATTACAAAATCTGAAAACACTGCTTACTTATACGGGGATACTTAGGATTTAACTGAAAGGACTTCTGTTTGCTGGAAATGATGCCAAAAGTAAATCTGAACTTACAGCAGCATCCATCCAAACCCTATCATAAAGTGCTTTACAACAAATTAAATACAAAAGAGCATGCTTCCAAGCAGTGGCTTCGGAATGTGCATTTGCTCATGGAGACATGAGTGCGCGCAGCTGGCGCTAACCTTCTCAACGTTTCAATCAAAGCCTGACAGCTACCAGTTTTATTTCACATGGAGTAATTATAGCAAATGGCAGTTAGGCTTAATGTTCTGCTATTTCTTTTCTTTCTGGAATGTAATCAACAAGATATTAAGATTGCTTCTGCTTAGCTTTTCTTTAATCTTCACACCGACAAAAATAAAAATTCAATCAGCAGGCACTGAGTGAAAAGTGCAGGTGAGGGAAGGAGACCTGATGGCTGGAAGGATTTTCTCTGGACCACCATTCCAACACTGGAGGTCTTCACAGCTTTCTGCAAATAACATCTACTCGTCCTCTCATGACGCAATACAAAATCTTCACTAGGCTTCTCATTTGTTACAATTCCTAGACTTTTTGACATATATCGTGGCAACATATGTGGATCAGTGTGAAATGCTTTTGTACGTTCAATAAGGAGAGCCCTGAGCAGCAGCTCCCCAGAGGTTATGCTACTCTGAAACCTGGTGCCCCTACACATGCTTTGTGTACAGCAGGACAACTGAAGCAGACTGCAGGATAGAGAGCAGATGGTCCAGATTTAACAGACCATGTGCTTAAATTCTTAAAGTAGTAAAATGTTACTCTCATATCCTTGTGTAAAATGTACAAATGCACGTATTTTTAATCTCCTTACACCTCTACTTGCTGAAGTGAATTTAGGCTGCTCTTTTAAATTCCTGCCTCCCCATACACACTGTCACTGTCCTGGACCACCCAGCATATCTCCAGAATCCCAGGATCAGGAAGCTGTGAGTGCTCTGGGGAGCCTTACTCTGTCCTAGGCCTCCAGACTGTCCCACGGGTCCAGCACTTGTCCCCACTCAGTCATGAGGCCAGCAGGACGACTCAGCCATCCTCCAGGGTCATCTCTCACCCCTAACTCCAGTGCTTCATTCATGCTGTCATCACATTTATCACCATCCAACATAACTCCATATTTTATTTGTTTGTCAGTCTGCCTCCTCAAATGTATGCTCCATGAAAGCAGCAGTTTGGTCTCCTATTTACTAATATATTTTTCAAGCCCCTACAAGTCCTGATACACAGTAAGTTCTCAGTAAAATACCTAAAAAACAGATAAACACACCTTACAGGCTTATAAATCAAAGGGAATGCATCACAGAAAAAATCAGGTCAGACACTGTAGGCATAGAAAATGCTCCAAAGAAAAAGAAAGCAAAATTCTGAGTACAAAATATTTGCACTTGAACATGAACTGACTATGCTTCATGGATGTGGAGGCCGATGGATAGAATAAATGGTCAGTTGTATCAGGCTCTGTGGCTGTTGGTGAGAAAACTCAACTTTGGCTGATTTATACACACAAAAAGAAATTTACTGAAAGGTTTCTGGATGACTCCAAGAATTACCAGGAATGCTGAATGTTGAAAAAACCAGGTAGGAACCGAAAGTCACCCCAACTAAGAATGACGGCCCCCCACACCAGAGAGGCCCCCTCTAGCAAGAACCCTGCTGACCAGGACTTGGACAAAGGCCTCAGCATCAGAAGGAAACCTCCATCCACTGTCCCTACTTCTGAGGTCAAGTTTTGACACAAAATCCTGAGCAGAAAATCTCAACTAGCATCCACCCACTTGGACCTATACAGCAGGGACCCACAGCCTTGGAAGGAGGGGCTCAGATGCTGGAAAAGCCAAAAAAAAAAAAAAAAAAAAAAAAACCCAAACAAACAAACAAACAAAAAAACAGCAAAAAAGGTTTATGGGGACAGAGGTGTAAATAACACACACTTCCCTTAGTACAAATAGCAAAGAGAAAGTTCTCTGTACAAAGGACTCGACTATACTTGACTAGTAATGTATTAGTGAAGTGGCTGTTATTAGCACTGTGAGAACAGTTTAAGAATAATATGCTCAACTTCACATATTTGAACAGCAATTTAGTTTTCTGCAATATTAATTGGCATGAGAAATGTTACACAGGGGCGCCTGGGTGGCTTAGGCATTGAGTATCCGTTGGGCTCTTGATTTCAGCTCAGGCATGATCTCAGGGTCCTGAGATGGAGTTCTGCCTTCCGGCTCCAGCTGAGTGTAGAGCCTGCTGGATATTTTCTCTCTCCCTCTCCCTCTAACCAGAACCCCCTCCCTCTCTAAAAGAAAGGATGGAAAGAAGGAAGGAGAGAGGGAGGAAGGAAGGAAGGTTACATTTATTTAAGGTTAAAGTACCACTGAAATATTTTAAAACCTGTCTTTATAACACAACAGAAATGTTTTTCAAGGCATCAGCAATAAGACGAATATGTGTACATTCATGTAGCAAATCAGCAACAAATAATTACACAGTGACCCAAATAACAAGGATTGGGAGGGGGTGAGTGCTCCAGTTACAGAGCAATCACTGACTCATGAAAATTCAGTTGTTTGCATTTAAAAAGAGTCTGAGCTCTCTAATACTCTTTGCAGCTTTAATTTTGTGCAGCCACAAAATACAAATAACTCCCAAATCTAAATCTACTTTCTTTTCTCTCTTCTCAGAAGTATGAAAAAGCTGGCCAGGTATGCTTGAGTTTAAGAGAGACCATCTGTTCCTTTCTTCTTCAGTCTCCTTATACTCAAATGATGTGCACACAAAGCCCTCTCCAGGTCCACCATGGGCAGAGTAGGGAAACAGTTTTTACATGTTCCCTGGAATTTCAAGAATGTGTCCCCAAGGGCACTGAAATATGCCTACTTAAAAACAAACTATACCAAGGAAAGAAAAAGAAACAGAATACAAGTGTGCTAAAACTAACCCAAAGAACATGTAAACATAATTTCTGGGTATGCCTCCTAAAATTCCTAGGAAATACAATATGGAAGAAAAAAAAAACAAAATAAACAAAAAGACCCCCATTAGCTTCATTCAAGGAACACTTACTAAACATCTATCATTTAACCAACACTGGACTAGATGCTGCCAGGAGCCAACCAAAAGGACCAGTTCCTTCCCTGGCTGCATGCAAACTGAGGAGGATACGTGGAGGACAAAATCATACCAGCAGAGGTGCAATTTGTTAAATTTAGTAAACAAGGAGGCCTTCAGACTGACTAATGCCTAAGTAAGCAAACCAAACTTTAACCCTGTCAATGCCTCAAGATAATAAAATCAAAACACTAAGGACAGCCAATCCCAAACAGCCATCTAGGCTTTCAACCATAGCCAATCAATAATTTCCTAACTTTGTTTCTAGCTTTTTCTCTACAAAGTCTCTCCCCACACTCCTTTTTTTTCCTTAAGATTTTTATTTATTTATTTATGAGGGACAGAGAGAGAGAGAGAATGAGAGAGAGAGGCAGAGACACAGGCAGAGGGAGAAGCCAGCTCCCTGTACAGAGCCTGATTTGGGACTCGATCCCAGATTCTGGGATCAGGCCCTGAGCTGAAGGCAGACGCTCAACTGCTGAGCCACCCAGGCATCCATCTCCCCACACTCAGGTTGGTGGAGTGCTCCTAACCATACACTGCTTGGCGCTGCCTGATGCAAACTGATTTTTGATCAAATAAACTCTTAACATATGCCTTAGCTCATCTTTTAACAAAATACAACCAAGAGGGTAGGATGTTATAAAGTTATTTCAATATCTAATGACATGATCTTAATATGGTTAAATTAAAAAAATCATTTCAGATTTTTATAATACATATTTTCCAATGATTTTCTCAATAGCTGTGAAACTTATGAATGAAAAATTTAACTAAAACTTTATAATTGCAACATGGAATGTATGAAAACTAAGGGAGAAAGAGTAAATATTAGACTGGCAACTCGACATCATTTAGGTTTCTGACAAATAAAGGAACATAATTTATATTAAATAAATCTTTACAGAAATTAACAGTAAGATGGAAGTAGACTTCAGATAATGCAGAGAAGAAAAACATCTGGTAAACAAACAAACGCTGGCAACAGAAGCACGGAAAATACTGTTGCCAAACTTTACCCTGCAATTCTCCAGGTTGGGAAAACTGTTCCACAAGTTCAGGCCGGGAGGTCCACCCTCGCAGAATGTGCTTCCTGAGCTGGCTGAGTGATGAGATTTCCCAGTGATTCCCAAGACATGCCATCCTGGGGGAACTAAGCACGACTGGGAACCCCTCAGCACACAGAAGACACTGAGGGTGGAGTAGCCCAGGATGGGGCAAGGGCCACAGAAGAGAAAAAACGACACTGATAAAGACAAACACACTACACAATGACACTGCTAACAACAAGTGTATCACTATACATCCTGGTGCCTATGATCTATCAGAACCCTTTTTTTTTTCCCAAAGGCTGCCTTTGGTTTTATTTTTTTCTATAAAAGTTTTCAATTTCATTGATTTTTTTAAAAAGTAAACTCTACTCCCAATATGGGGCTTGAATCCACAACCCCAAGATTAAGAGTTGCATGCTCTACCAACTGAGCCAGCCAGGTGCCCCCAGAACCCTTTCAATGTGCCACCATGATCTCTTCCATCCTCACAATGCAGGCACCAACTAGTTGTGACTGTCATCACACTTTATACATTAGGAGACAGAGGCACAGAGAAGCAAATCATTTTCCCAAGGCCACAGAGCAAGGATTCAACCCACTCCAGGGCCACACTTGGCGAGGTTAGTGGCTTTACAATAGATCATATTTTCTCTATCTCTTTCTGAAACCCTGATTTAATATATGGCTAATTTCAAAGTAGCTGGTTTAAACTGTCAGGTATTTTAGTTATCTACAGATCATTAACTTTAGAGGACTGTGAGAGTTATTCCCTATTTTTTCAAGTACCTGCTTCTGGCTGTGAATGAATAGGGAACTTCCCTGATCATGTTTAAAGTTGTCTACAGTAGGATGCAGCTCAAAAGTATATATATTAGACACATATTCTCATCCACCTGAGCCAATGGATCCTATTGTGGCATCAGGAAAGTTTGCTTACTAAACAGCTTCTTGGTTTTCCTAAGACATCAACTATTCTGACAGGCCAAACCTCCAAGCTGAACAGAAACCCTACCATGTAGCAACCAACAGGGTGACGATGACCATTTCTAGATGCTTCTTCTGCCTCTGAAATGCTCATAACCAAGTGTAATTATTAACAGGTCAAGGAATAAATTAATTCCAGGGCATTGGAAATTACGTTCATGAAATGAGAAGTGGCCTTGCTGACATTGCATCACTATTTCTAGACAGCACACTTGAACATCAAATAAATCTCGCATCATGGAGACGTGCCAAAAGCTAGTGACCTAGTTTCATTAGGGTGGGAAAGAACAGCAATCTGTCCTTTGAGACAAGGACCAAAATAGCTACAGCCTAGCTTCATGCTTCCAAAAAGTTTTAAATAATTTTTCCAGGCAAGAGCAAAAATAATACTTAGAGTCAGTATCAAATACAAATTTCCTTCATGTAACCCCATGAGTTAATGCCAGCTCTCATGATGTTATCTCTATTTTCAAATTTTGGAAAAAATGAGGGATGAGCAGAATTAAATAAGAAAGTATTTCCAACATCTAACAATTGCCACACTAGCGTACCAAGATTATTTTTGAGAAACTCCAAAGGTAATTAGCTAACTATGACAACTTCAAAGAAAAATACAAGTAATAAACCTTTTTTAAAAAGTATATGACATGTACATAAAAATAGGGCAGCCCCAGTGGCTCAGAGGTTTGGCGCCTGCCTTGGGCCTGGGGCATGATCCTGGAGTGCTGGGATCGAGTCCCGCATTGGGCTCCCTGCGTGGAGCCTGCTTCTCCCTCTACCTGTGTCTCTGCCTCTCTCTCTCTCTCTCCCTCTCTCTCTCTCTCTGTGTGTCTCTCATGAATAAATAAAATCTTAATCTTATAGAGAACTACTGAACCTGCATACAGCACAACAGAAACAAAGCTTGGCACTCAACATAAACTGGCAGGAGCCAGGAACAACTACTTTTAGAAGAAACAGGAAGGGCAGGAAGCCAGTCTGAAGACCCCAGGACTATGAAACACATTTACTATGAGGTCTTCTTCCTGAAATTAAAGCATGTGAACTTAGGATAAAATTACCTCTAAGAATTCACTTTATAACATCTACAAACTATATAATGTCTATAAGACACATACTTGCAACAAAGCAACTCAAGGTAGGAAACATAAGGTTGGGTAAGACACCTCAGGTGAGTGCAGGTAAGTGATGCTAAAATTATTAAGGGTTCATATTCATCACAGTTGGGTAAGAGAGAATTCAAGGTAAAGAAACTTCATGGGAAAACAGGGGCACGTCATACTGACAGAGTGGTATAACCACAATGAAGACATATATGATCTCTTTAGGTCCTCAAAACACATGAAACTGAAATATATTCAATAAAATATGTGACAGGCTTTTAAAATAGAAAAACAAAAACAAAACACTTGTGAAGTGTATGTATACACAATAAACTGAGAAAAGAAAATATGTGAGAGAGACGCCTGGGTGGCTCAGTTGGTTAAGCATTTGCCTTTGGCTCAGGTCATGATCTTGGGGTCCTGGGATCAAGCCCCACATTGGGCTCCTTGCTCAGCGGGGAGTCTGACTCTCCCCTTCTCAAATACATTAATAAGAATCTTAAAAAAAAAAAAAAAAAAAGGAAAACCTGCTAGAAAAGTGAGACATTGACAGAAATATAATAATATTAGATACTTTAACATACATCTTTCCAATTTGACGGATCAAATACAGGAAAACTAAAATATATATACATATAATTAATAAAACATTCTATAACTATGTCTATACTTCACAAACAAAAAGAAATACTTTCTTTTCAAATGCCATGAAATATCTTAACAAAGTGGTCAGTTATTACACAAGATCAAACCACAATCACTTCTCAAAGGTAATGCTACAAAAAACTATATCTGAACATGTTACAATGAGACTAGAAATTATTAATAGAAAACACTAGAAATGACTTGGAAACTAAAATACAAATAAACAAAAAAACCCGAAAACATTTCTCTAAGCAATTCTTCAGTTAAACTTAATTAAGAATATAAATGCAAATCTGGAAAATAATAAAAGTGCTATCTGAAAATAATGGTAAACAGCTCATATTAGCTTAAAAATATAGTCAAACTCTGATGTAATGAATTAATTCAATTTCTGAATTGTTAAGTTAAAAAGGTGCAATGAAGGGCTCTGGGTGGTCCACTAGACTAAGCACTGGATTCTTGGTTTTGGCCCAGTTATGATCTCAGGATCCTGAAATGGAGCCCCTGCATCAGGCTTTGTGCTCAGTGGAGAATCTACTTGGGATTCTCTCTCTCCCTCTAGAATCCAGAACTATCATTAAGTATGAAAGAATAACAGAGCAGTTCATTCCAATAAAGCTAGAACCTCTCACCAATAGAAAATCTACCTAAATATTTCAAGCACCAAAAAAATTCAACACTATTCGTGTGTCATATTTCCTCCATAAGATTATGGACATATAATCTCAAAATAAAGAGTAGGAGAATGCTTTATGGTGAAACACCAAAGTTCTTCTCCAGAGGTATAAATAAGACAAGCTGAGATATCTAAAATGTACTGTTAAATCAAAAACAGCCATAACAATGGTGAACCTGTTTCAAAGAAAAGGTAGTCCTTTGAAACACTCCTGCCAAGTACATTTTAAGATTGGTGCTCTTAAGATTTCAACTTTGTAGGAAACAGATCCTGGAAGGCGTTTGGTGAGATCTCAGTGAATGGAAAAATCTCAGTAAGTCTGGATGTATACATTAAGAGAACTTTTCTGGTTAAACTATCAATCATTTAATAAAAATAATGCAACATGGCTCCAGGTCAAAATAGTGAAATACAAGACCCTGAACTGACCTCCTCCCATGGACACATCAAATCTATGGCTAAATATACAACAATTTCCTATGAAAGACATTCAAAAGCTAGCTGAGCAATCCCTACACATTGGGTGAATGAGAAAAAACCTACATCGAATAGCAGGAGAGGCTAAGAGACAAGCTCACCATAAACCCCACCCCAGCACGGCAGCCCATGACCAGGAGTGAACTCACAACTCCAAGACTCTCCCTGAGGAACAAAGGATGTGAACTTCACCCAAATTTTATGCCCTGTACCTGAAAGATGAAAACGTAAAATGTCTCATTTTGAAAGTCCTCAGGATTCATGCCAGAAGAACCACAAGGCTAGTGACTGAGAACAAGACTTCACCTGGCTGCTCTCCAGGGCTCAGCACAGAAGCAGACAACTGAAAAGCACTCAGTCTTCCTGTGAGAGGCTGATTTGTCTATTTTGAAGCTCCATACTATAGGGGAGGTATCTCATTCAATATACACCTAGGGCCGTACTGAAATACTCTTCAAAGCCTACAGAGGCTGGTGGGCACCATCTATGCACTCTCCCCCCGCCTCACTCCAGGTCACCAGTGTCTCCCAGAAATGAGCCTGTGCACAGTTGTGGCATCCCGATTGCTGTGGCTGACACTCCTTGATCACCTGGCTCTGGTGGCAAGTCTTATATTTATATGGGTTCCACACAACTCTGACCGTGCAGAGGCAGCCACCAGAGAGGCCCAGGTTCTGGTGATAGCACCTATCCACTTATCTTCACAGCTGTGGCCCATGGGGCCACACTTTAGGGAGCTCACTACAATCCTCACTAGAGACAGAGACATCAGCAGGCACCACCTGTGAGCTCTCCACCTGCCCTGGCTCAGGTCAGTGAAAAAGGACCTTGGGCATATCTGGCACCCCAGCTTTTGTGGCCGCCATCCAGACAGCCTGGATCTGGTGGCCAGCTGGGCCATGTTAACAGGTACAAGAGGACAGCAACAAACGAAGACACAGTTCTTAACTGGTTCTTGTGTCAGGGATCAGAATACAGGAAATAGACAGAAACGCCCATGTCCCAGTCATCCCCCCACAGGTCTGTCTGCAGACTTTAAAAGCTACTGCTTCACTGTGTGGCTTCCAGTCTGCCTGAACCCAGATGCTGACAGAGATCCTCCCCTCTGGCACTGACAGGTCTGCCCACACCCTCAAATACTGTGAGTCCCCAAGTGTGAAACAAGCTGCTAGGACAAAAACAAAGTTTTGAGAGACATCCAATGGCTGGGACAAGTGAATGACAAGGTTCACTTCCAAGACTGGGCGAGGTGGCTGTTCCATCTAATGCATAAGAAACCAACACAGGCTCAAGGAAAATGAAGAACCACAAGATACATTCCAAACAAAAAGACCAAGACAACACCTCAGAAAAAGACCTTAATGAAATGGGTCAAAATGAGGACCATAAATATGTTCATTGAAGACAAGAGAAGAATCCATGAACAAAGCAGAAATTTCAACAAAGAGAAAATATGAAGTCACAGCCTTGAAAAACAGGACAGCTGAACTGTAACATACAAAAGGGGGTACAAGACAGAGTGGATGAGGGCAGCCCAGGTGGCTCAGCAGTTTAGCGCTGCCTTCAGCCCAGGGCCTGATCCTGGAGACCCAGGATCAAGTCCCGCATCGGGCTCTCTTCATGGAGCCTGCTTCTCCCTCTGCCTGTGTCTCTGTCTCTGTGTGTGTGTGTGTCTCTCATGAATAAATAAATAAAATCTTAAAAAACAAAAAAACAAAAAGAGTGGATGAAGCAGAAGAAAAAAACAATGAGCTCAAAGACCAGTGGAACTCCTGTAAGCAAAGCCGAAACAAAAACAAAACAAAACAAAAAAGGATATGGGAAGACAACAAATAATGAAGAAATCTTAAGAGACTCATCAGATATCATGAAGAAAGCCAACACCTGCATTACAGAGGCCCCAGGAAGAGAAAAGCAAAAGGAGTATAACAGTTTTTGAGGAAATAGTGGCTAAAAATGTCCCTAACCTAGGGAATTAAGGACATGAGGTTCCAGGAAGTCCAGAGGGTTTCCACAAGAAAAACCCATAGAAACCCACATCAAGACATACAATTAGAGTGTCAAAAGTTAAAGGCTAAGGACAGACTCTCAAAAGCAGCAAGACAAATACAACTTGTTAGAAACACGGAACCTTCCACAAGACTATGAGCAGATTTTTCAGCAGACACTCTAGGCCAGGATGGAGGGGCACAGTGTGGTCAAAGTGCTCAAAGAGAGAGGCTTCTAGCCGAGAATACCAGGCAAAATCGTCCTTCACCGAAGGCGAGAGTTTCCTAAAATCACCACCAGATTGGCCTTCCAGAAAAATATTAAAGAAATGGCTTTAAGCCAAAATGAAAGGCTGCTAATTGGTAACAGGAAAACATATGAAAGTATAAATGTCCTGGTCAAAGTCAATATATACTAAAATCCAGATTAACTTAATGTTGTGAAGGCAGTGGGTTAATCACTTACATAGCTAACATGACGGCTGTAAGAAAAAAGTAGTGGAAGTGACTGTTACTACAATTTAATACATCACAAAAAATGTAAATAAAATGTGGCATCAAAAACACTCAATGTGGAGGACAGAATAAAAATGTAGAATGTGTCGGAACTTCACTTGACGTTTACAAGTGGAGGCTCTGTGATATCTGTGATATAAGCTTCATGGTAACCACATGCACAAATCTACAGTTGATACACAGAAGATAAAGAGCAAGGGAACTAAGCTCACCACTAAAGAAAGCCATCAAACCACAAAGGAAAAGAACAAAACACGGGAAAAAGGAATTACAAAATAGCAAAAAAAACAATTAGCAAAATGGCAGTAAATACATACTTACCAGTAACTACTCTAAATGTAAAACAATGAGATCCCTTCAAAAGGCACAGAGGGCTGAATGGATTAAAAAACAAAACAAATGCTACTATGAAAGACACATTTCAGATCAAAGGACACATGCAGACTCAAAGTGAAGAGGTGGGAAAGGGTAGTCCACTCAAATGGAAACCAAAAGAAGGATAGCTACACTTTTACCAGATGAAATAAAACTTTAAGACAAACATTGTAATAAAAGACAAAGAGAGGGGCGCCTGCTTGTCTCAGTTGGTGAAGCATTTGCCTTTGGCTCAGGTCCTGATCTCAGGGTCCTGGAATCAAGCCCTGCATCAGGCTCCCTGCTCAGCAGGGAGTTTGCTTCTCCCTCTGCCTCTGCTGCTCTCCTCTCTCGGTCTCTGTCTCTCTCCCTCTCTCTCAAATAAATAAAATTAAAAAAAAAAAAAAAAAAAGACACAGAAGGTTGTTAGATAATGATAATAGTCAATCCAACAAGAGAATAGCACATTTATGGGATCCCTGGGTGGCTCAGCAGTTTAACATCTGCCTTTGGCCCAGGGCATGATCCTGGAGTCCCAGGATTGAGTCCAGCGTGGGGCACCCTGCATGGAGCCTGCTTCTCCCTCGGCCTATGTCTCTGCCTCTCTCTCTCTCTGTGTCTCTCATAAATAAATAAAATATTTAAAAAGAGAGAGAGAGAATAGCACATTTATAAATATGTATAGATAGGAACACCTAAAAATATAAACCAAACATTAACAAAACTTAAAGGGAAAAGCAAACACCAGTACAATAGTGAGGACTTTAACACCCAACTACATCAATGGGTAGACAACAAAGACAAAAAATCAACAATGAAACACTACCTTAAATGACACATTAGACCAGATGGACTCAAGTCATTTACAGAACATTCCACCCTTAAGCAAGAACTTTCTTCTCAAGTACATACGGGAGATTCTCCAAGATAAATCATATGTTAGGCCACAAAAATGGTCATTAAATCAAAAACTGAAATCAGATCAAGCATCTTTCAGACCACAATACTATGAAATCAGCAGTCAATTAAAGAAGAAAACTGGAAATTGAACATCCAATGGATCAGAGAAGCCTCAAAAGAATTAAAAAGATCTTGAGACACCAGAGAGTGGGGTAAGCTAGTGGAGCAGGATGCTGAGGTCACCTCCTGACATGGACACACCAAGATAATAACTATATGTAAAGCAATGTGCTTTAAAACATTCTGAAGATTAGCAGAACAGATCGTTCACAACTAAAGACATTTAAAAAAAAAAGAAGAAGAAAATTACAATAGGAAAAATGTCACTGATAAAAGTGAACATATAGTAAAGGTAGTAAATCAATCCCTTCTATGGATAGTATGAATGTTAAATGATAAAAATAGTAAAATCAACTATAGCTACAAAAACTAATGAATAAAAGAGAGAAAAGGGGGTGTCTGGGTAGCTCGGTCACTAAGCATCTGCCTTTGGCTCAGGTCATGATCCCAGGGTCCTGGGATTGAGCCCTGCATCTGGGCTCCCTGCTCCGTGAGGAGTCTGCTTCTCCCTCTCCCTCTGTGTGAGCACACTTTGTCTCTCAAATAAATATATAAATAATTTTTCCTAAAGACAGATAAAAATATTTAAAATATGACTTCATATACATAAAATGTAAAGGTGGGAATAAAAATGTAGTGCTTCTGGAAGGTGTTCAAATATAAGTAAACATCAAATTAATATAAATTGATATATGCATATAAGATGCCATATATGAACCTCCTGGTAACCAGAGAAGTCAGAGAGGAAATTAAGAAATATCTGAGGAAAAATGAAAATGGAAGCATGACAGTTCAAAATCTTTGAAACAGAGCAAAGCGGTTCTAAGAGGGAATATTTATAGCAATATGGGCCTACCTCATAAAACAAGAAAGAAAATTTCAAATAAACAATCTAACATTACACCTAAAGGAAATGGAAAACGAAGAACAAACAAAGCCCAATGTTAACAGAAGGAAGAAAAATAATAAGAATATGAGTGGAAAAATATTAACTAAGAAATAAAAAATATAAAAGATGAATGACCAACAGCTAAGTTTTTGAAAACGTAAACAAAGTTGATAAACCATTAGCTGGACTAATCAAGAGAAAAAAGAAAGGATTCAAATAAAATCAAAGAGAAATAAAAATTAAAACCAACCCCCAGAGAATACAAAGAATTATAAGAGACTACTATGGAAACCTGTATGTCAACAAATTGATGAACTTAGAAAAAAATTGGTAAATACCTAGAAACACACAATTTTCTAAGACCTATTCAGAAAGAAATAGAAAATCTGAAGAGAACAAGTACTAGTAATGAAACAGAATGAAATCGAAGCAACAAAAAAAAACTACCAACAAACAAAATCCACAGCCAGATGGCTTCACAGATGAATTATACAAAACATGTTAAAGAAGTAATACCTATCTTTCAGTCAAACACTGAAAATTATTCCCCCATGTTCAGAAATCAGACATGGACCTTCATTCTTGCTATACAGTACTGGAAGTCCTAACCAGAGCAACTAAGCAAGGAAAATAAAATCCAAATCTACAAGAAAAAAAATGGAGTGAAACTGTCATTATTTGCATATGATATATTGCATATAAAATATCCTATATAATCCACCACAGAAATGTTAGAAGTAATCAATGAATTCAACAAAGCTGCAGGATAGCAATCTAATGATTTAATGCAATCCCTATCAAATTTCCTTTCTTTTTTTCCTATCAAATTTCCAGTGGCATTTTACACAGAAGTAGTCTATGTCATGTATAGTCTTTCACAGAAGTACTGTGAAGCCACTAAAGAACCACCCAATAACCCAACAATACAAAGATGGAGGCATCATGCTTCTTGAATTTCACATTTTTTACAAAGCTTCAGTATTCAAAACAATATGGTTTGGGCATGAAAAGAGACATACATACCAGAGAACAGAACAGAAAGCCCAGAAATAAACCCATGCATATATGGTCAATTAAGGTGACAAAGGAGCCAAGAATATAACAATGGGGGAAAGGGCAGCCTTTTCAGGAAATGGTGTTGGGAAAACTCCACAATCATATGCAACAGAATGAAACTATTCCAGTTTCTTGTACCATACACAAAACCAAGTCAAAATGGATTAAAGACTTGAATATAATACCTATAAACATAAATCTTCTAAAGGAAAAACACAGGCTGTAAGGTCTTTCACACTAGTCTCAGTGATGACTTTTTGGATTTAACACTAAAAGCAAAGGCAACAAAAGCAAAACTAAACAGTGGAACAACATCAAACTAAATCTTCTGCACAGCAAATGAAATCATCAACAAAATGGAAAGGCCACCTACAAAATAGAAGAAAATACTTGAAAATCATATATCTGATAAGGGAACGATATCCAAAAATTAGAATTCATACGATATCCAAAAAGTAGAATTCATACGATTCAACACCAACAAAACAAACAGGTTACAAAATGGGCAAAGGATCTAAATAGACATTTTTCCAAGGGATGCATCCTGGGTCACTAGGAGGTGCTCAACATCACTAATCATGAGGGGAATGCAAAGGAAAAAAGGAAATGAGGTATCACATCATCCCTGTTGGGATGGCTATTATAAAAAGACAATAGATAACAAGTGTTTGTTGAGGATAATCAAGAAAAGGGAATCCCTGTGCGCTGTTGGTGAGAAGGTAAATTGGTGCAGCCTCTATGGAAAATACTATGGAGGTTCCTCAAAAAGGTAAAAATAGAGCTACCCTATGACCAAGCAACTTCACTCTGGGTAGTTATCTGAAGGAAATAAAAACACCAACTTGAAAAGAAATACATACTCCCATGTCCACTGCAGCATTAATTAGGGTAGCCAAAACAGGGGAAGCTGGGTGGTTCAGTGGTAAAGCATTTGCCTTCGGCTCAGGTCGTGATCATGGGGTCCTGGGCTTGAGTTCTCCATCAGGCTCCCCCCACAGGGAGCCTGCTTCTCCCTCTGCCTGTGTCTCTGACTTTCTGTGTCTCTCATGAATAAAAAAATAAAATATTTAACAACAACAAAAAAGAATAGCCAAAACATGACAGCAACCTAGGTGTCCAGTAACAGATGAATGGATAAACGCAGCTGTGGTGTATATACTACAATGGAATATTATTTAACCATAAAAAGAAGGAAATCTTGCCATTTGCCCAACATCGATGGACCTTAAGGGCATTAGGCTAAGTAAAATATGTCAAAGAAAGACAAGAGTTGATGATCTCACTTATATGCAGAACCTTAAAAAAAAGAAAAAAAAAACACCCCCCAAAAATCACAAATATAGAAAACCAATAAAAAAACACCCCCCAAAAAATCACAAATATAGAAAACCAATTGGGGGCTTCCAGAGGTGGGGGCTGGGCAAAATGGTAAAGATGGTCAAAAGGTCCAACTTCCAATTATAAAATAAATAAACCCTGAAGATGTAATGAACATCATGGTGACTACAGTTAATAACACTGTACTGCATATTTAAAAGTTGCTATAAGTGAATCACAAAGTTCCCATCAGAAGAAACATTTTGTAACTGTGTGTGGTAATGGAAGCTAACCAGATTTACTGTGGTGACCACTGTGCAACTTATATTCCATATAAGTATATAGGGTCAGGGTTAGGGTTAGGGTTATAACTTATAACCTAAGTTATAAGTTGTAAGTTATAACCCTAACATGCTTATATGGAATTATTATATCATACACCTGAAACTAATATGTTACAACTCAACTGCATCTCAGTAAAAATAAATAAATAATAAACAGTGCAATTAATGGATGCCTGAAGATGCATTCATTTAAGAAATCATAGCTCTTCCTTTTCTAGCCACGATAAGGTAGCAAAGACTGGATTTACTGTCTTCCTGATATAGCCAAAACTGACTTTTCATGACACTGGACACAAGGCAATATGGGACAGTGATGACAGGAAAAACAAGCAAGGTGAGCCCTACCTCTGCACAAGCTTATCCAGAAGGAGGTGCCGAGAGGTGGAGCAAAGCCAAGCCCACTGCACCCTCAGTAAAAGAGAAGCTGGGAGCCCAGAGGGACACAGGTAATAGTGTGCAAGACATAGGTAATACTGCAGAAATTTGAAGAGTCCCTCCTGAGTATCCATCAGAGTACTAAGCACTCTACACATGTGATGAAACTCCCCAAGGCCAAGAGAACCACCTTTTAAAAGGAGGAAAGAGTCAAGGCATTCAATAAACACCAAGCAAAATGCCAATGAAGAAAACTATACCAAGGAACACCATAATTCAAAGCTGCACACAACCAGTGATAAGGAGAAAATCATAAAGCAGCTCTAGAAAAACAACATGCTGCGGTAAAACAAAGATAATGACAGTAGATCCCTCGCAAGAAAAAAAAAATTCAGCCAAGACGACAGTGTTGCAACATCTTTAATGTAGTGAAAGATAAATAATGCCAACCTGGGATTCTATACCGAGCAAAAATATTTTCAAATACAGAGTTGTATCACCAGCCAAAGAAGCTTATCAACAGAGGACATGCATTACAGAAATGTTAAAGGATGATAGATATTGGTAACAAATCCAAGTATGTGTCTACAAAAAGGAATAAATGAAGTGGAAACAGGTACAGAAATAAATTTATGCCATTTTTCTAATTACTTAAATCTCTTTTAAGAATAATATATTTTGGGGGGCGCCCAGGTAGTTCAAAGCATCTGTTTCTTGATTTCAGCTCAGATCTTGTTCTTAAGGTCATGAGTTCAAGCCCTGAGCTGGGCTCCACATTGGGTGTGGAGCCTACTTAAAAAAAGAACAATAGATTTTTTTAAACAAAATTAATCATGAAGCATGGGTTTTAAAGCATACACAAAAGTTAAAAGTGCATAACAATAGCACAAAGACTAGAGAAAAATAATAAAAGTACTTAATATAACATTCTTGTATATGAAATGTTTTATTCATGTGACAGTAGTTAGATAAGGAAAGTTACACAGTTCCCACCCTAAAGCAATCAATAAAATAAATCATAAAAGTGAATAGTCAAAGAAATAAAATAGAATCATAAACAATATTCAATTATGTCAAACAATGGCAAAAAAAAGTGAAACAAATGAGAATAGAGAAATAGAGAATAAGAAAACAAGAGATTTTTAAATATCAATAATCATATTAAAGGTAAACAGTCTGAATATTCCAATTGAAGGCAGCCATTAAGATGAAAAAGCAAGACCCAACAATATGCTGCCTTACTAGAAAAACGTTTTAAATAAACAAACATAAATAGCTTAAGAATAAAAAGACAGGAAAGAATAGATTATGCTAACACCAATCCAAAGTAAACTGGAGTAGTTATATAAATAGCAGGCATAACAGAATTCATAGCAAAGAATATTACCAGGGATAAAAAAAAAAAAAAAAAAAAGACTATTTTAAGATAATAGAGAGCAGTCCATCATGAGACATGACAAAATTAAATATTTCTGCACTTCACAACAGGGCCTCAAAATACTTGAAACAAATGCTAACAGAACTGAAAAGAAAAATAGAAAAATTCACAATTATCCTTAACTTACATTTAAAGAATTTTCCACTAAACAGAACACAAAATTTGATAAAGAAAAAATGACGACCTAACAAAATACAGAGCTACATGGTGTTCATGGGTCTAAAGAGTCAATAATGCCAAGATCAAATCTCTACAAATGGATCTACAAACTGAATAAAATCTCAATCAAAATCCCAGCAGGATTTTTGTAGAAATTAACATGTTGATTCATATAGAAATGCAAAGTATCTAGATGAGACAAAACAACTTTGACAAACAAATGTGATGACTAACAATACCTATTTACTTTAATGTGACAATACTCAAGACAGTATGGCATTGGTCTCAAGATAGACAAACAGATTAATGGAACAGAAAACACTCCAGATATAACCCTACACATACATGAACATTTCATTTCTGACAAAGGTGCAAAGGTAAATAAGAGGGAAGGACATTCTTTTCAACAAATGGTGCCTGGACAATCAGATATCTATGTACAAACGTTTATGAGTCCATACATCACGTTACACACAAAATGGATCACTGACCTAAGAGTAAACCAAAACTATGGAAGTTCTGGAACAAAACTTAGAAGAAAATCATGTGTGACTCTGGTTTAGGGGAAGATTCTGTACACACACCAAAGTCACAATCCATGAAAGAACAAGCTGATAAACTAAACTTCATCAATATTAAAATTTTGTTCTTTCAAAGAACTGCTGAGAATAAGAAGTCAATTCACAGATGGAAAGAAAATATTTGCAAAGCATACATCAGAAAAAGGTCTTGTATCTATAATAATAGTAAGAAAACACAATAATAAAAATTCAAAACTCAGTAATAAAACAACCCAATTAAAAATGGGTAAAAGAGGGGTGCCTGGGTGGCTCAGTAGTTTAAGTGTCCAACTTTTGATTTCAGCTCCGATCATAATATCAGGGTCCTGAAATCCAGCCCTATATCAGGCTCCACACTTAGTGCAGAGTGTGCCTGTCCCTACCCCTCCCCATGCTTGCTCTCTCTCTTTCTCAAATAAATAAAAATCTTTTTTAAAAATGTGTAAAGGATCTGAAGAGATACATCACAAAAGAAGAAACAGAGATGTCAAGTGAGCACATGAGATCATTAGACATTAAGGAACTGCAAATCACATCCACAAGATTGTGCCAAGCCTTTGGTGAAGATGCAAAAGAAAAAGGAATTCTCATTACTTCTGGTGGGAACTCATATATGCTGGTCCAGCCAATGGGACATCAGTTTGGCCGTTTAACAAAAAATGTACATAGATACTTATCATATGAAGCCATTCCAGTCCTAACCATTTACCCAAGGTAACTGAAAGCATATGTCCACGCCAAGGCTTCTATGCAAATATGTACAGCAGCTTCACTCCTAAGTCCCCCAAAACCAGAAATAAGCCAAGTATCTATCCAAATACCAACAGATTATCAAATTCTGGCATACCCATACAATGTAATAGTATTCAGCCATAAAAAGGAAGTACTGAAATTCACTACAAAATAAATAAATATCAAAATAATTATACTGAATACAGAAGCCAGGCAAAGGAAAAATTACACAGAACATTTATGCACAGTTCTAGAAAATGAAAACTAATCTAGAGTGACAGTGTGGTTCAGTGGTTGCATGAAAAAGCTTTTGGGGGTGAAGATATATCCATTATACAGGCTGTTTAAGGTTTCACAGGTATAGACATGTCAAAGCTCACCAAATTTTTTTTCCTAAAAAAACACGCATTTTATTGTACATCAATTATAACATAGAGCAGCTGTTAAAGGTACCTTAAAAAGAAGACACATTACAATAAACCACGTCTCAGGAACAACACAAATCACAACAGAGTGCGCGTCAGTACCACCAACGTGCTGGACAGTGTCATGTCATGTCCACACAGACCTTCCTCACCGACTATCTCACAACAGTCATGTGGTACAGTTGTCATTATTTTCATTTCACAACAGAAGAAACTGAGATACAAAGTTCAGAAGGAAACTTGCCTAATGAAATACAATGTAGTGAGGGAGGCTCAGCCCAGGGCTTCTCCCTTGATCCATGACTCTGCCTACTGGTAGGGACGGCTGCTCACCATTCAACCAAGAATGTCACTGATTGATAGGGGTACCTGGGGGGCTCAGTCAGTTGTCTGCCTTCAGGTCAGGTCACGATCTCAAGGTCCTGGGATCCAGTCCAGCATCGACCTCCCTGCTTGGCGGGCAATCTGTTTCTCCCTCTCCCTCTGCCCCTCCTCCTGCTTGTTCGTTTTCTCTCTCACTCTCACATGGTCTCTCAAATAAATAAAATCATTAAAAAAAAAAAAAAGAATGCCATCAATGAGTGAATAAATGTGCTCTGAGCACATAAGTAAAAAGAATGACATCTTGACTCCACGGTTCCCAGTAAGTGTTCTTATTGTTAAGACAGCAGACATGTCTGCTGAAAGAGAAAATGCTCCGGGACTCGCACCAAGGGTGCGTCCAAATGGCTTACACCTTCGATTGCACACTACAGGCTTTAGAGATTCAAAAACCAGTTACCAAAATGGGTATTTTGTGAAAAGAAAATTGTTTTACTTTTAAAAGATGGGAGAAATGGACTGCCACTCTTCCTAATTTACACAGGCAGAATTAACTTCTCATCCTTTATGAACATCTTACATATTGTATTTAATTGCTCTTGGACATCTGCTCTCTACAGTTTAAATGTGATCCTTAAAAGCTACTTACTTAACTTGATACATAAACATAACAGAATATTCAGATGCAAAGGAAGCTTTATTATAGTTAGACAACAGGAAAGTAACATGCTGCTTACAAAATGAGTAATCTGGTTTCCTAAAATACCAAGTTACTACTTATTTAAAAATACAAGAAAAAATAAAACAAAGATGAGAACAATAGGCACTAACATCACTCTGAGGTCAGAAGCAGGAAATTACTTAGAATCAAAATCGCTGATTAATTCTATATCTTTACTTATATAATTCGGACATATAAGACAAAAAAAAACAATTTTATTAAAGTAATACATGGAGTTGAAGGAAATGAAATATTCCTGTAATAGTAATTCTCCAACTCACTATGTGTAACCACTCTTGGATGTTAATTTCAGTCTACCTCCTCCCCAGAACTGTAGCTCACACATTTAGTAATGTTCACTGAGTGCCTAGCAACCTGAGGGGTCAAACTCCAGGAGTAAGATTTGTATGCTTTTACATTTTATATTTAAGACATGATTTTGAGTTGATTTCTGTACAGTGAGATTTAGGTCAAAGTTCTTTTTTTTTTTTTCTTTTTTTTTTACTTTACTTCTTGCATATGGATATGCAACTTTTCTAGTATCACACTTTCTGCCCCGAATTATCTGTGCTCCTATGTCAAATACCTTCTGGCCACACTGGATGGGTCTACTTCCAGGTTCTGTTATGTTCACTGATCAACAGGTTTATCCTTTCACCAATACCACACTGGATCTGCAGGAAACAAATTCTCTTGGTTTTCCTTAATCCAAGCATGTCCTCATTTCTTTCATTCTTAAAGGACATTTTCTCCAAATACAGAAGTTTCTCAGTTGACAAGTCTTTCTTTTCATCCTTTAGTAATGTTGTTCCACTTATTTCTGGATTTCCTTGCTTCTGATGAGAAATTAATTCATTCAAGTCATTGTCTCCCTATAAACAATGTGTTATTTTCCTCTGACTTTCAAGGGATTTTTTTGTTGGTTGGGTGGTCTTGGGTTTGTGGTTTCAAGCAGTGTCTGATGTGCCTGGTCATGGATCTTTTTGGGATTATCTTGTGTGGGCTTCCTCAGCTTCTGAAATCCTTCTGTTTACGTCTCTCACCATATTTACAAAGTCTTCATCCATTATTCCTCCAAATACTTCTTTTTTCCGAACCACACTTTCTCTTTTCCTTTTGATATCCTTCTGACACAAATGCTAAACACTTCAGTCTCGTCCCATAGGTCCCTGAGGTTCAGTTCATTCACTCAGGCTGGTTTCTCTGTTATTCAGACAAAATAGTTGCTAGTGATCCATTCTCAAGTTCACTCTCTCTTTCTTCTGTCATCTTTATTCTGTCTTTAGTCCATCCATCCTGCTTCTTATTTTGGCTAATATATTTTCCAGTCCTAAAGTGGGATACACTTAAAGTGCTATGTTTCCATTTGTTCACACAGTGAAGGCCTGAAATTAAGGCCCAATATCACATGCTTTCTAACATCTAGGGAAACCAGGTGAACCACAAATGGCCTGACCACAAGCTCCCCTCCCCTCTCTGTTGGCAGGGATAAGTCCCCTAGACAAACAACCCTCCTCACTGAAGAGACCAGGCAGGGCTCCTACATATCTCTGAGGAGTGGGTTCTCCAGGGTCAGAATGTAGAATTATTGAAATAAGCCCATCAGGGCACCTGGTTGGCTCAGTTGGTAGAGCATGCAACTTTTGATATCTCAGGCTCCTGAGATAAAAAAAAAAAAAAAAAAAAAAAAATTAAAGAGAAAACAACAACAACAAAAAAAACAAAAACAAACAAGTCCATTACATTCTCCTGTGGGACCCAGGGGGCAGCCCACCCTCCTGTCACTCTAAAGCTTGCCTCTCACTCACGGTCATGCTGGATCACTCTGCTCCAGATCACACCCTCTATGTGGTCCCTGTGGATGTCTGCAGTGTCCTCCTACTTTGGAATAGGAGGACATATGACTAAGAAACTGCTACCAACCACATCTATCTGTGGTCAGGTGTCAAGTGTCTAGTCATCCCAAGAAACCTAGAACAGGATTCCCTCCTGCATTAACCACATGAAGAGCAGGAAAATGAAATGGTTCACCCTTAATTCTTGGGAGCACTTTTACAGCAGCAGCTTTAAAATCTGTCTCAGATAATTCTAACATCTATTATCTTAGATGGCATCTGTTGAATGTCTTCTCCCATGCAAGCTGAGATTGTCGGGTTCTTTATATGCTGAGTAATTCTGTCCTGGACATTTTTGTTTCAGCAGTCAATGCTAAATGTATTCAGGATACACATTCCAACCAGCCTTCTGTGGATTGTGGTTTCAGTGTTGCTATGTTTGTGAAGACTCTGGCCAGTTTCGGATCTGGGCAGTGGTCCATCTCTTGGTTCAAATTCTCAGTGTCTGATATGCTGTTTAGTATCAGAGCCACACATGCTCATCCCCAGAGTGAGTCAGGAGCTTACAAACGACCTTATGGGATCACCTTGCTTTGTCCCCTCCTCTTTACTGTCTCTTGGTACTTTCCAGTACCCTGGGGCTTCCCATTTTGGACCTCCATTCAGAACACTGGGGTTGTTCCATCTTTCACTTCCAACAACTACAGATATGTCCATGGGCAAATGCAGATGGACAGAGAAAAGAAAAGCAGAACTTGCCCCCCACCCCCTTAATGACTGAGGAAGGTTCTCTTCCCCAAGATTCCTGATGTTTTGGGTCCTAGCTGCTCACTACAGGAGGTTCATCTCTCATTTCCCAAACCTGAATATGAGAGAGACTCCTGAAGTTCTCTCTGGCTGTGCCAATGTCCTCTTCTGGGATTTTTTTTTTTAGACCAGGCCAGTGGATGCCAAGAAAAAAACTGAATTCATATTTTTATTTTCAGCCCAGACCACTCTCCTAAACTGCTTAATTAACACGGCACTTGGATGTTTAACAATTATTTTTAACCAACCACTATTCCTGTCTCTTCTGAATGCACTCTGTCCACAGCTTTCCACATCTCTGCTGAAGGGAACTTCTCAATCTCTCCAGCCAGAATACCTGGAGTCCTTCTCTATACTCCTCTGATCTGTCAGGAGATTCTCCAGGGCCCGTCACCCTCCATCTGGACTATAGCCATAGGCTCCTGGCAGGGAGGGGCTCCTGCCTCTCACTTGGCCCTCCTGATACGGACTCTCAACATAGAGATCAGACAGATCTTTAAAAGCCCAAGATCGCATGGCCCTCTGCTGAGAAACTGTAGTGAGCCCTTCTCATTCAGAGTAAAAGTGGTAACAACCCTACTGGGACGCCCCTACTGCTTCTCACACAAGACATCCCATCACTCCCCTCCTGACTGGAATGGGGGCAGTGACGGGGAATGTCGCAGGCATAAATGTCTTCTACTATCTGCATGATTAATCTCCTCAATTCCAATCAGTCTTCACTCCAATGTCACCTTCTCAATGAGGTTTCTTCTGATGCCCTATCCTGAGTGCAACCCCCTCCCCCTGCTCAGGCCCCTTCCCCTACTGCTTTTTCTAGAGCACTCTAGACTTCCACCATAATTCACAATGTATTACTTGCCATGCCAGCCGCCCCTCTGCTGCAGTATCAGCTGGATGGCGCCAGTGATCTCTCTGTATTTGTTCACAGCTGCAAGCCCAGTGTCTAACCAGTGCACGGCTCAACAAATATTTACTGTGTGAGGAGAATAAATATCCCTAGAACACAGTGTGTGGGCAAAGCACACAGCAGGAGGACAGGAGGTTAAGGAAGCGCCGACAACCCACCTTGTAGGCCTCGTAAACTGAGATGGGAGAGCTGAGAGAATCCACGCTATTTTCTCAAATTCACAATGCCCAGGTGTAAATTGCCTTATTCTTGTTCAATTCCAACAATTTTCTAATAGGGCAGTTATGATACTTGCAGATTTTCTCTCTCCTACCAGATTTTACATGAGCAATTCAAAGGGAATGCTACTGATTCATACATACGTGTTTCCTCCACAGCAGCTAACAGGTCAACGGTATAAAGTCAACAAATAACCTCCCCAACACTGTAAGTAGAAGTGGTCACCGAATTACACTTCAAAGTACAAAGAAATGAGAGTCTGCAGTGAGAGAAGCATGTTCATAAACAAACCTAACTTCAGAGAGCAGAAGGAGTGCAGGTCTCTGCAGAGGTCAGCAGAAAGCAGTCCACTAAGCCTGGTGGTGCTGTCCATTGCTCACGACACAGGTAAATGTCTGACACTATACTAGCCTCTTGAGAAAAGCAGTCTTATTTTTGTTATTACACTTTTCTTCCTCCTGAAATAGTCTGACCTTATTAATCAGATTTGGCACCAAAAGGTCTTTTGCTATTTATGAAAATCAAATTCACTCTCATAGGATAAAGATGAGTCACTATTAAGGATATTCAAAAGAATGAAGCTCACATTCTGATGCAAACTCTAAGATGATTTCAGCAAAGGTTATAAACAAAACTTTCCAAAATGACTACAGTGTTCAGGACAACATGCACGCAGGATCTAAAAATCCGTATTACTTCACAGACACACCTTAAATAGAGTTCCTGGTCACTTTGCCAAGAAACTGCCTTACTGAGAAGCACAGCCTAGATTCAGATGAACAGGGACACTTCCCACCCTGTTCCCATTACACCTGAGTGCTCTCATTTCCTTCCTCTCATTTTTAATTTGGGGAATGGTCAATCCAAATAAAAGTTATTAAAGATTATTTTCCTGAAAAGTTTCTAAAAAAAGAATGTTAAAAGTGTACTAGTAGTTAGTCACCAAATGAAGCAAGTGATCAGAATTACCATCACCAAAAGTGAGACAACCTAATATCAAGTGCCACTGCATAAAATGAAAATGAAAAACAGAGTATGGCCCATTGAGTATTTTTGGCTAAATATTCTAACCTACATCTAAATTTGAGGAAATGACTCAGTCATATCCAGAATGTGTAAACCTCAGTAGGATAATTTGCCTGAATAGTGCTATAAAAAACAAAGAGATGGAAGACTTGTCTAGATTTAAAAAACAAAACAAAACAAAAAAACCCATAGATCTAACCAAATGCAATATATGACATTTAACTAGATCCTGAATTGAAAAAGCAAAGCCAAGAGTCACCACAAACAACATTCTGAAACATGTGGGGAATCTGAAATTAATGCTAATATTGTTAGGTATAGTACTAGTTTTGTGGTTATGTAAGAGTTTGTTCTTCCTCCTAGGAAAGGTACGCTAGTCCAGCGAAGGTTCACCTGGTCATTTTGAAATGGCTCAGCAAGAACGAATAGAGGAGGGAAGTGAGAGGAGAGGTGTACGGGGATGGGCAGATCTTGGTGAGGTGCATAAAGAGGTTCATTTTTTCTGCCTTTCAAATTTTCTGGTTTGATTATTCCCAAAATAAAAAGCTAGATGAAATAAAAGAGAACCATGGAGCAGTGGAAGTACTACACATCCTGTCCATAGTGATGTATGCCCAAGCAAGAAGCCCTAACAGTTATTTTAATTACAATAAGGTTTCTTGACACAAACCCCAGATCATCTAGAAGAGGCAAGAAACAAAGGCCAGGAATGAGGCAATCAGTCACCATTTTCTGCGCACACTTAAAAGAAATTCCCTAAACTGTCAAAAGAATCCTAATCCTCGGAACTTGTTTTACTTGGTTCTTACAAATGTATTAAAGGATGGTATCATTTGAGGAGCTACTTCTAAGAGGGAATTTTATTTCAAACTATTGGAACATTCTCCCAATGAGACAAACATAGGAGGTGGAGCTTTATTTAAGGTGAAAAGGCTAGAGAATAAAGTAGAGCTCTGTAGTGTACAAAGATTCCCAATTTCGGACATTGCAGGAAGGTCCTATGGTAATAATCTTAATTGTTTTTAAATTGGCTAGTGCTTTCAATCATCAACATTGTATTTTATATTTTATAGTATCCAAAATCAAATATCTATATCTATATCTATATCTATATATATATATATTACAAGTAAAAGTACTGGTTTAAGTATAGGACAGTCGGTTACATTAAATTTTTCTAATTACATCTGATATAATACTATTTAAAGAATACTATTTAAAGAATTCGGATCCAGTATGTTTCTATAATCCTCTTCATTAACTATATACTTTTAATAGTCATCACTGAACAATCTCTTTTCTCGAAAACACGAAAATTTAGAATACCCATCTAAGAATCACATTATAGTAATGGTCTACTAATACTCATGTTCACTAGGAATATTACTTTCTCCAAAACAATCATTTTTAATTTAACGTGTTTTAAGAAACTTTATAAAAAGTTCAAGTAAAAAAAGAAAAAACCCAAAGAAAGCTAAACGCTGGGTTTTGATCAATTTTCTCTGTAAAGTATCATCACAAAAGGACAGAAGTGACGCTGACTAGGACAGCCAGGGGCATCCAAATGGGGAGGTGGGGAGGTACAGCCTCCTCTGGACCACCCAGCGCTAAACCTCGCTCAGGCCTATAAGAGCTCGGAGGGGCAGGACTTGCCAGACCTCCTGCACTACAGCTTCTAGTCTGCATGTAGCTCAGACATTCTACCCTGAGGAATTTACTACAATCTTCATAGTACTAGGAAAGCACCGCATTTATTGTTTCCACAACATTCTCCCCCCACCTCCATTTTCTACCCCCATGTGGCTGTCCCAGCTGCTCCTGTGTGAAGCGGATGAGAGGCGGGGCTGCTGACAGTGACAAGGGTTGTGGGCCACACTGCTCAAGGAGCATCTACAATAGGAAGCAAACTCAGCATCTTTTAGCTGAAAGAGGTCTACCAATAAGGGAGACAGAAACTAAGAATGGTCTACTGCGTGGATTCTAAGAAGCTCTTACAGTAGTTCACAGCCAAAAAGAGGACGTCCCAGGGATCACATTAGCCATGGTAAATCCATCAATTTAAAACCAATTTTAAGGCGGGAAAAAAAGTGGTATTTTCATGAGGATCATCTACTATAAGAAAGGGAAGAGAAGTGATATGGTGAAAATATCTGGATCAAAATATCCAGAAGAGGATTTTGCTCCACAGAAATTTCAGAAACCACTCCTTCAGATAATACATTAAACAAACCTTAAAGAAATTGCACTGTTGTATTAAAAAAAAACAAACAAAAAAACTAGGCCCAACTGAGGGTGCATCAGTAACCATTGCACAGACGTGAAAGTGAACCAAAATGTCTGTGTCTTTCTTCTTCAAAGTGTGAACGTGGCCTCACGGAGAATTCAACTCCATAGAAAGTGAGACATGACAGAGCTATACATATATGAGCAATGAACCTGAAAACAACTGAAATACATTTCCTCAGACTCACTTAGGAAGAAAGACAAAGACAGAAAACTATCCTTTATAAGTAGACGGGAAAATGTCGAAGCATTCTGAATTTTATGATAAATAATTTAATAAAAACTTTAGAAATAATTACAATCATGAGAATACATGGTCCAAAATGAATTAAATTTACAAGTAGTTTCTAATTAGCGGGTCCCTGATTGAGGAAGACCCTAAAGAACTTCAGTACTCTGGAAAGAAAATGCTAATTCCTAGACCTCAAAAGGCAGGGACAGCTCATGAGTGAACAGGGAAAGAGCTAATGTGACCACTCCTGTTTCTTCAGGACAGTCAACTAGGCTTCTTTCATCTAGCCAATGCCAACAGTGCTCTCATGCAACTGTTCTACTTTCTTGTGGTTTTAATGCAAAACCATTTTATCTTCAAGATCTGATAAATACCCAAATTATCAAGTTCATCTTTCTCCTACCCCCTATCGCTGCCATCCACTAACTCCCCATCCAAAAAAATTACTGACACATTAAAAACCACTGTATTAATCTCTAAGGGCTGCTACAACAAATTATCATAAACTTGCTGGCTTTAGGAGCACAAAAATCTTCCCATCTCACAGTTCTGGAGGACAGAAGTACAAAATCAAGATGCTGGCAGGGGTGGGACTGGGAGGGTTCCTTCTGGAGGCTTCTGGCTTCTGGTGGCTGCCAGAGATCCCTGGCCTTCCTGGACTCGTGAAGGCCTCTCTCCAATCTCTGTCTTCACAGGACCTTCTCCTGCTTCTCCTCTTCTTATAAAGACACTTGTTTTAAGATTCATTCAGATAATCCAGAATGAGGCCATCTCAAGATCCTTATCACTTTATCTGCAAAGACCCTTTATCCAAATAAAGTCACACTCACAGGTTTCAGGCTTACCTATCTGCAGGGGTCTGGAGGTAGGGAGAAGGTCATTCCACCAGTCACGGTCTTTCTAGGGTTAGTTATATCCTAATTACCAATAAGTGCTTGCTTCTTTAAAGAATTTCAGAAACACACCACACCATCCTTTTTCTGAACCTTGCTTTATTTCCAATATTATTTATCAGACAATTCTTTTCAACTGGATCCATTTCCACAGAAATCCTTCTTTGAGTGCTTTCATTAGTCACTGTGAACAAGACTGGCATGGTAAAACAGGCAGGTATCAAGTGCTTTTGCCTGCAAGTAGAGTATTTTTGTGGACTACCAAAGTAGAAGCTTTTTCCTGAGTCTTACACATTGACCCAGGTAGTCACCAGTTTCACTGAATTGTATTTTGATTTCTCCTTATCCATCCTCATCAGGATAAACATTCTTATAAAGATAAGGTTAAACATACAATTTTAACCTGTCCAGGCACAAACATGCCTGAAGTGTTCACACACTGCTTTTCACTTTTACATTGTCCCTGTTATTTAATTCATAAAGCTAGTAAGTAATCAACATGCACATCTGAAATGAACCCTACTTTCTGAAACAAAGACCTCATGAATTAGGAATACTTCTAAATTCTCTCATCATACAAAAGAACCAAAGTTTCAGACTGATTGGTTGAGGCAAGCTTTCATTATCAATGTTAGGGAAAGGCTTTCTTAAGAGAGTCTTTCCAAAAAAGCAGCTCACGTACCTTTTTTGTAGTGACAGATAAAACATCTCCGCTCTATATTCAGGCCACCCACTAACCCCAACCTTTGTCCTGCTGCCCAGACACATACCCAGCTAACATGAAGCCTGGGAAGCCCTGCCCACTCCTCCCATGGGGTCTGACCACATGCGCATGCTCTTTGTGGGTGTGCGTGCACATTTATACAACCACATAAAAGTTTTAAAGTATCAGTGCAATTCTTCAAGAAAAAATATGACTGATAGAATAACGTAAAAATTAAGAATTGATACAGAAAAGCGAGAAAACACCAGAACAAGAGAGCAACAGGCGGCAAACCCAGCATCTTCTCAACTACCTAAGCTAAAAAAGCGCATTTTGAATACAGACTTTGCTACCAAAGCAAACAACACAGTACTAGTCTCTTTATCCAAAATGCTGCCTTTTCAATTAACACCCTTTTGCCTTATGCCCTGTAGTTGAGAATAAATCAAGATGAGTGAGAAGAGTTCATACCTCCACCAGGAATAATTGCCAACTTTGTTTCAACCAAGCCCATTTTTGCAGAGGAAGCTAAAAAGGAAAGAAAGAAATTAAGTAAAATGCACATCAGATTCCAACATTAAGACTTGAAAAAGTTAGTAAAATCAGCTTGAAATATTGTTTACTAATTAAACCTGTGTCACAAATCTTTTTTTTTTTTTTTTTTTTTTTAATTTTTATTTACTTATGATAGAGAGAGAGAGAGAGAGAGAGAGAGAGGCAGAGACATAGGCAGAGGGAGAAGCAGGCTCCATGCACCGGGAGCCTGATGTGGGATTCGATCCTGGGTCTCCAGGATCGTGCCCTGGGCCAAAGGCAGGCGCCAAACCGCTGCACCACCCAGGGATCCCCTCACAAATCTTTTTAAAAGTCACTTCAGAAGGAATTCAGTTACGGAAATAAGTAAACACTGTCTAAATGATGTATATTAAGACATTCACATAACATTTCCCATTAAAAACTGCTCAGCAGTGAATGAATTTTCGATGCAGAAAAACTAAGGTTACAACTACATAATTTGACCTGATAGTGCCAACTCATGTTTGAAGGCTTAGCCCCCATTAATTATTCAGGACGGGGAGAGAGACTGTGTCTGACAAGCAGGAATCTTTAGCTGTCTGAAGAGTCCTCCAAATCAAACAGCTTAATATAACATATCAGATATGGCAGCTTTTCAGGACCAAATCTCTAGTTACTTTTGACAAATGGTTTTACTGTTCTGACAGCTGGACAGGGATCCTCTTTCCACGTTGTGTTTTTATGGCTACTTTAAAATATCTTAATTATTTCTTTACTTGCATATCAAAATGTGCTTGGACCACCTCCCATATCCTAATTCCCAGAATCTGCACTCTTTCAGAAATGGACTACATGTACCTTAGCTTTTCCATTTAAAACTCATGATTTCAGACAAGTAAGTAGAAATCTGAAATAAAGTGGAAAGCGGGGAGAGTCCACAAGGATTAGCAGCTACAAATCCCAGGAAACAGTCAAAAACTATCGAAAACACAATTATATTGGCTCTATTTTTAACAGGCAGCTGCTTCAGGAGTAATGGTGTGAGCCAGGGGAAGAATGGCAACAAGTATGTTGCCTGCTTTACCCAGTCCTTGGTCCCAGGGCCCCTTAGGTCACCCCAATGTGACCATATGGTGGCAGCGGACAGGGCTCTGCCAGGGTAATAGGAGTGGAGGCCAAGGTGCCAGCATGCCTGGGTTCAAATCCCAGCCCAGCCCCTGATTCTGGGCCATCAGGCCTCCTCTGTGTGCCCCAGCTCCCTCAAGCACCCCACAGAGTGCCTCGCACAGAGGGCTCTGAGGCCAACTGTGTGATGTAATACATGTCAGGGGCTTAGAGCAGGGCTGGGCACCAGGTCAGCACTCAGCACATGGCCAGCCAGCACTGTTCTCATTATTGTTCTCATTATTATTTTCATAATCGCCTCATCCAACTCACAGGAAACCAAGCAAGAAGTAAGTGAGCCTCAGAGAGATTAAGTTATCATTACTGTAGCTGACAAGAATTAAGTACTTGGACTGGGCACAGGCCACAGATTAGCTCCTGTTGTTTCCCTCATCTCAGAGGAGGAAATGGATCTGAAGAGGACAGAGCCAACGAGTCAAATTCACTTCTGTCTGACCCAATTCCTCTTCTCCTCCCAGCCTGCGAAGGCTAACACGAGACTATCAAATTGTTTTCTTAACTGAGAATCTTCAATATTTCATTAAGCCCAACCAAAGGGTGACTTCTACTAAACATTCTATTCAACAACAGGAAAAGAATAAAATATTTGGAATTATCTGAAGAGTAAGCACAAACTTCATTTCTCAAAGGATTACTTCTCACCTGCTACACGTATATCACATGCTAGTGCCAGTTCAAGGCCACCACCCAAAGCAAGTCCATCTATTGCTGCAATTGTTGGCACTGGAAGATTAGCTGAAATAGAAGGAAAGAGTTTATGTTTCTTCAAGATCGTTACCTTACTATGTGATTTATTTTAGACCTTTTTGTGTGAATTTATTTTTTTTTCGTAAGATTTTATTTATTCATGAAAGACAGAGAGTGGCAGAGACACGGGAAGAGGGAGAAGCAGGCTCCCCGTGGGGAGCCCAATACGAGACTCTATCCCAGGATCCGGGATCACGCCCTGAGCCAAAGGCAGATGCTCAACCACTGAGCCACCCAGGTGTCCCGTGAATTTATTTTTAAATGGGATACTATATACAGACTTTTGTAGCCCTTTTGCCTTTAACAAAACAGCCATTTCCTTTGTTATTACTCTTCAAAAACATGCAATGATTGTGTAGAGTTCCACCAAATAAATATGCAATAATGTCTTTAAATCTTCCGATATTGCTGAAATACTTGCATAAATATTTTTTGTTAAATTAGCACAATCACAGTTCTGATTTTGTCATCCTAGGACCTAAAGTCTTTTATGAAATGTGTGGTTCATACAAATTTCTACATGAAATGACTTAGGTATAAACTGCAAAACTCATGATCCTTTATGGGTCACTGTGGTACTCAGAATGACAATCTCATTCAACAAAGTAATACATCTTCTCAAACAACACAAAAGCTGACCAAGGGGCTGCTGGGGTACCGCCCACTAGTTCTATCACTGAGAACGAGGACAACAGGCCAGGCCACAGCTAGAAAATAATCCAACTTTATCAAAGAGCACACTTCAGATGGAAGAGGCTTTGAGAAGGTCCTGAGAACCAGTCCAAAAGCATGCCTGGAAAGGCATCAGCCAGCCACAGAGCTCCAACCAGACTTTCTTAAGCCCAGAATATTACTTTAATGAGATTCTGTAAATTAGAAGACATAGATTTCATTTTTAAAAGTGGTTCAAAAACTGACTGGTTAATTATTCTGTGAAGCAGACTCCTCCTTATTAGCTTTATTTTTGACAATGGGAATGTGAAGCAAGGCTGGCCAAACTTACTACAGTATAAACAGAACTGGCACCATCTCTTAATTGTTCTGATAAAAAATAAATAATAATCACGTGGCATGAGGTACTGGCTAATGCTATGAGGGTAATCATACTGTAACATATAAATATAGCAAATCAATACGTTATATACCTTAAACTTACACAATGATATATGGCAATTACATCTCAATTTTTAAAAATAAAATATAAATTAGTAAATAGATAGAGTCATCCCTAAAAATCTCTTTCTTCAACAGGTATTCTAAAATAGGAAATTCCAGTCAGAGAGGTTCACCCTTTGACTCCTTTTAAAATACACAAATTTGTTGAAGTGCACGGAGTTTTATTCACACATGAAGGAATTTATCAGACTTATCTTAGGTACAAAGTCTGAAAAGGCTGGGAGGGAACACGTACACATACTGCCGCAGAAGACAAAAGCATTCCCAGAAAAGCAGGGGTGACGGGGCTATGGGACTGTCTGTACCTGCCCAAACATTCTGGGGAAGGTGAGGGCTTGAGAGGCCAGGCCTGACTCAAAGGTGCTCCGGGAGTGCACCTGACAGCACACTTGGTGAAAAAATAAATAGATCGCCACATTAGGGTCTACTGTCAGGAAATAAATTTAATGAAAAAATGGTATCTGGTTAACTTTATCTGACAAAAAAAAACAAAACAAAACAAAAAACAAAGATAATAAAGGAATATAATGGCAAGTTCATCTGAGAGGCTTCCAAGATCATCTCAAACCACGACAAGTCAAATGGAGTTACTCTGCTACCCACTCTCAATCCTTTCTTTCTAAGAACCTAGCAATGAAATGATGGTATTTCTAGACTCCTCTGGTCTCCTGCCTCCCCAGTCTCATGTCTCTCCCATCAGAACCTCTCCCTAGGCTTCCTTCCAGCCTCGGCTCCCATCCTTGTCCCAGGACAAGCTTTCTGAAGGAGAAGAAAGGAGAGCCACCACTGCCACTTACCCTGACCACAGAGCTCCAGCTCCACCCATCTCTCCCAGGCTGCTCTGGCTCTGCTTTCAGTGACACTGGGAGGCTATCCTGTAACCAATGGCCACTACCCGGTCCCTGTTAAACTTGCTGCCTCTGATGATCAGACATTAGTGCCGGACACTCATCCATGAATTCCTCTTCATGTGTCTGGGGAATCCCTCTGTCAACTTTCCTGTCTTTCTTTCCACTTTCAGTTTATTTTTCAGCATTCCTCCCCTTCTAACAGAAGCTCTGCCAGGAATTCTCTCATTCCCACCCAGAACTTTCACCATATATAATACCAAGGATGTCCAAATCTCTGCCTCAAACAGAAACTTCACTCTCCACTGCATCTCTTTGACTACCTGCTTATTTGGACATCTCTACTTAAATGCTTTGATGAGTTGATGTTCAAATCAACTTCCTGTCAGTCCTTCTATATTCTATTTCACACTCAGTAGTATCTCCTCCACCAAGTTACCCAAGACAGATGACCCAGAGTCATCCCAGATGTCCTCCTTTCCACAGGTCACAAATCTGCAAGCCCCCCTCCCTTTCCAACAGCCAGTCCTGGGGTCTTTCCTCATCAGCAGGAAGTCTCTACCAGACCTTCACCCTCGACTGGCCCCTTCCAATGCATCTTCCATATTTCCTATAGGATAATCTTTCTAATATGCAAATGGAATCCTGCCACTGCCCTCATTTACAAGTGTACAAGGATTTATTCCACACCCAGGATAAAAATGGAGAAAACAATCAACATGGCACAGGAGACCCCCCAAAACTAGGTTCTGTCCACTCACCTGACTTCTTCTCCAATCTCAGGCACGTACTCTATGTCCTAGCCCCCAACCACTTAAAGCACCTCCAGTTACTCTTCCATCCATGCCTGTGGATGAACTGCCCTCTGCCTGGCATGCCTAGCTAGCACCTAATTATCTTTCAAGGCACTGCTCCAAGTCCCTTCCTTTGCACTTCCATGGCACTCTGTACATGCTTTTCTATCAGAACATTTGCCACACATTCTGAAACAGAGATTAATACCACATCAGTGCTGGTCAGTAACATCCTTCTTACTACCCTGGGGCTGCTTCTTCTGTCCCTATTACATTAAACCTCATATCCTCCCTGCTTTTCTTTTTATTATGAACTTCTTTCACTTAATACTTTAAAGAAATAACATCAATGTATGTAGCCCAATGGAGCTACAGAAAAGATAAAGTATTAAGGGTTTCTGAGCAGGAGAGAACAGGAAGAGGATGGAGTTCTCTCCTTGCCATGGGAAAATGCAGAAAGCACTCACCAGCTACCTGCGGGAAGCCAGCTCTTCAGAGAGAAAAACCACAAAGGTGAGTTTAAGGATCTCTAAAATCAAACCCAGGTCTGAAACACTGACACTACTGAGGTCCAGTTTCTGAAAATTTCAACTCCTACCTAATACAGGTTGTCTCAAATTCTTTAGATTTTTCCCTCTAAAATAAGAACAGATTTATAAAATGTCATTAAAAGAAAAAAAAGAGTTAATGCAGATAAAAAACACAAAATTGATTAGTAAATATACCCTCCCTTTCACCGCAAGAGGCACTATAAACAGAGATTATGTTGATAAAATAAAATGATTGGGGACAGGGCATGCGCAACAAGCAGGTTTCAATTCCACCTGACCTGGAGAACAAGGCAGGACCTAAGGAGAAAGAAACAAATCCAAACAAGCTGATCTGGGAGATGGGGGTGGAGGTGAAAGCTGTCCCATGCTCAAATTTTCTTAATCCTGAAGGTGAAGAATCAACACTTGCCCCCTATATGCTTATATTCTCTGGAAATAATGAGAATTATTTTTAAATTTGATAGTTAAAAACTTAAGAAACTTTCTCAAGGTGCTAGGTTTTTTAACATTACGTCTTATTCAAAAAATATAAAATAAAATGACATGGAATGTAGGGTCCTTATATAAAATAACAACAAAGAAAATAAGGTATCAACACTCTCAAATCATTATGCAGGTAAATTACTTGCTCCTTTCAAAGGCGGATTAACATAAATTAGCATCCATAAAGCAGTCTATAAAATTTTTCCTACTAAAAAATTATGTAAGCAGAACAGCTTAATTAGCATTCAATGAGTAATTAAATTTCAGCCATTTTACAATATTGTATATTCTGAAGTTCTAGTATGTCAACTGTATACTTTGATTAAAAAACATTTTTAAGGGCAGGCTGGGTGGCTCAGTGGTTTAGCGCCACCTTTGGCTCAGGGCATGATCCTGGAGACCTGGGACAGAGTACCACGTCGGGCTCCCTGCATGGAGCCTGCTTCTCCCTCTGCCTGTGTCTCTGCCTCTCTCTCTGTTTCTCATGAATAAATAAATAAAATCTTTAAAAAAAAAACAAAACTTTTTTAATTAAATTTTTTTTTATCTTAAATTTTACGTAATCTCAAGCTTTCCCTGAAAGACGTTCTCTCTCTTAGCAAATTTTCTTCGGGAAAAGATGAGTCATCCCAAAGTATAAGCTAGTTTCACAGTTACCTCATAAGCTTGTTTTCACTTCCAGTACTTTTTCTGCTTGGTAGCACTTAATAATCTTAGTGGACTCAATATAACACACTTCAGAAGGGCAGATTATCCATTGCAAAGAACTGAGAAATATCAAAACGGCAGTTGTGTAAGATTGTGGCTGGATTACATGGGAGCTGCCAGGAGCAGAGGTTATTCCCAACAGCAAAAGGAAGAAATTATGACTCGGCATGTTACACAACCAACAGGATCAGATACTATTTTGAGTTTAGTACCAGGAAATGGGCCAGGTATGACAAAGAAGATAATAATCCTTTGAAATGCTCCTAAAAATATAATTAAAGCAAACAATTAAGGTTTTGCTATTTCAAGAGAAAAATAAAGGAGCTGCCTGGGAAGGCTCTGGTCTGCCTCAGTAGTCTGCAGGGGAACACCCTGTGACGGAGGGGCACTGGAGTCAGGAGACCATGAATGAGGGGAAAGGGGCACAGGCCTACTTTTAGCTCTGAGAGAGATACCACATGTAACAGGTTTTCAAATGTTTCCAAAAAATATAAATTAAATTATTAAGGAAAAATGCTAGTGTCAGTGTGATTTTTAAACATGGCTTTGACTGAAGAATCATATTCTTATACAAAACAGAGAAATATTTCAAAGAAATGCTCATAGAGCATACTAGAAGTTTGACTTTATTGAAGTCATTCAAAAAGGATAGAAATAAAATAAGAGTTAACTGAAAATTATAATAAATTCCTAATTATAACTAATTCCAACTCAAACTTTCATCTTCATGTATCCTCTCCTATTCCCCTCATCAAATTTCAAAGGAACTACAGAAACAAAATAAAACTGCTCCTGCCCAAAGCCTACAGGTGGCTGTGCCTCTGCAGGCCCAGCTGTGGTTCTGAGCAAGGAGCCAGCCTGGATGCCAATAAACACTCACACCTCATCACACAGTAGGGCTGGAGGCTTGTAAATGGGAGCCACCTTCCCAGGAGTCAGGGGGTGACCACTCTGCAATCTGAGAAAAGATACTTGATTTTTCTAAACTGATCTCTTATCTGCCTATCTTTTTAACTTTCCATATAGTTACGTATCAATCTAGTACATATGATAAAGTGCTTACTATGTGGGGTCACTGTCCTTAGCACCTTATGAATATTACATAAACCTCCTACCGGCCTCATAACATCAGAACTGCTATGACCTTCACCACTAATGGGAGCACAGGGCAGAGGAGCTGCCATCACTTGCCTGGTACAGCCACAATTCAAGTACAGATGGCCTGACTTCAGGGATTTGCTCATCATCATTTGTGCCCCTCACCAGTTCCCACAGCCTGGACTCAAGAGTCCATGGACATGAGCAAGGACTCAGCACTGCAAGGCAACATCCCATCCTTCCTCAAGGGCCTGTGACCATGAGCCTGAAGAAAGGGAAATGGTGAGACCCCTGGGGAAGCCTGACAAGCACAGTGGCTCTGAGCTCTGGTAACTCCTGGAGCCTTTAGAACACCACGAAGTTCACGCAATCCAACAGAGGGAAAGCAGGGGAACTGTCGGTTGCCTGGAACAGAATTCTGACTTGAGATTTTCCTACAAACCTCCAACCCAGACTGTCCCCAGTATAGGATCACAGGTTACTAGACAAGGGCCAACACCAGAGCATCCCTTTCCTACCACAATTCCAAAACAAATAAAGCCTCCCTGGGGAAACAGAGAGAAAGTAAGCAAGGTTAAGCCCCCACACACCTCCACAGCCTTGTCTGGAGGATCATACATAATAAACAGAACTGATTGATAACCTCCACAGTCAACGGCTGCTCCAGGCTGCTCCAGGTGTTCACGACAGTGGGATGTGGTGGGGGAGGGGGAGGGGGAGAGAGGGAGAGAAAAAGGAAGGAGGGGAGAAGGGGAGGGAAGGGCAGAGAGGGAGGGAAGGAGGGAGGGAAAGGAAGAGTGAGCTCTTGGCATATCAAATGCTGCTTGACATGACACATGTAGTTATTTCCATTTCTGACGAAAACATAACACTTTTACTTTTACCTGGTAGGAAAAAAATACCCCATTCCTGCCTTGCTTCACAAACCCTCAAGGGGTTTTGCTGGCCCTCAGTCTGTGGACCAGCAGTACTGGTATCCCTGGGAAGCCTGATGAAATATATGACCCCCCCGGGGTCCCACCCCAGAACTACCCAGCCAGGAGAGGAGTTTTTAACAAAACCTACAGGTGAAGCTCCAGATACCCAGCTAATCCACAGGGGGCCTGATCAACTCAGCATCCTGCAGGATAACATACTGACCACTGCAGTCAGACAAAGTAGTAAGAGCCCTCACTCTTTGGGGAAGACCCAAACGTTCGTACCAGCTTTATGTGTTCCATCCAGACAATGGAGCACTGCTCAGCAGTAACGAGGAACCAACTACTGACTGATGCAAACATCAGTGAATCACAAAAAAATATGCTGAAAGATGACATGCAAATTAACACATACTTTGTGCCGTTTATTCAAAATTCTTACAAAGAAAATGAGTCTCCAGTGATGGAAGTAGCTCAGCAATTATCTGGAGACAGGCAGAGAATGGGAAGGGGCAGAGGAAAGGGTCAGTGAGGGTCACAAAGAAACTTTGGGGGTGACGGACATGTTCACTGTCTCGACTATAGTGATGTTTCCACAAGTCAAAGTCAACACATGATGCACGTATGACTAAAACTTCTATGACTTGAATAATAAGAAAATGATAAATCCAACAGGATAAAGCATACTAGTTTCCTGATCTTTTATAAACAGAGGTTAATTAGATACATAATTTATTTTTATATGGATATAAGTTAAAATCAAGTAACAGGTACGAATCATTTAAAATCATAAAGAAAATATTAAGAAAAACTGATGAGAAAAGTAAAAGGGAAGAATCTGGTTCTTTTAACTGAAATATAACTGACATATATATTAGCTTCAGGTGTATAAAATAGTGATTTGACAATTCTACCCATTACTCAAGTGCTCACCAAGGTAAGTCTAGTCACCATCTGTCCCCAACCAACATTATTACAATATCTTTTATTATTTCTGGTGCTATACCTTTCATCTCCATGACTTACATATTTTATAACCAGAAGTTTGTACCTCTTAATCTCCTGTATCTATTTTACCCATCTGCCCCACCTTCTGACAATCCTAGTTTGCTCTCCGTATTTAAGCATCTGGTTTTCTGTTTATTTGTTTTTTAGATTGTACACGTAAGAGAAATTATATGGTATTTGTCTTTCTCTGATTTATTTCACTTAGCATGATACCTTCTAACTCTATACATGTTGTTGCAAATGGGAAGATCTCATTCTTTTCTATAGCTGAGTATTCCACTGTGAGAGTGTGTGTGTGTGTGTGTGTGTGTGTGTACATGTATACCACATCTTCTTCATCCATCCATCCATCAATGGACAGTTAAGTTGTTTCCAAATCTTGACTATTATAAATAACATTGCAATAAACAGGGTTACAGACATCTTTTCAAGTGTCTTTTAGTGTTTTCGTTTTCTTTGGGTAAATACCCAGTATTTACTGGATCGTATGGTAGTTCTATTTTCAATTTTTTGAGGAATCTCCATACTATTTCCCATAATGGCTGCACTAATTTCTATCCTCACCAATTGTACACAAGGGTTTCTTTTTTACCACATCTTCATCAAAACTTACTACTTCTTGTCTTTGATACTAGCCATTCTGATAGATAAAAATTGTTATCTCATTGTGGTTTTGATTTGCATTTCCCAGGTGATAAGTGATATGGAGCATCTTTTCACTTATCTGTTGGCCATCTGCATGTCTTCTTTGGAAAAATGTCTATTTAGGTCTTTTGCCCATTTTCTAATCAGATTGGTTTTTTGGTGTTGAGTTGTAGTTCTTTATACATTTTGGGTATTAACTCCGTATCAGATATATCATTTGCAAACATCTTTTCCCATTCACCAGGTTACCTTTTTGTTTTGTCAATGGTTTCCTTTGCTGTGCAAAACTTTTTTGTTTTGTTGTAGTATCAACAGTTTAATTTTGCTTGTTTCCCTTGCCTGAGGAGACATGTCCATAAATATGTTGCTCAAAGCAACAGGGAGGGAAGAATTTAAAACTGGAAATATACCAATTCTGTCACTTCTCATAGTAAGAAGTCAACAGAACTTTCCAAAGGAAAGGATCAAGTATACTATATAAAGTTGTAATAAAAACAGCAGCTGAGGGGCACCTGGGTGGCTCAGTGGGTTAAGCACTCAACTCTAGATTATGGCTCAGGTCATGATCTCAGAGTCAGGAAACAGAGACCCGAGTTGGGGGGTGGGGGGTGGGGCGGTCTGAGCTCAGCAGGGAGTCTACTTGAGATTTTCTGCACCCCCCACTCTACCCCTCCCCCTGCAGCACACACTATCACTCTCTTCCTCTCTCTAAAATAAATAAATCTTAAAAAAGAAACCCACAAACACAACCAAAAACAACCACCACCACATAGCATATTTAATATTTTTTAAATGTCAAATAACCAAAATCAGAAGGCACAGGAAATCACAACAGGCGTTAACAACCAAACATATCAATACATTTAAAGAAGCTGTACTCATCTAGTAACAGAAAGACTCCAAGTGGATCATATGGCAAAACCCAATTACAAGTAGAACATTAGAGAAACATCTACAAAAAGAGAGAAAATAAAGTTCTAAAAATTCGAAGTATGGTGTATCTCAGAGTCAAATACAAAGGAAATATCTCATAATCTTAATATGTAATGAGCAACATTTGAGTAAAAGCATTAAATGGGCAAAGGAGAAGCACTTGGTTAGGCTTAACAAAGGAAAAGTGCAGAATGAAGATCTAGAAAGAATAAAATTCATACAGAATAACACTGCAGCAGCATCCACAAGGCAAATACCCAATAAACAACAAATTGAACACAGCACAAATGTGACAGCCACTCTCTGGCCATTATACAATAATTAAACTTAGAAAATTACAACAAAACACTAGCTAATTGGGGACAGACAAATAGGGATGGCCTGAAGGCACAGTTTCTTCCCTATTTGAGTAGCAGAAAGAGGGGGTTCCATATGTGAGGATCAACTCAGGGGAAGTGCAGGCTCCAGCCACCTGCCTCCAGAGGCAGTTTCCAACAAGGCCACTTCCCCGACTGGGAAGTGTCCATGGCTGTACAGATGTTCTCTTCCTCTCTGAAATGCTCAATACATACAGCATGACAGAATGGGTCCCACGTTCCTAGAACTACCGACCCTAAATTTCCTCTACCCCAACAAACTATCTACTTAAATGGGTAATATAAAAAATAATAAACGAGCTTCTCCTTAGCTCAGTTATGCCCTCCTTCTTTCTCAAACACAGGTTCTCCTCCACGCCTACAAGAAAAGTGCCCTGTGGGTTACGTAATGTTGGCACCGGGCCATCTGCCACAGGATGCAGCCGGTGCCACCCCAGTGTAGCTGTGACACGGAAGCTGGCCTGACGTGGGAGAGCCAAATGAGCAAATCTCCTCATCAACCTTCAACGTAGCTAATATCAGGAACTAAGAGAATATTTTGCCCGTCTCTACACTTTATTTTTTAATTTATTCCAAACCTTAGACCGAAGGAGGATTTCTATTTATTAAGGCTCCCTCAGATACTATATGATATGTATGTTTTTTGCACTGTTGTCTGTCATAGTAAAAAACTAAAAACTACCTAAATGTCCATCAATGAAGGAAGAATTACATATATTATGGTATGTGTATAACAAATAATACAACAAAACAATTTTTTTTTTCTAAAATGCAGTGGTAAAAAATCCCACTCTGGAGAAAACTAGACTCCAGACTATTCCCAGAAATAATTTTTCAAATACAATGTCTATCACACAGCCAAAGGATAACCAAGAAAACAAGATATATTAAGAACCAGTAGGAAGAAACATTAAGAAAACATCCATACAAAACTGAGATCCATAACCTTCATGTGCTGACTTTCAAATAAAGACATGAAGCCAAGCATGAAACTGTGAACAATAAAAAGTGACACAACTGATTTTTAAAAGAACCAAAAAGTATTTTAAAATGAAATAAAAAACTCAATGTTTGTAACAAATTAGGGGCAGCTTATGAGAAAATCAGTGAAGCTATAAACTATTCAGAGAGAGATAAGAAGGGACAAACATGGAAACAATGAAGAGGAGACACAGACACACAGTATGGTTGGTTGGATATGAGCCAAAGTGGCAGAAAATAGGTGAAACAAGTATCCCTCGTCCTGGGTTTAAGAGAAAGCAGCAAATGTAACTTGAAGAAAAAAAAAATTAATGAAAATCAGGATGGAAGTTAATAGAACAGACTCAAGAGAGGGAATTACCAAAACCCAAACCAGATTCCTGAAACGTAAACTAGAAGTGGTGAAGCTATGGAAAGGCAGATGGTAGAGGAAAAGAGGACGACGGCAATAGGCTGTATCAGGAGCAAGGGGACAACCCGTTGCCTTGTCAGAGACACTAAGACAATGTTATCAATGACTTCACACTAATCCATTTGAAAATCTGTATGAAATTGGATAAATTCCTAGAAAAGTATTAATTTCCAGAAATAAAATTTAAAAAGACAGCTTGTTTATGTGGTTATTTTCATCTCTATATTTGTACATAATATAAATCAATGTATGGATATAAATACATATTCATGTAAAAGCCAAGAAAAGGCCTAAAAATATTAAAATCATTGAATATTAAAATATTAAATCAGGGCACCAGCAATAATTACTTAGTGGACAGAAAGGAAGTGGGGAAAAGTTGCTAAAAGTTCTAATTTTTTACATTAAACACACATTCAGATGTTCCTTATGGAATTAAAAGCTAACAAACATCAAAAGCCAACAAAGAACAGAAGTGATTTCCCCTTTTGATCTTGTCAAATTCTAAACTATTCCAGGGTAATATCTTAAAGTAAGTGATAAGAGCTTGGTTGATAAGCCCATTTCTTTGGCTATATTTAGCAAAACAGTGTAATTTCCACACAACCATCCAAAATCATAATGTGATTAATACCCAGTGGAAGTCAGCAAAGGCAATAAAATTCCAAAAAGGGAAGGAGAGAGATCCTAAGTTGCAAAGCGAAGTGTAGGTCTATTAGAAACTATGGTTCAGTAGGTGGGGGATGTTAACACTTCTAAGGGAAAATGACTGACTACTAGATATTTGTGTCAGCTTTCTGTCATTCCTGACAAAAGGACAAAGAAAACAGAAATCGGGATCTGGAAGTTACACACAGAAAACTAGTAACTACAGTTAGTGAGAGTTTTTAATCAGTCAATCTTTCATATACTGTAATTGAGCACTTCCAATTTCTAGTTATTACATCAAATTAAAGGGAAAAATGTAATAATACATGCTGGAATGCATCCAATTCAACAAAATTAACTATTTATTTAAAAAAATCTCCTTGACCTTCAAACAAACAAAAAAACGCAGTGAACATAAACATTTTGGGTCAATCTGGCAGACTGACAAACAATTCTACCAACTTCAAAAATGTTCTTTACTAAACAATTCTTAATACATCTAAAATCAGAGGATAGCAAAGAGAATGTAACAAGTACACAACCTTTCAAATTGTAATGTGACAGCAGTCACTGGCACTAATTAAGTATTTTTACAATAAGCTTTATTTCAGATAAAGTAAAACACAAATGAAGTATCTGAAAAATCTCTGAATAGTAATAACAATGATAAACTACCAAACTCTAAAAAAAATAAAATAAACCACAATTCATAGCAGCTCACCACATTTTGGTAACTGATAAATTTAAGTTTTCTGCAGTAAAATAAACATCTTTTGGCAACTTCTTTGGGAAAAATGAGAAGCTGAGCCGATGTCTGATTTTTTGTGAATAAGTATCAGATGTCTCTAAATCAAATGGAAAGCTTAAAAGGGATATATCTGGCATTTATGCAAACCCTTTTACACTCATCACTCAAGAACCTCTAAATATTAAAATGGGATGCTAGAGAGTTTTATGTGGACTCATACCTTCACAAAGCATAGGCCTTACTATAGTGTGTTAGGTAATTAAAAAGAACATGATTAAATATACGAAGTGACAAATACAACACTTTTTAACTTTTAGTAAAATGTCATCATACCTTATTTATATTTAAAAGCTCTATATCTTACTTCAGAGATTATTATTAAGCTATGGTAAATCAGACTTCATGCTTCAAAGGAAGATAGCTACAAATTTTTGACAAAAAACTTTCTAAATACTCTCACCTATAGTTATTTATAAGAAACCAAATCATGGGTTGTTTTTATACACAAACAGGGTAAGTTACAGATAATTAGTTGTTTCTATATCGACCTACACCAGAATGCCCCACAGTCAGACTAAGGGGCCTTCCAAAATCTTCCAAAGAATGGAGCTTTTCCATCATGGCCAGCCCCGGGCGCAGGTGCCCACAGCCCCAAAGCCCATCTCCAGGAGGGTACCTGTCAAAGGCACCAGTGACAAGTGTACTACCAAATTTAGCCATCCATTCTTTCCATGCACCCTCCTGGACATGGCAGCAGCGTGTGACCGAGGCCTCCCACACAAAAGACTTTCTTCACTTGGCTCTCAGAGTACTGTTTCCTTTCTGTGTCTCTACCCTGGCACATCTTTCTGAGTCTCCTTTCTGGTTCTTTTTTCATTCCAGTCTTGCAACAATAAAATGCTTCATCTGGAGGGCAGCCTAGGTGGCTCAGCGGTTTAGCACCTGCCTTCAGCCCGGGGTGTGATCCTGGAGTCCTGGGATCGAGTCCCACGTCAGGCTCCCTGCATGGAGCCTGCTTCTCCCTTTACCTGTGTCTCTGCCTCTCTTTCTCTCTGTGTCTCTCGTGAATAAAATCTTTAAAAAAAAAAAAAAATGCTTCAGCTGGAAATGCCTGGTATTTTAAAGGATTACTACAGATTATCATTTTCAAAAAAATCATCCACATCAAACTAGATTCCACAACTGAAAATTCTGGTGAAAACCTACTTTAACTATTTTTTTATCATTAGATGACAATTCTTTGAGACGGAAGTCGACTTGAGCCCACAAAGAGAGAATTCTAAAAGGTTTTCCTAGCTCTTCATGAAATACCACCTGATGAGGCAAGACTGGCCATCAGGAGGGAAGTAACACTTCTGCTCCCATTTTCCATATCATAACTCTGCACAGTGAGGATCCCAAGAGTGGCATGCTATCGTCACCAGTGAAAACAGGAAGGACAGTGTATAGCATGCACCTGGAGGGGGGCGGGTAAGTTAAAAATCAGCAGCTTTAGCAGATCCAGATAATTTCATATCTGTGCATCTGTGATGCCTTGCTCAGGCCTAAGATTTCAAAATAACCCATTACTGCTTTCAACCTAGGCATCCGAGACCTGAAAGGGGGAGAGAACTTGAAACAATGATTAACCTTCTGGGTATCCAGGAATTCACTATTTCTTTAGAACAGAACATCTCAAAAATAGACTTTTTTCTTTGAAAAGAGCAAAAGAACTAAATTTTGTTCTGGAACTTTGGAGTTACTTTTTTTTTAATATTTTATTTATTTATTTATGAAAGACAGAGAGAGGCAGAGACATAGGCAGAGGGAGGAGCAGGCTCCATGCAGGAAGCCCAAGTGGGACTCGATCCCGGGACTCCAGGATTACAGCCCAGAACAAAGGCAGACACTCAACCACTGAGCCACCAGGCATCCCTGGAGTTACTTTTTAAGAAGAGCCTTTCTAGGAAGCTAGAATAGTAAAGTATGGAATTTACTGACTCGGATAAAATACAGAACTTTCTAATCTCTATTTTAATAACACAGAATAGCTTTCAAATGAGTGCAGTACCTCTAAGTTCCTTATAGACTCTTTCAATAAAGATAAGAAGAACATGGTAGTCACCATGGCCAAGAAAAGGTCCATGGCCCTTGAGACCCCAGAGAAAGATCCTCTAGATGTGAAAAATGCAAATTAACAGGGGGCATGAGGAAAACTTGGTGTTAGACAGGCAGGATATTATACTCTGATTCATACCATTACTGATAGTGCCACAATGGTTCTAATAACCAGCTCACAAAATTCCTGAAAACTTAACAATTATCTTGAGCCTCTATGAACAGGCATCAGCACATCTGTGTATGAAACAGCTCCATGAGTGCAATGCAGGGTCCTCACCTAACGCATCCACTCACATCCTCCAGATAAGACACCCAGGCGGCTCAGTGGGTGAAACATCTGCCTTTGGCTCAGGTCATGACCCCAGGGTCCTGGGATTGAGTCCAGTGTCACTATCCCTGCTCATCGTGGAGTCTGCTTTTGCCCCTCCCCCTGCTCCTTCTCTCTCTCTCTCTCTCTCGCTCACTCTAATAAATAAAGGTTAAAAAAGAGAGAGAGAGCAAGAGCAATCTCCTTTGGACACAATCCACCCTGGAAGCCCTGCTCTACAGAAAATGAATGGACTATGTCAGAAGACCCAGTGCATAAGGACCAATAAGAAACCTGGAGGCTTATGTGTGGAATCTGGTCCATAAACCAATTTCATCTGACATTCAAAGGGTTTTTTCCTTTCCTTTGAAAAACCTTAAAACCAGGAGATAATTTCTAAAAAGTCTAGAATTTTGGCTTCTCTTGAAAATAAGAACCAAGGCAGAAAATGAAGAAAATTATTCAAGATTTAACATTAGAAATGTTTGCAGAATTCAAGATAGATGAATATTTTTAAAACTGATCTAATTAGGCAAATATACAGAATGTATGTAGCTTACACACACGTAAGGAAGCAGAATAATAACAAACTTCCTTAAGATAATCGAAGTACCAACTATGTCAGAACCCACACCCTGTCTACCCATGTGCTCCTCACCTACTCTTCTACTTGCCTCCCCAAACCCAAAGGTTTGAATTCTGTTCATCACTCTATTTTTCATGTGTGTGTGTGTATGTGAGTATATGTGATTTCAGTATACACACATTTCTAAATTATATGTTGTTTTGTATGCGTTTAGAAGAAACATATTGTTTTAATTAAATGTTTCAAAGTTTTATCCATGTTGTTACACATGTAGTTATTCATGTATGCACAATGTTATCTACGGTACAAATACACAAAACCATTCATCCATTCTCCTGTCACTAAAATTTGCTTGTCTTCAGCTTTTATTATTAATAATAATATGCTACTATAAAATCTTTTTCTTATACCATGATATAAGCTTCCCTAGGACACATGCACAAAATGCCTATAGAATAGTGTATTTTCAAACTCCCAAGTAGCAACATACCCACTGGGTCAAAATCAGGTATTTTAAAAAATAAAATAGCATAGTATTCACACGCAGTGCATAAAGAAAGGTTATTATCTTCATGAACCTCTGATGCCCACCCTCTGTGTTTATTGGGATACACTATGGATATGATTCGCCATGGGTCCAGTAAAAACAGTACTAAAGGGCTTAGCCTCTAGATAAATGCCTCCTAAAAAAGTAAACTTCCGAGTCTTATGGAAATTAAATGTTCAACTTTGTAAGATAACACCAAACTGTTTTCCTAAGCAGTTACATCAATTTGTACGCTCATTAGAAGTGAGTCAATCTGCCTGGTGATCCACTTCCTCACTAACTCTCAGTAACTTCAGGCATAAGAATATGTGGCTAATCTGACAGATGTGTGAAACATGACTCTCTGCTATATTGTCTTACAGACTCCCAGGCTGCATGCATGCATGTATGTGTTGATTCATGCGTGCGTGCGTGTGTGTGTGTGTGTGTGTGTGTGTATGAATGATTTGGCAGCTCTGTGTTTCAAGTATTTCTTCCCAGTTTGTGGCTTTTCTTTCTTTCTTTATAGCACCTTTTAATGAACAAATGTTCTTAAGTTTAATTTAAGGTGGTGAGACTGGGCCTTTTGTGTTTTCCTGATTTTAGGAGACTACTCTTAGGTTTTACTACTAAGAAACAGATACTTTGCATCAGGCTAAGGAAGTTTCCTTCTATTTCTAGTCTGCCTTGACCTTTTTCTATGAATAGATTTGACATCTCTCAAATTCTTGTCATCAATCTATTAAGGAAGAACATGATTTTATTTTAAAGGACTAATGTCACAAATTTTTAAGATTTTCAAATGGGAAGCTCCTCCTCCCCCTTGTATTCTTGGGAAAATCCAACTTGGGTCTTTTTTAAAAACCTGCGGGATTTCATCCATGCTCTTAAAGCAAGACTGGCTCCTCTTACTTTTTGCTCTATTGTTTTTGTCACATGTACATGTGAAAGTCATACTAATCAGCAATACTGAATTTAGGATTAAATGCTCACTGTATTGTTCTATGGAGGAGTTGTGTGTGTGTGTGTGTGTGTGTGTGTGTGTGTGTGGAGGAGTTTATGTAAGATTGCAAGGATCTGTTCCTTATAGGCCAGTGAAACACCAGAAGGTAAATCATTTAACATGTAAAAACGAGCCCAACGCTTTCTCTGTGAAGAAACTTTCAACTACTACTCAATCCCTCCAGGGATAATAGGATTATTCCAGAATACAATTTCTTCTTGAGACACAAATTTCATATTTATTGGCATAAAGATTTTCACAGTATTTCTTACAAGCTTTATAATCTCTGCCCTATCTACAATCATATCCCTCATCTGTAACATCTCCTGTTTACCCTTTAGTCCTTTGTCCAGAGGCTTGGTCTCGTGTAGATTCTCCCACTGCAACTCCAGCTTCTATCTCATTAATTTCTGATCTTTGTATTATTGCCTTCCTTCAACTTTCTTTGGATTCATAAATTTTTAAGGCACTGCTTAGCTACTTATTGCCAGTGGTTTTCCCTTGTTAACATAGGCATTTAAGGTTATCACTTCTCCTCAAACTATCACTTTCATCAAATCAAGTTTGGATATGTAATAACTTTATATTCATTCAGTCCTAGTACTTTTTCCCATAATAGTTCCTCCTTTGACCAATGAGTTTCTTAACAGTTTTTTTTTTAATTTACAAATATATGGTTTTTAAATCTGTATATTAACTGTATTTTTATTTCTAACACAGTTGCATTATTCATAAGGAACATGGTCTCTATGTGTGAATCTTCCAGAACTTAATAGAATTTAGGGCCCACCACATGACTTATTTTTGTAAATGTTTCATATGCTCATGACAAGTGTACATGTTCTCCAATTTGGGGTTAAGAGTCTCATTAGTCAATTCTGATACCCATGTTGTTCAAATCTATAGTTTAAACTTTTGCCTTTCACTCTCATGATAAATTGGGAGAGATGAACTGAAATCATCACAATGATGAAGGATTTGCCAATTTACCATGTATATACCCAATATAACTTTATCTGTATACTTTCAGATCTCTGTTTTCCAGAACATGTTTAGTCTTATGAAAAATTTAACATTTTGATACATGCAGTGTTCTTCTCCTACTAATAATGGTTTTTGTCTTACAGAGTATGATTCAATAATTTCCTAGTATGAAGAAAGCTACAACAGAGGTGGCTACTATTAACAATACATAGTTGATTTAAGTTTCTTAATCAAATCTGAATACCCATGTCTTTAACAAGTTTAGTTAACTAACATTAATAGTAATTACTAGACTTATTTCATCATCTCATTATTTAATTTATCCTAAGGTTGGCACTCTCTTGTCCTCTTACAATTTTGTTAGGATTTGACTTTCTTTTGGTTTTTATTTTGTTTTTCTTATTCTGCTCTCCTTTCCCACCCTCCAACTCATTTGTAAGACTTAGCTCCATTCCTGTTCTTTGAATAATAATTTAAACTCCCAGCAAAGGATACAAAGACGTTAAAACCGTTAAGTCTCCAAAATGTAAAAACTGAAAAGGCCTAACTCAGATATGGAGCAAGCTGTCCAAATCAGAACCAAAAGTCAGCAGATTTCTTAAAATATAAGTAAAAAGAACAGAAGACTCTAATTAATTTCAAAAAACAAGAAAATAAAGAAGACATCTGAGGTGGATGAATGTGATGGACAGATGGAAAGAAGGGTGGGAAGGAGGAAGAGAAGGCAGGAAATCAGATGCAGTGCTTGTTCTAGTAAAACCTGTAAGCTAATGTGGTTTCCTAAACAGCTGAAAAAAAAAAAAAAAAAGGAAACATTAAATATACTGTTTCGTAACACATGGAAACTACTTAAAACTTTAAAACTTAAATTTCATGTGCATACAGTTTTATCGGAACAGAGAAACACACATTTGCTTACATTTTGTCTGTGGCTGCCTCAGCATAATACGTCAAAATTGAGGACCTAGTACAAAGCAAGGATGTCTCCTCTCACTAGTTCTTTTCAATATCATACTAAAAATCTTTGCAAATGTTATTGAACAAAAAAAAAAGAAATAAAAAGTAATACAGATTGAGAAAGAAGACATCCAACTGTCTTTATCTGCAAATGACATGACTGTCTACAATGCAAAGATATGAAGGAATTAACAAAAACCTCCTGGAACAAATACACAATTATACCAAGGGTGCAAGACACCAAGTAAATATACAAAAGTCAATCACTTTTCCACATACCAAGAATGACTGAGTGGAATTTGAAATTAAAACAATAACACACTATCATCTCTCAAAACAAAATACTTAGGTATAAACCTGACAAAATACATACAAGCTCTATGAGAAAAGCTATAAAACTTATGTATGAAATCAAAGAACTAAATAAATCGTCCATGTTCATGGATAGGAAGACTCAGTATTGTCAAGATGTCAGTTTTTCTTAATTTGATGTACAGATTCAATGCAATCCCAATCAAAATCCCTGCAAATTATTTTGTGGCTATCAATAAACTAATTCTCAAGTTTATATGTAGAGGCAAAAGACCCAGAATAGTCAATACAATATTAAAGGACAAGAACAAAGCTGTGGTACTAACACTACCCAATATCTAGACTTACCGTAAAGCTATGGTAATCAAAGCAGTGTGGTTATTGGCAAAAGAACAGAAAAACAGACCAAGGAATAGAACAGAAAGCCCAAAAACAGACTCCCATAAATCAACCAATCTTTGACAAAGGGAAAAAGGCAATACAATGGAGCAAAAATAGTCTTTTCAACAAATGGTGCTGAAACAGTAACATTCTCAAGCAAAATCAGGAATCTAGACATGAACAGGCCTTACAACCTTCACAAAAATTAACTCAAAATGGATCACAGATCTAACTGTAAAGCACAAAACCATAAAACTCCTGGAAGATAACATGAGAAAACCTAGATGACCAATAACTTTTTAGATATAACACGAAAAGCACAATCCATGAAAGAAATAATAAACTAGACTTTATTAAAATGGAAAACATATTACAAAAGATAATGTCAAGAGAATGAGAAGACAAGCTACAGCTGGGAGAAAGTATTTACAGAATATTCTGATATTTGATAAAGAATTATCATCTAACATATTTGAAGAACTTCTAAACTTAACAACAAGAAACACAAACAACTCAATTAAAAACTGGGCCAAAATCTCAACAGACAATTCACCATGGGTGTACAGATAGGAAATAAGCACGTAAAAAGATGCTCCATATCATATCATCACAGAAATACAAACTAAAACAAGATACCACTACAAACCTTTTAGAATGGCTAAAATCTGAAACACTGACATCAAATGCTGACAAGGATGTGGAGCTACAGAAATTCTCATTCACTGCTGAGAAAGCAAAATGGCACAGCCAGAGTAAGGCAGGTTTTTTTACTCTTGCCATATGATCCAGCAATTATGCTCCTTGGTATTTTCCCAAAAGAGCTGAAAACCTGTTTCCACCCCAAAACCTACATATATATACTTCTAGCAGCTTTATTCATAATTGCTAAAACTTGGAAGTAACCAACATGTCCTTCAGTAGGTAAATAGATAAAAAAAAACTGCGGTACATCCAAACAATGGAGTACTATTCAGCATCAGAAACACATAATAGCACTAGAAACATATAAGATATTAAGGCATATATAAAGGGAAAAAACTTTAATGTGTCCTACTAAGTGAAAGAAACCAATCTGAAAAGGATACATACTGTGTGATTCCAATTATATGACATTCCAGAAATGGAAAACTAGGGAGACAGTAAAAACAGACTGTCAGAGAGGAGAGAAAGGAGAACACACTGAGCACAGATAATATTTAGGGCACTGAAAAAAAAAATATTTAGGGCACTGAAAAGAGTCTGTATATTACTGTAATGATGGATGCATGTCATTATATATTTATCAAAATCCCCAGAATGTACATCACCAAGAGTGAACCCCATTGTAAACTATGAACTTTGGATGGTTGTGATTTGTCAATGGAGGCTCATCAGCTGTAATAAATGTCCCATTCTAGTGAGGGATGTTGATAACAGGAGAGACCATGCTTATGTGGTGACAGGGAGTATAAATCTCTGTACTTTCCCCTCAGTTTTGATGTGAACCTTTAAGTGCTCTAGAAAATTAGTCTTAAAAATAATAAAAAGTTGAGTAGCTACAAAAGAGATCATACGAAGCGTAAGATATTATCTGTCCCCTTAAGAAAAAGTTTGCCTGCCCTGGTTTAATATATTAAATGAGTAGATCAGATCAAGATACTTAATTTCTATCTGCCTTTCAAAATCTCTGTAAGTCACCACAAAAGACAACTTCAAAATTTTATGTTCACTGTAATGTAATAAAAGGTATCATTAACAAATATTGGGGAACTCATGTATAGAAAAGAGTAGACTGGATTAAAATCCAGAACAGAAATGCTACAGCTAGAATCACTGAAAAGAAAATGCCACTGCAAAAATAGAAACAGGTTGTTGTTGTTTTTTTTAAGTCTCAGAAAAATTCTACTTTCAAAATCAATAAAATGAAAAGAGGCTTGGAAGAAACACCAAGGTGATGTTTACAACTAGACCAGTCTCAGCCACTCCTCCTCCCATTCATATAAAGTTAAAGATAGGGCAGCCCCAGTGGCTCAGCGGTTTAGTGCCGCCTTCAGCCCAAGGCATGATCCTGGAGACCCCCGATCGAGTCCCACATCAGGCTCCCTGCATGGAGCCTGCTTCTCCCTTGCCTGTGTCTCTGCCTCTCTCTCCCTGTGTCTCTCATGAATAAATAAATAAAATCTTAAAAAAAAAAAAAAAAGTCAAAGACAACATCAACATCTACTTCCAAGATTGTGCTCTCTGACCAATATGGAAACCAAATCCATGCTCTGCCTCAGGAGACATCTGATCTGACCATGAGGCCGAAGCTGAAGACAGAAGCAAAGGAGAGCCACTGAGAACAGCAGCACAGGATTTTAAAAAGATAGAAAGGTGACAATGACCATTCCCGGAATCAAAACAAATATATTCTAAAACTTAGCTCTAAAAAACAAACAAACAAAAAAACAATAACAAAACCACACGAGGCTCCAAAGATTCCACATGGTCAAATTCTACTAAACTTTGAAATAACAGATGATTTCCCTGTATAACAGAGAAAAAGATAGAAAGCTTTTCACCTCATTCTATGAAGCTTACAATCCTGATGCCAAAACAGAAAACGGGGGTGCCTGGGTAGCTCAGTTGAGTGTCTGTCTGCCTTAGGCTCAGGGCATGATCCTGGGGTCCTGGGACCAAGTCCCACATCAGTCTCCCCACAGGGAGCCTGCTTCTCCCTCTGCCTATATCTCTACCTCTCTGTATATCTCTCAGGAATAAATAAAATCTTTAAAAAAAAAAAAAAAAAACTAAGACCATAGAAAACAGTAAACACAAAAAAAGAACTAGAAGAATAATCTCATTTATGATTATAGCAAAACATACAAAAATCGAATCCAGTAGTTTATATTAAAAACCACAATAACCAGTAACCACAATGACCAGGTAGGGTTTATTCTAGTAACACAAAGCCAGTACAACATTAATAACTCTATTAATACAATTTATTATACTAAAGGCTAAATGAGATAAATGAGACAAATTCTAATATATACCAATTACAGTTGATGCTTGAACAACACAGGTTTGAATTGTGCAGGTCCATGGATATGCAAATTTTCTTAGTAAATGCAGGGCAGTACTTGAAATGTATTTTCTCTTCCTTATGATATCCTTAATAACATTTTATTTTCTCTAGCTTACTTTATTCTAAGGATATTATTTTATTAATATTAGAAGTATTACTACTTTATTGTAAAAATATACTATATAACACATATCACATACAAGATATGTGTTAATCAACCGCTTCTGTTATCAGTAAGGCTTCTGGTCAACAGTGGGCTACTGCAGTTATTAAGTTTTGGGGAGAATCAAAAGTAATACACAGATTTTCAAGTGTGTAGGGATCAGCAGTCCTAACCCCCATACTGTTGAAGGGTCAATTGTATAAATACTGACATACATCAAAAAAGAATTTGACAAACTTTAACATGCATCCCTGATTAAAAAACAGTAACAAATTCCTAACAAGGTGAAATAGAAGAAAACTCCCTGAACTTGCTAATTACTGGCAAAATATTAAAAGCATTCATCCAAGTCAAATAAAGATAAGGAAGACAGGGATGAACACTCTCCAAAAACTGAATAGCGTACCAAGAGGCTTAGCCAATGTAAAACTGCATGAAAAATAGGTAAGATTAAAACACTGGGAAAAGCAAAAATAAAAATAGCATCATTTATATATAATGAACTTTTATCTGGAAAACACAAGAAAATTAACTGAGAAATAACAACAGGTAATAAAAGTAATTATCAAGTCGATGTGATACAAAACAAGCACTTAAAACATAATAACTTTCCTACAGAACTATAATAACCAGACTTCAACAGAAACAGAAGAAAAAGATCCCATTCGAAGGAATAAATGCTACAAAATAGCAAGAATAAATCTGAGCCAGAAAAAAGATGGAAGACCAAGCAAGGCAAATATGAAGAAAACTTTCTTGAAGGATATTAAAATATTGGATGACCCCACCCCACCTCCCCCGGATGAAACCCATACACATCATAGATGGAAAGGTTCAGTATCACAAAAATGTCAATTCTTTCTAAATAAGATTTAGAGGAATTCCAATCACAGTCCTGTGATAATACATTTCCTCCTTGCTTTAAAAACCAGTAATTCCAAGTTAATTTGGAAGAACTGATATGTGGGAATTACCAAAGAAAATCTTCAAGGAGAAACAAAAAAAAATAAGAGAACTTCATACCCTCCAGATACTCAACATTTTCAATTTAAATATTGGAATTGAATGAAGGGGGCACATTAGGAGACAGTATCTGTAGTACATTTAACAACAAAGGACCACTACTAAGTGGCCCTTACATAAATAAGCAGTTGTTACCGAAAAGAGGAGGAAGGATGTGAAAATGCAATCTGCAGAAGAGGAAACGCAAGTCTAATGTGAAAAGGTAAAATATCACACAAGCATCTGGGGAAAAGCACATTAAAATGCAAAGATGTCAAAAAATAAATTAATTAATTAAAATAAGATAAAATGCTAAGAGGTCTTCTTTGTTAACCTTGGCAAATTTGAAAAGCAACACTAAGTGTTGGCAAAAATATGAGGAAACCAGTACTGGTGCATAACTGATGGGAATGTAAATTATTACAAGCTTCTTGGAATATAATCTGGTAAAAATTATTAAAATGTAAAATGAATACATGATGCTGAGAACTGCAGTTCCATGTTCAGGAATCTATCCTAAAAGTACACATATTAATGCTCTGAAAGACCTGATACAAAGATACTCACTGCTTTATTATAAAGAACAAAAATGGGAAAAAGTCCATAAACATTAATGAAGTAATTTAAAATTTTGGAGAAGACCATGCTATGGGTTACTATACCGCAATATACTAAAAAGTATCAATAATAAAATAAGTTGATATATACTAAGACATAAAGATTACCCAGAAGTCTATAATTCTAAGGAAATAGTATGATCCTATTTATACAAACAAAACAACTCTGAATCTATAAATACGTGTGTATGCAATTATCTGGGCGACATTTCTCTTTGTTTGCTAATAACTACCTTCATATACCATGTCATCATATATAGGAGGTATCTTTAATTATAAAATATTTTTCACAACTTTTCAAATTAAATGTATTACATGCATCTCCACAGCAACCATTTACAGATCATGATTATCTAATTACATAACTATTTTAGCCAAAGCTTATATATAAGGACAGTGTACAACTTTCCAAATCTGACATTCAAGGTCATCTTCAGCATGCTAGAAGGAGTGTAATTGAGCTTACCAATTTCATCAATCACTGCTCTTATTTTGGAGACAAAAGGACCAACTTCACTGGGATTCATTTTGACTCTCTCCTTAAGGTCAGCACCTGCAAAGTATTTTATTTACAAATATAATCTAGTTATAAACAAGATCTTAAGGCAATGAATTGAAAATTTACTTAAGATTCATATGTAACTTGAATATCAACTAAATATATCCATTAGAGGAATTATACTACTTAGGTTTTTCTTCTCAAAGACCAGCAGAAGGAAAAATAAAATGTCTGTTCATACACCTACCATGTGCCTAAAGCAGTGGTTCTCAAACTTTGTTGCCTCAGGGCCCCCTTACACTCTTAGAAGAGACTTATTTTAGATTCTATCTAGCAATAGGTGCTCTATTAAAAACTAAAACTATCAAATTTTTAAAATATTTATTAATTTAGTAATACAAATAAACCCATTCATATTAACATAAATGACTACAGATTGATGCCACTTTCTTGGCTCTTACAGGGATGCTGGCAGTTTTACCCACCACTGCTTTCACACTATCAGTGCAAACGTCAACCCAGTAAAAAGGGCAAATCACCAAACATCAGTTTGATTCCATGGATGCCTGCGCCATGGTGGCTGCAGATCATGTTTCAAAAATCACTGGCTTTCACATATGAACAAACAGACAGTTTCATTATTATGAGTTTATCACAGAATCAAACTTGGAACAGAGAAAAATAAGAAATTCTTAAGGAATCACTCTGTGGCTCAACAAAGGCATTCTTTTTAATAAAATTATATGAGAAAAGGAAGGCTCCCATTTAAATGAACAAATACAAACAAAGCAAAATTACAGCAAAGAAGGTACACACTCAGCTCCTTGCTCTCTTCTTAGTCCATTATAAAGTAATCAAGACTAGACATAATATCAAGTGCCAGCCAAGGCTGGAACATTCTGAGCCTATATACTTCCTACAGGAATGAGAACTACAACTGACAGAGCACATACCCTACAATCCATCAGTTCTTAGCTAAATATACCTTAGACAATCTCAAACATATGCCCAAGGAAATATGTACAGTAGCATTCAATACAGCATATATAAAATAGCAAAAAGATTAGAAATAACCTAAATATCTATAAGAAGCATTTTTAATAGCACTAAGATATATTTATACAACAGAAGAGTACATGTTCAGCATGAAAATGAAGGAACTAAAACATAAAGATAGATAAATTTAAGTGTTGAAGAACATATAATTATGTACATTTATTATATATTAATATATAACATATTAATACATATTTATAAATTTAATAACAACATATTATTATATTTACAGAAACATACACAGGATAATAACCCTTTACATAACTTTTTTAAAAAAGAATGCTATTTGGGGGGCAGCTGGCTGGCTCAGTCAGCAGAGCACATGACTTTTGAGTTCAGGATTGTGAGTTCAAGCCCCACACTGGGTGTACAGGATACTAAATAAATACTTTTTTAAAAAAAAAAAGCTTTTTAGAGGTATAAAATACACATGGAAATGATAAATATCAAATTCAATTAGTAGTGACCTCTGTGGAATGGGATTCAGATGTGATTGGCAATGGTCACAAAGAACTTCAATCTTATTTGTAACACTGTATTGCTTGAGTTAGGTGATGGGTAATCAATATATCAGTCTTTAAACATATGTCTTCATAATTAATTTTTTCCATGAAAAATATTTGTAGGACCAAAAAAATTCTAAGCCATTTGTTTAAAAAAAAAAAACTGTCCAACTCACTGTCGACTTAACCCTGAGAATATCATTTGAAAATATAAAGTGTTGCTTAGTGCATGTTGGCTAATACATATTGGCTAATAAAAGTAGCTACATGCAGTGCCATATGGGGGGGAGGGTGGATAGATGAAAAGAAGAGCCAAAGCAAGCATAAGGGACACACAGGTGTGTGTGGTGGTCCTGAAGGAGACCCAGGAACCTGCATCACATCCTCCAACCTAGTGTGGATTACAGCACGAGGGTGCCCTGTAACATGTCAACTAGTAACTAGTGCTCCAAAAGGAGCTTTCACTGACATCCACACCCAGGTTAAAGAGACTAGCTGTTGGAAGCCATGCGGGGGAGCTAATAGTGGGGGTTTGCTCTGAACAAGCACAGCCCATTCACACACCAGTGCCAGAAGAGGTGGCTGGGTCTAAGTGCAGCCCTAACCCACACAACCATGAGAGACTTCCATGGGATTCATGGATTAGTTTAGAAAAAATTACCTTTTTCCACGGGATGTTAAACATTTGTGACCTTAAGACTGCTTTTTAAAAATGTTAATACCCTTTTTGTTTTTCCTTTAGAAACATACCCTGCAATTCTCCAACATTCAGAACCCAAAAGTACAGAGTTGCTTCTATCCCTCCAGATTATAAATTCCTTATTTGATAATATCACAGTTTTATTTGCAGTCTGGCGTGTTTTCCTTTTTAAACCCAAGTCCATGATGATTCACCTCAGGTGAGCAAGCCTCTGTGCTGCCAGGCAATCCTATCGCGTTCACCCTGGTACTCATCTACAGACCATTTCCTAACTCCTCCCTCTCCTCAGACCTCAAGCCTCCTACTCAAACCTGACACCAACTTACTAAGAAAACAGATGCATTCAGAAGAAAAATTTCACCAACACCCACCACCAAACCTACCTATCTAGCAGGATGGAACTCTTACACTCTGCCCTCCCTTCTGCTACTACAGATGAACTAGCTCAACTTGTGCACTAAATCCCACCCCTTCTTTCTTTAGTGCCATCACTCTAGCAATTATCCTTTTCTGGTTGGCATCATCAACAGTATCCCTCTTTTGAGAACCATTCTCATCAGCTACAGGAACACTGTAATACTGCTCATCTTTAAAAAAAGAAAATGATGTTGGTCCTTTTGTCTGCCAGCTTTAATAGAATAGCTTATTATCAAACCAATTCTTTCATGAAACTCTAGATAAAAAACAAAACAGCTATTTTGAGGGCAATGGAGAACAACAAAGACAATGAGAATGTATGAGAACTTCAAGGCAAACATTAGCTTCTGAACAATCTCACAGAAATGGGGAAAAAATTGGAGCTCAGAGCTTGCCAAAGAGGAATGCCACAGGCTTTCGTTCAGGACCTTGAAGATTAAATATAAAATAGGGTAAACACAAAGAAAACCATACCAAGACCAACTGCTAAAAAGAAAGGACCCCCGCCTCCAACAAAAAAATAAAGAAGCTGCCAAAAAGAATAAGACTAGCAGCTGACTTCTCAACAGAAAGTGAGTGACATCTCCAAAGTGGGGAAAGACAGTAACTACCCATCTAGAATCCTTCAAAAATGATGGGGAAATGAAGACATTTTACACATATACACACGCATGGTTCATCACCAAAAGGCCCACACCACCAAAAGAGACACCACACAGAATTCTTCAAGAGGAGATTTTAAGAGTAGAGTTAAAAATCTTATTTTATACTGCTCATGAGAGATATACCTGAAAAGATAAGGGCACAGACTAAACAGTAAAAAGGTAAAAACCATGCAAACACTAACCAAAAAGAAACTTGTGAAGTCATCCCCACAGCTGACAAAGGAGATCTCAAGCAAATGATAATCTCTCAAACTAGAGGGTCATTTTACAATAAGTATGATGATCCACTAAAAGTCTTCAGATTTCTTAAACTGGAATATATAAAATAAGACAGCCCCAAAATATATAAAACAAAAACTAATGAACCAAAATAAAAACTGACAAATCTACAACCACAGTGGATTTAAACAAATCTCCCACAGTAACCAACAAAGCAAGCAAGTAAATATCTTTAATAAATATTCATACCAAGAAATGGACAATAGATAAAGATTAACCCCCAAAGTGGAAGAAATAATAAAAACTGGAGCAAAACTTTTTTTAAAAAAAGAAAACAAATACACAGAAGAAAAACATCAAAGAAGCTGCTCTTTTGAAAAAATACTAAAACAAATGATAGGCCTTTTAGCAAGACTAATCATGGAAAAAAAATCAAAGGTGGCACAAATCCCAATAGCAACATTGAAAGGAGGATACTACTACGGATTTTAAATACATTAAAACAAGAAGAAAATATTACTAATAACCTTGGCCCTATACATTTGAAAAGGACATGAAATGGACACATTTCGAGAAAAACATAACTTCTTAAAACTGACAAAGGGAAAATCTGAAAACACAAATACACATGAAAGAAATTGAATAAATTAATTTAAAACTTGTCTACACAGGAAACTGATGCCGATATGGCTTCAACAGCAAATTCTTCCAAACATATAATGAAAAAAATTGGGGGTCCCTGCCTGGCTCAGGCATAGGGCAGGCAACTCTTGATCTTGGGGCTGTTAGTTCAAGCTCCACGTTGGGTAAAGAGATTACTTAAAAAATAAAATAAAATCTTAAAAAAACAACATGAATCTTACATGGAGAACTGCAAAACGAAAAACTGATTAAGAACACTTTAAGAAAAAACATGACAGTCTAATGTTTCTCATAAACACTGTCTCCAAATAACCTCAACAAAGTATTAGTAATTCATACCTAATGGTAACATAAATAAAATACAATATACGAAGACAAAATTACATTTGGTCTAAGATTCAAGACTAGTTTAATATTGGGGATCCCTGGGTGGCTCAGCGGTTTAGCACCTGCCTTTGGCTCAGGGATGATCCTGGAGTCCTGGGATCGAGTCCTACATCAGGCTCCCTGCATAGAGCCTGCTTCTCCCTCTGCCTGTGTCTCTGCCTCTCTCTCTCTCTCTCTCTCTCATGAATAAATAAATAAAATCTTAAAAAAAAAAAAGACTAGTTTAATATTAAGTGTTTTAATTTATAAAATTAATAGCATAAAGGTGAAAATCATAAAATTTTCAGTAGGCATAGCAAAAGTAGTTAAAATTCATCTCATACTTTAACATCTTGAGGTAGAATTTACATAATGTAAAATTCAGTCATTTCAAGTATACAATTCAGTAACTTTAAGTAAATTTGCAGAGTTGCACAACCATCATCACCATACAATTTTAGAACACTTCCACTTTCATAAAAAGATCCCTCACACTCACCTGGAGGCACTCCATGTTCCCACCTCCAACCCTCCATTTCCCTAAAATGATGCCTTCTCTGGACATTTCATACAAATAAACACATGCAACCGACCATCTTCTGTGTCCTTCTTCCACATAGCAAGTATAGTGTTTTTCAGGTTTACACGTGTTATAAGAATGAATCAGTACTTTTTTGTTTTTATTACCAAATAGTATCCCACCAGAGGGACAGAGACACATTTTGTTTATCCATTCATCCACTGATGAATATATCTGGATTGTTTCCACTTTCTGGCTATTATGAAAAGTATTACTATGAACATACACACACAGGTTTTTGTGTAGACAATGTTTTTATTTGTCCTGGGTAAACATACAGGAGCAGAATTGCTGGGTCATATCGTAAATTTCTATTTAACGACAAAAAAAAACCCTACCCTTGCTGTTTTGCCACCATCCTATCAGCAATGCCTACAGGTCCCTGTCACCCTTGCACCACCAACACTAGTCTGCCATTTTTTAAATACCATTTTAGTGGGTGTGAGATGGTATCTATTATGGTTTTATATGTTCATTTCCCTAATGACTAATGAGGTTAAGTATCTTTTCATGTGCTGATTAGCCATTCATACAGGTCTTCGGTGAAATGTCATTTCAAATCTTTTGCTCAATTTTTTTTTTTTTTTACTGGACAATATGTCTTCTTATTGATTTTAAGAGTAATATCTTGGATACAAGTCTTTTCTCAGAAATATGATTTGTAAATATTTTCTCCCCATCTGTGGCTCATCTTTTCATTTTCTTCATGTCTTTTTGAAATTTTAATTTCAGTGAAGTTCAATTTATCAATCTGTGAATCACATGTGCTTTTGGTGCCATATCTAATCAACAGTCATTCTTAATTAAAAGTTCATACCAAACTAGGAAAACAGAATCTTTTTAAGTCTGATTAAGAGAAATCATAAATATCTTTAACATCATCTTTACAGGTCAATTACTGTAAGCTTCCTTCCAGAGATCAAGAATGAGATAAGGGTGTCCTTTATCATTTTTAAAGACAGTAAAAGATATACTAGTCAGTGTAATAAGAAAAAAAAAATTAAATTACATGGATCAGAAGGGAAAAATAAAACTGTCATTATTAGCAAATGACTAAATTATACATGAGGAACACCCAAAAGAATTTAGAAATCATGAAAACAAGTGAATTTAAGTAAGGTTGCTGAATACAAGTTTAATAAACAAAAATCAAGTATTTTTATATATACTAGCAAAAGAAATTTGTGAAATTTTAAAAAGACACCATTTCCAATAACATTCAAAAATCAAGGAGCCAAGGAATAACTCTAACAAAAGATGAGTAAGATCTTGACACAAAAACCTACAAAAATCTTAGATAAATTAAAGAACTAAATAAATGGAGGAGACTACATCATGCTCATGTGTTAGAAGACATCATACTGAAAGGTGTAAATTCTCTCCAAATTAACAATGTGGTTCCAATCAAAATCCCAATGCTTTTGGAAAATGATAAGCTGAAAAAGAAGGGCATTTCAATACCTCTTGCAGAAGATACTCTTGCAGAAGAAAGAATTGGAGAATTTATACTAAAATAGGAAGACGTTATTATAAAGCTAATATACTTAAGAAAATGTAACAAAGCCTCAAAGATAGAGAAAAACACCAAATGGAACAAAATAGCAACTCCAAAAAAGACCCACTTGATTTATGACAATGATGGCACTGCGGGAGCTAAGACCAGATGTACATTATGATAAATGGGGCTGGAACCACTGAATGCACACGTGAGAAGAAAAACAATTCTTAGCTCTTCACACCATACACACACACACACACACACACACACACACAATATCAACTCGTGATAAATTATAACCTAAATGTGAAAAGTAAAACAATCAAACTTCTAAATGAAAACCAAAAATATCTTCAAGACTTTGATATACACAATATTTTTTAAAGACTTCTCCAAAGACTTAGGAAAACACTGGACTTTGTTAAAATTAAAAACTTCTTTTCATCAAAAGACATCACTAAGAGAACGAATATGCACATGAAAGAGTGGGAGAAGAATGCCTGAAATGGAAGTCCTGCACGTATAAAGCACTTTAATGGCAGAAAGTAAAAGCTAAATAACCCACATACAAAAAGCAGGCTAAAGATCAGAAACTTCCAGAAAGAGGACACCCAGCTGACTAACAGATGAAAAGGAACACAACATGATTAATTATCAAGCAAACACAAATTAAAAACACAGCTTTATAAACAATACACAGCTAAAGTGTTGGTGACAGTACAGAGAAATGGGTACTTTGATTTAATGCTATTGGGAGTTAGAATCACTTTTGGAAGTAATTCCACCCCAAGTGTATATGTCCATATCTGAAATAAATGATACGTAGAATAAAAGCATATTCACCAAAGTATCATCCACAACAGCTAAAACCTGGCAAGACCCCGAACATCCCCGGACAGTAGAATGGATAAATTGTAAAACAGTCCCACAACACATGATTATACTACTCCTAGAGGAACAGGATAAGCCAAATCCCACAGACATGGTTAAGTAGAAGTTAACCTTAAAAGAGCACATGCTAGATAATACCAGTTACATAAAGTTTGAAAACAAGCAAAATTAATAATTGGTGATAAAAATCAGAACAATCTCCAATAGCTTTGGGTGAAGGGAGGTTAATGATAGAAAGAGGCATGTGTTGGTAATGGCATTGTTCATTTCTTAAATTGGGTGGTAATGGCACAAGTTAGTTCTTTTCATAGAAATGTATTACACACTTAAGAACTGTACAATTTTTGACACGTATAATTTAATTAAAAATGTTTTAAGAAACTTCCTGACTCCAAAAAAAAGGAAAAAAAGAAAAAAAGAAAAAAAAGAAACTTCCTGACTCCATACTGCTCTACCCCCTCCAGCTATCACAAATTTCTCTCCCCTTTGTGAAAGTCAAACTCCTCCGAAGGGCTGCTCTTTCTGTCTCTCACCCTCTCCTCTTAAATTGTGTCTTTTAAGCAAGGGAGACAAAAAGACAATTTAAAAAAAATTAATGTAATAACCAACAACGGAAGTGGTGTTTTGGGTGAAAAAAAGAACAGGCAAGTGTCGACCTAAAGTGCAGGGGGGTTGGTAAGGGTGTGGACCACATTACAGTACTGAATAGTGCAATCATACTGAGGTCACTGAGAAAGTAGAATGAAATTCAGTAAGATCTGCTTTTCATGTTACTGAAAATTTATTATTTGGTTCTAAGTTACATATTTTTCATCACTTACATTTGCCTTTGCAGTCCTTCTCTACTGCAAACTCTTTCCATCTAAATACATAGTTAGATGTGTAATATACCAAATAGATGATGCATGGAGTTATTATATTATATTAAGTGAACTATCTATTTCACTTAAATACTGCCCACTAAAGTGGTCCTCTCCTAAAATTCTTGGGCTTATTGTTTTATATAAGTTCCTTCTTTTAAATATGCTTTAAGATTACTATGTGTTAAAACTCTACTCATTCATTGATATTTGCAGTGGACTAGTCCAGCAGGACTTTAGATAAGTTATGAGAAACAGCAATATTCTTTGTCACATATTGCAGGATGCCTAGCTTCCCTGGCCCCTAATAATCAAATCAGTAAAGCCCTTCAATTGCTGTGCCAACCAAAGAACTCCTGCCCAATTCCAATATGCTGCTACCCAATGAGTGTGGTCATCCCCCTTGAGAGCCACTGCTTTCTCAATGATCTCCAATTGCTTTGTTCCCCATGCTGCTAAAAAGAATTCTGAAAAGTAGGCTGTCTTGAAAATTTTCATATGACATCTAAAAATGTTCATTACTTAGGTTTAAGCAGCGACAAAGACTGCAGTGCATTCATAATCACTGTCAGTATATCCAGTTCAACCTAACATCCCACGGTGATCTGGTTCACAAAATCATCCGCCTCTAAAACATACAAACAAATCCTTGCTTAACAGTAAAAAACGGGATCCCTGGGTGGCGCAGCGGTTTAGCGCCTGCCTTTGGCCCAGGGCGCAATCCTGGAGACGCAGGATCGAATCCCACGTCTCCCGGTGCATGGAGCCTGCTTCTCCCTCTGCCTATGTCTCTGCCCCCCCCCCCTCTCTCTCTCTCTCTCTGTGTGACTATCATAAATAAATAAAAATTTAAAAAAAAAAGTAAAAAACATTACAGCATTCCTTTTCTGTATGAACTATTTCTACACCACTTTCCTAGAACTATTTTTTCTGATGTAATCACTATTTATGCATAAAAAAACCTTTTGATTCCTCTATCACAAGCCTTTGCAATGAAATATGTATATGGATTGAATTAATTTTTATTAAATTTCCTGTAACTATGGTAAAACACTAACTTTAAAACTTCTCCTCTGGACTGACTTCATTACAAGTATTAACTATCGCACAACTGATTAAAGCATAAATGGAATGCACATCTGATAACTATCAGATATTAAAAGCAAACTTGTATTGGAAATGTATCTCAATGAGATCCCTGGAACTATCTCCCCTCCTTCCATACATCTACGTATGCAAAGCATTTTTGCTAGAATGAGGCAGGGTTCATTATCAAGTTTAGTAACATGGAGAAAATTTTCTCTCATAAAGGAGTTCTACTTCAGCAACATCACCCAATTTTTTCAGTACCTTTGGAGCCAACTCTTCAAAAATCATACAACAACCAAGAAGCATTTAATAATTCCATATGAGCTTTATTAAGCAAAGAATTGGAAACTGCCAGAATAAGAACAGGATCCCAGTTATAATTCTCAACATTCGTTATTTTCAAAAATCCTCTTGTTGGCAATTCAGAAGCTTTTGTTTTCCTCCCTGGTGCAAGGAAGCACGTAAGATCTGGACTGATATGTGAAATGCAAGGACAGCTATGACAGGGAAGATGGCAAAGAGTAACTATAACCCACAGACCGGCCTGAGAAGTCTCATGAAAGAACATCTACGTATGTAAACCGTGTATCAACAAGATGCTTCAAAAACTAGCTGTTCCTCCTGAATGCCTAGAAATATCCCTACCGCAGTCTGGCGAATCACTGTGTTAAGTCATCTTCCTTGGACTGTAGTGGCCGGATCATATGCATGGAGACAGCAGTCTTTACAAGTGACTACCAAACTGTTTTCCAAAGTACTTCTACTCCACACCTTGCCAGCAGCAGTGCACTGCTCCACTTCATCCCGTGGGACTGGCACCGCTAAGTTCTGCCCATCTAATGAATAAGAAATGGTAGCTTTAAATTGCCTTTTGCTCCACAGTAAAAGAAGAAATGCCTCAGGATCTGTAGAGCTCATATGATTGTGTCAACACTTCCGAATTGTGCCAGTGTCCGTACATCTGCTGTCAATCCAAACCACCTGGGTCTTTCTTGCTCCTACCCTCAGAAGGGTTTTTATCACCCCCACTCAACCCAAACAGCAGCTCAAGATAACTAAGGATTTCCAGGCAGCTCAGTCTGCGGTGCCAGATGGAGCAGATGCTCCCAGTGTCCCGGGCAGGTGTCCATCTAGACCAGGAGACCAGTCTACTTTTCCTTTCCTGTACTGCTCCAGTGTGGTACTGGTACTGAGGTTAGCCTAGCCTCACAACAGGTGTGTGGCCAAAGGTCCTTCTTTTGTCATTTTCTCAAAGAACGTATATGAGATTGGAATGATCTGTTCCATTCATCTGTGTAGAACATCTTTCTGCCATCATCTGGCCAGGTGTTTTCACTGTTCTGGGATTAGTCAATTTTCTATGTCTTAGGTCAGTTTTTGTTAACTTTTATTTTGCAACAATTTAGCTATTTCACCTAAAAATTTCAAATTTATTGGTATTATTGACAAACATTATCTAACCAGTTTAATGTCTGTGGAATTGATATCTATGGCCTCTTTTTTCAATCTGAGCATTGTTAGTCTGTTTTTCCACCCTTGATTTAATTTTACCAGAAGTGTGACCATTTGAATTTTCAGAGAACCAGCTTTGGGCTTTATTATCCTCCCTACTTACTATGTGTTTTCTGCATCATAAGCATATGCTCACCTTCGTTTCCTTCCTTCTGGCCTATTTAAATTTAGCCTGTAGCTATCTGTGTCATTTCTTAAGCTGGATTCTCAGTTTATTCATATCAAGCCTTTACTCTTTCCTTAAGATATTACACAATATTTAAAGTATTTTGTTAGAATGTAATTCTGAACATGCTCTAATTTACATTAAGATTTCTTGGATGAGCTCTAAGTTATTTAGAAGTTATTTTAAATTTCCCAATGTATGGAGACTTCTCCTAATTACCTTTTTGTAAATGACTTCTATCTTAACTGCTTGCAGTCACAGAACACAGCCCTTAAAATCTGTAGAGGTTTTACAACCAAGCAGATGGTTAATTTTCATGAATATTCCATGTGTTTCTTGAAAGGAACGCATAAATGTCGACTGCTGAGGGCAATGATCCACTCAGGTACATTACCTTAACCCTCAGCAGAACAAGAGAAATTACCAACACCCTTTATCAGCTAGGGCCAATAAACCCTTTGTATTTTATTTAATATTTAGGTCATTTTATAAATAATTTTCAGAAAAATAGAAGAAAAATGAAAAAGAAAATTTGACATTTTAGTCCAAACATAAATATACCAAACCCATATTTTTACATTTTCTTACATCTGCATATATGTGGATACACACACACGCTACAAATACATACATATGTATGGATATACACTCAAATACACACACATGAGAAGGGGTACATCACTTAACAAAACTGTCATTCAACTGACACTTATGGACCTGGAACATATACATAGTTTTATAAAAACTGACACCAGATTTCAAATATATCTCTAGTAGATGATCATTATTTGGAGTTCTTTTTGAACTTGCATTGTAGAAATGCAGGGCTTTTGAAAATTTTGACAGCTCACAATTTTGTTACGACAGCCATATTCTTTGTACTTGATTGTAAAATACTTTCACTTTTAGATGTATAAATCTTAAAATGACAAAGTCAATGATTTGTTTTCATTTCCACACCATCTATTCCCTTCCTATCACCTCTGTACACACACTAGTCTTCAACACTTTCCCCTTACAAGCTGTATCAAGTAAAAGATCATGCACAAACATTACGTGAAATACAAGAATACTGACACCCATTCTTTTAGCAAAATAGGATATCCAAGTACTTGTCACAAACTATTGCATAAGGAAGTCTGTCCTACCAAGTGACAAACTGAATGCAAATTCTACATTTCCTTTATATAAATCACAGAAATAAACTGTTCAGTCATTGGTTCTTGATTTTGAGAAATTTCATCTAGGATATTGTCATCTGATAACTCATAGTCTACAATTTCACGTATATGTTCAACTGCACCTTCATGTTTAGAAGTGACGGTCTCTTTTGATGATTATTTTATTCATCTTATAACTATGAAATATCTTCCTCAAAAATAAATAAATAAAAGAAATATCTTCCTCTGTCAACTTTCTACTCCTGCCCATTACAGGTAGAAAATTAAAAATTCTAAACACTTAAATGTGTTCAATAAAAGCTTTAAGAAAGACTAGAAAGATGGTGCCTCCAGATTTCATTTATATTTTTAAAAGATGATGCAATTCTTGAGGCAATGCAATCAAAAAGCAATGATCAGACTACTCCATCATTTTTCTGTGCAGTTCCATCATTCTTCCATTTTCTTACTATAGTCATTCTCAGTATAGCTGGGAATCAGTGGTAAGTAATAATAAAACCATTTCTAGATGATGAAATTATTAATATTGGTAGTAATATGAAACAAGAACCCACAATGATTCTTAGATTCAGAAAAAAGGTTCAATGAACCCTCACAGTAATCGCAAGAGAACATGAGTTTTAATCTTCTTTTTCAAAGTAAATTATACACCACAACTAAGTGGGATTTATCCTAGGTATGCAAGGCTGTTCAGCATTCAAACATCAATCAATGTAATCTACCACATCAGCAGCTACAAAAAGCAAAAATATCACATGGCCCTATTAATAGATGCAGGAAAAAGCATACAACCAAATTCAAAACCCATTCATGATATACATTCTTGATAAGCTAGAAATAGATGGGTATTTTCTCATCTTGATGAAGAATATCCATAAAATGTCTACAGTTAATATAACTAACGGTGAGAAACTCAAAACTTTTCCCATTATGATCAAGCAAAAGGCAAGTTTTCCCATTATGATATCCCTCTCACCACACCTTTTTGGCCCCATACTAGAAATCTTTATTAATACAATAAGGCAAGAAAAGAAAGTAAAAAGTAATATAGACTGGGAAGGAAAATAAAAAAATAAAAAAGTGGCAGTTTTATTAACAGATGACATGATTGTCTACTATGTAGAAAATCCAAGAGCCAACAAAAAAAATTCCTGGAATAAGCGATTGGAAGATGCAAGTTCACATATAAAAGTCAATCACTTTTCAATATTTGAAAATAAAAACACAGGATGCCTGGGTGGCTCAGCAGTTGGGCATGTATCTGCCTTTGGCTCTGGGCATGATCCTGGAGTCCCACATCGGGCTCCTGCAGAGGGCCTGCTTCTCTCTCTATGTCTCTGCCTCTCTCTCTCTCTGTCTCATGAATAAATAAATAAAATCTTAAAAAAAAAAAGAAAAGAAAAACATAGTATCATATTAGCACCCCCAAAACTGAAATACTTAGGTATAAATCTAACAAAATTCATAAAATATCTATAAAAGAACATTACAAAACTGATGAACAAAATCAAAGAACTACACAGTTGGAGAGATAGTCCATATGCATGAATAGGAAGACTCCATATTGTCAAGATGTCAGTTCTTCCCAACTGAGTCTAGATCCAAGTACATATCTAACATCAAAGTCATGATCCATGAAAGACATGATGAATAAGCTGTACTTAATTAAAACTTGTGTTCTGTAAATAATGTCAAGACAATGAAAAGACAAGCCACAGAACGGGAAAAAATACTGGCAAAAGACATATCTGATAAAGAACTATTAACTAAAATATACAAAGAACTCTTAAAACTCAGCAAGTATAAAAAGGCAATTCAATTAAAAACTGGGCCAAATGGGACCTCTGGGTGGCTCAGTTGGTTAGGCATCTGACTCCTGATCTCAGCTCAGGTCTTGATCTCAGGGTCTTGAGTTTAAGCCCCATGTTGGGCTCCATGCTGGGCGTGGAGCTTACTTAAAAACAAAACAAAAACTGGACCAAAGACCTTAACAGACACTTGACCAAAGATATACAGACTGGAAAAGAACATATGAAAGATGCTCTACATCACATGTCATCGTGGAAATGCAAATTAAAACAAGGAAACACCACCATATACCTATTAGAATGGCCAAAATCTGAAACACTGACACCATCAAATGCTGACAAAAACACAGAACAACAAAATCTCTTATTCATTGCTGGTGGGAATGCAAAATGAGATACCCTCTCTAGAAGACAGTTTAGCATGTTCTTATAAAACTAAACATACTCTTAACACACAAGCCGGATATCCTTGGTATTTATTTATCCAAAAGAGCTGAAAACTTGTGTCTGCTTAAAAATCTGTATACAGCCATTTATATTTACAGCAGCTTTATCCGTAACTGCCAACACTAGGAAGCTACCAAGATGTCTTAGTAGGTAAATGAATAAACTGTGGTACATCTATAAAGTAGAATATTATTCAGCAATAAAAAGAAATAAGCTATCATGCTATGAAAAGACATGAAGGAATCCTCAATGCATATTATTAAATGAAAGAAGCCAATCTGAAAAGGCTATACAGTGTATAACATTCTGAAAAAGGTAAAACTATGGACACAGTAAAAAAGATCAGTGGTTGCCAGGGGGTTGGGGGAAGCACTGATAGGTAGGGCACAGAGGATTTTCAGGGCTGTAAAACTATTCTGCATGATGCTGTAATGGTAGAATACATATCATTATATAAATACAAACACTGATGGGAGTATATACACATATGTAATGGAATATAATTCATTTATCTAAGCAGCTCTTAGCTCTATCTGGTAAAAGGACCTAGAGACAAAAACACCAAGGGATACTGAGCACGGTTAGCACCCAGATCCTGGTTCTTAAACACCATTTCCCACGAAAGGGAAATGAAAACTTTGAGCTCTGACTATAATGGAGTGACTCTGCATTAGCCCTTCTTCCTTCTAATATTTGAAACTTCTTTCAGATGCTGATCAACAGTAGTGACAGACTGAATGGGAGCCCACTGACTGGCCCAGCTTTCTAAGGGTGCTTTACAGGATGGGGTGCAAGGCAGGGGGGCCTAAACAGAGCCAGTAGAGTGGTCTGGCTGATAGATGGGGATGAGAGTTCAAGGACGGTGGGTGGATGGAATCTGTAGAAAAGGAAACCGGGGAGGAATCACTCAGAGAAAGAGCTCCCCTATCTGTACTGGGCTCCCTTAAGCTTTAAACTGAACTGCCCATTCATAGGCAGTTATCAACAAAAGAACATCAACAGGGAGCTGCGGTGTGAACAACTACTGGTGTTCACCTTATGACCAGCAGGAACTGAGAAAATGTACAGAACACTCTGGGCACTCAGTAAAGATATCAGAAGCTTTAAAAATAAGCTTCAAAAGGGTCAGGCGGATCCTCCAGGAGCATGATCACCTGCTAGAACAAACAACACTTTAAGAAAAACACCACGTAGGGGTGGTCATATCTGTTACAAATATAACCAACCACAGATAATTTCATACAATTAAAGAGAAGAAAATCACCAAAAGTTTATAGTGAGAAAGACAAAACAACTGAAAGTACATGATATTTTTATAAGTGTTTTAGTGAATACATTATATTGATATTTATTAATCATGTGGCCTTTACTTTTATTTTAGAGAATATGAAAATACTGACTACCTCCATCTCTCAAATCTTATTTTGCCCTGAAAGTCCTAAGTTATTCAAATGGAAATTCTAATTAGGGGGCTTCCAGGAACAGAAGATGATCCTAACTGACAGTGGCCCCAAATGCCACTCTCACTACACATAGCATTTGTACAACTGCAAGTTGTAGAGCTTTCTGCAGGATCACTCATCAACTGCATACGAAAAAAGGGCACTTTCACTGTATGTTTAGAGACATAGTCTCCATGGGCCAGGCATCTAGCATCTTCCTGTGGAGCTCAACGGAACTCAGCCTGGCTTCTCTAGCTGCAGGTTGAAAGGCCAGGTCCCAGGGAACAGACCTGGACCAGCAAAAAGGAAAAAGAAATCAAGTCTGGACCAGGAGTAAGCCTGCAGGCCAGTCTGCGCCCAGTGGTCCCCAAGCTAAAATTGATCATTATTTCTAAAGCTTTTTACAAAACTAGATAGATAGATAGATAGACAGACAGACAGACAGACAGACATGATAGAGACTGTAAGAGGTCCAGAAAGCCTAAAATATCTGGCCCTTTTACTGAAAAAGTCTGCTGAACTTTAGTCTAGACTAACTCTGGTTCCCAAGGGAATCTTTCAAAAAGCAAGCTGTGCTGCTAAATATCAACTGCCAGGAGCAGAGTGACAAACATTTGATTTGCTCCTAAGTGCTGGAGCTCCAAGGACCCTGACCCAGGTCACAGGCTGAATTACAACCCCTGGCCTCCTGTAGCCATGTAACGGGGCTTTCCACATGGAGGAACTTTTCTGGCCTCTAGCGCCCTCCATCCCGCTGAAGGCAGCATGACCTCACTAAGCAGGCCTGGTGAGGGGCCCTGAGAGACAAGAGCCCAGGCCAGCCACCTCTGGCTGAGCTGCCCACCTCTGGAGGGGCCCATTCTCTCCCCTCCCCAAAAGAGGCAGCTCTGCTCCTCTGGACATGTCTGCAGCTTAGAAGGGTCCGTTTAACAAGAGAGAGTGAGAGGACAGAACCTGAACGAGTCACTCTCCTCTACCCACAAGCCACCACACGTGCACTGTGGCAAAGTACAAGCTTATTTCACTTAACCAAGACGCTCAACACATGTTACTTCCTCAACAGCCAAAACCTTTCCATTCCTTGTCCCACGATTACTGGTTCAGTACCTTCAAAGTTTCAGGCACTGTTTTGTTTTCATTTTTAAGATTTTATTTATTTATTCAGGAGAGACACAGAGAGAGAGGCAGATACATAGGCAGTGGGAGAAGGAGGCTCCATGCAGGGAGCCTGATGTGGGACTCAATCCCAGGACTCCAGGATCACGCCCTGGGCGGAAGGGAGGTGTTCAACCACTGAGCCACCCAGTGATCCCAGGCACTGTTCTGATGAGGGGCCCCTGCCCTAATTCCCGGGAATCAGCACATCTGCAGGAGAAGCAGACTGATCACAAAATCACAAGTAAAAAATAAATTTGGGAACTGAAAAGTGCCGAGAAGAAGCTAAAATAGCAAACTGTGGCGGGGGTGGGGGGAGCAAGGCTAAAATGACAAGGCAGCAGCTCTCCAAGGAGATGACATTTGTGCAGAGGTCCCTCCAAGCTAAGGAAACCCAGTCTGAGAGGAGAATGAGCTCTGCCTTGAGGAGATGAAGGTGGAGCCGACGAGAGGGAGGAAGGTGGGAGATGGGGTGGGAGACTTTATGCACTTGGTACCTGCTGGCCACGTGGGGTCTTCCTCCAGGTCTAGGTCAGAAGTGTAAACTGGAGGCTCCAAGAGGGTGAGGTGCCGTGCCTTTCCCAACTCCCTGAGGCTGTCCACACACTGTGGCTCATGTCCACACGCCGTGGCTCACAGCCATTCCCCACACCACTATGACCTTCCCATCACCCTCTGCCTCCTAGATTTCAGCCCTCCTTCTTCCCCCTTATACACACACACCCTTGTCTTTATGCTGGGTCCACGAAATGATCCAGGATAATCTCAGATCTCTAACTTATTCAGATGTCTGACGTCCCTTGTGGCATGTAAGGTCACAGTTATAGGTTCTGGAGATTAGGACATGGACAACTTTGGGGGGGGGCATTATTCATCCACCATGCAATTGATTTCTGAGGAGTGGCTGAAGAAGGGGAGTGAGGTGATCCTTCAGGTTAATCAACTGAGCTACTCTGCAAGACACATGCTACAGAGGGGCAAGGCAAAGGGTAAGTCAGCAGTTTACTACTAATATGTACTTCCTATTTCTTAAAAAGAAAACAATACTTATAGAGCATGAAATATTACTTAGGAAATATTTTTTTAAAGATGTATTTATTTTAATTTATTTTATTTTTTTAAGATTTTATTTATTTATTCATGAGAGATACAGAGAGAGAGAGAGAGAGAGGCAGAGACACAGGCAGAGGGAGAAGCAGGCTCCATGCAGGAAGCCTGACGTGGGACTCGATCCTGGGACTCCAGGATCACGCCCTGGGCTGAAGGCAGCGCTAAACCACTGAGCCACCAGAGCTGCCCAAGATGTATTTATTTTAGAGAGAGAGAGAGGCAGAGAGCAAGGGGAGGGGCAGAGGGAGAGAGAATCTCCAGCAGACTCCCTGCTGACTGTAGAGCCCAATGTGGGGCTCAATCGCAGGACCCTCAGAGCACCACATAAGCCAAAATCAAGAGCAGATGTTCAACCAACTGAGGCACCCAGGTGCCCCTTACATAAGAAATTTATTTAATGGAAATAGGGTTAGAAATGAATTAGCAACAACCAATAATTATTACTTCCTCAGAAAGGCCATGAGCACTCTGGGTTCTTTTTAATGGTATCTCTGGCACATTCAAATGAAAAAATTAAAATGGGCAGCCAGAATGGCTCAGCGGTTTAGCGCCACCTTCAGCCCAGGGTGTGATTCTGGAGACCCCGTATCAAGTCCCACGTTGGGCTCCCTGCATGGAGCCTGCTTCTCCCTCTGCTCATGTCTCTGCCTCTCTCTCTCTCTCTCTCTCTGTGTGTGTCTCTCATGAATTAAATAAAATATTTTTTAAAAAATTAAAATTAATTATAATATTAAAAATTCATATTAGGAAAGAAAAAAGGTTTAACATCAATGATCTTAGCTTCCACCTTAAGAAGCCAGAAAATAAGGAATAAATTAATACCAAAACAGAGGAAAGAAATGAACCAATGAAACGAAAAGCCACTTCTTTGAAAAGATCAGGAAAAGTAATAAATGTTTTACCTGAATTTATGAAAAAGATACAAATTATCAACATCAAAAATGAAAGCTATCTCTATAAAGTCAGTCAGTCTTAGATAAGTGAATATTATTAACTTTATCCCAATAAATTTGAAGACTTAGATAAAACAGATAATCTCCTTAAAAGATACCAATTACAAAAACTTAAGAAATGGATAATTTGAATAGCCCTGTATCTACTAAAGAGATTAAATTCATAGTTAAAAATCTTCCCACAGAGAAAACTGGACCAGATGGCTTTGTTGGTGAATTTTACTGAGCAACTACATAAGAAATAATACCAATTCTATACAACCTCTTCAGCAGAATAGAAGAAACAAAACTGGAACACTTTCCGATTCATTTCATGAGGCAGCAATGCCCTGACACCAAAACCAGACAACCAACATTGTAAGACAACTATACCTCAATTTCCCTCATGAACAGTTGCAAAATTCCTCCACCAAATGTTAACATATCAAATCTAGCAATAGGTAAAAAGTAACAAATCAATGACCAAGAAGCTTTCCTTACAAGAATACAAGGTTGTTCAACAGCTGAAAATCAATTGATAATTACCATTTTTAAAGAGATTGAAAAAAAAAGAAGATCTTAATAGACACAAAAGAAAGATTTGACAAAATTCAACACCTATTTGTAATAAAAAAAAAATCCTCAGCAAACTAGGACAGAACCTTTTCAACCTAATAAAAGCACATTTCTGAGAAAACCAGAGCGAACAGTATACTAATTGGTGAAAAGACTAAACGTCTTCTCTTTCCGGCTGAGAGAAGGCTGGGATGGACATTCTCACTAGCTTTATTCAACATGTAATGAAGGTCCCAACTGATATAATAAGAAACAATAAAAGGCCAACATACCAAAAAGGAAGAAGTAAAACTGTCTAGAAATGACTACTTATGTAGAAAAATCCCAAGGAATCTACAAAAAAAAAAAAAAAGATTCTCAGAACTAAAAAGTGAGTTTTTAATAAGGTTGCAGGATATATGGTCAGTATATGAAAATCAATTGTATTTCCACATGCTAGCAATAAAAAAATCAAAAGCCTAAATTAGGAAATGTCACTTAGGATCAAAAAACTATGAAATAATTAGGAATAAATTTCACCAAATATTTCCAAGATTTGTACAAATTGAGACTAAACAGCATAGATAGCCTGGGTATAACACATATATACAGTAACTGATTTTTTAGAAAGTCCTAAGATAATTTGATGGAGGGAAAGTTAATCTTTTCAATCATTGGAACTAGAAAAAGTGGATATGCATATGCAAAAAAATATTTTTTAAAACCTGTGATACAATACAAAATACATTTGGTCCTTTTCCCAGGATCCTGGCACAGAGCTCTAATAATCCTTGAAATATTCAGAGCGATAGAAGTGTTTTCTATTTTCATTCATAACGAGCCCCTCAATCATACCTGAGTTTATGCTAATGAGATGATTGTTGGAGGGCCTCTGAATAGCTTCAGGATGGAGGCTGCTCACCAGAAAGACCAAGTCATGATTAGAGGGTTGGACTTTTCAGCCACACCCCTCAACCTCTGGGACAGGATGGGGACAGAGATGGACTTCAACCACCAAAGGCCAATGTTTTAATCAATCAATCATGACTATGTCATGGAACCTCCATAAAAACCCATAAACAATAGGGTTCAAGGGAGTTTTCAGGGATGCCTGGGTGGTTCAGCAGTTTGGCGCATGCCTTCGGCTCAGGGCGTGATCCTAAAGACCCAGGATCGAGTCCCATGTCAGACTCCCTGCATGGATCCTGCTTCTCGCTCTCTGCCTCTCTCTGCCTGTGTTTCTGCCTCTCTCTCTGTATCTCTCATGAATAAATAAATAAATAAATCTTTTTTAAAAAAAAAAAAGGTAGTTTTCAGGTTGTTGGACACATTCATTAGGAGTGGTATGCCAAAAGGGCATGGAAGCTCAGTAGCACCCTCCACTCCACTCTTGCCCTATGCATTCTACCATTTGGCTGCTCCTGGATTCTATCTTTTGTAATAAACCAGTAACAGGAAGTAAAGCACCTTCCTGAGTCTGTGAGTCAATCTAACAAATCCTACTCCTGATACCAGATTGGGGCAGGGCGGGGGCGGGATAGGGTTCCAAGGGGTTCCACACCAGTTCTCCAATTATCCACACCAAAATGGTGCCCAATAATTTAATTCAATCCTGATGCTAACTCCTAAAGTTAGCACAGACCCTACAGGTTAAGAGCCCAGGCCCATGAGCCTGCTTTCACTTCAGATGCTGATCACTAGTCTCAGTAGGTACCCAAAGTTCTAACTGACCAGCTGTAAATTCAAGGGTTTCCACAAAGTCCTCATCAGGTTCGGTAATTCATTAGAATGACTCACAGAACTTAGGAAAACACTTTACTTATATTTACCAGGTTTATTTTATTTATTAGAGAGAGAGAGAGAGAGAAAGAGAGAGAGAACAAGAGCAGGGGAGGGTCAGAAAGAGAAGCAGACTCTCCACTGAGCAGGGAGCCCGACACAGGGCTCGATCCCAGGGCCCTGGGATCATGACCTGAGCCAAAGGCAGATGCTCAATGGACTGAGCAACCCAGGCGCCCCCTATTTACCAGTTTATTAAAAGGGTATGACTAAAAAATAAATAAAAAATAAATTAAAAAAAAAAAAAAGGGTATGACTCAGGCAGAATCAGCCAAATTGAAGAGATATATAGAGCAAGGTAAGAGGGAGGGGGCACATGGAGCTTACATGACCTCTCTGGGCACAGCACCTTCCGAAAACATTGATGTGTTCACCAATCGAGAAACTCCCCATTGTTTATGGGTTCTTACAGAGTTTTCATTACACAGGCACCAAATCCTTTGGTGACTGAACTCAACGCCCCCCCCCCCCCCTGCTCCTCTCCCCTCCTGAGGCTGGGAGAGTGGCACTGAAAGTTCTAACCCTTTAATCCCTTGATAGATTCTTCTGGCAACCAGGCCCCACCCTAAAGCTATCTAGGGACCCCTGGACCCCCAGCCTTGAGCCAACTCTTTAGTATACAAAGGGCACTCTTATTCAGGAAATTCCCTGAGTTTTAGGAGTTCTGTGCCAAGAATCTGGGGCAAAGACCACACACATATTTTATCATACCACAACACCCAAGTCCACATCTTGTAACATATACAAAAATTAAGTTAGAATGCATTAAAGGTCTATGTGTAAAACATAACTAAAAACCTTCTAGAAGACAACATAGTTTGAGAGAGTCTCTGTGCTCCAGAGTAAGATAATAGTTCTGAATTCACAAAGTAAGTACAAACCCCATAAAAGAATACAAATGGATAAATGCAACTTCAAATAAAAACTTACATTCTTCAAAACAAACTGTTAGAAAAAGGCTAGTCATAGAATGGGAGAAAATACTTACAAAACATTTATCAGATAAAGGCTTTGCACAAGGAATGTGTAAAGTCTACAATTCAGTAAGAAGACATCTGATAAAAACATGGGGAAAAGACCTGAATAAACACACACAATAAAGTGACAGTAAAAGCACCAGGAAAGATGCTCAAAACCACTAGCCATCAGACAAATGTAAACCCACTCAGCATGTAAAATGAGTACTCAGCAAACAACACTACTGAACCATGTAACATAGTGAACCTGAAAGCATTATGCTAAATGAAAGAAGCCAAATACAACGGATCACCTATAGTAGGATTCCATTTAGAAGACTTTTTTTTTTTTTTTTAAGTTTTATTTAAGTAATCTCCACACCCAACACTTGGGGCTCAAACTCACAACCTCGAGCTCAAGAGTCACATGCTCTTCTGACTGAGCCAGGCAGTTGCCCCAAAAAACATTTCAGAAGAGGAAAAACTATAGTAAGAGCAAGAGAATGAGCTGTTTAAGGGGTCATAGTAAGGGAAGAGATTAACTACAAATGGGCACAAGAAAGCTTTTTAAGTGATGAACATGGTCTAGAGATCAATATTGTGATCATGGTCTAAATGTCAACACTCAGCAATTATATACTTAGAATTGGTACTTTTTCTTTAAGTTTTTATTTTATTTAAGTAATCTCCTCATCCAACATGGGACCCAAACTCACAGTCCTGAGATCAGGAGTCACATGCTCCTCACCCTGACCCAGTCGGGTGCCCCAAGAATTGGTACATTTTATTACAAGTAATTCATACCTCAATAAAATAGATTATTTTAAATAAAAAATGATATACAATAAAAGAACCCTATGCTCAACTATTACGAATTTGTGGATATCTATCCTTTCACTTTATTTATCAAACTTCCTAAGGGACTAGCATTTAAATACATAACTACAACTTAACCTGAGATTCTGAAACAAAATTGAATCAGATAACTTCATCAGTCAGCAGCCCCCACATGTCTGCGTCATGACATCTGTCTCCATTTGAACACTACACACAACATTCAATACAGCATGTTGACAATTTTAGTGAGAAGTTTTTAGTGAAATCATAATTTACTAGAATTCAAAAGCAGAAGCAAAACTACATTTACTTTCAAAAAAACCCCGCACTATTATGTATAATTCGGTGAAATACTCAATTTAGAGTTCAACATACAAGAATCAATTACCAAGAATTGTTTATAATCTATTTTAGTAATTTCAAAGGAAAAAAATCTTTATTCTCAGTAATTTCTCATAAAATTTCATTTCAAAAAATTTATGGTAAAAACAATATATATGGCCTTTGCTACTTAGTGTTGGAACACCAGGGAACAAAACTAAATGATTAGAGTTACACATTTACATCAACTTCTGTAGCCCAGCCAAAAGACTTTTTCATAATTTCATTACAGACAATACCTTAAAATTGTGAAGTAGAATTATTTCAGGTTTCCTTTGTGTGTGGATATGAGTGTGTCTGTATGTGTGTAAGAAACAAGATAAAAGTTTTAAATGTATATATAATACCTAGATCATGCAGGGAAGACAACATAGATTTTGGCCAATCTCTGATATGATCTATGTAGTCAGTGTTTCATGATGAGCTTTGACTATGAAAATGACATGTCTCAATATTCTAAGAGAAATACAGGCAGGCCATGAACCCAAAGTAATGTCTAACCTACAAGAAAGAGTACAAGGGAATTCACAACCTGGAGTTATGCCTAGGGTATGGCATGGTATCTGACAATATCTGAAAACAGTGTACAGGAAACACTGTGTACATTCGTGATAATTATGGTTTTCTTTTCTGTATCTAAATATCATTGTTAGTAACAGAAAATTCACTTAAATACACTATACACAGAATGGCATTCTGACATTACATATCCTCTCAATCAAGTATGATGTGTAAGTACATGAAATTTTCAGAATTTAAAAAGGAGACCTCATATTCCTAAACATTAGACATCATGGTACAGTTAAGAAACAAAACAAAACAACCCTGCTCTAGGAAGTCAGGAGAAGTAGTTCCAACTAAGTCATCTTCTTCAACAAGGCCCTTAACCTCACAGGGCTTCTGTAAAATGAAAGTATCTGAACAAGATCTTCTGATTCTAAAGATTTTCCTCTCAGATGTTGTAACAATTCAGAAACTCGGTCAATTGTCACAATTTTAGGTGCCTGGGATTTTTTTTCAAATTTATTTTGTATATAATTGGTTACTGTAATTCATTACTGTAAGATAATTATTTCACAGAGGGGACAAGAGAGTAATGCTGGGAATCCCTGGTATTCCTGGGGAGCGCACAGCCCTAGTCCTGGGGCCCCACACTATACACACAGCCCTGTCCCACAGCACCAGCTTCCCACACCAGGGCACCAGCACGCGCTGTGCTCTCCCTCTTGTCCCCAAGTAGTCCCTGAACGCTGGACTGGGTGCCTCTGTGCATCAGTGTGCATATTTGTATACATCTCTACCATTAAATACTGGAAGGATAAAAAAGAATCTAGTCAAAATGTCTATTTTTATTAGAAGACTTAGCAGAGGTAAGAGCAGGACTTCTCTCTTTGTATACATTTCATACATTTTGACCTACCACCTATTTTTTTAAATAAAATTTGATTTTAAATATTTAAATGTAACTGGAATATGGTTATGAATTTTAAATAGTATAGTTAAAGGAGAAGTCGGAAATCACTTTACACACTAGGGATCACTTTTTTTTTTTTTTTTTTTTTAGGGATCACTTTAATAGTGCTTCATCATCTGTTTTCTGGCATATCAGAAAAAGGACGTAAAAAGAATGAACCAAAGTCAGGAACCAGAGACACTATCAGTGAATAGGAGGGTGATCTGAGACAACTGAGGGAAGCTGTGGACACATCCCAACAATCCCCGAATCACAGCCATTGAAAGGCTGATTAATTTCAGCGACTACATGCTGAGTCTCCACTGAGGCTGTGTTCCCAGAATACAAAAGATGACTTGCAAAGAAGGAAAAAAGAAATTCCCATCCTCAAGACATGTGAGGCCAGACCACTGTATAAGCTTTAAGTTTCAGGAAACAACCAAGGTGCCCCAGGAATCCAGATGGATGGAGAAAAGGAATCTTTGTGGGGTAGGAAGGGAAGAGGGAAACGAGTAACTTGCAGGGTTAGGGAAGTAAGAGAAAAACCAGTAAATGAAGACACTGTTTCTGAGCATTTTGTGTTTGAATACTGCTACTTCAGAATAGAAATTAAAGCTCTAATTATGTAAAAGTCTGTATTCTGCAACAATAATAAATGAGGCCTAACTAAATTCAGATTTTTATACTGGTATAAACTATGAAAAACTTATGTGTTCATTATAACTCTGCAAAGAGATTTTATTAACTGGCTTATAGTTAATGTGTACATACTAATAATGACTGCCTCCTTCAAATATATGTAAGGAAAAAAAAAACCTTTCAGAAAAATTTTAAAGAATGGTTCCATTATATACACCAAGTTACTAAAATAAATGACTTGCCCCAATTTTTCTATAATTCAAACAATGATTTTTTTTTAACAAAATACGGTAACAAATCTCATGAGTTAAATATAGCAGAAGATTATCCTGATCATGCAGAAATTAGAAAGCACATACAGCAAAGAAAATAAATGTGATTAACCCTCAGGAAAACAGTAGTCAAGGCCAACGTGTTAATCTGGTAAAAAAGCATTTACTTAATATTTTCCCAAGAAGGCAACCCATAAAAAAAGAGCTGTAAATTGTTCTAAAGCATTAAAGGCTTTTTCAGAGTACTAATAACGTGAAGATGCAAAACAAATGGACAGCCAAACTCTTCCAGTAATTACAGTGTTATGGTCACCAAGCCTGTGGCCAACAGAAAGACAGAGATGCCTATAGCCTCAGTAAGTAACACTGAATGTTGAACCGCTGCTCTGCCCTGAAGACATCACTGTCACTCCTCAAAAGATTCATGTCTCTGGGCCTTCCTTAAAGGCCTCCAAACTGCTCCTGGCCTTTCTTCCCAAGAAGCCTCCAAGCAGCCCTCGGGGGATCTACATGTTGGACTCAGTCACCCAGTCCAAACACATCCAAGAATTCCGTTCTCTCACGGTAAATTCTCCATACTGTAAAGCCTGACAGAAATTATTAATGGCCACCATTTATTGGCTCACTGCGCCGTACTCCACCAGCACTCAAGGTGCCCAACAACCAGAAGGGGCGATGGCCTTACCTGCCTGCAATGTGTAAAAAAGCAAAAGCTATACTGCAAAAGGCCCTCACGCCGGCAGCTAAGGATATGCTCTCTCCCATCACCCAACTGGAGTTAAAACTAATCTTTTTAGGTATGCCACGATGCATTAAAAGCCAAAATAGAATTCATTTACGCTGAATGTTTCCTAAAATACCACAAAATTCTGCAGTATTTTAGGGTGGAAGCCACAGAGGTTGAATGAACCCTGCCTGAGGACTCTTAAGAACGAAACTGAGGCCTATCAGCCACAACAAAGACCTCTGCAAACTTTCCAGAGTTCCCAGCATTGCTCTGGGTACACTCTCAATGTTTAATAGATGCTTGTTTAATAAATAAAATGCTCTATGTCATTCCTTCAAATGATTAATTGCCCAAAACAGATTATCTCATATTTTTTACCAAAAAAAATTTTTTAGGCCTCAGCCAACTTCTTCTTTCACTTGTAAATGACAATGATATTGCACGTTATCAGCATTTACCTTCATCATCTACATTTACTAGTTTTACTATTTTACTAGTTGACATGGATTTATTCAATTTCATGGCATAGAAATAACAAATACGGAAAGAATAAGACAACCTAATCTTTAGCTTTAGGTAATACAGTACAATTGGCTGGAAAAAATCTTAATTTTTGCTGCCATGGATGCCAATTTAAAAATACAATCCATGGGGCAGCCCAGGTGGCTCAGTGGTTGAGCAACTGCCTTCCGCTCAGGGCGTGATCCTGGAGACCCGGGATGGCGTCCTGGGTCGGACTCCCTGCATGGAGCCTGTTTCTCCCTCTGCCTGTGTCTCGGCAGCCACCCACCCCCCTCCCTCGGTCTCTCATAAATAAATAAATAAAATCTTTAAAAAAAAAAAAGTACAATCCATGGACACAAACTTAAGTAGGTGCCACTATAAACAATGTCCAAAGCAAATGTCTATCTATACTTAACACCTTTTACTGGGATAGCTACTGCTACTTAAAGAAAGTATTTTTTAAGCAACAATAAACACAGAGCACACTGTTATAGGTAGGAGACTCAACTCTTCTTCCCAGTTGATCTTTCATATATATTACACATGCATTACAAATATTTTAATGGCTCGAATTATCTTAACAACTTCCAAAACAACACGTTGCAAAAGTTTCTTAACTAATACAAAGCATTTTTTGTCTTGTAAAACAGTAAAAAACAGACAAAGAAAATGTCCATAATAGAATTCTACTCACAAACACTTTATAATGGAAAAATGGGTTATCGCTGAGGAAAAGTTAGACTATGGTTCAATGTCATAATAAATTTATTTACATACCAGCACAGAATATTCCTGGGACTTCACTCCGGACTATTATGGTCCGCACTTTCTTATCAGATTTTAAAGCATCCACAGCTTTTGAGAGCTAAACAGATACAGGGAGGGTAAGGAGAAAAAAAGGAAAAATCACTTTCAGAATGATGTCAACATGTATCTTAATACTAGAAGCAAACAGCTTAATCTTTACACTCACCATTTTTACCAGACTTTTACTGAATGTATTTTTGGCATAAGCTCTGTTTATTCCAAGCACCACAATTCCTAGTCAAGAAAAAACAGCACAAGCATCTGAGTTAGTGAGTATTCGTGGTACAGACTCCCACACACACAGCTAATTAACTTGGGACTTAGGAAATCTGCCCTTTCCTTCAGGTTCACACCAACAGCTTTGTCCTTATTTGAGTCTACTCTCCTTTACAAGATAAGCCTATTTTTAAAGAATGTGGTATATGTAATATATCTATTAAGTTCAATATAGTACTTAATATGCACCTCTTTTCTTCTGCCTATTACATAAGAACTTTATTAACATCATGTCCCTTTCAATTTCTCTCTTAAGCACCACCAAGGTAATATGGCACATTTTACTAAATGTACTTATTAGTGAAAATTCTCAATTACAGAGTACTATTTAAAATGTGGTGTCATCACCTTCAAGTACATACAGAAGTAACAGCTAAGCAATCCTTGTCACAGCATGCCTTGTGGGATCAGGTTTTTGCTAGTGTATCAGGACTTTGTATCATTCCATTTACTCTTTTTGTCATATTACATGGTTCTCAGTATTTCCACCCCAAGTTTCTCTCCTGACTCTGTTCCACGTACTTCACCTGAAGATGCTTCCATTTAGATACAGTCCACCAAGTAATTCAACCTCAATCTATAAAAGCAAAGTTCATTCTTTCTCCCACGAAGCCCAGCGCACCCTCCTAACTTGTCTATCAGAAACCCACCATCCCATTCCAAGTGCTTCAGTCCAATAAATTTTCCAAAAACCATTATGCACAGAATCTACCTCCTCCTTAAAATTCTTTGTCTCCAAAACATCTGCATTCAAAGACCTTATCTGATATTCAAAGCCCTATACAACCTGTACTTGACCTTGATTGACCTCTGAGTAAGCACAAATTTTCCTTGTATAGGGAAATGCCTTCCACCTCCTTGGGGGTGGAGTGAATAGGATCCTTCTTTGTAACGGAGTTAAACTGAAGACAAATGTACACATGCCTTCCCTATGCAAGAAACCACAAACCTATTTGAATAAGAAAGTACAAAGATAAACTTCAGCTCACAGAATAAATTTTCAAGAATCCCAAACAATCTCAGCATGGAGAAAATCATGAAGAACTGGTATCTAGGGTAGGCTCTGCATGAAACCTCCCATTGAGCTGGGTAGGTCCCCTGACTCAGGACGACGGCTGTCACTACTTGAGTACTGTAGTGCATTCTGGACATCGTTCCCAGGGCTCTATGCTCATGAAGCCATGTGACCCCCACAGTAACCTAAGAGGGAGACAGTATTTTTATCCTATTGAAAAGATGGAAGCAACTGGAAGCGGAGAAGCTAGAAGTGGCGACAAACTCCACACTTGAACCAATGACGTTGCTGCACTGTTCAAGCCTCTGCAACCTCGTGAACAAAACCAACTGGGTAAGACCAGATGTGTCAGACTCAACTGTCCTGAGGACACATCATAGTGCTCAGCCCTCAAGGTACTAGAGTCTGGGAAGAAACAACAAACGGTAATAAAATAATCATTCAAAATGGTGCTCCAATAACCTGTAAGCAGAAACTGATAAGACTGGGAGATTGCAGTCCAGCAGGTTTGGCAGAGCTCAACAGAGTGAGGAACACAGTGAAGGCAATTAGGAGTCACTCAAGAAGTAAAATCTGGATTGACTGGACTGAGAACTAACTGCACTGAAAGGTATTAGGAGTGGCTACCAGGGTTTCACATCAACTGGATGACAGATGATCTTCAAGAGACAGACCATAAAAAAAAAACAAACAACAAAAAAAAATAGAACCAAGGTGAGGATGGAAGGGGCTAGAGTTTATGAATTTGGTTTTGAATGAAAGTGAACCTAAAGTGCCTTTGAGGTGCCCCACATCAATATCAACTCTAAGGGTACTAAGAGGCTTAGAATGCAGGTTCTGACATCTAATTACTGGAGTCAAAATCCCAGTCCAACACTTACTAGCTGTGTGACTTTGGGCAAGTTACTTAACCTCTATGGTCTTCAGTTTCTTACTCTATTCCAATACTAATATTTTCCAACTCCATGGGACTGTTGTGAGAATCAATGATAAAATATACATAAAGTTTACAACATAAGCATTCAACTGTTACTGTTCCTTCTAACACACTCTGATGCAATAAATAAAGTATTATCATTATCTGTTGGTATGTACTTTCCAGAAAATGCCATTACATACAGAAATAAAGAATAGTGTACTACAGCTTTGGTTGTTGTTGATATTTGCCACAAACGGGATTGTATTTTCTGTTGGTGCTGGTCTACATAAATAGGTCATACATATTTCCTTTATCTACTTAATTCAGCCTTAAAGATATTTATCAAGACATTCTTCTTAATGAGTAATAGTCTGTGAATTTCCATTATTTATTTTTCTTTTGATGAGTATTTAAATTGTACCTAAATTTTCCTTAAAAAAAGAAAACTGAAAAAAATAAGAAATAAACTTTTTTAAAAAGATTTTATCTATTTACTCATGAGAGACACAGAGAGCAAGGGAAAGGGGGAGAGGGAGAGAGAGAAAGAGAGAGAGAAGCAGAGACACAGGCAGAGGGAGAAGCAGGCTCCATGCAGGGAGCTCAATGCGGGACTCAATCCCGGGACCCTGGCATCACACTCTGAGACAAAGGCAAACGCACAACCGCTGAGCCACCCAGGCATCCCAGAAATAAACTGTTTTAAATTTTTCTAAATACTTCAATGCTGCAATGAACATTCCTGAAGGTTTCTTTTCTACAGATGTGTACTTCTGACAGGAGGTATCAAGAAGTAGAATTTCTAGGTCTAACAGAATGTGCATTATCTAAAAAAAAAAAAAAAAGATTTATTTATTTAGAGACGCCTGGGTGACTCTGGTTGAGCATCTGCCTTCAGCTCAGGATGTGATCCTCCAGTCTGAGAAGCAGTCTGAGCCTGCTTCTCCCTCTGCTTATGTCTGTCTGCGTCTCTCTCTCTGTGTATTTCATGAATAAATACAATCTTTAAAAAAAAGGACAGGGAGAGAAAGTCTCAAGCAGACTCCATGCAGAGTGCGGAGTCCAGCACAGGGCTTGATCACACCACCCTGAGACCATGACGTGAGCCAAAACCAAGAGTTGGATGCCACCCAAGTGGCCTGAGAATGTGCATTCTTAATTTTAACAAATATGTCTAAAAAAATATTATCTCATTAACTGCCCAGCCAAAACACTATTTGTTCACAAGAGCAGACCTCAATGGGATGAAAAACATCTTAGAAGATATTTGGATAACTTCAAGAAACATCTTGAAACTATCACCAGGTAGAATCTAGGCTTTGCAGGCCCTAAAGCTTATAAAATTTAGGGAGTCCTTGTAAGTAAAAGAATACAAAATTATACACATAGAATTAGAGACAGATGTAAATATTAAAACATTCAGAATTTTAAAAACTTGAGAACTACTATATTTTCTTTTCAAATATATATATGAAGTACACTTCCTTCTCTATATTCTTGAATTTTTATTTATCAATAATTCTGAAAAAATATACAAAGCTAATCAAATGCAACTGTAAGGAACCTCAAGTAGTCAAAACAATCTTAAAAAAGAAAAAGGAATTAAAGAATTAAATAAATAAACAATTTTTAAAAAGAAAAAGTAAGTTGAAAGCCTTAGTTGAAGGACTTAATCAGGACACTTCCTAATTTCAAAACTTACTACAAAGCTACATTGAAAACAAATGGTGCAGTACTGGTATAAAGATAGACATACAGATCAACGGAATTGAAATAAGAGTCCAGAAATAAACACCTACACTCACGGTCTTGGTTTTTGAAAAAGATATTGTGACCATTTGGTGTTAAAAAGAACAGTCTTTCCAACTAACAGTGGTGGACAACTAGATATTAACCCACCAAAGAATGAAATTCGACCTTCTCCTCACATGTTATCTCAAAATGGGGACCCTAGGTGGCTCAGTCCATTAAGCATCTGCCTTCGGCTCAGGTCACAATCCCGAGGTCCAGGGATCTGGCCCCATGTCCACCTCCCTGCTCAGCGGGGAGTCTGCTTCTCCAATGACCTGCTGCTCCCCCAGCTCATGTGCTCGCGCTCTCTCTCTCTTCCTCTCTCTCTCAAATAAATAAATAAAATCTTTAAAAAAGAATTATCTCAAAATGGATCTGAGAACACTGTGAGAGCTAAAATTACAGCTCTCTCAGAAGGAAACAAGTATAAATCTTCATGACCCTGGATTAGGCAACAGTGTCTTAAATATGGCAACAAAAGAAAAAACATAACTCACCAAAACTATCAAGAAAAAGTGAAAAAAATAACCCACAGAATAGAAAATATTTGCAAATCATACATCTGACACAGGGTTAATAACCGGATTATAAAAGAATTTTTACTACCCATAACAAAAAGACAAACGATCAGACTGAAAAATGAGCAGAAGTTTAAACAGATATATATCTTCAAAGGAGATATATAAATGGCCAACAAGCACATGAAATGATGCTCAACATCATTTGTTATTAGGGAAATACAACCAACACCAGTATGAGGCATCACCTCACAGCCAGTAGGAGGGCTAGAATGAACAACAAACGGAAACAAGCGTTGGCGAGCCTGTGGGGAAACAGAAACCCTTGTGTACTGTTGGTGAAGATATTAAAATGGTGCAGCTGCTGTGGAAACTAGTTTGGTGATTCCTCCAAAAACCAAACATAAAGTCACCATATGACCCACAGATTCTACTCCTAAGTATCTACCCAAGAGAAATGAACAGATATATTCAAATAAAAAACTGTACACAGTGTTCAGGAGCATGATTCATAAGATCCAAAAGGTAGAAACAAAATGTGGTAATCCATACAGGGGAATAAAAAACAAGAACAGTGAATAAAATTACCATTCACAGCAAGAACTCAAGAGATGTTTAAAGTCTTGACTTTTGATGGCAGGGCCTAAAAATGAACAGGTGGCACCCTTCCACAGTGCTTTTTTTGTTTAATTTTACCATGTGCATATATAATATTTTTACTTTAGAAATTCCGTAAACTTCAATAATTATTATTACTAAAAACTGACATGTGATATGCAAAGTACTGAAAAGCAAGAACAGAAAGAGTACCTCCAATGAACCACATACAGACCTAGGTTCTTCAACATACATCATTAAAAAACTGAATGCATAACTCACAAAATAGTAGTAAGTTTTTTTGCAAATCATGTATTTGATAAGGGGCTTGTATCCAGAATATACAAAAACTCTTACAATTCAACAATAAAAAGACAACTCAGTTAAAAAATGGGCAAAGGCTTTGAGAAGACATTTCAGTAAAGAAGATACACAGATGGCCAATAAACATGAAGAGATATGCTACATCATTAACCACTAGGGAACTCCAAAACAAAGCCAGGAGATACCACTTCACATGCACCAAGATGACTATAATCAAAAACACAAATGATAACAAGTATTGGTCAGGATGTACAAAAATTGGAGCTTTCAAACCTCGCTGGTGGGAATGTAAAATGCTGCAGCCACTTTGGAAAAGTTTGGTAGTTCCTCAAAATGTTAATACTCATAGAATTATCATGTGACCCAGCAATTCCACTAAATGGAGGTGAAAAGAAATGTCCACAAAAATTTACATGAATGCTCTAAATAACAATATTCACAATATTCAAAAAATAGAAACAACCTTAAATGTGTATGAATGATGAATAAACGAAATGTGGCCTGATCTATTCAAACAATGGAAATGTTATCCAACCATAAAAAATGAAGTACTGACACTCACTACAGCACCGATGAATCGTGTAAACATAATGCTGAGTGAAAAAAGCCACAGAAGACTATATATACTACTTCTCAGATGAAGTGTCCAACATAGACAAAGCTATTGAGACAGAAAAAACAGATAAATGGGTCCTATTTTAGGGGGAGGACTGCATGAGAATAGGGAGTCACAGCTAAAGAAAACGGTTTCTTTTTGGATGAAAGACATTCCAAAGTTGGAGTTGGTGGCACAACTCTCTATATATACTAAAATCAATTATACATTTTGAATTTTATGGTATGTGAATTCTACATCAATAAAGATTTAATAAATAAATAAATAAATAAATAAAGATTAAAAAATATATACATCTTGCAGCACCTGGGTGGCTCAGCTGCTTAAGAGTCTGACTTCAGCTCAGGTTATGATCCCAGGGTCCTCCAATGGGACTCTGCTTGTCCGGCTCCCTTCCCCTCTCCCCTGCCCGTACTCTCTAGTACACGCTCTCTCCCTCTCTCTGTTCCATATAAGTAAATAAAATATTAAACATATATATATATACACATCTTAATATATTTGTATAAATATAATTCCCATGCCATAAAATTATGAAAATACACTTTTAAAAATAAACTAATAAATAAATGAAAATTAAAACATAAGCAAAATATATCAAAGAAATCAATCTGCTGAAAACGAAAAGCAAGTAGATGTAGGAAGACCAGCTGGCAGACCCAGGGAAAGTGCCCTTGGGAGACGATGCTGGCTTGGACAAGAGCGGTGTTGGTAAAGAAGAATGCAGAGAAACTGGAAAGACGTCAGAGACACTCAGGAAGTCTTGATAACCTGGATGTGAACAGTAAGCAAGCAGCAGATGTCAAGAAAGACTTGCATGATGCACTTGATTATTTGCTCTATTTCTGCCACCAATATTTCCAACATGGTTCTCAAAGATAAGCTTTGAAATGGGTCACAATTATGAGTAGAAGCTTGGTAGACTGGGAGAAGTTTGATAAGGGGAAGAGAGAAGTCATTCTTTTGTATGCAGTCTGGGAACCTCATGCAAAAGCACAAATAAAAGGGAGCAAAGGCAAAGCTTAGGCTCCAGGAGCAGGGGAGATTGGGGACTCTGCCTGCAGGCATCTGGGAGCCACTAGAAGTTTCTAACGGAGCAGTCATTCTTGACCCTGAAAAGAGGTAACCCCAGGATAAGTATGAGCAATAAACTGGGAAGGAGAATGACTAGTGAGCAGCCAACGTATAAAGGACAGACCTTGAGGAACCAGGGCAAGGACTGCTGCTCTGAAACCCCGAGTAGGTCAGACAACAAAGCAAAAAATAACTGCTAGGGAAACCTGGTCATACAACTGCCCGTCCTCAACAAATTGCAGATATGGAACCCAGACAACAGATGAGTGCTGGTGCATTCTGCACTGAAGCACCTTCATCAGCCTACAGAGGCCTAGAGGGTGAAGAGCAGTTTGGGGCTCCTCAGACCTCACCTCTGGGAGAACTCTCATTCTCTTATTCCTTGCAGGCTGCTGAGTCCCTCAAATTTTGTACTGGTCTCTATGAGAAGCAAAGGCATTGGGACACTCCTTTACCTGCAGATTCCTTGACCTCACTCATGTTTTTCTTTGCACTGCTTACTGCTGGTTTGCTAGTAAAGCAAAGCATGTATAATGTTAGCCAAGCCTGAGCTGTCATTCAAAGGAAGCTGGGTCAACTTTCTTAAGAAACTATAACTTCCCAACAGCAGATTTTTATGTTTCAGGTAACTGCAAACATCTGAACTTATGCACTTGTCTTGTATGCTTTGATTTCTTCTCTTTGATCCATCTGGATCCTAACTTAAGGGCTTTCCAGACATTTTGTGAAATTCTACTCACTATTTGCATTCATTTAAGTCAAAAGGACAAAACAAACAAACAAACAAACAAAATATGGTGCACATTACTCGCTGCACCTGCAATCTCCATGTCTAAGGTACTGTTTGGACATCTAATGTAACCGAAATCCCGGTAAGGCCAAGCTTAACCAAAAAGGCTCTAATCACTCCAGCCCCAAATCTACTTTCCCACTGAATTTCTCAATACTCCGCCTGTCATGCCACACTACAGGCACACATGCCCTGCTGTACTTCCCAAAAACATAACACGTTTGGATTCCATGCCTTTGACCATGCTCGGGTCTCTGTCTGGGATAATAAACAAATGACAGATTAAATAACTCCTCATACTCCACTAGGAGCTAGATACTCAGGGGACAATTTGTATTGACATTCTCATCTAATTTTCACGGCAGCCATACAATGTTGGTGTTATTTTTCCCATTACACACACACCAAAGTTGAGGCACAGAGACAGTTTGCCTAAAAAACCTCACCACTCCCAAATTCTCCTGCCTAGTCAGGATTGCCTGGAAACCTAGTTCATCTGGCCAAACCCTAAATAGACCCTCAGAATCCCCCTGTCAAGTCCTCCAACCTCCCAAATACAACTGATCATAGCCCTTTTGGGGGGTAGTACAGCTCTTCACCCTCACCAAGCCTTTCAAGGTAGCAGAGCCTTTTTTTGCCAGTATCTTCCTCACTCTGTCAGAAGATGCTTTATTAAAGACAGCAATCATGCCTTAACTCATTTGCACTCCTGCTTCACAGATGACAGGTGCTCAGTAACAACCTGTCTGTCCAAATTAAACGACAGGTCCTCTGGCAAACTGCTCTAGCACGTTCCCCCGACCCCAGGGGGCTCGAGAAAGGAACTGGGCTCCACCCCTCACCCCTCCGAGAGGCAGGTCCCTCCCTCCTCCACAGCCCTCCCCCGCCCCGCGGCATTATATTGCTAATGCATCTGTCTCCTCCAGCGCAGGTAGCTCAAGGGCAAGATCCCTATCACCGACCGCTGGGTCCCCGGAGCTTTAGCGCGGCACCCGGAAGACAAAAACGTGCTCAAAAAGGGTCTCAACAAACTGGAATTCAGTCACCCAAACTAACTTTAACTTTCTACAATAAACAAGGAAGGGGGCCGGGGGGGGGAGGGAGAGAAATTGTTGCGGCTGCACGGCTTTACGTGGGAGATTGTTCAGAACGAGGTGCATTCTCACTGCAGCTTCTGAAACTCCACCCCCGGGGGACCCCGATATCTGAGTGCACAGAAAGCAATTACACAGCAAGCACAAAACCTGCAAGCAAATATCACACACCCGGTTTATTGACCTTGGCTCGTCTAGAGATGAGGGCGTAAGCTGCATGTCTGTCTTCGGCGCTGAGTGGGGCCGCTTTTACAGGTAGGCCGCTCCGGAGTACACCTTTAGGCACTCACAGCACCTCAAGGGTGCAAGGCTGGGGTGGGGGAGGAGAGGGGTCTCGACCCGGGCCGCTCAGCGGACGCTGACGTCAGCCGGGACACTTGACCTTGCGACCCCTTCCCAGGACCCGCGGCTGCCGGCGCCGCGCCCCTCACCTCGGTTCTCCTCCTCCAGGTACCGCACCCGCAACTCGTCCTCCGTCTTCACCTCGGAGCTGTAGCCCCTCCGCGGGGCCGAGCCTCCTCCGGCCGCGGGCGTCCAGCCCCGGGCCCAGACCGCCGGAGCGACGCGCGGGCCAGTCACGGAGCCAGGCAGCCTCCACCCGGGGCCAAGCCGCGCACAGCAAGCGGCCACCAAGCGAGCGCGGCCGGCCTGCAAGGTGCCCAAGGCCCCAGGCGCCGCCGCCGCCGCTGCCGCCATCTTGTCTGTTTACGGCGTGGGCCTGCGGCTGCGGCCCCGCCCCCGCCGCGCGCACGCCGCCGCGCACCCGCCGCCGGGCACGCCCCGCCCCGCCCCCCGGGGCCTCCCCCTGGCGCAGGGCCACGCCCCTCGCGGCCTCGCCCCGCCCCCAGGGCGTCTCTCTGGCGCCGGGCCCCGCCCACCGCCTCGCCCCGCCTCCCCGAGCCTCTCGGGGGCGCCAGGCCACGCCCCTCGCGGCCTCGCCCCGCCCCCAGGCGTCTCTCTGGCTCCGGGCCCCGCCCACCGCCTCGCCCCGCCCCCCGGAGCCTCTCGGGGGCGCCAGGCCACGCCCCTCGCGGCCACGCCCCGCCCAGGCCCGGGGACGCCTGGCTCCAGGGGCCGCTAACCCGGGTCTCCCCTCCCTGGCGCGCGAGTTGCAGGCTTGTCCCGCAGAGGCAGGGTGAAGGCGCTTTCCCAGGCTGTGGAATGGTTTAGGGAAGCATGTCCTATAGAACTCCCCTCTCTCCCAGGGATACGCTCTGGGGTCCTAAGTTAGCTGCAAAGGTGAGCTGAGATGCTCCGTCTCAGGCTTGGCTGGCTGGGTAGCAGCTCTGCGTGGGCCTCTGCTTTATCCATGCATGCAAGAGCCACAGGTTAGCAGGTAACGTGCCTGTGAACATGCGCACTGCTTGCTGTGCGGAGTTCAGGACGCGGGTGAGAACAGCCAACGCAGCCGGCGACCTCAGCCCACCACTCAAGCAGGTGCAATAGAGTCCTGCTAAGCCACCCTCTGGTCTTGGCAAAAATGGGCTCTGCAAAACCATATGCTGAGGCGGCACTGACAGCGTGTGGCTCTCACCTCCGCCGCAAACGCAGAGGATCAATTTAGTGCATAGGGTTTCATCAAAGCAGTTTGAAATTTTCTCCCATCTGGTTTTTATCACATCTCAGCCCGACCAAAGGTGTGCTTAGGAATTCTGTTGGAAAAGTATCCTGCTGTGAGCATACTCCCACTGCCATGCAAATTTCTGCTGTACATCCACATTTTTGGATCCTAAGCAAAACTTTCCTCAATATTACACCCGCACCTCTGTCCAAAGTGGAAAGAAAAAGCCAGATGGGTTTCGTGAGCGCGTCTGCTGTGGGAATGTTTCTGAGGGCACTTTTATTCTACCTTCTGTAGAGAGCCACTTGTGCAATTTCTCTTGAAGTTTAGGAGATGGAAAAACTTGGCTTCCTTTTGTATCGTTTCCCTTTTTCTGACACTCATGTTCACTTTGATGCTAGGAAAGTCAAGAATTCTGTTTATAGCTCACCTGTTACAATTATTGCAACTAATTATTGTTCACTTTATTAATTGCTAATTATTTTGCTCTGTTTACATTGGCTCATCAACGGGTTATAAATTCAAACACAGGAGTTCCAGAACACCTGACACAGTGCTATTTAAAGTAATAAAACCTCATACAAACTTTCAGTTGTAAAATCAATAAATCGCGAAAAGTACAGCATGAGAAGGATAGTCAACAATATTGTAGTGACATTGTATAGCTACAGATGGTAACTACACTTATTGTGGTGAGCTTTTGTGATTCATGTAATTGCTGAATAACTACGTTTTACACCTGAAATGAATATAACATTTTTAAAAGACAGATAAAAAATGTTTTTGAGTGCTGTGACTCTTAAGATATTATTAAAGAAAGAAGCAAGTGGATAAGAAATGCTATTTGGTTGCTTTAAAAAGCTATGTAACCTATCTTTTACCACAATAATTGAATCCAATTATAGTGATAATCTAAAAGATCTTTATTGTAGAGCCAGGAATGTTATACACTGAAATGGCCACAACCACATAGCATAAGGAATATAGCCAATGCTACTGCAATAGGTTTGTATGGCGATGTATAATAGCTACACTTGTGGTGGGCAGGGCATAAGGTATAGAGGAGGTAACTCATGATGTTGCACACCTGAAACTAATGTAACATTGTGTGTCATCTATACTCAAAAAAATTTTTATATAAAAAATAAAATGGACACAATTTATTTTTTTAAATGGACACAATTTCAATTTGAAAATACATTCAACTGTTTATGAAAATTTCTAAATTGCCTATGGTACACATATACTAAGTTTTTAATAGGGTCAGAAAAGAGATGTTCAGAAATATGTTCAGGAACCATCAAAAAACAAAAAATGTCAGAAAAATACAAATGACCTGTAAAGTGACAAAGTTTCACATTTTAACAAAATGAAAAAGGTAAACGAAAAGTAATACAGCCTCAGAAAATACTTGCGATTGATTAGGAAAACTGCAGAAAAAAAAAATCCTAGATTGTTAGAAATCTGATTAAGACGGACAGCGCGTGGTTTTGATGGGATGGAGCCTGACTGGAAAATACAACATAGAGACACTTGCTCCTTCCTTAGTAATTTTAACTCCGATCCTTATTAAAAGCAGCCATGAGGGTATCCCAGTCTGTGAAATTGATTCTTAAAAGTTAATGCAGATAGCAAATATGACCATGACCGTTACAACATGTCAGATCAGACAGACTTGGCCTTGGAGCCCAGCTTGATAATTGCTTTACTTTGATCCATGAGCTATGTAAATACTCCCTGTTTCCATTTCTCCATTGGCAAGAGAGCTAGTACGATATCTATTTCACTTCACGAGTTCTTTAACCTCAATTTCTTCTTCTACAAAATGGCAGGGATTGTGCCCATGGTATAGGGTTGATGAAATAAGCAGGTAACACACTTGGCGCCAGGAAATGAGAACAGAATAGATGATACTAGCCACAATTTACCAACTTCCTTCTCAGTCCATTCCAGACATTTGAATAAGTTGCTTTACATCCTGTCCAGACAACTTTTTTTTTTAAAGTTTTATTTATTTATGATAGTCACAGAGAGAGAGAGAGAGGCAGAGACATAGGCAGAGGGAGAAGCAGGCTCCATGCACCGGGAGCCCGACGTGGGATTCGATCCCGGGTCTCCAGGATCGCGCCCTGGGCCAAAGGCAGGCGCCAAACCGCTGTGCCGCCACCCAGGGATCCCCTGTCCAGACAACTTTGAAGTTGGTATTATTATCCCATTTTGCAGATGAGAGCACTGATACTATGTTACTTAATCAAACTCTGCAGCTAGTCCGTCATGAAGCTGGAATTTGAACTTTGTATATCTGACTCCAATCTGCATGTTCTTAATCACTGTTGTGCACAGCCTCTCCATAAATGGTAAGAGGTCTCCTAAAATTTGATTCCCTTTTCTTTTCTACTTTTCAGCAGAAGACATATGCTAGGAGCAGAGTGTGAGCTGGAAACAATGAATATCAGTTTGGGAGAGGAAGATATGGCTGGTGTTTGGGGGTATTCTATTGCTATTACTACCATCTGTTTATATATAGATTGAGACCTACTGTTCCTTCAGGTTACACCAGGCAGCAAAGTCAGCCTTAAAATGTATCATTGTGCTTGGCAACTGCATACCCAGCTATGATTCTATTACTACATACAAAGAGGGTTACTGATTGTCAGGAACACGATCTGCCACAGACTCTTGATGTTTTTACTTTTGAATCAAAATTTTTGTGAATCCTGAGATAAAGATTCACAGCCCCCCCCCCAAAAAAAAAATGTGATAGGTTTCACAAGAAACCGCTGACACTGGAAATTGAAGACATCTTTCAACATGAGCTTCCTGGAAATAACTGCTATTATATCTTCAGAATTGAAGATTAACTCAAGTATAAGATAAAGGATAACTATAAGGATAAAAAATAAGTATAAGAAATTGTGCACACAATCACAATCATGTTAAACCTGCAAGGATCTACCAGTACCGTGACACACAGAGATGCCTGTCATCTACATGTTTTACAATATAAAACTATGAGAAACTATTTCAAAATGATGTGTGGTACAGATAATGATAAGAAAATGTTAGAAAGTATATATATAACTGTGTTCAGGGTGAGATATTTGTGTGACTTTAAAACTTTTTAAATATTACATAGGCACTTTGCATATTTATTACTTTAAAGTACAAAAAATGGTCCACAGTACATTCCAAGAGGAGTGCAAAGCTTTATTCATGCTTTAGTCCCAAAATAAAAATCAAAAACACCAACACCTTTGAAATTCTTTGGGTCTCTTTTTGGTGTTTTTAAATAGTCTTCTCTTTCAAGTGTTCTCTAAGTCTCCGGAGTGGACCTCCTCTCCAGAATCTCTCCCTTTCCTGAATACTCACCTCCAAGAGGGACGGATTGAATAGCAAACCTGGAAAACCCCATGTCAAGAGTCTTGGAAGTTTCCAGTAAGCCTCAACCAAAGACATTATCCCCACAGAAAAAGTGTGACAGAGGACACCCTCTAAAGAGGCCTGAGTGGACACTGCAATCCACCCCCTGCCAACATTTTGTAGGTTCCATTTATAAGTACCGACCATGAACACATATGCCTGTGAACTCCCTTTACCTACAAGGTAAAAGATAAGTGTTGCACATATAGGGAAACCGAGGCTTTAAATTAGAGTTACATAGCTATACATTACAGAGCAAAGATTCAAACACTTGACTTTAGAATCTGAGTTATTATTTCTTTGTATTGTCTCCTTTTCTCAAGTGGACATCAGGGCTCTGCTGTACCCATTGCCAGCCCCATTCCCAGCTATGGGGAACTTAACCACTCTTCTCTGTTATCCTCTCATTTGGAAACTTCACCCTCTGTTTTAGATCCTATGTGGTCATGATTTCCCAGATACTGCCAATCTTCTCTTCATCCTGCCAGCCCCATAGTTGCCAATAAGTATGCACTCATACACGCAAACATACATGCACACATACACTAGTCTCTGAAGATACATGCCACCACTGTCTAGGATAGGAGGGAGGGACGTCTAAGGACATTGAGGGATGATAGGTAGAGAATATGTGGCTTCATGTGGGGTGATGGAGACATCCTCAAATCGACTAGTGATATTTGTATACCTCTGAGAATATACTAAAAGCCATTGAATTGTACATTTTAAACCGATGAATTGTATGATGTGTAGAACTATATTTCAATAAAAAGAGAAGGTTGATTAGCGCTTCAAGGAGATATGACTGATTCTATATCTGAGACAGAAAAAATGCAAGGCAAGTCCAGAATATTTTGTACCAGAACACAATGAGGTGCTCAAAGACTAACAGAGGTGAGAAAGACACAGATTGAAAGCGATCTCTCTGGCCAAATCTGAGACAAGTGGAGGAGCATCAATAGGAATGATGCCAGTAATGAATACTAACATTTAGATTATTTTTAAGTCAGTGAACAATTAAGTGAACGTCTGGCAGAGGGAGGAGGCCAGTTTCTCCCTGTTGGAGTGGGAGAATACAGATAAGCCAGCCAAGGGAGGTCCTATGATCATGTGTGATGAGGGAATAGCATTGGAGACATCCATATAAACTCATGTTTAGTTTAGTATGGATGCAGATGATTCTGTATAGAAGTATCTAGATAAACGAATATTCATTGGTTAGTATGTACAATATGTGTCCTTGCTTTCAGCTGAGATGCCCCAGAAGCAATGGTATCCTAGTAGCAATGAGCACACTTAGTGCCCAGATCTTGATTTCTAATACCATTCTTCCAGAAAAGTGCTCCTTGGAGAAATAGCTGATTTTAGGACTTTTGCAATACTATAGAAAATATAGGAGATGAGCTAGAAGGATGTTGTAGAGTCAGAAAGTAAGAAAGTGTTAAAAACAAAAAGAAAAAAAAAAACCCACAATGGAGAAACCCACAATCATGGGAGTATATTAGCAGAAAATAAGTATCCACATATCCCACTGATATAAAGTAAATAATTGGATAAATAAATGGGAGAGAAGCGACAAGTCTCCCAAGCAGAAGAATTCCAAATGACTTATGTAGACTTTCTGCCCTCAAAGAGGAGGAGCATAACTACTATTTAAGCATGGGAGGCTGCACACCAATGGAGAGGAGGTGTGAACTCTCCATTCTGCTATTAATCCCATCTAGTGAATTTTTTTAAATTTCTGAGCTGGAGATGGCTGAGGTTTCTTATTTGATCATTTATTCTGAGCACATTTCCATTTAAAGTGTTGAACATATTTACAATAGCTGCTTGTCTGCTAATTCAAACATCTGGGTCATCTTGAGGTCTCTCTCCATAGTTTACATTTTCTCTTGTGCAGAAGCTCTGAAAGTATGGTGTGCAGACTCCTGGGGTTCCCCAACATGCTTTCTGGGAGACTGCAAGGTCAAAACTATTTTCATAATAATACTAAGATGTTGTTTGCCTATTTCAATATGTTGACATTTGCAGTGATGTGCAAAAGCAGTTGTCAATTAAACTGCTGACATGTTAACATAAATCGAGACAGTATCTTTACTGTACCACTGTACTGCTGGCTGGCTACTTAAGAATTTCTTTGATAAACCCAGATAAACTATTAGTTTCTTTAAATCTCAATCTTTGAGTGTACTCTTTTTAATATTCCATGCAACAAGATGTGACTCATGCACAAGTCACTTTTGCTACATAATGAAGCACATAGAAAAAGTACTTATCTGGTTGATTCAGCAGAACTAGCAGATTCTTTCATGAAACACCATTTCTAATTGAAAGAACAATAGGTGGTCACAGTGGTTCCTCAGAATTTAGTATTTGATAGATATTTTCTTTAAAAAAAAAGATCATGTGACTGTGTAACTTCAAAGAAAGTGCCAATATTTTTGGCCCACAATGATATTTGAAATTTCAAGTGAAAATTGAAATTTTGAAAAACCTGTATCCACCATCATGATTGTAAGTTTCCTGATGTTTAAAGATTTACCTGGTGAGATCAGTAATGATATTAATGACTGATTTAAAAAAAAAAAATTGAACAATGAAGCGTGCCAACATTTGAAAGGTCTACGTAACTCAGTGAGTCAGTATTTTGTAAATGACCAAAGCTAATGTTGTACGTCGTGCATGAATAAAAGATCCATTCAAAGTGCAATATAAAATGATGGATTTTAATATAATAGAATGTGAAACACAACAGACTATAATATAGTTTCAAATTCCACATTGCAACAAAGCTTTGAGGAACTAGCACTTGTTAAATTTTAGTATACTGCGAAAGAAGAATATCCATAGTTATCTGGAAAGGCTATTAAAATATTCCTATCTTTTGAACTATGGGAGACTGCATTATCTTCACAACCCAAACCAAACCAAAATATTGCAATAGATGGAATGCAGAAGCAAATATGAGAATCTTGCTAACTTTCCATAAAACTAGACATCAAAGAGATTTTTAAAAATATAAAAAATGCCACTCTTTTCATTAATTGTTCTGTTTTGGAAAATATAGTTATTTCTCATGAAACTGGGTTATTGATGTTAAGATGTATGAAGTTTATTCTTTTTTTTTTATTTTTATTTATTTATTTATTTATGATAGTCACAGAGAGAGAGAGAGAGGCAGAGACACAGGCAGAGGGAGAAGCAGGCTCCATGCACCGGGAGCCCGATGTGGGATTCGATCCTGGGTCTCCAGGATCGCGCCCTGGGCCAAAGGCAGGCGCCAAACCGCTGCGCCACCCAGGGATCCCAAGTTTATTCTTTTAATTACTCAATATTTTTAGATTTTGTCAGTTTTGATTTCTAATAAGGTAATAGATATAATATGCATAAAAAAATTCTGGTAAGGAACCTCAGTAATTGTTGAGTGTAAAAGGTTCCTCAGTTCAAAAAGTTTGAGAGATATTGCTTTTAATATGGGTCATATTTTTCTGTTTATTCATGTATCTAATAATTTTGGATTATATTCAGACATCATATAATAGATTATAGCCTGGATTCCATTGTTCATCTGAATAGTATTGATTATTTTGTGTTAGCAGATAGTTAACTTATCTGAACACAAACTCTGCCTCTCTTACAGTAGGCAGTAGCAGAGATCTCTTGTTAGCCTTAATTAGCTGTGTTGCTTGGAATTTGCCATGCTTGTGCATCATTCAGGGGCAAGTCAGAGATTTGGGCAACATTTACACACATCATTTGGAGCACTTGCTCTGTAGCTCCATCTTTCCTGAGATTTCTCCCCTTTATTTTCCAGCTTTTGTGGTTGCCCAAAAGTTTCTCCTCTGATATCTCAACCAGTATATCTGCAGATTTTTTCATTTTAGCCACCACGAATAGTACTAACTGAGGCTTGTCCTCAGGCAAAAAGTTGTAAAAGCAGGAGACTCACCAGTTCTGTACTTTCTTTCCAAGTGCCAACTCCCCTCCTGTTTCTTCCTGCTTTTCTCTCAGCTAGTTGCTTTTAAATTTTGTCCAATATGAGTTACTGTGCCATTACAAGAACAGAACTCCAAAGGCAAAAATAACTTAGTTGTACTTCTGAGGAAAAAAATGTTTACTATGTTTGATATCACAATACCGAGGATCGTTCAGCAAGTTACTTAGAAAGTACAGTCAGAAGAGAAGGGAGACTTTTGCCATTCCTCTTGTACATTTTTTTTTTTACCATTTACATTTTTAACACCATATTCATATGTTACTTGAAAATTTTAAACATGTAACGGAAGAAAAAAGGAAGAGAAGTTAAAAATATATTGCAGAAACTCATCGCTTTTTCAGGTAACAGCATGGCAAAATCATGGCCATGGGATTCAAACTACATAAATTTCAGTGAAAGGGATGCCTCTTTTAGTAGCATGAGCTTGAGCACTGGACTTTCATCCATAAGATGGAGAAAATAGTATTATTTGCTCTCTACAGTTGTTTGAGGATCAAGTGAGATGATATATGTAAAGCACGTAGTACGGTACAGATATAATAAACACTATAAATGCTATAACTATTATTTTTATTATAGTATAATTTACTACATGTAACATATTATATTACTATTATTTTATCATATTACTGTTATTACTATTACTTTTAAGAAACAGTAATTTTAGCATTGAGCAATGATCTCCAAGACAATATACATTAAGACTTATGCTTATGTTTTATCCCTTTCCATAACTGTTATTTGTGCATGTTTATATGCACACACATGAAATTATATGCTTACCATTTTTACCCTATTCTTGATAGTGCGTGTGATTTTTTTTTTAAATTGGAGACTATTGGCTCAGAGATTCGATCAAAACCCAGAAGCATATTTATATTCTCCCAGAAGCATTTTCATTCTCAAAATGAAGCTTCTTTTATGCAGACCACAAAATATTTTTAAATCATTAATTAATTATTTTAAGCTTGCCAACCTGTCCTGGGGGATGGGAATATTCCCACTGTGGACTCTGGTCCAAAAAACCAGGATTCTACATTATCTACAACCCCAAGCAGTCAATGAAAATTCCTTTGTCAAACCCCCAGATCAAGAGCAGTGGGTTGCCTTGGATACTTAGTTTATATTAAGCAACTGAATTTATAAATAATTCAGGAAATGAGACAGACCTTGTTTTAATCAGCAGCATTCCTATAGATATGTGCTATTGCAAAACTATGTATGTCATCTCATCTAAAATCACTTGATAGTTACACATCTCCAAATTAGAAAATTGGGGCTTGGGAGACATAGAAGGAAGAACTCTTGACTTTTAATTTCCTACCAGTCAGCAATGATGCCGACCCTCTGTGTTTCGCCACACGTTTGTCCTGTGTTACGTTTGCAAGTGGCTACCACTCAGGAAGTTGACGCAGAGTACATGCCATGGTGGAGCCTCTGCCTTTTTTCTAAAAAGGAGTAGTGGTAGTAGTAGTTCAGGAGAAAAGAGACAATGTTAAAGTTTTGCTGGAGAGAATAATCACATAGAAAGAGAAGGAGAAAGACCAAGAATAATAAATTTACCAGATTATTTTTTAAACAAGTGAGATGTCTCCTTCAAGTATGAGAGGTGTTGGGATATAGAGCCCAAGGGAGGGACAGAACAGTCTGGAAGCCCTTGTGATTGATATCAGCTACAGGACAGTTAATCATAACCCAGCAAATGCCCTGGAATCTTCTGGCTTTTAGAGCCAAAAGTCATTTTCAGCTCCAAAGAGAAAGCCAACTTTGTTTCCCATTAAATATGAGAGTAAGAATATGTTTTTTCACAGGCACATCCCTGTAATGTTACTGGTGCATAGGTCAATTTGGGAATATGTAACCCAGAGCCACATGTCAAGTTTTGCTGTTTGGGGTTGACTACTCCTCTTTTTCAAGTCTGTAGGCCAGGACTGATTTCTAAATTATGTTGATAAATGTCTGTGGCTCTTTTGTATACTCTCAGGATCCACACCTAATTCCTGCTAGATTGTAAGATCCTGAAGAACAGCTCATTGTACATCATACTAGCCATAGACCCCAGGGACCCCTGCAATGCCTGAAGCAAATTAGATACTTGAAAATATTTGTTCTTGGGGCACCTGGGTGGCTCAGTCGGTTAAGCATCTGACTTCGGCTCAGGTCATGATCTCAGGGCCCTGGGATGGAGTCCCTGGGATTGAGCTCCATATCAGGTTCCACACTCAGCACAGAGTCTGCTTATCCCTCTGCCACTCCCTGCTGCTGGTGCTCTCTCTGTCTCTCTCTCAAATAAATAAATAAAATATTTACAAAAGAAAAGAAAAAGGAAAAAAATGTTCTTTTTGTTGAATAAATGAAAATAAGGTCTGTGGCTTTCCATGAAGTCAGAACTGGGACAAAAACCCCCCAAAGTTACTTCTTAATTTTAGATGTACCTCAAGACCCAACATGTGGCTTTTAAACTAGAATTGTAAAGTAAGCAGTGCTAATCTGGTACTGTTGTACTAATTCTCATGGAATAAATAATTAAATTGTCATTTCTGTAGTTATAACATTTTTACACATTTCATTATTCAATGGGGTTCATGAATTAAATGACAATATTTAAAGATATTTTTAGATGTTAAGATATCTACGCATTTTAAGCTATTTCTTTAGTGAAGAGGTTATTTTAAATTTTTACTTTAAATATCACAGATTGTTGTAGTAATGTCTGACAAACTTAAATTCTCGATCAAATATTCTTCTGCATGCAATGTAGTGTTGATTTAATACTGCGAATCTTCATGATAAGATTGAGTTGCCCAGAAAGTTCTGCTAGAACTCTGTTACTAGAAAATGCAAAGCCTAATCATCTTGACATTGTGTGTGCAGGCCGAGCACAGGGCTCTTGTGCTCTGGTGCAGATGGGCTCCACATTTGGGAGCTCCAACAGCTCAGAACACCACTTATACCATCAATATTAGGAATGGTTTTCCACTCTCAAGTATTGGGTGAGTTGCATAACGTGATGACACGTTATGTCACTGGTTCTCAGCCCCTAGCTGACCAATAGAATTACTTAGGAAGCTTACCTAATAATAATAATAATAATAATAATAATAATAATAATAATACACATGTCTATGGAGTCATCTCTTCCTAAATGGAGTACTGGAAATCCTAATTTTGTCCTTTGGGAGGTCTCTTTAGTATCTGGTACCATTTTGTATTGATGTCCTTTTTCTTCCCGCTTCTAGAAACCCCTGTTTCTGATGTGTCATTTATGAAACTTCCTGTAAGTGATAAGACTGAACAGGTCTGACTAGTCCATGGTATTTAATCATAACAGAGGAGAGTGGAATCCCCTTTTGGGGTATATTTAGTCAATGATAATCCAGAGGGGAGGAAGATATTGACAAGTGTCCAGAGCTTTGGTTTCTTTGGTCAAGTATGTATCTGAGTTGCCAGCAAATTACTATCCATTCGTTTCTAAGAATAAACATCAGTTCTTGAACAGTTTTGCCTTAATCGTTTGCACGAACCCACCTATGTTCTGCTCAACCTGAAAAGCAATTACTGATGACATTTTCTCACCACATAATTAATCACTTTCTCTTTTTTGGGTCTGCCAGTTTTGTTTTCAGTGTGGACCTAGATCAGGAAAAGGAAACATCAAGAGTCATCAAACATTTAATCACATCAAGATATGAACATATGTCCTAGTTTTCTAAAGACAAGAAACTATTAAAGCCAGAAAAGCAAGGTTTAAATTAAGCATAGTGGTAAATAGATACAGTGTTTTAGACATGAGGAACTTTTGTTTAAAATGATTTAAGAGGGGCGCCTGGGTGGCCCAGTCTGTTGAGCGTCTGCCTTTGGCTCAGGTCATGATCTCATGGCCCTGGGATCTGTCCTGGGATCAAGCCCCACGTGGGGCTCCCTGCTCAGTGGGAAGGCTGCTTCTCCCTCTGCCCCTCCCCATGACTCATGCTTGCTCTCTTGCTCTCTCTCTGAAATAAATAAAATCTTTAAAAATCAATTAAATAAATAAAATTATTCCAGAAATCAGTACAAATGTACAAACAGGGAACAGCCTCCCGAAAGTTCTACCCTTCAGGAGATAAGAGTTAAGTGTGTGGTTCTGTCCTCCACAGTAGACAAAGAACTTTTCTGTTGTTTCCTGGTTTGTTTGGTTTTTTTTTTTTTTAGAAAACACTGTATACTCAAAGACCAAAATAATATTTACCTGAACTATTCCTTCTCCTCTTTATCATTCATAAGCGTTTTCAGTTAAATACATTTTTACATGCATGTTTATTTTTTAAATACACACAAATGTGGGACACCTGGGTGGCTCAGTGGTTGAGCATCTGCCTTCGGCTCAGGTCATGATCCCTGGGTCCTGGGATCAGGTCCCACAATGGGGTTCCCGCAGGGAGCCTACTTCTCCCTCTGCCTGTGTCTCTGACTCTCTGTGTCTCTCATGAATGAAGGAGTAGAATCTTTAAAAAAAAAAAAAAGAGCACACATGCACAAATGGCACGCACGTATTTGGATAAAAACTTAAAGTCTTAATTTCAGCCTTTTAAAACAAGTTAACCGTATCAATGTAGTGTCATAGGCAATATATATCCCACATACATTCATCATCTTAATTGGAAATTCACAAAAAAGCAGGTATGTATTAATAGAGTGATGGATTATTTTTATACTCTGTCTTTATGCACTTTAATCCCCAAAGATTTCAGGTGACAATGTTACTCACTAACTTGATTTAATATTGGTCCCAGGTGTTAAAATCAAAAGATCTCAGAAATTATATTTAAAGTGTAATAAAATCATCAGTTTTAAAAACAAAGGGATGACATTTAAAAATCGCATGCAGAGAGGAGAGGTGAAATAACCGAGTTAAAGGGATTTGCACCAGTTTTTGGAGTTTATAAAAACCAATCATATATTAAATGGCAGTTATTCTTTAGTTAAGGACATGTGTTTATATTTTCATGCCCTAAAATATTTTGTGTAAAGAATAATTTATCTGACCCATAAAATCAACAAAAGAAATTGAGAAGGTTTAAAATAACGAGGTTAGAGAGAAGATATACAGCTACTTTTTAATTCAGAATTGCCAAAATAATACAATTTGTCTAAGGATTCATGTTAAATAGCAATATTACTCCTGCCATTTTTAATACAATATATACAACTCTGTACTTATCAACAAAATTTTTGAGCTTAACTTATGTCTAATAGTATATTGATTTTTTAAGGTATTTTTTCTGCATTTTGGTCAATCCAAGTAAGAAGCTTAGTTATTGTTGCAGATTTCCTTTTGGCCACTTTTGTGAGAGAAGGATTTGTCTTGAAACATCGGCATGCCTAAGAATTCAGAAGTTTATTTTGTTGTGCACCCTATTTTTTGTTTTTGAGCTCTGACCTGCTTTTTAATGTATTTTTAAGCTCTTTAAAAATTTTATTTATACTTGAAGTATAGTTGACATATGTTATATTAGCTTCAGGTATACAACATGGAGACTTGACAATTCTGTATATTACTGAGTGTTCACCAAGGTTAAGTGTAGTAACCATACATCTGTCACCATACAAGGTTGTTACAAATATTATTGACTATATTCCTTATACTGTATTTTCATCTCTATGACTTATTTATTTTATAACTGGAAATTCATTCTTATTCCCTTTATTTTGCCCTATACCCTTACCCCGTACGCCTCTGGCAACCACCAGTTTCTTCCCTATATTTATGGGTCTCTTTCTCCTTTGTTTATTTTGATTTTTAGATTCCGTGTATAAGTGAAATCATATGGTATTTGTCTTTCTCTGCCTGGCTTATTTCATTTAGTGTAATAGCCTCTAGGTCCATCCATGTTTCACAAATGTCAAGATATCTTTGTTTTCTATGGCTGAGTAATACTATATTGTGCGTGCGTGCGTGGACACACACACCACCTCTTCTTCATCCATTCATCTATTGACGGACATCTGGTTGCTTCCGTATCTTGCCTATTGTAAATAATGTCGCAATAAGCATAAGGATGTCATACATCTTTTGAATTAATGTTTTCATTCTCTTCTAGTAAATGCCCTGCCAGTGGAATTACTGAATCATATGGTAATTCTATTTTTAATTTTCTAAGGAACCTCCACTGTGTTTTCCAGTTTTTGCACTGGTTTACATTTCTACCTATTTTTAATGGGTGCTTCTTAATTCTCTATAGGCCAACCGAGTCAAAGGAACTTTGCATACTTGCAGCCTGGAGAGAAGGAGAAGCGGGAGCCTCTCTCTCCCATGTGCAGGAGCCCAGTGGGTGCTGTCACTGCAGGGGGTGTCTGGAGAGCGGCTGCTAACCATGAGTTTGTACCACTGGCAGCAAGACGGTGTTCCTTCCCTCCGTGGGATAGCTGCCTGCAACCCGCACATCATCTCTGGTTCCATTTATGTCGTGATTCTCTTTCTCTGCTGATGGATAGAAGGCTCGCTCCCTTGGGCAGCTGCTAATAGGGCTTGTTTGGTCAGGGAATGTGTCTGTTGAGCCCTCATTATCAAAGGATTTCTTCCTCAGTGTTCTAAGGTTTCAGGAGCATCATTTGCTATCTTCTGTGAGATAATGCGTCTTGTCCAACTGGTGTATTTGTTTCCTTTCTGAGCTAGTTCACCCATAGCCTCCTGTGTTACAGCCCCAGGATGTTTCCCTGAAGGTGTTCCTGGAAACTGTTGTGACTTTAGTTGTAATGCTCTACCCTATTGCCAACAACATCTCAGTATAGTCCATCAATATGCAGACCACATATCATACCACTTGGTGTTGTAAAATACATTGCAAAATATGCTGTGATTATGTGTTCAACTGTAGCTTGTCATTGAGCCAACTTAGTAAATCTCCCCAACCTTTGGTCGACTGTGGTCTTGCAGTGGCAGGTAAAGGATAAGGACTTCCAGGCAACACAGGTATCGACTCAGCACCAGGTGAGGGAGGGATCAAGGCCCAGGGGCTTCTCCATCCAAGTTTGTCAACACCAGCAAGCCCGCTGGCAGGGAGGTTGTAGCCTCACACAGGAATGGCACACCACGGGTTCTGGGTCAGGCCATGCTGTGCTCTTCACTGGATAGGAGTTGAGAGTCTCGTCCCATCAAGTCTAGACAGGGGTCCATGTAGCCCACTGTACTAGTGGCTATCAGTGTTTCTCACTGTTTTCCAGTTAGTGTCTCAGTTTGTTGTAAGACCCGGCATACTGTCAGAGCACACACATGTGTGTGTGTCTGAGTGTGAGTATGTGAAATTAGTGTCTGTGCAGATTCAGACTGGGACAGACTTTTAGCCCCAAAAGCCCACTTGCCGACATGGAACAGAGATAAGAAAGTGGGTTATCCAAAACTGACTTCTAGCTAAAGGGATGGATTGTGAGAGTGAAGGGCTTGCATAGCTCACTCACGGGATGATTTGCTGTTGTGAGAGTCCTCGTTCTAGGTTCCTGGGTCTTTCCGCACCTCACAGAGGGGTTGCCGGAGGTGAGAATACATATCCCCAACACCTGAATGCACCATTGGTTTTATATAGTCTTCCTGTCAAAGAGAGAGCACCGTTATTTTTTCTTTAAGATTTTATTTATTCATGAGAGACATAGAGAGAGAGGCAGAGACACAGGCAGAGGGAGAAGCAGGCTCCAGGCAGGGAGCCCGATGCGAGACTTGATCCCAGGACCCCGGGATCACAACTTGAGCCAAAGGCAGATGCTCAACTACAGAGCCATCCAGGTGCCCTGAATGCCATTATATTTCCTATGTAACATCTGTTCCTAAAACTGTTCTGATGATGTCTGAAACTTCTGTTGCCCTTCAGCTGTTCAGATTTCTCCTCCTCAACCTCTTTCCATATTTTTTCCTCCAGGTATATAGTAAGTGACAGAGCTTTGGGTTTTGTTTGCTCATTTTTAGAATCAATGAATCTCCAAAGTTTCCCAAGAAAGAGCAAAAAAAATAATAATAAGGAAACACAACACACTTATTAGGATGATTAAAATGGAAAACCCTGACAATACCAAGTGCTGACAAGGATACAGACCATTTAGACAGTGCACATCACTCAGGGTTGCCGGATGGGGCACACGCCCCGGGGAGGGCTTGAGAGTGTCCCACCGAGTTCAACATACACTTACTAAATGGCCTGGCAGTCCCACTCCTGGGATCTTACCCTCGAGAAATAAGTGTTCTTTTCACGTAGAAACTTGCACAAGCTTTACCTGTAATCGTCAAAAGCTGGACACAGCCCAGATGTCCTTTGGCAGGTGAGAGGATGAGCAGATGGTGGGATAACCGCGCCCCTGGATTCTGCTCCACAACAAGAAAGGACACATGAGTGACACACAAGGCCCCTGGAGTCCATCTCGGGGACATGATGCAGAGAGAAAGAAGTCCAGCTTGGGACAATTCCATTTGTAAGATGTTCTCGGAAAGACAAAGCCACAGTGGCAGAGTGGCTCAGGGCAGAGTCTTTTTCCCTCTCACTGTTAACTCATTATGTTTCGTAAGATGTGATCAGATTCTTTACCCCTTTAAGTCTGACCTGGTGTAAGTTCCTTGTTGTTATGACGAGGTGACTGGGCCCCGGGCAGTGTTTCTGGGTTTGTGGATCACGCTCTGCACCACTGACCATAGTGGTCTTCTCTCTGCCGCTAGGCAGACTGGGGAGCTGGGGTGTCCAGAGCCCTCCAGGGTCAGCTCGCAGAGAGGTGGGCACTCTCCGGCTGGACGTCTGCCCCACCCTGGCTTGCCCTCGCTCCTCACAGTCCACCAACCCGGAGTACATCGTCTTTGGCTTTCTGGGGGTTTTGTTCTCAATTGAGGTTTTCTGGGGGTTTTCTGTTCTCAATAGAGGTTTTCTGGGGGTTTTGTTCTCAATAGATTTAATCAGGCCTCTGCTGAGTTTTGACCTGGATTTATTCCCTAACCTGTTGCTTTAAAGTCTTTTTAATGCATAGACTAGTCAGGTTTTCAGAGTCTCCTAGGCTGAAGGTTTTCTTCCTAAATATGGCTTTAATTTCACAGAGCATTTCTGCAGTGTGATCTGGTTCTTCTGTGCACCTAGATGGGATCCATCCCATATTCATTGCCAGTGAGACACCAGCAGTCAAGTGATCCCAGACGCCCCAGCACAGAAGGTCTCATTGGCCAAATGAAGCTGCTGTAAGCACTGCGATTGTTAAATCAGGTAAAACACATGGTGAGGAGCAAAGGGAAAGAAATAGGGCTCATTAGTGGACTCAAGGCAGGGCAGTGGGATTCATTCCCTAAATCCTGGTTATACTGAAATAATGTCACCTGTGTGTCTGTCTGTCTGTCTGTCTCTGCCAATGAAGCATCCCAGCCCTGTTGTTACAAGGACCAGATTGACATTTCGGCAAGGAGGCCAGGTCAGAGCAGGCACCCCAGTCAGGCCTCTGTGTCCCCATCACTACTGCCAGCTAGCCCGCACACCAGCATGGGGTCATATTTGCGTTTCTCAGCTTGAGGACACAGAAGGCCACAAAGGGTGGTTGAAGGAGAACCTTATGAATGTTTAGAGTCACAGATTGCAGGCCCCTCTTCATCTTTCCGTTCCCTCTCTGACCGTGTTAAACACACACATGCTCTTGCATGTGCACTTCTATCTACTGAACCTATCTAGGGACGCTGCCGATGGTTTTCAGTCCACCACTGACGTGCACCCAACTTACGTCTTTCCCCTTTCTTGTTTTTTCATCTTTGACACCAGCATTGGAAATTAACACACAAGACAAAAAAAAAAAAAAATTTACATTACCCTACACAACCCCCACCCCAATCTGCCAAGGAAAGTGTCGAGGGTGGGAGAGTCAGGTACATGTTTGTGTTATCAAGGGGTTTCCTCTCTTACTCTGGACATGGTCAGGGCTATTAGCAAATGTGGTTTTTCCTTCTGTAGCCAAATGGGCTTGCTAGTATCAGGCCCAGAGCACCCTGGGGAGTCAATGCAGATGATGAGATGCTTGCCCTTGACGTACCTCATTACTGCTGCTCACGTTCCATTGGCACATTGGCAGATCTGATGACCTGGCCACTAGGGTGTTAACTTCGGAAATGTGCTGGGGCGGGGGGGGGGGGGGGGGGGGGGGAAGCATGGGGTTGGTGGGGTTGGTGGGGAGGGGTGGAATTCCCCAGGCCAACAGAAAGTAGGGAGAACCAGATGTCAGTAAACATCAGTAATGTCTAGTTCTGCTTTATTTGCTTAATTTGTGTGTGTGAAATATTTTAATGTAAACTCTTAATATTTTAATGTAAACACATGACATAAACATTGTGTTGTGTATCTCTTTAAAATAAAGACATCCCCCACCAAATAAAATAATAAAATAAAATAAAATAAAATAAAGACATCCCTTCCCTGCATTTTTCTGCAATATGGGCAATGTGAGTCATACATGTTATGACAATTCACTTTGAAATACTTCGGTATGCATTTCTTTTTTTAAAAGAAGAAACTTTTACTTTATAATCACATGATCATTATCATACCTACCCAAATTAATAATGCCCCAGTGTCTCCAATATCAAGTCATAGCTAAGTTTCCCAATTACTTCAGAACTTGCTCTTCTGTGTACACACCAGGCTCCAGGTAAGGACTATAACCTGCATTACTATGTCTAGTATAATCTGTCATGATAAAACGTCATCCCTTCCTGGGCTCCCCCAAGCCCCTGTTATAGGACCCTGACTTTCTGAAGGGACAGTTATACTGTACACTGAGTACAATTGTAGTGTGAATGTCCCACCTCCTGATTTTATCTGTTTGTTTCAATGTGTGGCTACTTCCCTTGCTCCTTTATCCTGGTTTTATCTATAACCCAGGAGGCAGCTAGAAAGGCTTCATTCAAGCCAGGCTAACCCTTTTGCACAAGGACACTTCCTAAGCGCTGGCATAAAGTTCACATTGTTCCAGGAAGGAGGAGCCGTGATCTGATTCCCCACTCTCAGTACTGCTAACACACGGATCACGCCCAGTCCTCCCATTGTGGGCTGCATTCCACCCCCCACCCTGCCCCTGCCAGCAACAAGTGGTCTGTGGGGCAATATTTTGGCACCATGTGAGCCCCCCCACTAAGCCTCAAAGAAAAATATTTTAAGAAGCAATATCCATTTCCATGTGCAACTCTCCCAGGCAGTGACATTTCAGATAAATATAGAGAAGCTACGAAAATGAACTAAGTCAGCGTAGAAAATTGGCAGTTTGAATGTCCGAAGTTAGCAAGGGGAATGTCCAAATCCTAGTTAAAAATGACTCTCCTTCCACTTTTCTCCTGTGGTCCCTGCTCTGGGTTCTGTGACACCAGGGCCACCAGGGTTTTGCTCCTCCCCCTTTGGCTTCTCCTTCCGAGTATTGTTTACAGACCCTTCCGGCTCCTGAGTGTGGATGGGTGCTGTCCTAGGTGCTGTTCTCTCTGCCCATGACGTGCCCTCTTGGGATCATACCACCCACATCCATGGTTTCAACTGCAATCTACACGTATGAGTCATAAACATCACTGTATTAGGGTTCTCCAGAGAAACAGAAGCAGAACCTGTAGGATGTTTACATATTTAGAGATACGTACTTGAGTCTATATGCATGACATACATGTATCTCCAGTATAGGAGAGAGATTTATTATTATGAGGATTGGCTTGTGCAATTATGGAGACTGGGAAGCCCCAACGTCTGCTGTATGCAGGCTGGAGACCTCAGAGTGTGTAGTTGTACATTCCAGTCTAAGTCCACAGGCCTGAGAGTCAGGGGAGCTGATGGTATAACTTCCAGCCCAAGGAGAGGAGACCATGTCCCAGGCCTTCAGTGGACTGGCGAAGGCCTACCCACATTGGGGAGGGCAATCTGCTTTTTTAGGCCAATTATTCAGATGTTAATCGATGCAGAAACACCCTTACAGACACGCTCAGAAATCATGTTTAGCCAAATGCCCAGGGAACCCTGTGATCCAGTCCACTTGACACTAGGAGTTAAGCAGGACACTCAGTGTACCTGGCCACTCAGCTAATGTGGGGGGGCCCTCCCCCCTCAGCATGCTGAAAAAAACATCGCATTGCAACACTTAGCTCACTCTACAACTCAGCTCTTGCCAAGAATAGCTCCTTTAAATTCTGATAACTACTCCCGTGTTTCTCTCAAGCTTCTTTCTGCTATTAGGAAAAACACGAACAAATAAGATATACTTCCTGTTAAACTTAGCCTGAACAGTACTTCTAGGCCTCTTGGACGATCTTGTCCTCCTTCCTCCGTAACTGGTGTCCCAGAGGGGGACAAGTGTCCAGAAGTCACGGCAGAAGAAAGCATGAGGGTGGCTGTGGCTCCCCAGTCTCTCCCGGCGTCTGGAGCAGGCTCCCCGCGCACCTGCAGCTTCTACTTCATTCTATCTGGATGCCCCGCCACAGACTTCCTAAGCTCCTTCTTGGGGAAAAAGATGGTATTGAGCACGAAACAGAACGTAATCCTAGCAGGAGCAGCCATAGCCGCACAACTCTACATGGTTCTGGGCTACCCCACCTTCTCTGAAATATAGTGAAATTGAAGAGAAAAAGGCTGGGGTAAAAAAGAAACAAAAACACAAAACCTAAAGAAGAGTGATCCAGATGCATGCCAAAGGGCTGCAGTAACAGGCTTGATGTATTTTCCTATTTTCTCAGTATTTTTAGCACCTAAAATCTAATCAAGAGTTGGTCAGTTTTTGTTTTAAATAAAATGCATTTGAGGCAGACGTCCTCTATCTTATCTGTGTCCCATTCTCCTCCCCGCCAAAGAGAACATCTTTGCAATTTGCATATGAAGGTAAAAATTCTTATTCAGTTCGGCGCACCTCTTTTTAATACAGTATGACCTAGTGCAGAATGTTCTATGTGTATCCACTCAGATTTTAATAATTAAAAAAAAAAAGGCAACCGGTCATGCAGCAGAATCATTATTTTGACTTCTGGGCACCCCACAAGAAGACTTGTAAAGTACGTCTGGATCATTGTAACAGGGGCCAGGTGCCTCTCTGCAGCAGGGGTGACTGTGTATTTTAATCATCATCGGTGATAAAGAAGCGGAAATGTGGACAGTTACAAGGAAAAACTTGCCCAACGTCCTGCAGCTAGAGGGGGGCAGGCTGGTGCTCGAGTGCTGACCTGCTTCCAACCTGTGAACCTCCTTAGTGCCATTTTCCAAGAGGACGCTGTTCTGTGGCCCCCTGTGTTCTCTCTTCGTGGGAGAGTCTCCGCTTCTCTGTCCACATGTCTGGGATTTGCTCTCACTCTCTCCCTGGCCCTTTATCAAACCTACTTGCCCATGTCTTTGTTTCTTTGCATTTTGCAGCTTTCTATCCCATTTCTCGGGGTTTCCCTGAACTCAGCGTTCAGAGGTTAGAGGGTAGAATGACACCGTAGATTTCACCACGTGACATATTTGTGGAACAGCGTGCTTTGGTCCCTATCGCTCCAAAATAAAATTTATTTTTAAAACTATGTTTTGTTTTTCATTATGCAGTGCTTAGAGGTTCTTCTTCCTAAAATTCTTTTTGAGAAATTTTAAATCTATAGAAAACTTGAAAGAAGAGTACAACAGACACCTATATATCTTCTACCAATTTGTTAACTGGTAAAAGGTACACTCATCAGTTGTTAACATTTGTTTTTCTAAGGAAGTTGCAGACATCGTGACATTTCACCCCCCACGTGTTTAAATACGTATTTCTTAAGAATGAGGAAATTGCCCTGTGTGATATTATCACACCAAACACCTGATAAGGATTCCACAAAATCACCTATACTTAGAATTTCCTGGTAGACCTTCTGTAGCCTTTTTTTCTATTTAAAATTCACACATTGCATTTGGTTAGGTTGGTTTTGATCTAGAACAGTCCCTACTTTCTTTTTTTTTTTCATCCAAAAAGATTCACTTTTTTGAAGAGTCCCCCGGGCTAGTGGTCCCGTAGAATATTTGGACTCCAGGTTTCCCTGGTTATTTCCTTATAGTCAGGCTGAGGCTGCATTTTTGGACAGGAGCACTGACTCCCATCAGGACTGCGGTCTGGGGGGTGCGTTTTTGAAGCATCATCTCCATCTGCTCCACTCTGGGTGCTGCTGTTTGATCACTGGATTATGCAGGCTTTGTATTTGCTTGTGTCTCATCGCTGCTAGATTGGATCTCCTTTGATGGTTGTTACAAACACCAGGATGCCAAGACAACAAAACTGGGGATGTCCCACAGGGACAGAGACACAGCAGGTGTGGCTGGGCCTTGAGACTGAGGCTCTGGGCTGGGGGCTCTGACCCAGAGGCTAGGTTTGCTGCCAGAAACCCCAGTTCCATTCTCAGCTCTTGCCTGCTCTTCATTCCACATCCAGCTGATCACTGAGATCCTGCAGACTCTCACTTCATCCTCCTGGTGATGCTCCTACCCTGGACAGGATGCTGCAGTGGCCCTGGACACAGTCCTCTTCTCTTTTTGTACTATTGCCGCTGCCCCCTGACTGCTCTTCCTACCGACCTCTTCCCCTCACGACTGCCCAGTGAATCCTGTGCACCAGTACAGCCCACCACACCACTCTCCTGCTTAAAAATCTTCACACACACAAAAAAATCTTCACCAGCTCCCCCTTTTTTCTTTTTTAAGATTTTATTTATTTGAGAGAGAGAGAGAGAGAGCACAAGTGGGGCAGAGGGAGAGGGAGAAACAGACTCCCTGCCCGATGCAGGGCTTGATCCCAGGACCCTGGGAGACACTCAACCAACTGAGCCACCCAGGCACCCCCAGATCCCCATTTCTTATGGAGAAAGTTCAAATGCTTCGCCTGAGACACAGACTTCCCCTCCTCCATTGTTAAGCACAATTTCTTTAGCCAGAAACAGTGTTGGTTGTAGTATAAAACAGGCACAGAAAATATGGAATAATAATTGCACAGTTGGATTGGTCTTTACACAGTGAACCCTGCCAGGTCACGATACAGAGCACTGCTGTTACCCAGGAGCGTCCTCATCCCCTCTCCCCATCGCTACATCTCCTTTTTTCCCCAAAACCACCACTTTCCTGACTTCTAACACCATATAGGAGTTTTACCCTTTAAAACAAAAATTATATAGGGACGCCTGGGCGGCTCAGCAGTTGAGCATCTGCCTTTGGCTCAGGACGTGATCCCTGGTCCAGGGATCGAGTCCCACATCAGGCTCCCTTAGAGGAGCCTGCTTCTCCCTCTGCCTATGTCTGTGTCTCTCTCTCTGTGTCTCTCATTAATAAATAAATAAAATCTTTAAAAATTATATAAATATCTATAAATAGATAGCATGTATTCTTTTAAGTATGGCTTTTTTTTTTTGGCAATGTTGTGTTTGTAAGATTTATTGAGGTTGTTCATGCCTCTTCTGACTGCTCATGTTTTGTTGTACATTACTTCCCTATGTGAGAATACCAGGATTAATTGATCTCTTTCACCATTGATGGATACTTGGGTTATTTCCAGGTTTTAGCTATGAATAATGTTGCTCTCAACACTCATACAGGTTTTTGTGTGGATGTATGTCTGCAAAATTGCTGGGTTACAGGATTTGCATATATGCCCATCCTTAGTAGATACTGACAAATCATTTTGAATTTATTATACCTATTTACATTCCTGCCAACAAGGTATGAAAATTTTGCTTGCTCCTTCTCATTGTCAACACTTGGTATTTTAAGCCTTTTGATTTTAGGCATTCTAGTGAGTGAGTGGTAGATCTCATCGTGGTTTTCATTTGCATTTCTCTGATAACTAAGAAAGTTGGGCACTCTTTCATATGTTAATTAGCCAGTTGGATATCCTCTCTAGGGAAGCGTACCCCTTTTCTTATGGACTGGTAGCAGTTTTTAGCAGATTATGACTCTCTTGTTGGTGATAGGCATTGGTGGAGAATCTTCCAGTCTATGGACTGACAATTCATCCACCTAATGGTGTATTTTGATGAATAAAAGTCCCTGATTTCAACATGGTCTAGAGAAGAGCACTGTAGACACCTTCCCTTCTATCAGGAGAGACAGATCTTTCTCAGAAGCCAGAGCTGACGTCCTTTCCATTCCATTGACAAAGCAGGTTGCAACTCCACCCCTCACTGCAAGGGAGTCTAGGAGAGTGGACATTTCTTTTATTCCTGCCTCTCTATCAGAGGACAGAGCACGGAACATAGTGGTCAAGTGGCTAACCAGAGGTGTCTGTGCTAGAAAGAAATCCACCAGGACTTCCTGCTGTGATCAGCAAGTGGAAGGTGTGTTACATGACCCTCACCACACTGAGATGTGTTGATGATATGTAATGTTGAGCTACTAAATACACTTCCACTGAAATTACATCATGAAACTGAGATATTGGGATGGATTACTGATAAAAGTGAAATGGGTGTGAAAATACCTCCATATGGAGCCCCATATGTGTGTGTGTCTGTGTCTGTTTTCATATACAGGCATATTTAATATGGGAAAGTATACACTACTGGTTTGCTTAACACTGGTCATTTGACAAGGATCAGATCGGAGAAGTGGAAGCCTTAAAATTTTCTTCATATACTTTCATATTATGTTTCTTTAATATCTTTATAACTTGAAGAATACTATAGACATGACTTTATCTATTTGAGTCACATTGGAGTCAAATCCCACTTAGGAGGGTGAACTGCTCTGGTTCACCATTGCTAATTTAAAGGTGTCTGCATTTCTGAGGTGACTTATTGTTGGAAAGTGTTGGAAATCATAACAGCTGGGACACCTGGGTGGCTCAGGAGTTGAATGTCTGCCTTTGGCTCAGGGCGTGATCCCAGGGTCCTGGGATGGAGTCCCACATCAGGCTCCCTGCAAGGAGCCTGCTTCTCCCTCTGCCCATGTCTCTGCCTCTCTGTGTGTTTCTCATGAATAAATAAATAAAATATTTAAAAAAAGGAAACCATAACAACTGGCTGCACTTGTAGAGTGGATAACCCATGTAGGAGGCATCCTAGCTTTATAAAAAACTCCACCAAATACTATGCTAAATTAAATAGATCACTTATGGACTGAATTGTGTCCTCTCCAAATGCATATGTTGAAGCCCTCAACCCCCTCCCACCCAGACCTCAGAGTGAAGGCAGGGTCTTTGCAGAGGTAATAGAGTTAAAATGAGTTCATTAGGGTGGGCACTAATCCAATAGAACTGGTGCCCTCATATGAAAAGGAGATTAGGACACAGACACACACAGAGGGAGGACCATGTGGGCCTCAGGGAGAAGGTGGCCATCCACAAGCCAGGAAGAGTGGCCTCAAGAGAAACCAGCCTTGACCTAGAACCTCCAATATCCAGAACCCAGAGAAATAAATACCTGTCATCTAAGCCACACAGGCCACGGTGCTTTGTTGTGACAGCCTTAGCATGCTAACAGTTACCTACTACTCATATATTGTATACCTTCATTCTTTTCCTCCTCTACTTTTATGGAGGTATAACTGGCAAAACTGTAACATAAAGTGCATGATATGGGGGATCCTTGGGTGGCTCAGTGGTTTAGCACCTGCCTTTGGCCCAGGGCGCGGTCCTGTGGTCCCGGGATCCAGTCCCGTATCGGGCTTCCGGCGTGGAGCCTGCTTCTCCCTCTGCCTGTGTCTCTGCCTCTCTCTGTCTATCGTAAATAAATAAATAAATCTTTAAAAAAAATAAAGTTCATGATATGATGATGTGATGTACATATATATTGTGAGAGGATTCCCCCAACGAGTTACTTATTACATCCTTCACATTGCATACTTTTTTTTTTTTTTTTGGTAAGAATATTTAAGTTCTCCTCTCTCAACAAATTTTTTTTAAGTATATCTATTTCTTTTTTTTAATTTTTTAAAAAATTTATTTATGATAGTCACACAGAGAGAGAGAGAGAGGCAGAGACACAGGCAGAGGGAGAAGCAGGCTCCATGCACCGGGAGCCCGACGTGGGATTCGATCCGGGGTCTCCAGGATCGCGCCCTGGGCCAAAGGCGGGCGCGAAACCGCTGAGCCACCCAGGGATCCCTCAACACATTTTTTAAAGATTTTATTTATTTATTCATGAGAGACACCGAGAGAGACACAGAGACACAGGCAGAGGGAGAAGCAGACTCCCTGTGGGGAGGCCGATGTGGGACTCAATCTCTGGCCCCTGGAATCATGCCCTGAGCCAAAGGCAGATCCTCAAACACTGAGCCACCCAGGCGTCCCCTCTCTCAGCAGATTTCAATTTCACAATACAGTGTCATCGACTGTAGTCGCTGTGTTTTATATCAGATCCTCAGACCTCATTCATCTTTCAGCTGGAAGTGTATGCATCTCTTTACCAGACTTTCCCCATTTCCGCAGCCCCTGGCTGCTGCCATTCTGCTGTCCATTCCTGTGCATTCAGCTTGGTTATGTGTTCACGCTAATGGCACTCATCTTTACACCAAAGAATTTGCTTAATGCTTCAGCTTTAACTTTTAAAAATTCTTCCATAATTCTTTCCTCTTCACAGGCAGGAAGGTGAAGTGAGGTAAATCAGGTATTCCTGCCTAAGGGATATGGAAACCGAGGCACCAAGGGATTCAGGGACATGCCCAAAGTCACATGGCAAATGAGAGGCAAACCAGGAGCAGATTTGCTCTCCTGGATCAGGAGATTTTCTGTTGGCCAACTTCATCCTATCAAATGGAGCATTTCATGACAGCTGCCTTGGATGGTGCTTCTTTACAAATATATACAGTGCATCCAGCTACTACTTCCTGAGGGGGTGTGTGTGTGTGTGCGTGTGTGTGTAAGCCTTTAAGGAGTTGAGGAGACAGCAATGGAGACGTGACATCTGCTTTTTTTTTGTGTGTGTGACATCTACTTCAAAGGAGCATACAGTCCAGGTGTGGTGGTAAACATGCAATATTTCATGCAATGTGAACATGCAATATTTCTTTTTTTTTTTTTTAAGATTTTTTTTAATTTTTTATGATAGTCACAGAGAGAGAGAGAGAGAGAGAGAGGCAGAGACACAGGCAGAGGGAGAAGCAGGCTCCATGCACCGGGAGCCCGATGTGGGATTCGATCCCGGGTCTCCAGGATCGCGCCCTGGGCCAAAGGCAGGCGCCAAACTGCTGCGCCACCCAGGGATCCCACATGCAATATTTCATGCAATGTGAAAAGTAATGTGGCAACACCACTCGGAGGGACTTCACAGGTGTGGTGGAAATTGAGCTGGGGTTGGCAGTGAAGGAGCTTGTCAGAGACTGGGATTTGCAGCAGAAGGAGCTTCAGGTATGAAGTCCAGTCAGAGACCAGAGCATAGTGGTGGGAGAACAGACTGGCGGATGATGGCAGGCCGGGTGGGAGACAGTTCCAGAGAGCCTTCCATACACACGAGGGAACTGGGCCTTTGTTCCATATTCTAGACCTTCCCAGGCCTTTGTGTGTCTCTTCTCAGGTAAGTAAAAATTAATAGAAAGCTGATATCAAATTGCTGAATTTTTATTTTACCAAGTGAAAAACCAAACTACCATCATCTGTAATTCAACATCATTTTGTACAAGGAGCACCAGTGAGAATGTGGGAGGGGCCTAACTTTCCAGGAAAAAAAAAAACCCAAACAGTTGAATACATTTGTTTAGCTTTATGAAAACCTCACTATACTCACTGTTCTCCACTAATTTCACCAAGGCAGAATTTGGGGAACCACTCCTATAGATCACACTTCTCAAACTTCAATAAGGAAATATGAATCTTGTTGGAATGCCATTCTGATTCCCGGTGGGGCCCAAGATTCTATATTTCTAGAAGCTTGTGTCAGGTTCTCACTGCTGGAGCTCAGACTACACCTTCATGAGCAAAACTGAGTCTCCACCAGAAGAAACCAGGAGACTGGCTTTGATCATATTTGTAGTTTAAATAGTTAACCAGGTACATGAAAAAATGTTCCACGTCCCTTGACATCAGGGAGATATAAATCAAAACCACAATGAGATACCACCTCACACCTGTCAGAGTGGCTAAAATTACCAACACAGGAAACAACAAATATCAGTGAGGATGTGGAGAAGGGGAACCCTCTTGCACTGTGGGTGGGAATGCAAACTGGTACAGCCTCTCTGGAGAACAGTAAGGAGGTTCCTCAAGAAGTTAAAAATAGAGCTACCCTATGACCCAGCAATTGCACTACTGAGTATTTACCCCAAGGATACAGATGTAGTGAAACGCCGGGACACCTGCACCCCAATGTTCACAGCAGCAGTGTCCACAATAGCCAAACTGTGAAAGAAGCCATGATGTCCTCCGACAGATGAATGGATAAAGAAGATGTGGCCTGTATATACAATGGAATATTTCTCAGTCATCAAAAAGGATGAATACCTACCATTTACATCGACATGGATGGAACTGGAGGTATTAAGCTGAGTGAAAAAAGTCAATTGGAGAAAGATAATCATCATATGGTCTCACTCATGTGGAATACAAGAAATAGTGAAAGGGACCATAAGAGAAGGAGGGAAACTGAGGAAAAATCAGAGAGGAAGACAAACCATGAGAGATTCCTGACTCTGGGAAACAAAGGGTTGCTGGAGGGGAGGTAGGTGTGGGGATGGGGTCACTGGGTGATGATGGGCGCTGAAGAGGGCATTTGATGGGATGAGCACTGGGTGTTATACTATATGTTGGCAAATTCAATCTAAATTAATAAATAAAAAGTTAACCAGGAAGCCATGTGTAAAATTGGTTGTAAGTGAAATGCTCTTATAGTTGATCACACGACAAAAGCTCTGCAGATATGTATCTTGTGGGTTATGCAAGATTACTTCAGGCTAGCACTCTGATCCTCCGAGTCATTGCAGGAACCCCTCAAATGGCAAGAACACCTCAAAGATCCACAATAAACGCATTTCTTGAATTGACCGTGTGTATCTCTTCCTGACTTAATCTTTAGCTGTAGTAATAGAGACAGAATATTGGTGGAATTCTTGTAAGTAAGTACTATGTGTCAAGAACAGACTATCTACTGCCAAAAATAAAATGACTTAAAAATAGTGTAAATCAAACCAGCAGTAGTTGATTTGGTGCCATCGCTTCTCAGGGACTTGAACAATGATTGAATCCTGTACATTGAGAACAGACTGTTCCAGGCCAGGCCTTTGGAAGTTAACTTCAAAGCAGATGTTCTGGAAGCTTCTGTTACCATTACAGACAAGCTGTTCTCATTTTATAGAAAAACAAATACATAATAATAAATTATCATACTTACCTTAATGGCTTCACAAGGATTCATCAGGAAACATTCATAAAAGAGGGGATGAGAAGCTTTAAAATGTTCTTTTTAAAATAATATTTTTGGTACATCAGAAGCCCAGGACATAGTGGGCAATAACAGATGGCGAATCTTACAAATATCTTACAAATACAGGACAGGCTACCGGAACCCAAGGGAGAAAAATAACAAAATAGAATGACTTTGGGGTCAGTAATAATTTAAAAGAACCTCTAAGTTCAGTTTCGAGGGTATTCCTTAAAAGATTAATCCAGAGGGGCACCCGGGTGACTCAGTAGTTGAGTATCTGCCTTTGGCCCAGGGTGTGATCCCGAGGTCCTGGGATTGAATCCCACATTGGGCTCCCTGTGTGGAGTCTGCTTCTCCCTCTGCCTGAGTCTCTGCCTCTCTCTCTCTGTGTCTCTCATGAATAAAAAAAAAATCTTAAAAAAAAAAATCAATCCAGACATACTCCCTACAAAAACTTTAATAGGTGATTGTTTCCCCGAGGCCTATTTGAACACTAGCCCTTAAAGGACTTGCTACTTTTTAAGAGGCTCTTATATTCATTGGCCTTTTATTCCATAAGGGGGTGTCTGACACCCGGCTCACACAGTATTCTTGATGGATCGAAGCCCAACTTCGATAGTTTCCTGTTGTCATTAGACTTCGCTCGCTGGCATGCAGGGCAGCCTTTCCCTGGCCACGGGAAGACACCCGGGCAGACCCATGACTGTCCTGCCCGCTTTGGTAACAGGCGGGTCTTCAGACACCTTATGAAGCCCAGCCTCACTGCCGAGACAGCAGAGGTGTCAAACACAGTTCGAAACTGCAAAATACCAGCAATGCTATATTACCTACTAAAACCCAGGCTGGTGAAAAGAAATAGGGGAAGAATAAATAGGAATGTGTATATATGTATATATATATATATATACATATCTCTAAACTTTAGAAATGTCTGAGAGCTTTGAGCAGAGGTCCTCAAATACACCTTTGAAAAAAATGTTTAAAAGAGATCCCTAGTTTATCAAGTGTACAAAGAGCTGTTAGCCCTCTGCCTCTGAGCCCCCTGCCACAGAGCTGTGGTTGTTAAGTGGAGTCACAACGCCCAGGATGTTTACAAGCTGTGAGGACAGTACTAGAAATTCTTTTGACATTTATTTGTCCAAAAATGTGATACATTAACCTTTACTAGTATCTCATGTATTTATTTATTTATTTATTGTAAATAAAAATACAGGGTGCCCAGATTAAGCATGATTCTGGGAGTGTTTGTCCTCACAGACCCTTTCTGGACACAGTTAGCATTTGAATCAGTGGACTAAGGGAAGCAGACACCCTCCCCAATGTGGTGGGCCTCATCGAATCTGGTGAGGGCACAAATAGAACAAAAAGGTGGAAGAAAGGGGGAAAGCCCTCCCTTTCTGACTGCCTGAGCTGGGACACTTCATCTCGCCATCTCCTGCCCTCAACTGGGATGCATGCCATTGGCTCCCCTAGTTCTCAGGCCTTGGGATGTGGGCTGAGTCATACAGCAGGCTTGACTCTCCTGGGCCTGCAGCTTCCAGACAACAGATCGCGGGACTTGTCAGCTCCCACAGTTGCATAAGGCACTTACTCATCACTGACCTCAGTCTCTCTCTCTATCTACAGATATCCTCATGTCCCATTGCTTCTGTTTCTCTGGAGAACCCTGACTAATATGGCACAGTAACTTTGCAAGTCCACAGAGGACACCGGAGGAGCTCCCAAAAAGATAGCTATTGTTGATGGCATCGTGCAGAAGTCCAGAGCACCACACAGCCTCGTGCACGAGTGCTCACTGGAGAGTCTGACCATGTCCCGCTGCACTCCCAAGGCAAAACAACTCCCCTCAGTCCAGGCAGAAAACTCTTTAGTGCAGCTTCGGGATCTGCTGTCCCCGCAGGTAACTGCTGCTTGTGTGTCTATGCACAGCATCCTTCCCACGGTCACACACCAGCCATGCACCCCTCCCAGAATTACCCCACCCTTCCCCATGTTTGGACAGGGGGGTCACGAGATGACATTTCCTACAGCTGTTCCCCAAGCGATTCCGGGCAACTTCTGCAGCCTGGGATTTGAAGTCTTTGGGCCACCAGTTCCATGTTTACTTTTGAATTTTGTCTCCTCAATCCTCTAAATGAATTCACTTCGCCAGGGATGCAGCACCCCTTTGTGCTTCTCCCACGGTGGGAAGACCTCTGCTCTCCACTCTTGCTGTTGGCCCGAGCTCTGTCCCTGCCCCAGCCAGCTTCTCCTCTTGCTGAGACACCCCCCAGGTCTGCATGGTGACTGACTGCCATGTGTCCTCTGAGCTTCTTTCTTAGCCAGCTCTTTCTGTGCAGTCTACCTCTCCGCAGTGTCTATGGGCTGTTTCCACATTCAGAGTTTTAGTCTTTCCTTGTTGAGAAAATTCAAAACTCAAAAGGAGTTACCGTACCTTTATGTTATGTTTTCCTCACGGCTTGCAGCACAAAACTGGGTACCCAGTGGCAATTCGTGTTTACTGATGATTAGTGGGGCCTCCCTAACCCCCAAGCCCAGGTAAGGTGGCCTCTGAGCCTCAGCTGCCTGGGTGGTCAAGGTCCACGACCCCTTCCAGATTCTGCAGGATCCTCAGGGCGTCGGCCTTCACCATCCCCTTTGGTGCCTGCCCCCAGGTGAGCTGCCTGGCTGTGCAGAACGCTGACCCAGACATAAAGTCCAGCAAACAAACAATCAACTCGCACAAAGCATGGGAGAACCTGTAGGGCTTTGTGACAATCACAGGAGGTCATGCCTCATGTTGATCAGTGGCCAATTGGGCCTCCATCCCTTCCTTCCTTTCTCTTTATTTCCTACCCCACTTCCTGTCAAAAGCAACCCCCAGGATCCCACCCCCATCTCCTTGCACTTTCTCTGCAAAGCACCTACCTGCCTCTTTTTCTCACTGTCCTGGACCTGAAATATCACTGTTTTTAGGGCACTCCTGTGACCCCAGCAGCAAACCAGAAGTTATTTTCTCATAGAGAAAGTTCTCTCCCTCTCTCCTGGGAAATCGGGCATTGCTGTTAGGGAAAACATTTTTCTTTTGTTTTGTTTGTAACCTTGTTGCATTGAACTATATGCTTTTGTCAGGGGTGGTCCCTTTTGGGGCTTGTCCTTCCTCATCCCTCTTATTGGGCACCCTGACCACAGCACCTTGCTGTCCCCTGTCCCATCCTCAGGGTTTCGTCCAGGTGCATTTCCAAAGGAGGCTGGCTCTGGACTCCCCAGAACCTTGGGCTTTATTTGAGCACTTTCCCCACAGTACCCTTTTCCTTCCCGAGGGGGTTAAGATTCAGCAAATGGGAGACGGCACACATGGCAGTGGGTTACTGAGCTTAATTTATTAAGTCAACATCACCATCACTCCTTGGTGGCTGCTAGCATGACGACGCAGAGGCGGTCAGGGCGTGCTCTCCTGACTACTTAAGCAGTGTTCTCCGTCAGCTAACGTCATCCGCTCTCCCTTGCCCAGACTTCCACCACTTAGCTCCACTAGCTCTCCACATACCCTTTCCGCGTGTCTGTGCGGGCCAGTAGGAGCTAGATCCATGGAAAATACTGCCAACACCTTTAAACCAGTAGTATCTTGGGGCCGCTGGGTGGCTAGTGGTTGAGCATCTGCCTCTGGCTCACGTCATGATCCCTGGGCCCTGGGATCGAGTCCTGCATCGGGCTTCACATCACTTCCCAATTATGTAGATCAAGAAATTCAGATCAAGGGATGCCTGGCTGGCTCAGTGATTGAGCATCTGCCTTTGGCTCAGGTCGTGATCCGGGGTCCTGGGATTGAGTCCCCCATTGGGCTCAATGATCAGTGCTTCTCCCTCAGGGAGCCTGCTTCTCCCTCTGCCTGTGTCTCTGCCTCTCTCTCTGTCTCTCATGAATAAATAAATAAAATCCTTTTAAAAAATAAAATAAAAAATAAACCAGTCGTATCTTACCGTACCTGCCTGTAAGACAAGCCCATTCACATTCGTCTAATGAGACAACAGTACATGACTGTGTATTTGCTCTTATTTCTCTGCCCTCCCAGGCCCATCGAGTACCCAAACATCACAACCTTGGCAAGATTTTTCCTCTTTACATTTTTCTGGTGCGAATAGCCTGGAGGGCCCTATTCAAACCTAAACAACCCCTGACCCCTGCCCTGAAAATCACACAAAAACAAAAACCAAGAGGGTGCTGCCAATGATTCTCATTTCTGAGGGATAATTTCTAGTTTTCAAAAAGAGGTTTAATAGCTACCAGATTAAAAAAAAAATCTAACATGATTTTTAAACGAAAATGTTTTTTAAGATTTCATTTATTTGAGAGAGAGAGAGAGAGAGAGGGAGGGAGAGGAAGCACAGGCAGGGGGAGGGGCAGAGGAAGAGGGAGAAGCAGGCTCCTCACTGAGCAGGGAGCCCAATGTGGGAGTTGATCCCAAGACCCTGAGATCATGACCTGAGCTGAAGGCAGATGCCTACCTGACTGAGCCACCCAGGTGCCCCTAAAATAAGTTTTTAATGAATACCAACTGTGTCACAAGGTGACTGGACTTCAGAAGAGGTCATGTGTGGAACACCAACATGAAGGTGGAAGAGCAAGTCAGATATTAGCTGCTTTTATGTGGGAATATTTGCCCCTGGAAGGTGAGCAAAATAGTTACCACTCAACTATCACACGGCAGAAAAGTAGATGCTTCCACAGCAGCCTTCCTAAGCCACAGACGAAGTCACTTCTAAGATCTCAGATTCCCCGCTTTGCTCCCATGGTCAGAGATGCTCCAGCTCAACCCCCCTAGCCCCACTGGGGCAGGAACTGAAGACGGGGTCGCCCAGCCACCTCTGCAGTATTCTCCTTCCTACAATGGGCATAGGAAGTAATAAGATAGTGTCGCACTCGGCAGGGGAAGGGGATGTGCTGCTGGCTGGGCCACGTCGGGGACACATATACCTGCCTCGTTGTCCAGGCCACACCCTGCCCGTGGATCCTCCTCCTGGGTGGGTGGAGGGGAAGGGGGCTGCTCCTACGGCCGTGTCCCCATGAACCCCAGGCCTGCCAGCAGGCTCCCCTCCTGCTCCTGACCCCAGGGCTGCGGTGGGACCTCTGGGTTTTTGCAGCTTTCTCTCCATCAAGCCCTACCGGACAGCTGTCTTTCTGGGAATTCTCAGGAATTTGGTGTTCTGTGCCTTGACTCCTAACGTTTTTGAGTACAGTAACAGATTTATTTGGTACACGGGCACTTTATAGGATTTTGTGGAACGCTGTTGGGAGAGGCAGTCGCATTTCCCCCCACACAATGACGGAAGTGTCATGGTGTCTTTACGCTACATTGCTCTCGTTCTTAGTGAGTGTGGACTTGCTTGTTCCTGCCATTCTTTTATTTTTAAGGAGTAACATTCTACACACCATTCCGAGATCCTTGAAATTGTAAGGCAAAATGATGGAGGGAAAAGACATCCAATTGTGTTTAAATCCAAGTATTGACCCTGACAGCTCATATTAGCAATTAACGTGGAAGGTGCCATGGCCTCAGGTTTCCTCACTGTTCTGACGGAGGTCTACTTCTTCCGTAAAATAACTCAGATTTATCTTTCTTTTTAAAATAAGTCTCTTGTAAGTTTATTTAAAAATGCACTCTACCTCCATCACAGGGCTGGAACTCACGATCCAGAGACCAAGAGTTGCATGCTGTTCTGAACCAGATGCCCTTGATTTACCTTTCTTGCTATCATCTACTTGTTTTTTTTTTTAAGATTTTATTTATTTATTCAATTATTCATATTATTTATTATTTATTCAGAGAGAGGCAGAGACATGGGCAGAGGGAGAAGCAGGCTCCCTGCAGGGAGCCCGATGTGGGACTCGATCCCAGGATCCCAGGATCATGATCCGGGATGAAGGCAGACCCTCAACCATGGAGCCACCCAGGCAACCCCATCTACTTGTTCTTAATCTCCCTCCCAATACCACACTGTATATAGATGGTTCACCTCTTTTGGGGACAATGTGTCAAGGTTTCTTAGTACCTCCTATTTCACAGCTGTGAGAGGTGTCACATCTAGGTTCCTTTGGAGTGTTTACTCTGCACTGAAGAGCTCACAATTACCCAGTGCAACAAGACAGTTGTCCTCGTGTTTGGACACTGTATGAACACAACTGACATCTCCTGGGAGCTGACTCAGAGTAAGCTGGAGGACTCTAAAGCCCCCACTCCCACCCCTACAATATGTACTTATTGTATTATGTTTCTCCCAATTGTGAACTTGCACAGCTTTTATTTTTTATTTTTTTATTTTGTTTAACACAGGAATCTGACCTTACAAGGTATCCCTACTATACCCATGTTGGGTTCATTGCATCCATTCTAGGCTGTCAAATGCTTTGGGATCCTGGCCTCCTTGCAATATTTGAGTCCCCCACCCACCCACCCCACGCTTTGTATAACATTTGAAATGAGATGAGTTTGCCTCAGAGGCCTCACCCAGTCACTGATAAAATATGAAGAGAAAAGGCCAAGGGCTGAGAAGAACCACATTTCTCTAAGAGCCAGGAGATTTCAGAGAGAAAACAAGTCACTGTGGCCAAAAGGACAGAGTGGATACCGTGCACACGCACTATTAGCACCTTTAGTTCCAAGAGCCACTTTTAAAAATATAGAGGAGTGAGTTTTTACTCAGAAACTAGTCTGCCAAAGAGACTGCAGCCCCATAAATGGCATGTCTGGGGTGGCACCATGACACACGGTCAGCAAACCAGGTGAGGGCTGAGTCACTCTGTACACCCCCTGGGAGCCCCGAGTCCCTGCACTCCCCGCAGAACAGCAAGGAGGTCAATGTGGGAAGAGTTGGACCTGGAGACAGCTTCCATGAGGACCACAGCCCTGGAGAAGCCTGGCCTTGACCAGCTTGTGCCCACCCCTCCCACCGCACCCAGAAGACCCAAACTGCTGACCCCACTGCCTTCGACAGGCGACTGCAGATCCTATTCAAATCATCAGTAACCGTCTCACCATCAATCGACTCAGAATGACGTTTTCTCCCGGGCATCTACGTTATAGTTTCTACTACGGAGCTACTATTTATAGTCATCACTGGCAAACTGGAAAAAATAAAACAAGTCATTATGTATCCTCAGACTCTACGTGTTGGACTGGGATAGCCGATGTGTTCTGTGAAATTTTGGAAACGAAGTAAAAATGGAATTTCACTAGCTTAATTCCCTAGACTATTGCAGTCGAGAACTGTTAAGATTTAGAATAACATAAAAGTGACTTCATCCTTAGTCTTTAGACACTCTTAAAAGAACTTCTAATTAATAAAGTGGGTCAGTGACTCAACTATCCACATGAGTGTGTCATACTCAAAAAAAAAAAAAAAAAAAAAAAAAAAGACCCATGAGGGGCTGATGCCAGACAACTTGGATTTTTCTACTCAAAACAACAACAACAAAAAACACGGAAAACTTAAGCCTAATGAAAAATAGATAATGGGAAGTAATTTAGTAAATTAGTCTCAAATGTAAGAGAAGTCATTGTTATTTCCTTGCCCTCCCTCTTCTGGAAAGTTTCCAAACTTATTATTGCCCAGGGCCAAACCAGAAGAAAAACAAATTATGTGCTGAACTTCCATTTCGGTTTTGCCATAATTCAGGGAAGAAAAGTCCCCCAAGTGAGTAAAATATGGAATATTTTAATGTCCACTTCGGGAACTTAAATTGTTTTTTTTTTTTTTCCCCTCTCTCTCTCTCTCTTCTATGAAATCAAGTGCAAGGAAGCAGAAGTTCTGTGTTTGTCACCAATCCTTTATTGAAACTGGTAACCGACACGCTTTATAATAGAACAACAAAAATAATGTTCAATATATACAGCCTTTGCATGGACTATCTGACTATACACAAGGCAGAGTGATAACACGATCTAACTTCCATAATCATTTGTGCACAAAAAGACACCCAGCAGACATGTGGACATTACAGTGGAATGACATCACGGTCCAGTGAAAATTCAGCCTAATACAAAAAACGAACTCGTCTATCGCAAATGACAGCTCTCTCAACGCCCAGAGCTTCTCAGTAGTTAATTCACCCGGAGTCCGAAGCAGAGATTTGGTGTGTGGCTATGAGTCTCTTCAGTGAGACCACCTCTGTGGATAAGTTTGCTATGCCCTGCTTCAGAAACAAATTCTCCGGGTCAGACACTTTGTAGCCACTGTCTTGCATTTCCACAACTCCCGTTTTGAAGCTGTTCTGGGTTTTGCCATGAAGTTCTTTTTGGTGCCAGTGTTCTGATTTGAGAGACCAATCTTGAATGTTGGTCACCTGCACTGAGAAAGGGGTGAGGGAAGAATGTACCATCCCGGGGCCCGGGTGCTTCTCGAGTTCGAAATGTCTCTTAGGCGCCCCGTCGACAGGCGAGGACGGTTTCTGCGTGGCGTCGAACTCGTGGTCGAAGGCCTCCACCTTGATCTGCATGGCTTTGGCTTTTATGCGAAGCTTGTGCGGCAAGGCCGAGGAGTTCGCTTCTGGAACCTTAACCACGGTGGCGTGGACGCGCTGAAGCTCCACGGGCGAGTGGATGGGGCCCTTGGGCACCTGCTGCTCGTCCTCGCCGTCCGAGGACTTGCCCACGGCACCGTCGTCCGTCTCCGAGGTCCGGGGGGAGTTGCTGGAGGAGCGGGCCACCTGCAGCAGAGGGGGAGAGTGCGAGTAGCCGGGGAAGGCGGTCCCCATGAGGTTCTGGTACACGGAGGCCCGGTAGGCGCCCCGCTCGTCGCCAGGCTCCCTCGCGTAGCTCTCCAGTTCCACCGGCTCCTGCTTGATGGCCTGGAACTTGCCCTCGGGGCTCCCGCAGCCACCCCGCGCTGCCCCGTCCTGAGAATGTTCCAGCGAGGACACTTCGGAGACGTCAGACAGGGAGGCCTGCGGGGAGTGCTTGATGACCGAAATGCAGCCGCTTGTCACCATCGAGGGCTCATGCTCATCCACGAAGGGGCTGGCGCTGGCTTTGGACGCCTGGTAGTCTTGGAAGTACACGGCCGTGGAGTGACTGAGTTTCTGAATCTCTTGGGTGTAGGCCGTAGAGCTAATTAAACCAAACTTTAATTTTAGGGACAGCAGCTCGGCTTTCAGAGTAGCATTTTCTTCTCCCAAGGCGATCAGCTTGTTCTCCAAAACCAGGTCATTCAGCCGACGCTTCTCCCGGGACCTCTTGGCAGCTTCGTTATTTTTCCGCCTCTTTTCCCAATACATGGCATCCTTCTTCTCGTCGGGAATGAACTCCCGTTTCCTCCGACACGCGGAAGACTTGCTTTTCCCCACGCTGCCTTCGTTCAACAGCAGCTCTTCGCCCGCCGTCAGGTCTTCCGAGACCTCGGTGAGCGTGGGGTTGAGCACCATCATCTTGTCCACACCGCTGCCAGCATCCAGGGATGCCTGCTCCTTCTTGATGGTCTGCATTTTCCTCAGCTGCATCAGAATCAGGACGGATGACTCCCCCAGTATTCACAAATGCTTTACAAGCTGCAGCGTGCAAGCCATCAACACGCGCCCTCCCGTCCTGCGGTCCGGAACAAAGCTCTCCGGCTCCTCTCACTGAAGGGAGTAGGGGTCGTCCTCCTAGGTTCCCTGCAATACAGGAAAAGAACGTTATCCACCGGCCAAATACCTATTGCCAACTATGCACCAGGAGTGACGCGAAGCACACTGGCACACAGGTCTGCACAAGATGCAGGCCTTTCCTTCAAAGAGGCTGCCATCTGGAAAAGGAGATGGGGCCCACATGCCTATGCTGTCAGGCGGAGAGGACAGCTCTCCAGCGAGACCCTCAGCAGAGTGCTGCATGGCCCAGGGCAGTGGCAGCAAAAACGCAGGTGCCCAGGGAGAAACAAGAGGAAGGCTGTTCCAGGAGCAGAAATGGGGGAGGAGGGCATGAGGAGACGGGACCTCCCAGGAAGGAAATGATGGATTGCCTCTGGGTGGTTAAGTTTTTATTTCTTTTTAAAAGATTTTATTTATTCATGAGAGACACAGAGAGAGGCAGAGACACAGGCAGAGGGAGAAGCAGGCTCCCTGCGGAGAGCCCCATATGGACTCGATCCCAGGACTCTGGGATCACGCCCTGAGCCAAAGGCTCATCCACTGAGCCACCCAGGAGTCCCTGGTTGGTTAAGTTTTTAAATGGCACTTGCATATTGCGGTGCTTCTGAATAATCTTAGACGAATTTACATCACTACGAAGCAAACAAGCTCACCCCTTCCAAGGAACTTCCCCAGGTAAACGCTCACACCCGAGCACAAATTCTCAAGTACGTGGAATAGAGTATCACTGGTGCTAAATCTGTTATTTTCACCAAAAATGAAAATAAAAGCCACACCAATGACTTGAGTTGTAGTTGTCTGGATTGACCCTTGCATGGCCACGAACCTGTCCATCACACCCCCAACCACATTCTGGCAGGTGGCCCAGCACACCTGGACGAATGAGACTCCCCTCAATAAAGCTGTCTCTTCTGACGCATCATTCTTTTTTCTGGTTCCTTCAAATTGATTTCTCCAACATCTACTTAAGATTGAAGCACCTAACATGCTTTTCTTTCTTTCTTTTTCCTTTTCTTTTTTCTTTCTTTCTTTCTTTCTTTCTTTCTTTCTTTCTTTCTTTCTTTCTTTCTTCTTTCTTTCTTTCTTTTTTTTTTTTTTTTTTTTTGTCCTGAAAAGTCTGCCTCAATAGATTTCATTTATACAGCAGTTTGGGACTAAAATAGTTACTACTACTACTACTAATAATAATAATTACATAAAATAAACAGTTACTATTCAAAGGGACTTTTTTAAATTTCTTTTTTTTTTTAGGTACAGTGCATTCTTGAAACAAAATTATTTTAAACCGAGAGAATGTAATTATGGAAAGAATTTCTTTCCATTTTACTAATTAGTCTCAAACAAAATATTTTTAAAAAATCCTCTAAAATAGAACCAACAGCTAGCTTCCTTTTTCACCGATGAGATATTTATAATCTGAATTTGGCTTGACAGGAGGTAATAAACCCATATTAGATTCCAATGACAATCTTTGTGTGGTGGTTTTGGGATCCAACTGTATTTCTAGACAGGGTTTCTCTGCCTGATTTCCCAGTAGGTAATACTTTCCTACAGGAGACCCCGTTCCTTCACTGCTATTTGCATATGGTACTCTCTCCTGCCACATTAAAAAGATTTAATGTTTTTGTTTTACGTCACTCCCTTTCTTGTGCATAGTTTTGTAATGACTAATGAAATGAAGTTTAATTTTATCATCTGGAAAAGCCTGCCAGCTTCTTGCGCCTTTTCCAGAAAGAACAGAAGAAATGATGTAATAATTTCAGGATCATAAAGAATAAGGTTTAATGCCACATTTTTGTCCATCAAGCTGGGCCAACAGGGAAACAGTCAGTTGCAATGTAGCGAACCCCACGATTAATAATAACCAAGACTCTGCTTATTTTTGATAACACAGCGCTGAGGCAAGGAGTCTGCATGGCAGGCAGCGATGATGGTGTCAAAAGATCTTCCTAGTGATGACTTAGCGCAACAACACTGCTTTCTATAGTTCTACTCAGGTTCCGTCTTCTGACGTGAAAACCCATTCTTCCTCTACATGTTCATCAGGCTCTTCCCTATTACTGAAGATTTCTGTTCCCCAGCTCGGTCAAGTCCCCACCACTAAAGTTAACTGAGTGCTGAGGCAAAGCCAAACTTCCAGCAGCAGATGGGACAACTGCACTGATCTTTTCTGGAGATCTTTTGATCTTTTTTGATCTTTTTTTGCACCTATTCTTCAAACCTCCACTGGATCCTCGGGCACTACTGTTCTTTTTTTAAACATCATATAGTTCCTTGAACACTATCATTCTGGATATATTTTCCACTGGAGACTCACTCTCTCCCCTGCATTTTAAAATGTATCCCTTCCTGGGACACCTGGGTGGCTCCGTGGTTGAGCGTCTGCCTTCAGCTCAGGGTGTGATTCCGGGGTCCTGGGATTGCGTCCCGCATTCGGCTCCCCGCAGGAAGCCTGCTTCCCCCTCTGCCTATGTCTTTGCCTTTCTCTCTGTGTCTCTCATGAGTAAAGAAATAAAAAAATCTTAAAAAAAAAAAACCCTCTTTTTAAAAAAAATTCACATTCCTTCTACATCTGCTTCCCCAGTGAGTCTTCCCAGTTAATGCTTTTGAAATGCCCCGCCATTCTGCCTTCGTTACTCTTCCTAAACTTTTGCTCATTTCATATTTCTTACCCATTTTCATCATTTCAAATCTACCAAGGGGGTTGGGCCTTTGCAGCCTCCTGTCCAAAGGCTGCATGTGCCAGGAGCCGGGGAGAGCGGGGCAGGCAACCCTCACCACACCGCATTAAGGACACCACCCCATGTCCACTTACTAAAAGTATCCCCCTTGGCTTAGCACCTCTTTGACCCCTCTCTTCTTGCCGTCTAAGCACTCTGTGTCCACTCTGTCATCTCTAGAACTTCGTCAGTACGTCCAAAACCTACGAGAATTGTTTGTTCCTTTTAATCATTTTGCTGTGTGAATTTTACTACATGTATTAGAATCTGGGACTCTTCCTTCATCTGCAAATATTAATTGTCTCTCTGACTCATCGGCAAATCACTACACCTACTATCTCAGAGGATCTTCTGTAATATTTTTTATCAAATAATCTTGCAGCGTTGGAAAAAAGTTTATCATGCGCTTGAGATCATGCAGAGAGAGGTGCCGATTTTCTACACCGTATCTTTCTACAGGTTTGTTTCCTATGACCAACTAGTCTGCAGTTGTTTTCAGGGTGCAAAGTATTGTCTCTTGTGTCTGAGCAACAAACTGAACAGAGAGGTGTCCAATATTGGATTGACAGTCCCTCCTTTGCCTCAGCTAAGAGAGTTTTGTAAATGAAACACTTTCTGATAGTATTTTTTAAGCTGAATATTATCATGCAAATTCTAAGCAAGACATTTGAAATGCTTGTTAACAGAGAGCTGCTCTCATTCATGAATTGATTTGTTCAACACATACGGAGCGCCTACTGTGGACCAGGCACAGAGCCAGATGTGGGGGCGGGGGGGAAACCAAACCCAAGAGTCAAGGAGCTCCTAGTCTTCTGCAGGAGGCAGAGTGAAGAACCAGGGCCAAGGGAGGCACGCACAACGGGGGGCGCCCTCTACATGGGGACCTCGTGCACACGGCACATCCTCCCCAGCCCCACTGCTTGTTTGTGGGGGTGGTGACAACAACACAAGCAATCCTAACAGGTGCCATTAACTGAACGCTTACTACACAGGAGACACCGGGAGCCCAGCCTCTCATGGGCTTGTTCCCCTCACCGTACTGGTTTTCAAAACAGAAAAGGCTCAGAGAAGTTCAGTGCCCGGCCCAGTGCCGCACAGCTGGTCAAGCAGCAGAGCTCAGACCTCAACCCACATCCTAGTCCCATTCCCCTACCAGGACCCAGTCTGACACCTGCACGGGGTTGTTCTGGTGCGCGTCCAGTTCCGTTTCTGGATCACCCACATTTCTGAGTAATACGCACCAGCTTACTAACGTACTTTGGGACACGAGTAGATGCTGCCAGAACTTCCTTAAGACGACAAAGGTGCCACCTGGAGCTTCTCTCCAGCCTCTCTGGAGTTGTTTGGTCGATACTCCTGAGAGTATCTAATGAGCTGAGAAAACTTTCCGAAGGTTCATCTCTGCTAAAATTTTAATCTCCTGGCAATTGTATATGCTAAAATAGGAGAAAAGAAAAACTGTAGCCAGGGGCATTGTCACCTCTGATTTTCTTGTACAAAACCAAAATGTGCCCATTTTCAACATGGAGGGGAGGAGGGTAGTTGAGACACAGAGAGACTGAGTGACTTTCCCAAGATCACACAGCACTGGAGGGCAGAGGTGGGCCTTAGAATCTATCTGCCTCTCAACAGGAACTTACAGGGAGTGCTAAGGTGGTTTATGAGCCGTCTAATGCATCGACGTTTATGCTCAACTAGTGACTTTATTTCAAACTCCAGTGTTCTCCCTTGGGATTGATGCCCATGTTACCTCTGTGTCATGCAGGCGGGTCACCACCAGCACTGTGCTGCAGGCACCCCTTCGATTTCCTTTTTCGAGTAACTGTTACTTAACTGCCAGTTCTGTGACGATGGCCGGTTCGGCGCGTCCAGCCTCATCAGCACACCCATTAGATAATAGGGCTTGCTTCACGAGGACACGAATAAAAAGAGAAACCGAAGAGCAGGAGGCAGGGCCTTCCAGCCGGTGGCCTCCCATCCGTCCTGCGGGCCTGCCGTCTCTAATGAACGCTGCTTCCTAGCCTACCATGCTATTTCCACAGGCGGGAGTTGTGTTTTGCAAACTCCGAGCTGTATGTAATGTCTGTTGCCATCAGATGACCTAAGCACCGTCTTTAATTAAGATCAAAATTTGGTTCAAAAAAATTCTCCAAAAGAGTAAAAGTTCACAACATGAAGTGTCCACCAAATTTTCCCTCGAGGAGCGACGTCATTGCTGACGCTTACACAGACGGCCCTTCACCTGCCCCAGAGCCTCTTTCGCAAGAACCATGGATGGCAATTCAAACTTTTATGAAACGAGAAGGCTTTTGTTTCAAGCCTCTAAAATCCTTCCCATAGTTTACACATTATTCTACTACGAGAAAAGTTTGTTATTAATGCTCTCTTGAAAGGGGAAGTCTTACTGCAAATAGATGTATCACATATTTTGATTTAAAAATTCTGTCTATACAAAATGAAATACTATCTGATATACGCTATTTTTAGAAGCGCCTTTTTATAAATAGAACTATCTCATTGTCCTCCACTTGCTGGATGTGCCATTTATTCCCTCAGAGGCATAGTATAGATACCATTAAAGAAAAAAAAATTTTTTTACGTGAAATTGTAAGCTATCTCTCCACGAAGCAGACAGCTACTTGTTTTCGAGATAACGTGTGACTTCGGTGAAAAGTTAATAAATAAAGTTCATCAATTCACAGCTCCTTAAGCTATTAAAACTAGCAAAATGTTAACCTACGCTTCTTGTGGTAGATTAACAGTCGATGACATAACTGTTTCAACAGAATGCTTTTACTTCTTTTCATGGATAGGAATAAAATACAATACTTAAAAGCAGAGATAAAACAGGGAAAGGATACACATGTGCAGTCTAGGGGGGAGTGGGGAGTGAAAAAAACTTGGAGTATTGAAGTTGCAAGGGAGATTTCTAATCAGGCTGAAAAATAAAAGGCTTTTATTTTTTAAAGTCATCTCTACACCCAACGTGGGGCTTGAACTCATGACCCCAAGATCAAGAGTCGCATGCTCTATGGGCTGAGCCAGCCAGGCATTCCAATGGCTTTTTAAATTAATGTTAAATTTTAACATTGTTAGGCCTCTCTAATTGGCATTGAAGTGCCTCCCGTTCAATAATATGAACCCTAGTGCTAGAGAGAAATGTGTATGCGATCTAGATACGAACACAAAGTGACGCTCACGCTTTGCCAAAATCTGTCCTATCATAGAAATGAATTAACCTACTTTTCCTATTTGGGCACGTTTGTAAATAAATGTGTTAAAACCCGATGAGAGTTTATGCTATGTGAAAATATTTCGAGTTTCTTGCTCTCTCATCCTCCACGAAGGGCCACTTAAAAATAAGACTGAACCTTAACAAATAGGATAACGCTGCATTTTATGATGGCACTGACATAACTTAAGGAATTGAAGTACAGAGCAGTACAGCTTGACACTCTTTTATACAAGAGGCCAGTGTCTGCAACCTACAGCACACAATGGAAATACTCCGAAGACCATGCGGGAAGCGCATAGATGCTAACTCACACAAAGACTGCATGACTGCAGAATCAAAGACAAAACACACCCTCGCTGAAGGGGGACAGGGATGGGGTGGGTGTGGAATAACAGTAAAGCATTTTTTTTTAAAGATTTTCATTTATTTATTCATTCATGAGAGACAGAGACAGAGAGAGAGAGAGAGAGAGGCAGAGACACTGGCAGAGGGAGAAGCAGGCTCCATGCAGGGAGTCCAACGTGGGACTCAATCCCAGGACTCCAGGATCACGCCCTGGGCTGAGAGCGGTGCTAAACCACTGAGCCACCAGGACTGCCAGTATTTTTAAAATGCCAGCATTTTTAAAAAGCTGCAGTCACTACAAAATGGGGACCGCTGTTTTCCTTGAAACCTCGGAAGACAGTGGATCAGAGTGACAACTAATCTGAAATCCTAAGAGACACCAACAAGTCACCAAGTAACTCTGTTACAGGAAATTCTGCCAAGGGTTTGCACCAGCAGAGCGCACCCTGAGGAATGGTGGCAGGAACAGTGTAGGTGCAGGGCTGGGGGTGAAGGGGACGGGGAGGGCAGGGCACAGAAAGTTCTTGAATATTTGCAAGTACACTGAAGAACCTCTCCAGTCCTCCTCAGCTTGACTTTTTGTATTTCTAATTTTTAATTTCACTTTCTTGCTCAGCGAGCAGCTGATTACAAATGTCATTTACTCTACTATGGGCCTTATGAATAGGATGGGTTTTGGGTTTTGGTTTTTTTTTTTCTGTTTTGTTTTCATCTCTACTTGAAGGCTATTGAATTGTCCCCTTAAGATCCTTGGAGAGTTAATTGATAAAAAGACACCATGTTCTGATAACTAAAAGGCTTATAATACAAAGATCATTCTGATTCCAACGAAAATGAGCCCTCAAGCCCAGATTATTACCAATGGCATTTAGAAAATCCCCACTAAACTTTCTTATCATAAAAACAAGCTTAAGTTCTCTAATTAAAACCGTATGAGAAATGGTGTTTTTTTTAAGTTTTTTTTTTTTTAACTACAGGAAAGTTATTTGCAAAGAAATTTGAGACGTAATTGGGGGTAGCAGTAATACAAATTCATTTTGAAACCAAAAAACTGTTATGTAATGTCTGTGATCAAAGGTCAATGTCTTTCGACATTCTCAATGAGTCCGATCTGGATAAAAATCAACTCAAATACAATTTAGGAAAATAACAGGATATCAAACAATGTGTTAATGCTGTGAAACACTGGCACACCTCACAAAACCCAGAAATGCATATTAAAGGAGCTTCAATTGCATTGTTTCTGTCATATTTTGAATCGAATCCCAAGTGTGCTCTCATTCCCTCAATACAAATTAAAAATAAACAACTCCTCACAGCATCAGTGCCATCTGGATTACAATGGAAAAATGAAGTATGTGTGATTTTAGCTCGGGTAAAAATAAAGCCGAGGCAAGATGACTGGCACCTTTTCCATTCCATGCCGCAATCACATTCACGTCGTGGAGCTGACTCCGGACCAAGGCAAGGTCAACTAGAAATATCCACTCTACGGGTGAGTCAGGCAGTTGCTCAACACGGGAAAGCGCTCTAACAAAGGGTTTTTAATTTTCAGGTGGTTGCATCACACTGATGTTATAATTGCACTTCGCAAAGATAAGCCTTTAACACAGAAAAGGAAATTGTTTCAAAGACTACAGTGAGCTAGCACTCACTCTCTGGGGAAGGAGACGGATGGGGGTGGGGTGGGTGTTACTAGCACAGTGTTCACCCCCCACTTCTCCTTTTCAGGCTGGTGGTCTGGGCTGCTAATCCATCTCTCCATACCTGCACTCCCTCACCTATAAAATAAGGACGGTGATAGAACACAGTGCCAGGCACAAGCAGGGTAAGGAAGGGGCTAAGAAGCACTAGCTCTTAATTTCATTTCTGAAGAATGAGCAGCATCAAGGCAAGGAGGATGATGAGTTCCAGGGCTTTTGAGCCTCTCACGATTCTTAGAGAAGTACGGCCCTGTGCCGAAGGTGGAAGGGTCACCCAGCTGAAGCCTCGTGTAATCAAAAGAACTGACCATCAGCAGATTCACGGACATAGCCTTACTTTTCAACCAGGCAGCCCGTACAGGCTCCTCTCTCCGTGGCTCATCTGTGGGGTCTAAGGAGCCTTGGCAGGTCTCGGGCCATGGATGTATCAATGTGGATGGATCAGGCCAAGGAAAACTGGCACAGAGAGGTCAAAGGAACTGGAAAAAGCCAGGCTGTGTGGCACTTGTTACATCATTCTAGCCACCACCGTCTCACCTCTCTGTGTTCCTTCTAACACTTCCCCAAAACATTAACTCAGTGATTTGGGAGGTTCTGCAATACCGTCAAGAATTCACTTCAAACTTAAATCACCACTGAACGCCATGGCACACAGTTTTGGGGGTGGGAGGAAGGAATCATTATCAGAACAAAAATGTATCCTGAGAAGGATCTTTCATTATAGGCTTAACTCAAACTTCAGTCCTTACTATTACTGGACAGACATGTAGGCAGAGAAAAATGAAGGTGAATACATTAAAAAAAAAAAAAAATCTGGCTCCTGGTGAATGACATGCAAACGGTTTACTGAGCTCCTCACAACTACCCAGCCAGACGGGTCAAATTCTCTCAGTTTACCCTGGACACCAGTGGGGATCACAACAGCTCCTGGGAAAGGACCCAGCCCTTCTGAGCCTGCACTCCTGGCATTGGGCCAAAGCTGGTCCCTAACTACTGACAGTGGCCTGGAGCTGAAGAGAGAAACCGATTTAGGGGCACGGAGGTGGGATGTGACCCCACAGAAACCAGCTCTTCAACAAAGCCGACTGCCGGAGAACACCTGTGATGTCGCCCTGAATGCTGCGAACCAGTTGCTGAGCACACTCTCAGAAGTCTTTATGCCAGGATGAAAGTGCTGTAGCCTTACAGTAGGACAGCGGCGTCTCCGTGGGCGTTTTGATTTTTGTTTTATTTTGAACTCGGGGGATTCAAGTTCTTCCTACCCTAGCCTTTGACCGCATGAAGTAAAGGTCCAAAATAAAAAAAAAGAAAAAAAAAAGAAAAAAAGAAAAAGAAAATCCAAAAGAAAAACCAAAAAACAAACAACAAAAAAATACATCCAGTGGACCAGCACACCGTGGAGCTGGAGCCCAGCCGGGGCGCTCCTCTCCATCACCATCACCATCAATGCCCAATGCCGGAGCGCCCCCACCCCCAACGTCTGCGGTCTGTTGACATTTGGAGGCTTTCTCGGTCCTTCTCGCTTCACGAACCCAGAAGCGCCTGGCTCCGAAACAGAACGGAGCCTCCAGGAACAAAGGTGTCCGCGGCGCGCCGCAGCTCACCGGGCCCACGGCGGGAGGCAGGCCGCTGGAGCTGCCCCAGCCCCGCTGCCCCCCGCGCGCCTCGCCCCGGGCGCCCCGCGCTCCTCCCCGGCCCCGCGAACCCCGCGCGCAGCCGCTCCGCCCGGCCCAGTCCCTCTGCGCCCCCCGCGCGGCGCCTCGCCGGGACCCGCCCCCGCCGGGTGGGCGGCGCAGCGGGGCCTCGGCGCTGCCAGGACCCCCTCGCCAGAACAAAGGAATGTGGGGAGGGGGCGAGGACGCGCGCAGGCCGCCGAGCGGCTCCGGCCCGAGCGCAGCCCGGGGCGCTCCCGGGGCCCCGACCCGAGGCCCCCCCTGCGCCGCCCCCCCGGGCCCCTGCCGCCGCCCCCCGGGGGCCCGCGGGCGGGAGGGGCGCGCCCCTGGAGATCGCGATCGGAAGGTGGCGCTACGTGTTCCCCAGCAGGCCCGGGGCTCCCTGCCCAATCTCCAAAGTAGGACGAGGTCTGACACGGGGGTAGGGGGGTGGGGGGTGGAGGGAGCAATATTAGCTTGTTGGAAAGCAACTGCAATTATTTGGGGGAATATAATTTGCTCCAGGGATGAATGTCTATAAAATGACCTCCCTCCCCCACCCCCCCCAAAAAAAACCCCAAGCCCTCCTCTTTATTTAAATGTTACATCAGGAAAAAAAAAATCTGACATATACACACCGTCATATACATATATTCACACATAATTACATTACCTAAGAGTGCCGGAAGGAATTTAAAAACTCGGCACATTAAATATTCATACATCCTCACAGGGATAGAAAAACTAGGGTATCTAGACAAAAACGCAATCCACTAACCTATATCTGTTTCCCATAAATCATATCTGGTCTGGATGGGGGGAGGAAAAATACCCACGATGTGAAATAAATACTTGTGACCTCATTCCCTGTTGTTATTTACAAAAGCCGAGACCAGAAGATGACACTTGGCCATCCCCTGCTGTTCTCAGGGAACACAGCACTTTTCCTAAAGTGTCCTTTATAGAGATAAATGGGAGTCAGCATCCAGCAAATCACCGGGCTCTGCGAAATGCCTTCCTAAAAATACAATCTTATCAAAGGTCTCCGAAGGCGTGGAGTTAAAACTACAGCAAATGGCCTTGAACTTGTATTTGCACAGAGCCCTGGAGAAAACACCAGAAATAGCGCTGCGAGGCCACAATTGTTAAAATGTGATAGGGCTAAATTTAGAAGAACGCACATTTCATTTAGGGCAAGAAGACACACATTCGGCAGCGTGAGCTAACTCAATGCTTTACCCAGTTGTCTACTTTCCTGTTTAAAATATCCCTTTAAAAAAAAAAAAAAAAGGAAGAAAGAAAGAAAAAGAAACTGTTACAGTGACATTTTAAAGGCTGAGATTGTCCTACTTTCTTTGTAGCAAGATTATAAAATCACGTAATTAGCTCCCGCTTCCTATGCTGACTGCCAGCACATTCGGCAGTTACATAATGCAACATTTCCAGGAAACTATTATGTGATCTGTCTTGTCGTGTCTGAAAAAGCAGTGACAATAAGGTGAGGGAAGGGGCTGGGGGAATGGAGCGCTTGGAAATCGAGAAGGTATAGATAGGGAGGTCAACCACAATGGTTCTCCCCAGGTTTAAAAACAAGAGCTCGGGACACCTCAGGGGCGAGCCCCGGGAGTCCCCAGGATCAGAATCCAAGCCCAGGAATCGTTCACGTTCCGTAGGAGCGTTTTAGAAAAAGATGCATTTTTTTAAAAATGTATTTTATTTTATTTTATTTTATTGGGGACCTAGCAGAGATGCAGATGACGATGCGATCGCCGACGCTGCGCGAACATTTCCAAGCCGTGGCACACGTCCGCGCACATCCCCACATCTGCCCGGAACCCTCGCCACCCCTTCGCGGTGGACGGATTATGCAATCGGCGCAAGGACAAATCCCCACAACCTTCCCGGGCGCTGGCAACGCGCGCTGACGACAAGCGCGGTGGAAGACGCCCGTGCACAGACGCAGCCCCCGACACCAACACGCCGCGCGCGCATTCCCCGAGTGCCGTCACGGCTCGCGCTCCCGACGCGGAGACCCAGACTGGCCCACGGACTCGGCCCCCTCCGCTCCCGCGAGCCTCCGCCCCCGCCGCCAGCCCCGCGGAGCGGACGAGGAAGGAGGCAGCGCTGCCCTTCCCGCTCGAGGTGGCTCGGCCTCCCCCGGCGCGCTCCTCCACCAAAACATCAATTTTCCTGAAATCAGGAGACATTATGCAACAGCGGCGGGGGGAGGGCGGGCGGCGGGGGAGCGCGAGCCAGCCCGGACTACGTGCCGGCGCCAGGGCGCTGCAATCAAAGCAGCCACCTTAAGGTGGCGAGTCCCCTCCTGACAAGGCAGCAAAAGTTTATGTAATGAATGCCCCGCGCACACTCGCCGCCGCCGCCCGCCCCGCGCGCAGCCCGCCCCGCGCCCCGCGCCCCGCGCCCCGCGCCCCGCGCCCCGCCGGCCGCGCGCCCCCGGCAGCGGGCGGGGAGCGGGGCGCGGGGCGCGGGGAGCCGGGCCGGGCCGGGCCGGGCCGGCGGTGGGCGGAGCGCTTACCGTGTTCCTGCTCTCGGGACGGCGAGCCGGGCGGCGGGAGGGCGGGAGGGCGCGCGGGCGGCCGGGCACCGGGGCCCCGAGCGCGCGGGGCTCGGGCTGGGCCTCCGGGGCGGCGGCGGCGGCGAGGGCGGCGGCGAGGGCGCGGCGCGGGCGGCGGGCGGCGGGCGGCGGGCGGCGGGCGGCGGGCGGCGGGCGGCGCGCCGGGTCCGCGGGCGCCGTGGCCGCGCCGGGAGATGTGTGTTAGTAGGTCAGTTCCGAGCGCCGCGCTACGTCGCCGCCCGCCAGCCTCGCCGTGACGGGCGGCCCGGGCCCCAATCGCCGCGCCCGCACCCGCCCCCGGCCCGCCGCCAATGGCCGCGGCCGGCGGGGGCGGGCTCTCCGCGGCCCCGCCCCCGGCCCGCCCCTCCTCCGCCCCCTGCGCTCCCCTCCCCGCCCCCTCCGCTCCCCTCCGCTCCCCTCCCCTCCCCGCCCCTCCCCGCCCCTCCCCACGCCCGCTCCGCCCCCCCTCCGCGCCGCGCCGCCGCCCGCCCGCCAGCCCGCCCGCCTCCCTCCGCGGCCGCCGCCCCGCGCCCCGCGCCCCGCGCCCCGCGCCCCGCGCCCCGCGCCCCGCGCCCGGCTCCGGGGGTGCGCAGCGGCCGGGCCCGCGGGCGGGCGGGGGGCGGCGGAGGGGCCCGAGCCCCCGGCCGGCTCTCCCAGCGCCGCCCCCCCCGCGGCCGCCGCGCGCACTCCCGGAGGCGCTTTGTGTGTCCCCGAGCACGCAGCGGCGCGGCTACCTGTTGCCCACCGAGGACCCGGGCGTGGCGCGGACCCCGGCGGGGGCCCCTCCTCCTCGGGGCGGGCGCGGGCAGGCGCGAGGGGGGCGCTGGCGAGCCGCCCGCGGGGGGGGGGGGGGAGCGGCTGCGGCCGAGCCCCGCGGGGCTGCGTGGGCGGCGGTGACCAGGCCCTCGCGCGTCTCCCCGGGGAGCGCGGCGGCCCGCGGCGGGCAGAGAACGCGCCGCACACAGACACCGCCCCCTGCACAATTAGGGCGCGGATGACGGAGGCGAGGTGGTTGCGTAAGCCGGCCGGGGCCGAGAGGTGGCCGCCGCGGTGCGCCCGGCCCGAGGCTCCTGCGCGCGCTGCTGGCGCCCGGCCCGGCCCGGCCCGGCCCGCGGGTGACCCCCCGCCCGGAGCCCGCCCGGAGCCCGCGGCCCTCTGCCCGGCGTCGGACGCGGCCGGCTGCCCCTGCACCCCCGGGCTGCGTGAGACGCGCAAAGAGGTGGGAGCCACGGCCGCTCGCGGCGCGATCCTCGGGCATCCTCGGGCGTCGCGCGCCGGGCCGGGAGGCACGTGGCGCACACACGGCGCAGCCTGGGGAATGAAAGCGGGCGGGGGGGGGGCACGGTCCTGACGGTGACCAGGGACCGCGACCCCTGCCTTCTGTGCCTTTCCAGCCTTTCCCCTAAGACAATTCTATTTTTTTTGGGGGGGGGAAGAAAAATTTGAACCCAACCCCAAAGTGACCCCCCACCTACCATCCCCGGTGCCCACCATCAACAGAAAAATCTGCTTGCTCCGTCTGTCTCATTTCTCTCATCCCCGTTCTCATGTGACGCAGTAATAAGCGCCCAAAGGGTGATGTTTCTTTCAGGATGCTTATCCCTTGTCACTTGGTTGTTGGGAAGCCTCACCCTCCAAGCTGTTCTTCAAGGACAGTGCTGTGGTTCAGAACACGCACTTGTTCACAGTTCATCCGGTAGAGGGTGGATTTACCAACAAGGCCCTGACCATTGAGACATGCCATACGGCTTTTAATTTCTTCCCCCCAAATTCACGTCTCAGGCGCTCACCAACTCAAGAAGTTGTCTTCTGTCTATGGCTATTGAGTCTGTCCCTGCTATTAAGACGTTTATTCGAGGAGTTGACTCTGTTGATGAAAACGCGTCTGATTTTGGCTTGTGATTTCCACTTCTCTCTCGGTTTTTAGGATTGTGTTTTTTTTTTTTTTTTCAAGCCCTTAGAATGCCCACTGTAGTTTGAAAACCTCCTTTAGGTGAAATTAAAACGATATCCATGAGTCGGTTACCTTTTCAGGGTTAGAAATGCAGCGAGTTCCCCAGAAATCCAAAGCCACTCTACAGAGCTCCCCTACCCCACACCTACAATGAGTTCTCCAGAATTTTGTGCTTTTCGAATGATTTTATAGAATTCCAAAGCTATTGTAGAATGAGTAGTGAATGACTTTCTAGAAAGACAACTTAAAGTTGAAAAAACAAGTAGATAACATGGTTGGAGGCACCCCAGACAATGATGATAGTGGTTGGGGCAGGGAGTGGGGAGTGGGATTCTCTGAACTCGGAAACTGAGTTTTTCAAAATTCTTTATGCCGAATTTTGAAACCTGATGCTCTTTTTCTTACTTTGGTGGTGGTGGTGGGGGGGTCCTAGATTGTGCCTGTATCATATTTCTGCATCTTTTTTTTTTTTTTTTTGCCATCCTACTTGGAAATCGGTTGAAGTGTAAGAGATGTCTGTGATACCAACTTAGAAAGTAACTCTTTAGCTCCTCCTGGTGATTGGGAAACCACTGAGCAATACAGTGAACGATCTGTCCCCATTACCCAAGAGGTGTTGTGTCCGGTAGGATATGCTAGAACATTCACAGAATAGGCAAGCACTTGCAGATTAACACAAGTCAATGGAGCATGAAGCCTGAGACATTGGAAACAAATTAGTCAGGGTGGGGAGGCTTCTAGGAAGACATCAGCGTGTGCCTGGCAGTACAGCAGGGCTGTGACCAGGTCCCCAGGAGGAAGAGGAGGAGGAGGAGGAGAAAGGGGGCTCTGGTTGAAATATGAAGTCCAAACTTCCTGACTCTCAGTCCCTGTCAGTGTGTGGGGTGGAGGATGCCAGGGAGGAGGAGGAGGAGGTGAGGACTCTGATCGGAACTACAGGCGGGAGAGAGTCAACCCCACATTCAGCTACATCTGATTACACTCCCAATATCCTTTTTGGTTAAGCAAATATAAGGAGAGCAGAATGACTACAAATGTAGCCTCTCTTTCCTGATTGGGGAGTGCCTTACCACTGTAGGACATTTCAAGCTAGAAGATTCTCCAGAGGCCACCTGTCCCCAGAAGGCTTTCCCTGGGGCCCCGTCAGGCAGAGGTAGCTGCAATTTTGGATGCATGGTGAGAATAGGTTAGTGGCGTTGGGCTGTGGCAGCGAGAGAGCCACACACCATGCTTGGGCTCTCATGGGTTGTTGTAGCAAGAGACAGAATTCCAGGGGCTGAGGCTCCAGTTTTTCAAAAAAGAGTAAACAACAAAAAAAAAAAAAAAATTTTTTTTTTTTTTTTTTGTAAGCTATCCTGAGTTTTCAGTGTTGGCAAGCAATTGGTTAAAAAAAGGAAAGACACAGTGGCTTGGCCAGCTGGAGACTGGGCAGGCTGTGCCCCCTGACCAAGAAGCTCTAGAGATGCCCATGGAGAAAGGCCATCGGAGGGTGAAGGGTAGGATCCTGCATGGTCACCCAGCTTGGACAGCTCCACCTTATCTGTTCTAGATATTGGAATCTGTATTTCTTTGTAGGAAACCTTACATCGTTAAAAATCTTTTGGCCACCACTGGGGCCCCAGAGCTAGCCTTGGGGCTCCCAAGGCCAGGACCACCATCTTCCTACTGTGCTGTGCCTATTGGTGTCCGTTCTGTAAACTTCATGAACACGAGGTAAAACAATTTCTAGGAATTCAAGGTTATAGTTTTGTTTTGTTTTTCAGGTTAGGCTTTAAACAGTGAGCTAGTGTGGCAGCGATTGCCATGGCTTGTCACCCACAGGAGGCCTGCCCGCACCCGTCAGTTTGCAATTTATGCTGGTATTTTGCTTTGACCTAATGAGTCATTGAATGTTTAGGCAGAAACTTCCTGGAATGGGTAGAAAATTTCTTTCTACCTTCTACTTATGTGGACCTTTATTATTCTTTTATGTTTTCTTCTCCTGACTTATTCAATGTATTCTCTTTTTTTTTTCAGCGTGCACGCAGGAGTGGAGGGGGTGGCAGGGAAGTGGGAGCAGAGAGGGAGAAAGAGAGGGAGAGAGGAGAGAGAGCAGGCTCCATGCTGAGCTCAGAGCCCATCACAGGGCTCGATCCCACAACCCTGAGATCATGACCTGAATTGATCAAGAGCTGGATGCTTAACCAACTGAGATACCCAGGTACCCATTATTTGATGCATTCCTAGTTTTTCCTTTGGCCTCTCCCCAACCATCAAATCCTCACCTCCCTCTGGATTCTCTCCTCTACCAAGCTTCCACCTTCCATTCTTGCCCCCTGCCTATCCCAGCCACTGCCTGGACATTGTGAGGGTTTAAAATTTTCACCCTGCCTTCCCCAGCTTCTGCCACAGGGTTCCATCTGCAGGAGTTCCATTAGCATGCTCGGCCTTATTATTCAAAAACCAGTTTTTTGTGGGAAATTGGGTAATAGAAGATGGTCAAATAGACTCCCCAAAGAAGCACAGGCTTTAGAGTGTGAGAAGTTGAAATGTTTCATATTAAATGGCTCTTGCTCAAGCTAAGACAGAAATTAGATCTCTACACCGACTACATGATTTCCCCAGACAAAAGCAGCTGATGGCCTGAATACATTTCAAAGCATTTCCAAAAGACCCAGGAAAAGACCAGAAAGGGGTGGTTTTGCAAAAAGAAAAGAAGACGTTACAAGTGCAGCATTACAAAAACTGAACCGGTCTCTAAACTCGGCCCTGCAGATGACACAGGTTTCCATTTAGCATCTGTGTTCCTTCGGATTAAATGGCCCAGGTGAGTTAAGGTGTAAAAAAAAAAAAAAAAAAAAAAAAAAGGAAAGTCACAGAAAAGGCAGGTGACAAGCAGGGGGAATACTGGTGAAAAATGGTCAAGACTTGGGAAGCAGCGAGTTGCATTCATTGCAAAACGCTGCATGGTGAGGCAAGCGCTGTGGCAGCAGTTAGCCGGCGACAGGGACACAGCACAGTCACAAGAGTGTGAAATATAAAATTGTGAAATGTGTTCTAACAAAAAAAACATCTTACTAAGAATAAGAGGTGACACATCCTCCCTGCAATGCAGCTCCAGTCACTAAGGCAAACCTTATCTAAACACTTCTGTGAAGTCATGCGCAGGGTATCTGCTGGCAAGAGCCACGACTACGACTCAGGAGGCGGGGTTCTCCAGAATTTTCTACCACAGACACCCCAAGGGAATCATTTCATCTCCCCTGAACCTCGGTTCTTCCTCAGAGACCTGGTGGCATCCCTCCTGGGGATGCAGTGGGGTGAGATCTTCAGGACGAGCCACTCGCACCCGGGCCAAAGGGAGAGCTGCACACGGAGCGTTTACGGAGAAGCAGATCCTGGTTAATGCAGGCTCACCCGCCACCCTCACTCTGCCCAATTACAACACGCACAAGAGGAAATTACACCGTGAAATGCACACTGGGGGACATAGAGACCAAGAGTGTCTTCTGGAGGTGTGGTTTGTTTCAGCAAGAGATTCCAATGAATGCCACCAGTTTGGTAAATGCCACCAAGAGGCCCGGAAATTGGGTGCTTGACCACATCTCTGGGCTTCTGAGAAACCGCGCAAAAGTGCTTAAGATTTCTTTGAGCTTCTGTGGGTTATGATCTTCCCAGGCAGGGCACATATGTCTGTAAAGCGTGTCCATGGTGGGGGAGGAGGATGTGGCAGCGGACCCCGCAGGTGGCGGTCACCCAGGCAAGTGGGCAGGAGAGAGGCTGGCAGGGAGGGGCAGACGGTGGGGTGTCCACATCCCAGCCTCGCCTCCCACAAGCGGTATGGACTGGACAAGTTAGCGTCCCGAACTTCTCTCTATGTGGGAAATGAGCGGGGATCTAACTAACTAACTGCTTAGGAAAATACCTGACCTGAGATAGTGATGCATGGTAGGTCTTGTGCTTAACCCAATACAACATCAACCTGCACCAGGGAAACGGTATCATTCACCAGAAAAGTGGGTGTGTTCGTGTGTTGCTGTTTGTGTGCACGAGTGTGTATCTCTATTAAGTGATGTAGACAGGGAATTGCATGACCGTGTCAGTCTCCCCTTCAATGCAATTGAGCCAAGGAGTGCTTGCTCCCACCAGAGAGCACTCTAGAGGTGGTGGGGGTGGAAAAAGTTTTGCTGATTCTTCCAGGTTTTGAGCATCACGTACTAGAACATTCCTGGGAAGGTTGGTCCAAGCCCTGCTCCTGCCGTAGATTATGGGTTCACTCCTTCACTCCTTACACTGACGCACATTTACTGACCAGGGGCCCGGGAGTATGCCATGCCACATGCGGATCGCGGTGTGGAACCATCATGCAGAATGCCAGCCCACCCGTGTGCCACAAGACGCGGCTTCCACGGGCGGGCGATGGGAATAACTTCCTGAAAGTGGTGGAGTTTACCAGAATTTTAACATGGGTGGGCATTCCACAGACAAGACCCAATGGAAGAGGACACCCAATGGAAGGATCTGCCACCAAAGACACAAAGGTAGGAGGCTGGTGAGCAGGGGTGGCCCGAGGAGCTTCCAAGCCAGGGGTATGTATGCAAGGTTCTGCAGCCAGAGAACAGGTGGGAAGGCTGGCCAGGCCACAGGACGCTGCACGGCTTTCACACTTTCAGGCAGGGGGGATCGTAGCTGGGGATGGCGACAGGTCTACAAAAGCGACATACTGTTTCAAACATGTTTCTACCCAAAACGTCACACAGGAAGCATCCGTGTGGCAAAGGGATTGAAGGCCCAGACTCCACAGCTTGATGGGGCCCCAGGTCCTGCCCCATTCTGGATGACCCTAGTGAAGTCACCCGAGCCCCTGGCCTACGAGCTCCTGGCACTAGTTAGGACAGAAGGCATACTTCAGACACAGAGACGTGACAAGACAGGGGCCTGCCACGGGGTTCCCGCTCATGTGCTGGCTTTCAGACTGCGGAGCAGCAGAGGCCCCCACGCCTCACTGCTGTCTGGTGGCCTCTGTCCCCGGGAGCCCCTCCTCACTCTGGCTGTGCTCCTGGAGGAAACGGACAACAGACAGTCTGCTCAGAGCTGGGCACCAGAAGGAGCAAGCTGGGAGTGGTGACCCACTTCTTCTGGGACCAGCCCGGAAGGAGGGAAACAGGAGACTGGATTTTCATACAGGTGTGAAGGGCTAAGGTAGTGAAGCATGAAGAGGTGGGGCCACGGAGGATGACACGGTGGTCCCCCAGGAGGCAGGCCTCCCCAGGCTATTGCCAGTGGGCAGGAAGGGGGCAGAGGCACACAGTGTGGCCAGGGGAGCGTGGTCACCTCCAATGACAAGGTGGTGATAGACGTCACAGGTTCTGGAATTTTGAGCCCCCCCCACCTCACCCCCTGCCCCTGCCCAGATCCCCAAGACGTTCCTTATTTGCTCCAGGGGAGGAAGCTGAGTGCCTCCTATATGCTGAGTACTGGTGCCACATGCTCCCCAGGGAGGGGGCACCTGAGACTTACACCTCCCCAGAGCTTCCTGAGCTCATCGAGAGATGCGAGGGGGAAATCTTAACTGTACAAGATTGGTTTACTTTCCCAGGGCTGAAAATTCTTGAAAGAGGTCCCAACACCTAGGGCAGGAGGGAACCTGTAAGTGCCAAGGATCCAGCAGGAGGCTTTCTGTGTGCCATCCACAGGCTTCTGCGCCACTCAGGGCTGTGGTCACAGGTACTTCCAGAGCATCTGACATGCCCATGTAGTTTTGAGGCATTGCACCCTCATGCCATCCTGTTAAGAGGTGAAGGGTGTTGGGACAGGAGTCAGACCCCAGCTGCCCACACTGGAAGCTGAGCTTAGTGCCTCCCGGATGGTGCCCTGCAGTGCCGGTCACCCCACATGGGGACAGAGCTTGAAGGGTGTGACCCCAGCAGAGGCCCACATGGCTGCAGCCTCCTGGCATTGACCCTTTTGCTCACAGCCATCTGTGTGGTTGTTCCCAATGCAGGACTCGGGCTGTCCCCAAACCCGTGCCACAGGGGACCTTTCCCCTGATGTACAAGAAGGTAACCTCTTCCTTGATGAAAGCGACTGCTGCCCTGAGTGTCTGTGTGGCCTCCTCCCAAATTGCCTTGGGGTCAGCTACCGTGGGCTCCCCACTGCTTGCCTGGGGGGGTGGGGGATCTGGGGGAGACCCCGTCCAGGGCACCCTCCCCTCTCCCACCCCAGCAGCCATCTCAGGCACTTTCCTGTGTGGGTGGCATCATCACTGCTTCTTCCCTGCACCAGGTCAGACCCAGCAGGTCCTACAGACACCCCAATGCCTCCATCACTGAGAAACCCAGAAGGCGGCAGGGGCGGGTGGGGGAGTGCCCTTCCCCGAGGCTGCCCATGGGGTAGGTAGCAGGGGCTCCGGGTGCAGGGGAGGGAGTTGGTGCAGCCCAAGGTGGACTCTGAGCAGGTTGAGGTGGGAGCTGGGCAGACCACCGTGCTAGCTGCGCTGTGCTCCCTGTCACCGAGCAGGGGCCTATTGCTCGGGAAGCTGTGGTCAGCCTGGTAACCAACACACCACCTCCTAGACGTTCCTGACCTCTCGGCCTGCCTTTCCGTTCCTTTCATCATGCAGTTCTTTAGCTGTCCCTCCCAAAAAAGCCTCAGCCTATGAGCTTTGACTCGGGCCCCAATTTCTAGGAATCCCAGATAGCTAGGTTTTTTTTTTTTTCTTTCTTCTAGAATCTGTAGAAGATATCAAATGCTGCAATATTCCCCCAAAATAGGTTCCCGGTACTATATACCTCACTAAAATTAGCAAAGGGATGAAAACGAGTGTTTGAGCCTTCTAGAGAAACTGGTGCCTATTTTCGTCTCCAGCAAAACCATGCAAACCACTCCTGAGCCAGGAGAGCCACCTTTTATGCATTCCAGCAACATTGTTCAGTTTCTAAGTGAAACAGAAGTTTGTTGGGAAAGCATCTGGGAAGCCCTCTCCAGCGCTTTTTTTTTTTTTTGGTGGGGGGTATGATATGCATTTGTCAACTTGACTGGAGAGGAGTTAGATGTATGGACATTTGTGATAAAGGGAAACATTTTGAAGTGTCAACTAGAAAGAAAGACTTTCTTGTTACTGAAAAGTATCTGTTTTTACCACTAACTGCCTGAAGAGCATTCTTTTCCAGGACAAATTGAATCATTTGCTTAACAGCAAAACAGTAAAGCCTTCCTATTTAAATAGGAACATAAACAGGAACGTCCATTATTTTTGACATCAGAACTGAGAAATGAGGGAGAGAAAAAAAATTGTCAGGGATCCCTGGGTGGCTTAGAGGTTTAGCGCCTGCCTTTGGCCCAGGGCGTGATCCTGGAGTCCCGGGATCGAGTCCCGCATCGGGCTCCTTGCATGGAGCCTGCTTCTCCCTCAGCCTGTGTCTCTGCTTCTCTGCCACTCTCTGTGTCTCTCATGAATAAAATCTTAAAAAAAAAAAAAAGAATTGTCATTATGACAGGGAAGAAGTGACCCAATATGTTCATCTATCTGCCTAACGTAGTCAGGAAAACACGAGAATTCAGCAAGGTCGCTGGACAAAATGTCAATATTTAAAAACATTGGCTTTTCTGCATATGGGAGGCAGGTATAACGGAGTGGTTGCAAGCTTTGTGCTCGCCACCCACTGCTGTGTGACCATTGCACGTTGCCCAAACTCTCTGTGCTCCTGCTTCCTCGAGTGTGAGCTTGGGGTGCTGACCCCACTGCCCTCAGAGGTTCCAGGGAGTCACTATAGCTTGACTCACTCACCACCTAATTCCAAGATTATTCTTGTAGCCTCCCTGTTCTTTGGGATGTTTGCAAGCATCACACACTTTCACAGACATCCTCGGAGCTCACGTGACTATTTGGCACAATTCTGGCCAGAGAGCTGGACAAAGTCACAGATATTTCCTATTTGTCCTTTCGTCCTGCTTAAAGATGGATGTAATGCTGGAGTAGTGGCACCTGTCTGACAAGGGGGGAAAGGACCAATGTCAGCAACCTCTTATGATGTCTCTGAGCCTTTTGAATGTGTGAAAAACAGACCTGGATTTGCATAAACTCTTGTGGGTGAGGATTTTGTGACCTATAGATTCTCATCTGTGTCTGAAGAATACGTAAAGCATAACCTGAAGAGCATTTCTCATGCCTAAGGAATGCTTGATAAATGTCAGCTCTTGTTATTATATTTTAAAATATTATATTTAAATATATTTAAAATACAATTAGGAAAAATGTCTGATTTGTAATTAAAAAACTGGTAAATAATTCTTACTATATATCTGGCAAAGAAGTGCAGCAAAGAAGTGCAAGCTGATCTGTGTAAAGAAAACTACTAACCATGGAATAATGACATAAAAGGAGGAACATATGTGAAGAGATTAAACACATTTCTGGTTGAAAAGAGTCAATATTATAACAATGACAGTTATCACCAAATTAACCAATAAAGATGATCCCACTTAGTCAAAATTCCAATGAGTAATTTGAGGAACTTGAAAAGTTGATTCTCATTTTCATCTGGAAGGATACATATTCCAAAATAACTGAATTGGCTTTGAAAATAAATAAATGTGGTAAATTTATTCAATTTGTTCGATAGGACGTTAGAGCCATATTAATTAAACCTATGTGGCATCATGGAAAGACAAATTGATCAATAGAATGGAATTGAGATTCTAGAAATAGATTCACATATAAACGTAAAACCATCTATAATAAATATGACTGTTTAAATCGAAGAGTGCATTAGTCAGGGATGAGTGCAGGAAACAGAAGTTGCTCTGGGTATTACAGAGAGATTTTATATAGGGAATTAGATATTTACAACACCACTGGAAGTCCTACAGGGGAATATTCTAGGCTGGATCTCCTGAAATGACTCAGCATAAATAGAGCTGATCCAATGGGGAGCCTTAGACACTGTCGCTGAAGCCATGCCAGAAACAAGAAGCAACTGCCTCTCACATGCAGGAAACCAGACCATGGTGTCCAAAGCTGTGGTCTGGGAACAGGAAGTCACACGAAGAAGTTGTCCCCATCACCACAGCTTCTTGATTCCTAGGAAGCTGGAGGATGGACACAGGAGTGCCATATAAGCAAGCTTCACGGTTTTTGAGTTTCCTTCCCAGTGGCAACATCGAAGAGACATGAAGAGATGGCTCACCCCGGCCTTCAAAAAATCCCTCACAAGTGCATCTAAATGATGGAAGATAATTTCCTCACAGAACCTCAGTTTCAAGGGAGTCTAGAAAATGTTTCCTCTGGCTTTCTGATTTTGCCAAGTAGAAGCCAGATAAAATGGAGGTTGAAAGAATTGATCCAAAGTACCTACTGGTAACAGAAAAGAGTACTGTATTGGGATCATTGGTCAGAGCCTCACTTCATTCCAAACATAAAAATATTCTCATGGGATTCAAGATTTAAGTGTTGAAATTATGCATAAGATTACTCAAAAACAGATGGGAGAACAGATCTATAATCGTGGGGTAGGGTGTAGCCTTGATTTTAACTGAGTAAAAATCAAGCAGTTTGGGTTTGATAACGGATACCCCAAACCAAGTTCAAAGACAAAAAGTTAGTTGCGCCTGGGTGGTGCAGTTGGTTAAGCGTCTGTCTGAGTCTTGGTCTCGGCTCAGGTCGTGATCTCAAGGTTGTGAGATTGAGCCGAACATCGGGCTCTGCGCTCAGCATGGAGTCTGCTTGAGAGTCTCTCTCCCTCTGCCTCTGCTTCTCCTGCTCATGATCTCTCTCTTAAAATAAAATAAATACCTCTTTAAAACAAACAAAGCACCAGAGACAAAACGTTAAGGGAAGTATCTATAATTTTTATTCTAGATATAGGGTTAATATTTTTAATATGTAAGAGTTCTTACAAATCCACAGAAGATCGACAGCCCATAAATGAGATCGAAAGCCAGTAAAATAGGCAATGGACAGGAATAACTGATTTTTGAGAAACTCAGATGCAGATGACTTTGAAGCATATGGAAACACGAGTAACTCCATTAATAATGAATACATGAAATTACAATGAGAATTCATTGCTTATCCACCTGGCAAACATGGGTGTGTGATAATATCCATTGTTGGCAGGAGTGGTATGGAAATCGAGTGCCTAATGGATGCAAACTTTAAGAAAGTGAGTCTGGCGATATGCGTCAGATGTTAAAATGTCCCCGCCTTTTAACCTGCAATACGCTTCCTAGAATCTATCTCACAGAACTAGCAATACACTTCTCAGAATCTGTCCCACAGAAATAATCACATAAGTAAGCAAAGACTCACGCTACAAGGATTTTGACTATAGAGTTGTTTGTAGGAGGGAAAACTGGAAACAATGGGGGCCGTCAAGGGGCCGTTAGTTAAATAAATGATGATACATCCATACAATGGAATACTAAACAGCAGTTAAAAAGTAGCTCTATTTCTATTGGCTGGAAGAAGGCAATAATGTAGTGAGTTGAAAGTAGATGTACACAGGTCATATCATTCCACTTGTCTCTTTTTAAAAAGAAAAGCATTTTATTTATTTATTTGAGAGACAAAACAAGAGAGACAGAGAGAGCATGGGCAGAAGGAGAGGCAGAGGCAGAGGGAGAAGCAGACGCCTTGATGAGCAGGGAGCCCGATGCAGGGCTTGATCCCAGGACTCAGGGATCATGACCTGAGCCAATCAAGAGTCGGATGGATGCTTAACCCACTGGGCCACCCAGGTGCCCTGATTCCACTTGTTTCTTTCTTTTTTTTTTAATTTTTATTTATTTATGATAGTCACAGAGAGAGAGAGAGAGAGAGAGAGAGAGAGAGAGAGGCAGAGACACAGTCCGAGGGAGAAGCAGGCTCCGTGTACCGGGAGCCTGACGTGGGATTCGATCCCGGGTCTCCAGGATCGTGCCCTGGGCCAAAGGCAGGCGCCAAACTGCTGCGCCACCCAGGGATCCCTCCACTTGTTTCTAAAGACAAAAATGTATATCATACATGCGGTGGATCCAGAGGGATGCACACCCGATGTTGCTCACCCTGGGCTACAGGAGTAGCGCTCAACATGGGCAGAGCTTCCACTTTTGACTATGTGTGCTTCTTCAAGTTTCCACATCACAAAAAGACCTGTATTTTCTTTTTTAACAAAGAAGATCCATAAAGAATTAAACCCCAAATTAGCCATTTAACATATAAGCACGGCATCGAGGGTCACTGAACCCTCCCCTTTATTAAAATCAAAAGTTGCTTGGAGCTCCCTCGATAGATACAGAAATTAGGGCGCCCACTTCATTGGTCCGGAGTCTAGATGGAAGGAATTGCATTATTTCCTGAGGCCGTTACTTCCAAATTCCAAAACCAGAAGCAAAGAACACTTTGGCATTTTAGAGTTGCACTTGCACCTTCCTTGAGAGGAGCTGCTGCTTTGGCTTATGGTGATTAACTTTCCTGCCCAGGTTGCCTGGTCTGCAAGACCAGCATCTTCCAGGCAGCCCTGAGGGGGGCTGTGTGCAGGATTTGGCTCCTGATTGACAACTGCAGTTACTATTATCTGCCTCTTGCCTGCCCAATCTGCGTATTATTTTTATATTTATTTATTTATTTATTGCTTACACTGAGTCACCTTATCGTGGCTCGCCGCTTGCCTGTGCAGGCTGTCGTAACGGGCCTATTGCTGTAACTTCCTGAATACAATCAGAGATGTTACATTGCTTAAAAATTTCCTTTGAAATGTCAGACGCGAAGCTTTGTTTTCGACCCAGCCTCTTTTGAAAATCTCTCCCTCCTCGCTGTTGGGGGGAGCAAGCGGATGGCAGAGGGACCAAGGTGGAGCAGGGAGGCCCCCAAGGCCCGGCCCGCATGTAGCCAGCCACGCCTTTGCACGTTCACAGTCGTGCCCTCGGCCCGGCCGTCTTCCCCTCTGCACAGCGAGTGGCAGCCCAGCTGCTCCGCGCAGCTTCTGCACCTCAGAGGCTTCCCGCCACCCTCGGGGGAGAAGCCCCCCTCCCACTGTCATCCGTGAGGGTCTGCGAACCCTGCTCCCTGCCCTCCCTTCACCTCACACCTCTCTTCTCGTTCCCAGATGCACTAATCTTCCTCCAGTTTTTGTTTTTTGTTTTTTGTTTTTGTTTTTTTTGCTTATGTTACTGTTTCCCTCCTCTCATGGCCTTTGCCTGTGCTGTTTCCTGTGCCTGGAACATTCTACCCAATGTTTTGTATGGCCTCCTGCTCTGTCATTAGGTCTGGCTTCAGTACCATCTCCTGTGAGAGACAGGTGTGTGTCCACCCAGCACCTACTCCTATGTCTATTGCTTGGGATAGCAATGCCCCCAGGTCCCTCTGTGGAATTGTCCCTCCCACACTCCGGGGGGTTGACACAGGGGAAGCCACACCAGCTCCAGCAAATAGGAGCTATGAAAGTCTTCCTTCTCACTTCCCCGGGGGAGAATCTCTCAGGGGTCCCAGCGATGGGGTGGGGACAGTGCCATGGTGGCCACATGGGCAGAGGAATAAAAGTGACCTTGTACCCAGACTTTCAGGAGCTCCTCTCTTAGCCCCGCCTTCCTGTTATTGGCCTGAGCCTCCTGGCAGCTGCACCCGGCAAGTGAGCCCCTTGCATGGATCTGTCACCCGCGGGCACTTGTGCAGCAGCCGCCTCCGCTCTGCAAGGCCGCCTCCTCTCCACGCTCAGTCTGCAGAAATCGCTCATCTCCGAGTGGGTGGCTCCTGTCCCATCCCCTGCGTCCCGCTGCATTGATACCCTTGGAAGCCCGGCCCTTTCTTGCAGTTCCCCTGGCTTTTGAGCAAGGAGAAGAGACTCCTCAAGGAGAATGAGGAGTCCAACACGTCCAACTTCAAGAGGGTCCCTAGAAAGCTCAATCTTCTCCCTTCGGAAAAGGACTGCAACCTTTTCCTGCTTTGCTCAGACCTCCTACTTCATCACCTCCCTGCTCAGACTCAGGAAATGACCCCATGCACTAGAGTTTCACAGAGAAAAGACAACCTCCCCGCATGGCCTGTCATCATGACAAGGTGACCCCAGTGCACACAACTCCATCACCATGAAGGAGGTGCCCCCTCCTGTCTGAGCCTGATAATTGTCCTTTTATGAAGCTCGGGTTCAGTTCCCTCCCCTAGGGTCCTAGCTGGGCCCCCCTCTCTCCAGCATTTAGTATTGACCAGCTCTCATTAGTATCTGAACTTACAGTGACCACCTCCCTCCAGTGTATGAGGGGGTTCCCTGGACTCAGAAAACTTTCAGCACAAAAACCAGAATGAATTTGTCACCCGATTTTTCTCCTAGATTCTGAACTAATCCTCCTTCAACCTTACTCTTTCTTCATCTTCATCTTTCCCTAAATCTCTTCTCTCCTTCACACCCAAGATTCTTAAAGCAGATGTTTGTAATCTGGGGTGAGGGGCGGTGTTGTTTACTTCCCAGTCACTTCCCAGGGAGAAAAGAAACAGAACCACGTGACTGCAGGAGCAGCTTGGGGCATCTGCCTGTTGTCCCTGCTGCAGGGGGCTCCCCATTCTGCGGGGCCGTGGGCAGGACCCCTTTCCCTCCGTTCCACCACACACTGTTACCAGACCCACCATTTCCTTGAGATGGTTTTTGGCAGGGTCAATGGTTCATATCCAGGTACATATCCCATCATCATTCCCCTTGGATGTTCAGTTGGTGATGCTCAACACAAGTGAGCCTTGGCTTCTGTGCCCTCATACTGTCTTAGTTCCTGTCAACCTTTGCAGGTTTCTTGCAGGCTCCATCCCCCTAATCATGAAATCCCTAGGCCCTCTTTACACACTCACCCCGGGGAGCTCATCCACTTGTCTGGCTCCACTTGTCCTATCTATGCTGGTAAGTACAAGTCTCTGTCCAGTTCTAATCTCTGTTCCAATCCAAATTCCTCCTGGACAAACCCATCTGGATGCCCCCAAGGCAACTCATGCTCAGCTCATTGAATATCAATCTCATCATTACTCCTGCTTTACCCCGCAGCAATTCCTGGGTATCCATCTCAGACAGTGGGGTCAGTATCTACCCAGTTGGACAAGCCATGGGTAGCTACCGGTCATCCTTGAGTCTTCCCTCACCACACTTTCTATGTCAATGAGGATTCTTAACTGCAAGCCAAGAAAACCAGCTGGAAGCAACTGGAAGGATGTTCAGTAGCTCACAGATGCTACAGCAAGACTGCTGAGCAACAGTTCATCTGAGTGGAGCCAAAATCAATGATGCCTGCTCAACCGACAGAACCGACATTGCCCCTAGGCACTGACTCCACTGTTTGTGTCACTAACAATTCTGATCCTGGACCTCAGTCGCTACTGCTAGAATTAACACAGATGCCACCATTACCAACTTCACCAGAATGGAGTCTGTGTAGTACCGGCTTATTTTTATGATTGGTTTACAACCAAGAAAGCAGGATGGGGTTGGGGGTAGGGAAGCCACTGCAATTTGACTGACAAAGTATAGCAGCTTCATGCCAGTGGCTTCACTGCAAGCAATGTTGGGAAGTGAGTATCTCGCATTTTTTGCTTTGGGAGTGGGAGTAGTGGTTCTGCATCACACGATGGTAGGAATGCATCCTCAAGCACGGGAATGAGGTTCTGATGCCAGGTGGCTGCAAAGAATGGATAGTGTCTACTGTCTACCTATTGACTGCTCAACAAACACTCTTCACACACTTATACTTCATTTTTAAAAAATATTTTTATTTATTTATTTAAGAGAGAGAGAGAGAGAACGCACAGGGAGAGGGCCAGAGAGAGAAGGAGAGATTTCCTGCTGAGCTTGATCCCAGGACCCTGAGATCATGACCTGAGCCAAAGGCAGAGCTTGACCTACTGAGCCACCCAGGTGCCCCTCACACACTTAAACTTCTTTAAAAAAAAAAAATGCTCCTGCCCAACATAATGCAACTCGCCCTCATAAAAGAAAGCCCATTTGTTATCTGTCCGGAACCTTATCTTTTTTCTGCATGCAGCTTCAAATCCAGGATCTTAGATAGTGTCCATTTCTACCTTATTTCTAAAATGATCCCATCTCCATGTTTTGTTGTGGAAGGATTATGTGTCAGTTATATCTCAATAAAACTCAGAGAAAAAAATTCTTCTTAATGGTGTGGAAGAAGAAAGACAGATGATTTCAAACCATTTCCCTTACACTTGAAGCAGCGAGGAAGAAAACACAGGGAACTTCTGTGGCCATAGTTTTGTAACCACCCCGTGCCTCTACTAAGCACATCTAGCAAGCAGTTCCTTAAAGCCTTGGTCTCCTTGTCTCCTATCATCCCTCAGTTAATCCTTTATACTATGAGCTGATATAAATAGTCACCCCTGAAAGATCTGAGCCATAGGTGGCCCTGCCTTTATAGACTTCCAGTAATACTAATCCTTGGAAAAGGGGAGTCAGGAGCATCAGAGTGTCCCTGGGGAACCTCCGCCCCACCTCAGGTTCATGCACATTGTCTACCAGTCTCCCACCTGTAACTGTCCTTATATCCTTTAGGCAATTAATTTAGCCCCTCCATCTGATGGCACAGCCCGTCCTGTATTACCTGCTCCCTGAAGGTCATAAGAAGCCTAACATGGCCAGCTGGCAGTCTTAAACTTCTAGTTTAAAGGCATCTTTGCTATAGCACCTGGTGGGAGCCTCTTCTTCCTCTTGGGTATTAAGTCTGAGTGATCAAGGCACAGAGTTGTGAGGATCGAGAGAAAGACTTTGACACAGCTGGTAGTCCAAGTGTCAGGCTCCTGAAAATGCTGCTGCAGAAAAAACCCAACATCTCTGTGACCTTCTTGCCTGTAGCGATTGCTAAATCAGCAGGAAGATGTGCCTCACCCCTCTTGCACCATCACATCTTCTCTCAATTTGCATCTGAAACCCTAGTTGCAAGAGACTTGCAAATGTGGAGTTCGGTCTCTGTGTCACAGGAAGGGCTACTCAAAGGGGATTGGGGTGGCACTGGGTGCCAATTCTATGGGGACTGACCCCGTCTCGACCATCTGTGCTAAAGTGATGGATGGCCACTCTGTTTGGCACCAGTCTGTTTGGTCACTGGTGAACTGGAGTCTCAGCGGTGTCAGTAACTAGGTCTGCCTTGGTGGGGTGAGGACTAGGACTTTGCCATGTCTTCATGCTTATTATCCTATTTCCTGACACTGACCAGTTAGACCCCTGGTGAATCTTCAGTGAGGACTTTACTCCACGTGTCCACGGTTGATAATCCAGGTCACATCTCACTTACACAGGCCTTGGGCCATCAGAACTCCTGTGCTTAATACTACCTGGAGTTTGACTTCCTTCAATAACATGTCCAGAAAAATCCAGTCCATATTTCACTCAACTTCCTGAAGATCTGGGACCAAGTTTCATATTATTTAGGGTACTTTGCTGCAAGCAACAGAGACCAATTCTGGCTAATGTAGTCAGAACAATTATTATTTCAAAATTACCAGGCATTTCAAAGAATCTGTGGAAGGGTGGCAAATCAAGGCTGGATACCACAGAACTGGTAGTCATCTCCCAAATTAGACTGCAGGGATGGTGTTATGAATGCACTGCCGTCTATACCATTGGACAGCTTACATGGCTGGCTCTTTCAGTGTTGCCACCAGAATCAGTGCCCTTGCAGAGGGGATGTAGCCGCTTTCACATGTACTGCCCGCCCCCCCCGCCCCCAGAAGGAATCTGCATGACTTCACTGCTTCATGTCACCATCTTCTGATTAAACACTGGAGATGAGGAGCCATAAAGAGGGTAGGTAGTTTTGATTGGCAGGGTCCTGGCTACTAGGAGGCTAGCAAATGAATACATGATTTTTTAACTACTGTGTTAGGAGGCAGACTCTGTTCCCAGACCTGGGAAGAGCTTCAGCTGCAGTGTGGCCATAAAGAATGACAAACACTCACTATGTCCCCCATATATACTCAATTACTCATTCTACCCATAGTAGAGTATCTATAGTAAATTCCTACTAACTCAACCTCCAAAATCTCTCTCTTTAATGGCTTTATTGAAATAGAATTCACGTGGTAAAATTTACCCATTTAAAGTATATAATTCAATGGTCATTGGTATATTATATTATGAATGTTTGTAAATTGGGATAAAATACATAACATAAAATTTGCTGTTTTAAGTGTACAATTCAGTAGCATGAATTACTTTCAGAATGTTGTGCAACGATCACCACTATTTCCAAAACTCTTTCCATCATCCCGAACAGAATCTCTGTAATCATAACCATCATTTTATATTCTCACCAGCAATGTGCAAAGGTTCCAATTTCTCCAACATCCTTACCAATACTTGTTATTTTCCATTTTTTAAAGATTTTATTTGTGAGAGAGAGAGAGAGTGGGGGGGGGGTAGGGATTATAGGGGGGAAGCAGAAGGAAAGGGAGAAGTACATTCCCTGCTCAATGGGGAGCTTGATCCCAGGACCCTGAGATCATGACCTGAGCCAAAAACAGATGCTTAGAACAAACTGAGCCACACCAACACCCCTATTTTCCACTTTTTGTTATAGCCATCGTATTAGATGTGAAATGGTATCGCATCGTGGTTTTGATTAGCGTTTCCCTGATGATTAGTGATATTGAGCATCTTTTCATGTATAGATGCATGTGTATATATTCTTTGAAGAAATATTTCATTCAAGTCCTTTTGCTATTTAAAAAATTGAGTTGTCTTTTTGTTGTTTAGTTGTAGGAGTTCTTTATGTTTTGTGAACATTGGACCCTTATCAGATATATGGTTTTCAAATAATTTTCTCTAATATGTGTGTTGCTTTTTCACTCTATTGATAGCATCCTTTGATGAACAGAAATTTTAAAATATGGTGAAGGACAATTTGTCAGTTTTTTCATCATTGTTACTTGTGCTTCTTGTTACATTTGGGAATTCATCGCCAAATCCAAGGTCTTGAAGATTTACCCCTAAGCTTTCTCTAAAAATTTTATAATTTTTGCTCTTATATTTAGAATATTGATCCATTTTGAGTTAATTTTTGTTTAATTTTGTATATGGTATGAATTAGGTGATCTAATTCCATTTTTTTTTGCACCATCTGTTTAAAAACTGTGTTTTTCCCCATCAAATGCACTTGTTTCCCTTGCAGAAACCAATTGGCCAGGGTTGCGTGAGTTTATTTCTGAACTGTCAATTCTATCCTACTGATCTTCCATCTATTCTCATCAGTATCACATTATTTTGATTACTATAGCTTTTGTATTAAGTTTTAAAATCAGGAAATATGAGTGCTATAACTTTGATCTTCTATTTTCAAAATTTCCTTGCCTATTTGAGGTCCCTTATAATTCCATATGAATCTGAATATTGGGTTTTTTTATTTTGGCAAAAAGAGGCCATTGGAATTTTGATAGAAATTGCATTGAATCTGTAGATCTTGGTTAGTATTAACATTTTTACACTATTAAATCTTTCTATCTATGAGCATGGGATGACTTTCCATTTACATAGATTTAATTTCTTTCAGCAATGTTCTTTAATTTTCAGTGTTCAAGTATCTCACATCCTAGGTTATATTTATTTTCAGGTATTTTATTTTTCAGAATCTATTGTTCCTTCTTTTCTTTTTCAGTTTCCTTTTCTGATTATTTATTGTGGGCGTATAAAAATACAACCAATTTTTATGTGTTGATCTTGCTTCCTGCAACTTTATTGAATTCATTTATTACCTCCAGTAGCTTGTGTGTGTGTGTGTGTGTGTGTGTGCATATTCTTTGGGATTTTCTGTATGTAGAATAATGCCATCTGTAAATAGAGGTATTTCATATTAGTTTTCCAATTTGGATATCTTTTATTTCTTTTTCTTGTCTAATTATTCTAGGTAGTATGATGTTAAGTTCAACAGTGGTGAAAGTGGACATCCTTGCTTCATTCCTGATCTTAGGGAGCAGTTTTAAGTCTTTCACCATTAAGTATGATGTTAGCTGTGGGTTTTTCATAAATGCTCATTATCATATCAAGGAAATTCTATTCTATTCCTAGCTTTCTGAGAGTTTTTTTTTAACCTTGAAAGTATATTGGATATTGTCATATGCCTTTTCTGAATCAATTGAGATGATCATATGATTTTTTCTTTCATTGCATTAATATGATATATTACATTTATTGATTTTCTTATGTGTACTGCCCTTGCATTCCTGGCATAAATTCCACTGGTCACAGAATATAATACTTTCAGTGTGCTGTTCGATTCCATTTGCTAATGTTTTGCTAAGAATTTTGCTTTTCTATTCATAAAGGATATTGGTCTGTCTTTATCTGGCTTTGGAATCAGGATAATGCTGGCCTCATAGAATGAATTAAGAAGTCTTCTCTCATTTTTATTTGAAAAGTTTGAGAAGGGGCACCTGGGTGGCTCAGTCAACTAAGCATCCACCTTTGGCTTAGGTCATGATCTCAGAGTCCTCGGATCAACCCCCGCATTGGGCTCTTAGTTCAGGGGAGTCTGCTTCTCCTTCTCCCTCTGTCCCTGTCCCCACTCGTGCTCCCTCTCTCTCTCTCAAATAAATAAATAAATAAATAAAATCTGTTTTAAAAAAGAAGAAAAGTTTCAGAAGAATTGGTATTAATTCTTCTTTAAATATTAGTGGAATTCACCAGTGACACCATCTTGTTTGGGGCTTTTCTTTGATTCAGTCTCTAGTTATTGTAGGTCTGTTGAGCTTTTCTATTTCCCTTTTTTTTTAAGATTTTAGTTATGTATTTATTTGAGAAATAAAGAGAGAGAAAGAGAGAGAGATAAAGAGAGAGAGGGAGGGAAAGCAGAGGACGGTGCAGAGAGAGAGGGAGAAGCAGACTCCATGCTAAGTGCAGAGCCCAATGTGGGGCTCCATCCCAAGACCCTAAGATCATGACCCGAGCTGAAATCAAGAGTCAGATGCTTAACCAACTGAGCCACCCAGTTGACTCTAAATTTCCTATTTCCTTTTAAGTCAGTTTAAGTAATTTGTGTTTCTGGGTATTTGTCCATTTTATCTCTAATATCCAATTTGTTGTTATACAATTGCTCATAGAATTCTTTTATGATCCATTTTCTTTTTCTATGGTCAGTAGTGATGTCCCTACTTGCATTTCTGATTTTAGTTATTTGCATCTTCTCTCTCCTTCCCTTTGTCAATCTAGCTAAAATTTGTCAATTTTGTTGGTCTTCTTTTTTTCTTTTTAAGATTTATTTATGATAGACATAACGAGAGAGAGAGAGAGAGAGAGAGAGAGAGAGAGAGGCAGAGACACAGGAGGAGGGAGAAGCAGGCTCCATGCCAGGAGCCCAACACAGGACTCGATCCCAGGACTCCAGGATTGTGCCCTGGGCCAAAGGCAGGCGCCAAACCGCTGAGCCACCCAGGGATCCCCAATTTTGTTAGTCTTTTCGGAGAACCAATTTTGGGGTTCATTGATTTTTCTCTATTATTGTATTTTCTATTCTATTTGTCTCTGCTATAATGTTAGTATTTCCTTCCTTCTGTTACCTTTGAGTTTAATTCACTCTTTTCTACCCCACCCCACCCCCATTTCCTCAAGGTATAAGTTAGGCTATTGTCTTGAGATCTTTCTAATTTTTTTAAAGAATTATTTTTAAGTAATCTCCATACCCAATGTGGGACTTGAACTCACAACCCTGAGATCAAGAGTTGCATGCCCTATTTAGTGAGCCAGCCAGGTGCCCAAATCTTTCTTATTCTTAAACTTTTTGACAGCTATGAATTTCCCCCTGAGCTCTGTATATAATGCAAATACCCATAGGTTTGGGTATGTTGTATTTTCATTTCGTTTGCATCTAACTATCCAATTTCCTTTGTGATTTCTTCTTTGACCCATTGGTTGTAATCAGAGTGTGTTGTTTAATTTCCCCATATTTGTGAATTTTCCAATTTTCCTTCTCATTGATTTCTAGCTTCATTTCATTGTTGTTAAAGATACTTTATATGATTTCAACATTTTAAAATTTATTGGCCCCTATTAGTGTCATATAGCCTATCCTGGAGAGTATTCATGTGCATTTGAGAAGAACACATATATTTTTGTTGTTAGGTGGAGTGTTCTGTGTACTAGTTAGTTTATAGAGGTTGAGTTTAGCTGGCCTATTGTGTTCTTCCAGTCTCTGTATTGTTATTGATCTTTTGTTTAATATTCTATCCATTACCAAAACTAGATATTTGGAAGTCTCCAAATATTATTGTAGAACTGTCTATTTATCCCTTCAGTTCTGTCAATACCAAAGATCTCTTGAATCTATCCTTGCCAACAAACTTTTTCCTGTTCTACTGTAATGGCATTTAACTGACCTCTGCCTTACTCTGGTTAAATCTGTTCTCCACACAACAGCCAAAGTGGTCTTTCTTCTTCTTCTTCTTCTTTTCTTAAGATTTGTTTCTTAGAGAGAGAGAGAGAGAGAGATAGAGAGTCAGAGGGAGAGAATTTCAAGCAAACTTCCCTGCTGAATATGGTACCCCACTCGGCTCGATCTCACAACCCTAAAACCATTTTTCCTAGGCCTCCATTGTACTCAAGAAAAAATTCAAATTCTTTAGTGTCATTTCAAAGCCCAAAGTGACTTGGCTTTGACTCTAATTTTGTCATCTTACCATTTGCCTTTTTAACTCTAATTTCAGATATATTGAATGTTTCATGTTTCCAATTGCATTAATCCTTCTCTAACCTTCTGACCTTTGCTTTAATTTTTTAATGCTACCTAGAACTGCCTCTCACTCTGCACCTCAACCTCTTCATATAGAGAATTTTTGTTGACCATTTACATGTCAGTTAAGCTATCAAATCCTCCAGGAAGCAAACTATGACTTCCTGATACAAAATGAGGTGCTCATTTTTTGTTGTTTTGTTTTTTTTTTAAATTCCACCTCTACATGTGCTTTGACATTTATCATAGCACTTAATACCTCATAACAGGATTACTCTTTCTTTGGCTTGTTGATCTACACCACTGGAGCCTTTAGCATTGTACCTGGAACGTAATAGCTCTGTTGGAAGAGCCAAGGCACAGTTGGCCATGAATATCTTTGCATGTTCTTATTGGTTATGCTGAGAATACAAGGCCTTGACCACTCTTCATCTGAGCCACTTGCGATGAGTAACCCCGAGATATGATGTCGTATCTCCTCCCAGATGAAGAGCAGGTCTCTTTCCACTTACTGTAATAGTGATGACTCTCCTAAGCTCTGTGTATTCCTGTTTTGTAACACAATTCATTACACACACAGGCATACATTATGGAAGTTTTGTGTTGGCCCTGTGGGATTGAGGGTGGGGAACATAGGAAACCCATGCACATCTGCTGCTTTTTCCATCGATAACCAAAGTCTTTTGTCTCTGACCCAGGAATCTCATGTCTTCTGTTAGCATCCAAAAATGCCAACAGGCTAACTTGTTAGCTTGCAAGTAGAATAAAATCCTAGACTCTTTACTGCCCTTGACAAAATCAAGGTATAGTTATCTCTAAGAACAAGAACTGGAATTGACATCTGTATTAGTTTGCTAAGGCTGCCTTAACAAAGCATTGTAGACTGGGTGGCTTACACAACAGAAATTTATTTTCCTGCAGTTCTAGAGGCTAGACATCTGAGATTAAGGTGTTGGAAGGTTTGATTTCTTCTGAGGCTTGAGGAAAGATATGTTTCAGGCCTCTCGCCTTGGCTTGCAGATGGCCATCTTCTTTCTCCCTGTGTCTTCACATCATCCTTCCTCTGCACATGTCTGTGTCCAAATTCTTTCTTCTTATAAGGACATCAATCATATTGGAATAGGGCCCACCTTAATGACCTCATTATAACTTAATTAGCTCTGTAAAGATGCTATCTCCAAATATGGTCACATTCTGAGGTACTGGGGGTTAGGACACTGACATATGAATTTGAGGAGGACCACAATTCTGCCCATAATAGCACCATAAAGAAAAGCAGAATACAAACATTCATCAGGTTTTATAGCATAACCTCCCCACCTTGTTATTTTTAATGAATTATCAATAAAAATAATTTAAAAAGGAAACTTCAAGATGTTAAAGTTATTTTTGAAAGATATAAAACTCATTTTTTCCCTAGGTATTTCAAAAATTATTCTTAAATCCTTGAAACTTGGCAGTTTCCTCAAGTGGTTACACTAATAGATCTTTTTGATAATCTGAAACTGTGTTTTAGAGCAGAGATATTTCTAGCATTACACTAAAGCAATAATTTACTACATGTATTGATTTAAAATTTTCTCTGAAATTAAAACATAGGAATAAGGAACATTTTTTATTGGTAGATATTCTCTAACTAAGAGAAACGATAGAATTAAAACATTACAAGTAGTCACAACATGAGGACAATCTATATTGACTTGGGATTTATGCTTTTAGCTTATTATATCTCATTTCTTGTTTTGTTTATTATGTGGAATTCAACATTAGCTAGTGATGTGGAAAAGAGATTTCAAGTGAATGAGCCTTGAGGAGTACAATTAAAGAATAAAACAGCTAAAATAACTCATAATTTATATTCCCTCAGTACAAACAAACAAGACAGTTGGAATAGAGAAAATATTTCTATTCCGTGGAAATAATCTTTTAGAAAGGCTTTTAATCCCAAAAGCATTTACTTTTTTGTTTGTTTACCAAAATATGGGTCTTTGTCTCTGAAGAAATACTACCGTATAACCACAATCTTGATTATGTATAAGAATATACATTTTCTAATAGATTGAGCCATAATTGAATTACTCCAGAAATGATCATCAAATTTGACTTTTAAAAAGTTCCCTAAGAAGGGACACCAGGGTGGCTCAGTCGACTTTCCTTCTAACTTCCTTCATGAGTATAATTACAGTTGAGATCTATCCATGCTGTTGTGCATATCAATTGTTCATTCCTTTTTATTGCTGAGTAGAAGCCCGCTGCATGGATATACTACTGTGTGTTAAACCATTCACCTGTTGATGAATATGTAGATGTTTCCTGGTTTGGGTTACTATAGACAAGCTGATATGAACATTCTTATATAGGCTTTTGTGTGGATGGAAAGACGTTGGTGAGGGTGATGCAGAAAGTAGAGAGATTGGGATTTTATATGTTCCCTTGTTCACTAAACATTTTAGAAAGAGAATACTGAACCAGGGGCACCCTCAGTGAAGTCTGAAGCATGCGCTTACATGCTGATAGTTTGAGAAGCAATCCCCAGAGTGGGAATGAGGGGCTGGGGTGAGTTGTGTGGGAAAGAAGGTAAAGTCAATACAACGTGCTTTATTGGGGTTGCCACTTTTAAGCAAGGAAGCTTGATTGTTTAGTATATGTGCTGCCAAAGCAAGGACAAGGAAGCTTGATTCTTTTTTTTTTTTTTTTTAAGATTTTATTTATTTGAGAGAGAGAAAATGAGCAGTGGGGAGGAGCGGGGAGAGAGAGAGAGAGAGAAAGAGAGAGAAGCAGACTCCCCACTGAGCAGGAAGCCTGATGAGGGGCTCGATCCCAGGACCCTAGCATCATGACCTGAGCAGAAGGCAGACTCTTAACTGACTGAGCCACCCAGGTGCCCCAAGGAACCTTGATTCTTAGTGGACACCTCCTGAACCCAGAATTATTCACCCAAAGGACAGGAGATGGGAATGTCTATCTACCAAATCTTACTCCTTATTGTTCAGGGGCTTTCCCTGGAGGAATCACTCCATGCTTCTGTGCTGTGCATGTGCCAGAGCCTAGCAAACACTGCTCAACTCTGTAGTTATGAAATAGAGAAGTAAAAAAAAATGAGCATCTGGCTCATTATGCGTGGCATATGGTATGAGTACATTGGGCACCCTCTGAAAAGCATCATAAATCCAAAAGTACTATTTTACTTATATCCTGAAAACTGCAAAAATACCTCATCCATCCTAAGCATATGGGCAATATAGAAAGATTTAGAATGGAAATGAAATGTTACATTACGATTCCGTTCCTCCTGTGTAACTTTAAGAGCAATGAGTAAACTGATTTCATCATTTTCCCGAAGCCTGGGAATGTCTACATTCTGTGCCCTCCAAGCCTGTAATCTATGCTATGTTTGTGGTTTCTTGTGTATCTTGGGTGAAAACTTACTCCTGGTCATTGATTTGTGGAAGATTTGTTCAGTTAGTGATACTGATGGAGAACTTATTAGACTTTGTTGTATTTCGAGTGATAAAGGCATTCAATTACTGTGTCAGTTTCACAGCTTTACATTTTCCAATTAATATATAGAAAAACAAAATCATACCATTGGGAAAATGAGGTTGGGTATGACCTTTTAAGCTTTTTAAACTAAAAATGAAATATAGGTAAAAATCCAAAAGATTATGAAACAAAACACAGAAAGTAATAAAACCAGAGGAAAACTTGAATTGATAATTGAACATTGAAAGATAATTGTGTTGGTTTCCTAGAGCTCTCATAGCAAATCACCATGGACATAGTGGTTTAGACAACAGAAATTTATCCTCCCTCAATTTTGGAGGCCAGAAATCTGAAATTAAGGTGTGGGCAGGACTATGCTCCCTCTGGAGGCGCCAAGGGAGGATCCATCCTGCCTATTCCAGCTCCTGGGGACTGTAGGCAGTCCTCCGCTTCCAGGGCTTGTCATCACACCCCTGCAACATCTACCTCTATCTTTGCCAGCTTCATTCATTTTGCCTTCTCTTCTGTGTCTGAGTCTTCCCCTCTTCTGTCTTAAACCACGATCTGCCTTTCTCTTAGGATGCTTCTGATTGGAATTTTGGTCCATGCAGATAATCCAGGATGAGCTTCTCACCCCAATATGCTTCATTGCATCTGCAAAAAACAACATTCACAGATTCTGGGGATAAGATTATAAACATATCTTTTGGTGTCACCATTCAAACCAGTACAGTAATTGTTTGAAAAAAGTAATAAAATAGACATAACCTGGACAAGTCTGATCAAGAAAAGGAAGAAGAAGGAGAAGGAGAAGAGAAGGAGAAGGAGAAGGAGAAGAAAGAAGAAGAAGAAGAAGAAATAAGGCACAGGAAAGAACAACAGGATAGGAAAAGGGGTGTAATTATATATTATAGATACAGAGGAGATTTAAATTTAAGGATAACAAAATGTACAGCTTTATACCAGTACATTAAAAAACTTAAAGAAAACTGACAATTTTCTAAAATGCTCAAGTTTGCCAAACTTGGCTCTAAAAGGCATAGTATAACTAAAAAGATCATGAATCAAAAGAGAATTTGAAATGGTAGTCAAATATCTTCTAAAATAGATATTATTTAAATGCTTTTATAGATGAGTTCTATCAAACCTTCAAGGAACAGAAAAATTTATCCTATATTCCAAATACAAAAAAAAAAAAAAAAGATTGTATTCGTTTTCTTGAGCTGCCATCACAAAATATCACAGGCTTATTACTTAAAAGACAGAAAATTACTTTTTCGTCATTCTAGAGGCCAGAAGTCCAAGGTCAAAGCTCCAAAAAATTCAGTTTCTGGTGAGACTTGGGTTGCAGACAGCCCCTTTCTAGCTGTGTCCTTACCTGGCTTTTCCTCTATGGATGCATGCAGAAATTGAGTGAGAAAGCTCTGGTGTGTTTTCTTCTTCATATAAGGACACCTGTCCTATCAGGCTTGCCTTGCCTGACCTGAACTGCCCCCTCATGCCTCACTTAAGCCTAATTACCTCCTTAAAGATCGTATCTCCAGATAGAATCACATGGGGAGTGGTCAGGCCTTCAACATATAAATTTAAGGGTGGGACACAAGTCCATTTTTAATAAAGGTAAAAAATTAAATAACTGAGTTTATGACAATAGTATCAATCTGATATCAAAACAGGAAATGGACCTCACAAATAGAAATCGGTAAGTCAATGTTGCTTGCCTATGAGTCTAGATAGAAACCCTTAGAATATTAAAATAAGTTTATGCAAGGAATGTGGAATGTTTCAAAATAGAAAAATGACAATGTTTTCGATACAGACATTATTCAAAGCTGAAATCCCTATTATCTTTAATTTGACACTAATGATAAAAGAATAAGCATCATTGGGAAAAATTAGTCATAGCAGGAAATAGCCTAAATCTGCATTGGATGTTAAGAACAGCCAGCAAACATCAGTAGCGATCTGGTTAAAATCAGAAACAAAACCAGCTGGTTCCAACCCCTACTGAACATTATGCTGGAGATTTGAGCCACTGCAATAACCAGCAGAAAGAGGTATGAACATCAGTGAGGAAGACAAAACAATATGATTTTTTCAGTTGACATGATTTCTGTCTTAAAAAAGGGCACCAACTAATAAATTATTAGTTTTAATAAGTTACTTCAATCAGATAGCCAGACACAAGATGAATATAAAGAATCAATAGCATTATTGCCTAGAGGACAATAATCAATTAGGAGCCATAAGAGAAAAAAATTATAAACAATGGCAGCCAAGATTTAATATCTGCACTAGTAAGTCTAACGTAGTAAGTGGAAGATCTATATAGAGAAATCTGTAAAGTATTATTCGATGAGTTAGAAGAAAATTTAATAAGTGACAAAATATTCCTGAAGTTCATTTCTAAATTCAGTGAATAACCATCAAAATTTCAACGGATTTTTTTTTCATGGAAATTAACTCTCTGATTTTAAAATTCATAGGGAGCAATAAATGTGCATGAACACCCAAATATTGTTAAAAAGAGAGCTAGGATTTCTACACAGGTATAAAAATATTACAGATTTGCTCTTCCAGACATTGTTGGTGGTCTATCTGATATCCATTCTCTCTTCTTACTTGCTAACACAATCTTGATTTTATTTGGAGTGGTATAGTTTTCAACCTCACAGTTTCCTTTGCTCTTGAAGTGGTCCTGTGACATAGTTTAGGTCAATCGGATTTAAGTAAAGTTTCGTCATGTGAGACTTTTGGGAGAAGTATAGTTTTCCTGGCACAGAGGGATGCATTCAAATTAGATATAGGTATAGTTTTTCCCATTCCTTGCTCATTCCCCCCTTTACTCTGCCTATGATATGATGCCTGGAGGTTCATCAGCCATCTGGCGGCCATGAGAGCCAAAACCTCAAGTGACAAAGTGGCAGCGCTGACAGCAAGAATGATTCTGCATCACAGATGCCATCTTGGACTTGCCATGCCTGACCTGGACCGTCTAGCTCTGGCATTTTCGTTACACAAGAATAATCAACTCCAATTAAGCCACTGTTATCAGAATTTTGTGACATGCAGCCAAACGCAGTCCTAACTGATACAAAAACAGGGAGCCACTGATATGGGTGGAGGGATAGACAAATCCATCTATGGAAGAAAATACAAAATTCTACATCAGAACCATGCAAGTATGGGATTTTGCATAAAATAATTAATGAAAAAAGAATGGGCTAATGAATAAATTGTAATTGGCTGCCCATCTGAGAAAAAAGATGGAGATATTTACCAGATACAAGGGGGAAAGAATAGAGGTTGTGAGTGGTAGGGTGACCTGACATCCTGGCTGGCCTTGGACAGCACCATCTTACTCTTGTTGTCAAGGTATAAGTATCAACAGCACTCCAGTGAAGGCTCAACAGTGAATTGTCTGGCCATGACTAGTCGTGAAAGGACATTGGCAAAGCTGCCTGTACCACAGCTTGTAGGAGCCTGCAGTGCCCGGCGTATAAACCCAAATGGAGCTTGTGACTAGTTACAAAAACAGGCCTCTTGCTGGCATGGAGAAGGACCTGCCTATTTCCACCAACTCTGTAGGCACAGGAGGTTGGAATCATTAATACCACATCTGCTTCTAGATGTAGGGTTCCGGGAGCCTGAGTGAGCACAAAGGAGATTTTGAAATAATACGGAACCAAAACGAACTTCCAAGTCAAAATTCTAAAGCACATTAGGAGATCAAATAATTGACGAAAGAAGAATTTTGAAAGTAATTTCATCCACGTGAAAGTATATTTCTTGTAGGACCTTTTAATAATTTAAAAAAGTGTATGTAGGGATCGTTAAAGATACAAATGAGAGGATAGTGTCTATTAAAAACGAAGAAGACATCGTCAAACACAAAGCCAGAAATGAAACAGTAAGGGTTGAGTCTATGAATTAATTAATTAGAAATCTAGGAAACAAGATATATGGTCTCCTTAAAAATTGAGACTGAAAAATTTAGAGCAGACTTAGGTTTACAGAAAAATGGAGCAGAAAGTTTGCAAAGACCTCATGTACCTGTCACCTTCTCTCTACCCACACACAGTCCCCCTGTTATTAATATCTTGCATTAGTGTGGTACAGTTGCTGCAATTGAACCAATATTGATACATATTAGCTGATGTATGAACTTTATATTAGGCTTCACTCTTTGTGTTGTACATTTGTGGGCTTTGATAAATGTGTGATGTCATATATCTACCACTTTAATACCTTATGGAATAGTTTTACTACCCTAAAAATCAGATCTGTAGTTTTGAAATACAAGAACTTGAATAGGAAAAATTCTATACTGAACACAGTAAAAACAAGAAAGTGGTACATTGGGGGAATAATAATAAAGCATCTGTTCTGTACACCTGATGAAAAAACAAGTATTTTAAATGTACAGAAAGAAAATTAAGGAACATCGATGCTAGGTCAAAAGGGTAAGCCTACACCTCTAGGAAGGAGTTCCAGAAGGAGTGAGTCAGAGGCAAAGGAAAGGAATCAATATTTGAAAATTTAAACTCTTAAGGATTTCCCAGAAATTGAGGAAAGGCATGGGTGCTTAGGTCAGAAGTGCACGGAGCATCGAGGAGAATAAATGAGATAAACATCACCTAGATCCAGAGTGAGATCTACAATTTCCAAGACGTAAAGACAAATGTCTAAAACAGTCAGAAAAAGAAAGAGAGAGAGAGAGAGAGTCCTTACAAGGGAAGATTACATTGGCTAAACACAGCAGAAAAGCTAGATGTTAGAAAATAATGAAATCACATCTTCAAACAGTTGAAAGACATGGCAAGGCTAAATGACCAATCAGAATTGCCTGCGTACCTTAGAGATACTCAGGTTCAGGTCCCGACCTCCACGATAAGATCCCTCTTGAGGTGTCTCCTTTGACAAATGCGTTCTTTAGAAGTGTCTTGCTTAGTGTCCAAATATCGGGGGATGGTCCAGCTGTCCTTCTGTTACCATTTACTGGCTTAATTCCAACGTGGTCTGGATGTGTTCTATCTGGTGAAGGTCCATGTGAGTCTGCCGTTGGGTGGAGTCTCTAAACAGGTAAGTTAGATCCGGTGGGTGAATGGTGCTGCTCAGATAATCTATGTACCTAATGATTTTCTGCTCAGTCTATGAACCGCTGAAGGAGTGTTGGCGTCCACAACTCTGAGAACATTCCCTCCCTGAGCTCTGTCGTTCCTGCCTCTTGAGTTCTCATGCTCTATTGTTAGGTGCGTGCATGTTTAGGATTGTTATGTTGTTTTGGCAAATTGACTCCTATATAACTATGTGGTGTCCCTCTTTCACTCCTATAATTTTGTCTGATTTGTCTGAAATTCACGTGTCCTCTGGCTTCCCTTTGATGAGCGTTAGCGTGCTATAGCTTTCCCCTTCCTTACTTCTGACTGCTCTTTGTAAACAGCACAGCAGAGTTTCCCTGGTTGTTATTGTTGTTGTTTTTTTAATGATCTCTGACACTTTTTGTTTTTTGTTTTTTAAGATTTTATTTATTTATTTGTGAGACACACAGAGAGAGGCAGAGACATAGGCAGAGGGGGAAGCAAGCTCCATGCGGCAAGCACGATGTGGGACTTGATCCCAGAACCCCGGAATCATGCCCTGAGCTGAAGGCAGATGCCCAGGCATTGAGCCACCCAGGCATCCCTGACACTTTCTGTGTTCTAACTGGGGTACTTAGACCATTCACATTTAAAGTGGTCATTAGTACAATTGAATTAATACCCACCACTTTGTTAAGTTTGCTGTATTTATTCTTACCCCCAGACCACCATCCAATTTTTTCCCCTGTCTGGTTTTAATTGAGTATTTTATATAATCTCATTTTCTCTCTTCTCTTAGCTATCAATTATACCTTCTTTTTTTTTTTCAATTTTCAGATTTCTTTTTTTTTGTATTTTTTTTTTATTGGAGTTCAATTTGCCAACATATAGTATAACATCCAGCGCTCATCCCGTCAAATGCCCCCCTCAGTGTCTGTCACCCAGTCACCCCATCCCCCCCCACCTCCCTTTCTACTACCCCTTGTTCATTTCCCAGAGTTAGGAGTCTCTCATGTGCTGTCACCCTCTCTGATATTTCCCACTCATTTTCTCTCCTTTCCCCTTTAATCCCTTTCACTAGTTTTTTACATTCCCTGAATAAATGAAACTATATAATGTTTGAAGTTTAGTCAATCAGAGGTCAATTATACCTTCTAAAAAGCTTTTTTAGTGGTGGCCCTACAGTTAACAATATACATTTATTTATTTTTTAAAAAAGATTTTGTTTATTCATTTGACACACAGAGAGAGAAAGAGAGAGCACATACAAGCATGGGGAGGGAGGAGGGAGAGGGAGAAGCAGACTCCCGCTGAGCAGAGAGCACAATGTGGGGCTTGATCCCAGGACTCTGAGATCATGACTTAAGTGGAAGGCAGATGTTTCACTGACTGAGCCACCCAGGTGCCCCAACAATATACATTTAAAATCAAACTAAGTCCACCTTCGGATAATGTTGTACAGATGCAGGGACCTCATAGCAGAGTATTTCCTCCCTTCCTCATGACACTGCTACCATTCCCTTCCCTTATCCGTGTGCTGTGACACCCATTACATTACTACTGTTAATTACTCTACACAGTTCTCCTTTAAATCAATTAGGAATAATAAACATCTTTATTTTACTACCGTTCATCCTCTTCTTCTTTTTAAATTTTTTTGTTTTTAATTTCTTCTTTTAACTTTTTCAGTTTTTGATTTTTATTTAAACTCAATCTGCCAAAAAAATAAAAATAAATAAACTCAATCTGTCAACATATAGTACATCATTAGTTTCAGATGTAGTATTCAATAATCCATCAGTTCCATATAATACCCAGTGCTTATCCCATCACGTGCCCTCCTCAATGCCTGTCACCCAGTTACCCCATCCCCCCACAGCCCATCCAGCAATCCTCAGTTTGTTTCCTAGAGTAGGATTCTTTCATGGTTTGTCTCCCTCTCTGATTTTTCCCCACTCAGTTTCCTCTCCCTTGGCATATGATCCCTTTAATTCTTTCTTATATTCCACATATGCATGAGACCATTTAACTGTCTCTCTCCAATTGACTTACTTCATTCAGCATAATACCCTCCAGTTCCATCCACGTAAATGTAAATGGTAGGTATTCATCCTTTCTGATGCCTGAGTAATATTCCATTGTATATAGAGGCCACATCTTCTTTATCCATTCATCTGTGGGAGGACATCATGGCTCCTTCCACAGTTTGGTTATTGTGGACTTTGCTGCTGTGAACTTTGGGGTGTAGGTGTCCCTTTGTTTCACTACATTTGTATCTCTGGGGTAAATTCCCAGCAGTGCATTTGCTGGGTCACAGGGTAGCTCTATTTTTAACTTCTTGAGGACACTCCACACTGTTTTCCAGAGTGGCTGCACCAGCTTGCATTCCTGCCAACAGAATAAGAGGGTTCCCCTTCTCCACATCCTCTCCAACATTTGTTGTTTCCTGTCTTTTTCATTTCATTCTCACTGGTTATTAAGTGGTATCTCATTGTAGTTGTGATGTGTATTTCCCTGATGCCAAGTGATGTGGAGCATTTTTTCATGTGCTTGTTGGCCATGTGTCTTCTTTGGAGAAATGTCTGTTCATGTCTTCTGCTCATTTTTTGACCAGATTATTTGTTGTTTTTTTTGGGAGGGGGTGTTGAGTTTGATACATTCTTTATCAAGATCTTGGATACTAGCCATTTACCTGATATGTCATTTGCAAATATCTTCTCCCATTCTGCAGGTTGCCTTTTAGTTTTGTTGACTGTTTCTTTTGCTGTGCAGAAACTTTTTACCTTGATGAAGTCCCAATAGTTCATTTTTTACTTTTGTTTCCTTTGACTTTAGAGATGTGTTTTGAAAGAAGTTGCAGTGGCTGAGGTTGAAGAGGGTGCCACCTGTGTTCTCCTCTAGGATTTTGGTGGATTCCTTTCTCACATTTAGGTCTTTCATCCATTTTGAGTTTATCTTTGTGTATGGTGTAGGGAGTGGTCTAGTTCCATTCTTCTGCATGCAGTTATCTAATCTTCCTGACACCATTTCTTGGAGACACTGTCTTTTTGCCATTGGATGTTCCTTCCTACTTTGTCGAAAATGAGTTGACCATAGAGTTGAGGATTTCTGAGTTCTCTATTCTGTTCCACTGATCTATGTGTGTCTGTTTTTGTGCCAGTACCATACTATCTTGTATCTTGATGATGACATCTTTGTCATACAGCTTGAAATCCAGAATTGTGATGCCCCCAGCTTTGTTTGTTTGTTTTTTCAACATTCCTCTGGGTATTCAGGGTCTTTTCTGATTTCACACAAATCTTAGGACTATTTGTTCCAACTCTGTGAAAAATGTTAATGGTATTTTGACAGGGATTGCATTGAGTGTGTAGATTGTCCTGGATAGCATAGACATTTTAACAATATTTATTCTTCCAGTCCATGAACATGGAACATTTTTCCAACTCTTTATGTCTTCCTCAATGTCTTTGATAAGTGTGCTATAGTTTTCAGTTTTCTTTGGTTAAGTTTCTTCCTAGGTATCTTATGGTTTTTTGGTGAAATTGTAAATGGGATAAATTCCATAATTTTTCTTCTTCAGTCTCATTGTTAGTGTATAGAAATACAACTGATTTCTGTGCATTGATTTTGTATTCTGCCACATTGCTAATTTGCTCTATGAGTTCTCCAATTTTGGGGTGGAGTGTTTTGGGTTTTCTATATAAAGAATCATGTCATCTGTGAAGAATGAGAGTTTGACTTCTTTGCCAATCTGAGTGCTTTTTATTTCTTTTTGTTGTCTGATTGCTGAGGCTAGGACTTCTAGTACTATGTTGAATAATAGTGGTGAGAGTGGGTATCCCTGTCATGTTCCTGATGTTAGGGGAAAAGCTCTCAGTTTTCCCTCATTGATAATGATATTCTCTGTGGGCTTTTCATAGATGGTTTTTATGATATTAATCTGTGTTCCCTCTATCCCTACACTCTGAAGAGTTTTAATTCAGGAAAGAATGCTGTATTTTGTCAAATGCTTTTTCTGCATCAGTTGAGTGATCCTATGGTTTTTATCTTTTCTTTTATGAATGTGATCTATCACATTAATTGATTTGGAGATATTGAATCACCCTTGTATCCCAGGAATAAATCCCACTTGTTTGTGGTGAATAATCCTTTTAATGTACTGTTGGATCCTATTGGCTAGCATCTTAATGAGTATTTTGACATTCATATTCATCAGTGATATTGTTCTGTAATTCTCCTTTTTGGTGGGGTCTTTTTCTGGTTTTGAGATCAAGGTAATGCTGGCCTCATAGAATGAGTTTGGAAGTTTTCCTTCCATTTCTATTTTTTGAAATATCTTCAATAGTATAGGTATTGTTTCTTCTTTAAATGTTTGATAGATTCCTCTGGGAAGCCATCTGGCCCTGGACTCTTGTTTTTTTTGGGAGGTTTTTGATGACTGCTTCAATTTTCTTGCTGGCTATTGATCTGTTCAGGTTTTCTTTTTTTTTTTTTTTTAAGATTTTTTATTCATTTATTCATGAGACACACACACACACAGAGAGAGAGAGAGAGAGAAAGAGAGAGAGGCAGAGATACAGGCAGAGGGAGAAGCAGGCTCTACGCAGGGAGTCCGATGTGGGACTTGATCCCGGGTCTCCAGGACCACATCCTGGGCTGAAGGCAGCACTAAACTGCTGAGCCACCTGAGCTACCCTGTTCAGGTTTTATATTTCTTCCTGTTTCAGTTTTGATAATTTATACATTTCCAGGAATGCATTCATTTCTTTCAGATTGCCTAATTTGTTGGTATATGTTGTTCATAATATGTTCATCCTCTTCTGATGCAATTCCACTCTTTATGTACATTCAGACGTCTGACTTATATCAATTCCTGTTGCCTGAAAGATTTCCTATAATATTTTTTGCAGGGCCAGTTGAGTAGTGATGAACATTATCATTCTCTTTCTCCTACAAAGTCTTTATCTCTGCTTCAATTTGAAAGTTAATTTCACTGGATATAAAATTATGGATTGGTAGGTATTTTCTTGTGACATCTTGTGACTACTTCAATTCAGGCTTTTGTGGATTCTGATAAGATGGGTTTTATCTTCCATACGGTTAAATCTTATCCTTGCTTCTCTATGGGTAAGACATGGTTTTCCCTGGATTCTTCCACAATTTCCTCTTTGACTTTGATTTTCTAGGTTTGAATAGGATATACTCAGGTGTGGGTTTTTTGACATTTATTGTGCTTGGCATTCTCTAAACTTTTTCATCTGTGGGTTGGTGTCCGTTATTAATTTTGGAAAGTTCTTGGCAATTTTTACTTCAAACATTTCTTCTGATCTGTGCTTTCTTTTTTCTTATGGCATTCCAAGTCACATTTGTTATACCTTTTAATATTTCCTGAAGTTCTTGGAACTGTTTTTATTTTTTTTAAGTAGGCTCCATACCCAATGTAGAGCCCAGCACAAAGCCTGAACTCACAAGACCTGAGCTGAGGTCAAGAGTTGAATGCTTAACCAACTGAGCCACCCATGCACCCCTTGGATATCATTTTTTGAAAAAAGTTATTTCTTCCCTTTGCCTTTCAGTTTATGAAGTTTCAAATGACCTGCCTTCACTGTGCATGCCTCTATCCTTGCCACACTGAGTCTTTCAGAGGTATTATTCATTTCTGTCATTGTATTTTTATTTCTAGTACTTCATTTTGATTCTTTCTTACAGTTCCATCTCTCTACTTGCATTATCCACTTGTTCTTACATGGTGCCTATTTTTCCATCAGAGCCCTTAACATATTATTCACGTTCCTTTAAATTCCTGTGTGATAATTTCAACTTCTATGCCATGTCTGAGTCTGGCCCTGGTGCTTGCTTTGTCTCCTCATAGTGTGTTTTTAATTCCTCTTGGGTTTGCCTTTTAATATTCCATTGGAGGCCTAGCATGCCATATTGTGCAATAGGGGTGGAGGTAAGTGGGCTCCAGCATGAGGATTTACATTAATCTGGGCTGAAGTTGAGCAGTGTGTAATGCTTGCTGTGGCTGCAGGTGCCAGATGCTTGAGATTCCTCTGGTGTCCTCATTTTTATCTCCCTCCTCACTTTGGGCTCCCTAAGTGCTCCTCCTCAGAGAGAGTCCACATCTCACAGATCTTCCAGTTGGAGCCCACTGTTATTATACTGAAAGCCTATTGGTGCAGCAGTGGTGGTGATGGTGTGCATTGAATGTATGTATGTGTGTGTGGTATATGTGTGTGTATGGCTGTGTATATATGTCTGTTGCATGCATGTATATATGTGTATATGTCTGTTGCATGTATGTATATATGTATGTATATATGTATGTATATATGTCTATTGTATCTGTGTGTGCATAGGTGTGTGCATACGTGTATGTATATGTGTAGTGTGTGTCTGCATGTGTGTGCAGTGTGTGTGAGTATTCTATAATCACATGCATGAACCTCTGTCTCTGTGCTGTGCTCCTCACAAGTGCTTCTCCCACAGACCAGCTGGTTTTCTCTTCCTGTCCCCTCCTTCCTGTCCCCCGGCTGCCACATTCCCAGCCTGTTTCCTTGAAACTCTGACTCCTCTTGATTGCAGTGTCACCTGATCCTTGTTGTCAGGTCACAAGAAGGCTGGAGGGGCCTGGAGGGAAGGAAGAAATGCCCTTCCTTCACCTGGCAGAGGCTTTGGCAAAGTGTTTTTCCTCAGAATAGGCTCTGGGCATCTTTCACGGTGACTGTTCTTCCTTTCCCCAGCCTTAGTCACAAGATCTTTCTCAGATGAGAAAGATGAGAATCTGCTGAGTTTCCTGAAGGGAAATTGCCTGGAAGCGGGCCCCTGAGACGGCCACCCCCAGCATTTCTCACTCACGCCAGCCCACGCACAGCCCCCGGGAATTTATCGCAATTACCATGTGGCTTTTCTCACCAGCCTACAGCTCCAGCAGCTCCTGCTCCTGGGAAGCAGATCTCAGCTGGGACTCTTCAGATCTGCCTCTTTCCAGACGAGGGGGGAGGGGCGACAGTCACCCTGCGACCTCAACTCTCTGATGGGCCAGGAGAGGCAACTGGTCTTCAGTGCATCCAGCTTTTGCTTCTTCTGAGGATGAGTGCTGGCCTCTAAGCCCTTTACATGTCAGAGATGAAACTGGAAGCTTCCCATGACAAACGTACACACAGTTTTATTCTTTATTATTTTACCATTATTTCATCATGGAAATTTGAAAACACTTCTTAAAGTAGAGAGAAAAGCATAAAGACCCCCTGGGGTGCCTGGGTGACTTAGTCAGTTAAGCCACTGGCTCTTGGTTTCTGCTCAAGTCATGATCTCAGGGTCATGGGATTGAACCGCTCATGGGGCTCTTTGCTCAGCAAGGAGTCTGCTTGAGATTCTCTCTCCCTCTCCCTCTGCCACTCTCACTTGTGCTCTCTTTCTCTGTCTCTGAGATAAATAAATCAATCTTTTTTTTTTTTTTAAGCATAATGACCCCTCAAGTGCTCCTCCTTACGGTAGGTCCTGCTTCCTGGAACAGTTTCCTCCCGGCCCTCCTGGCTGCAGCCTATCCCAAAGCTCATAGCACACAAGTGTGTACTGAAGCTTGTTAGGGCAGCGTCCCAGATACCAACCTGATAATGGATGTACATTACTATGAAAAAAAAATCCAGCTTCAATCATTATCAATATCTATGGCCCACCCACTCCCCCAAGATCATTTTGAAATAAGCTGGACATATTAAAATTTCACCCATGAACATTTTAGCAGGTGTGTCCCGGTGATTCTGTCGTCAGATGTGACCACCTGCTCCTACATTCAGGCAGCGTCCATGTGTCCCATCATTTCAGAATCATTTTGTAACAGATCATCTGAATCAAGGCCCAAAGAAAGAAGTCTTCCAATTGTCCCCTCACCCCATACCTTTTTTGTGGGAAAAAAGTGGATAATTTGTCTTCCAGTGCTCCTCATGGTCAGCTTTTCACCGATGATTCCTCTATTCCTTGTACTTCCTATAAATCAGTAGCTGGAACACAAGGTTTGATCAGATTCATGTTCCTTTTTTTTCTTTTTTGGCAAGATTCCTTCCTAATTCTTTTTGTGATGCCTGTGGCCTTAACTCATGACTCCAACAGGGACTACAAAGCACAATTTTCTCATTCACAAAACCATCTTCATTTCCTGGCTGGAATATTTCTATAAAGAGAGACTGAGCAGGAAGTTGCCCTTCATGGGCAAACCCTGGCTTGGGGTTGCTCAGCAGAGACCACACTTTGCTGTTTGCTCTGTCTCCCCTGGTGGAGACAATTCGGGGAGATTCAGACCTGAGTCACCACCACCATGATCCACCTCAATTCTCACATGAGTCCTTTAACACCTAACAAAAATGAAGCAGAAAAAAAAAAGAAGGGCAAAACATTAACATGTGTTAGAATTGAGTGACTATGTTATTCTATGTCAGTAGTTATTATGATTCTCTACCCTTTTTTGAATTGTAGAGTATCTTATGGCAATGTTTCTTATAGTGTTAAGAAAATGTGTCCGTGACCTTGAGGTAGTGAAAACTATAAATAACTTGTAAAAACCCAGGAGATTAACAGCCTAAAGATAAATAGGTCAAACCCAGGAACAGAAAAAAACTAAAGAAAAGCAAATGGTGAATTAATCTCACTAGCAGTGATGGGGGCAGAATGAAATCAGGGTAGGATATGAGATGCAATTTTCCCCCCCTTTCATTTATTTTTTTCTCTTCGGCATTTAGTAATGCAAGTGTTTGGGGCATAGAATTTTCCACTGAGTGCAACTTAGACAAATGTCATGACTTTTGTTACATACGTTAAAAAAATTCATTACTTTTTAGGTCTCGTGCAATTTTGATTCCGAGTATCTCTTGGAGACAGAATTTGTTTCTTGCATGAGGCAAAATTAAACATTTTTGATGTTTGAGTTTTCCTGGTTGTTAATTTTCTTTTATTTCTCCTCAGTGCCGTTTGGTCTGAAAATGTTAACTGAGTTATTTCTACTTCACAGAATTTTTTTAAACTTTTATTTCAGGCTTTATATATCATCAGTAAATATTTCATGAGCAATTCAAGATAATCTGTATTCTTTACCCCCTGCCCCCCATAATAGTGTTCAATATCAATCTATTACTTTTACCTTATTTGGTGGGTCACTCGGATTTTCTATATCATTTTTCTTTTAAAATGTTGTCTGCACATTAGAATCATCTGGAGAGCATATTAAGTTCAGAATCCTGAGCCTTGCTCCAGACCTACGGGACAAGAATCTTCTAAATGCATTTTCAGAAGCATCACAGATCATTCTGGTGCACATGGCACTTCAAAAATCATTTGCTATAGTCTTCATTTTTCTCTCCTTGAAAATATACACCCACACACACTCATCCACCTACCCTCATACACTCAGACTTACATTCCCTCATCCACACACACATCGCAGCCCTGCACCTTGCACAGGTAATGCTCAACACAGACTTAGGTGAATCACAATTTATCTCCACATCCTTAACTTTTTGATGGCCAACCTATATCTAGATTGTTTTTGTGAACTCTTTGATTTTTAGATTTGGAGGTTATCTGAGATCTTCTTCTGAGCACATGTTGTAATTCCACTGATTTCTGTTCTTGATCTGTAACCCTGGATGGAGAAAGTGTGTGTGATGGATGAGTACTCTGCCTTTGGAGTCCTAGAGACCTGCGTGGGGTTTGAACCTCAGCTCTACCATTTACAGACTATAGGAATGCCAAAAGTTAAGTGATATCTCTGTGGCTAAATGGGATCTATGTAAACATTTAGCACAAGGGTTGGTGACTTAATGAACACTCAACAAATAGAAGCTATAAGGGACAAGGCCTGTTAGCATGACTATAAAAATTACTTACCACCAAGTGAATGAAATTTAAAAGCTTAAACATGTGAGATAAGTTACTTATTTTGATTTTTAGATGTGGGAAATAAGAACTGAGATGATTTAAAAAACACCAAAAAAAGGATAACATTTTTCTCAAGAACTGGCAGGTGGGTTGTCCCTTGTTGCTGTCCTGTTTTCACCTCTCCCTGTGCTTTTCTCCTTCTTAGCTTTACGAATTTTTTTTTAAAGATTTTATTCATTTATGAGAAACACACACACACACACACACACACACACACACACACAGACACAGGCAGAGGGAGAAGCAGGCTCCATGCAGGGAGCCCGATGTGGGACTCGATCCCAGGACCCAGGATCGCAACCTGGGCTGAAAGCGGTGCCAAACCGCTGAGCCACCGGGGCTGCCCAGCTTTATGCATTTTGATCCGAGATTACGTGGGGTGTAAAAGTCGCTGCGGGCTCTCCATGGTGGCTTTTTCATTACAAAGTGAGCCTGCTCACTTATTGCTCTTTGCCTCAAGTTACATCTTCTCTGTTACTATTATTGCTGCCTTGCTTTCTTCTGAATTGTGTTTGCTGAGTACATCTTTGCCCGCCTTTGTCATTTCAGGTGTTCTGGGTTGTTTTGCTTTGTCGTTTGTTTTTAGATGCAGCTTCCAGATGGGTTTTGATTCAATCTGAAAATCATTTTTCCTTGTAATAAAGCGGTTTATCCATGACTGGATATTACAGATATATTTGCCTTTAACTCTTCACCTCATTATTCTTCGTGTCTTCTACGCTTCTTTTGCTCTTCTTATCTCTTGCTCTATGGCTTCTCTTTTTGAGTGTGTCAATATTTTCCTTTTGATAATTTGGAAGATTTACAGTCAATTTTATTTCTTCTAGGATTAGCCTTACAACTTTTAAGAGCTTACAGAAACCTTCTTTCTCACTAGCCAACTTTAACATTATCTATTGATTCCCTTCAAGGAAACAAGCACTTCCCCTACCTCATAATTTTTATGTTATATTATATTCTTCAAGCAGTTGCTGCGTTATCTTGGGAAGTACCGTCTTCCACTCAAGCTCCACTGGGCTCCAGACCTGGCCAACCAGCTGTCTCCTTAATAGCACTATCGGGTGTCTGAATAAGCATCTTCACCTTGATACCCTAGGCCTGAATTGGAACTCTTGCCTACCACACTCTCTTGCACGTTCTCCCACATTTCAGGAAAGAGATCACTCTCGACCTCTTTGTCAAAGCTAAAAACTGCAGGGTCATCCCTGATTCCTCCTTTGTCCTTCTCCAGAAAATTCAATCCAATATTCCTTCTCCAAAACATACTTGAATCCTGTTTTTTTCCCCCTCATCTCACCAGATGCCCCAGCTCATGACACCGGCTCCTCCAAGCCTTTCTGCCCACCTCCCCACTGGGTCCATCTATTCTGAACATGGAAACGGGGTGTCTTTGTCCTGCGTCAGGCTTTCTCGGATCCTGTTGTCTTCAGAATGAAACTCTCTCTCCGCCATGGCCTATGAGGCAGGCCTCTGCAATGGCAGCCAGACCCAGACCCAGACCCCGGGGTGACCCCCATTTATCTGCACACTTTTGCACAGTTATGAGTTGCACCCCCTTCCTTCTGAAAGCCTCTCTGTTTGGACGACATGTCATACAGTGGCCTTGGCTCCTGCTTGTCTTTCCCACAAATGCACACCTCTATGAGCCGGCCCCCTCTGCCTGCGTCACCACTGTAAACCCCAGATCAGAAGCTGGGCCTGGTCCATAGAGTGCATTCAAAAAAATATTTGTTGAATGAATGGATATATTTAATCGACTTTTTTTTTTTTTTTTCATTTATCAGATCTGGGCGGTATGTAACAGCTCCCAACGGAAGTTGAGAAATTTGCTCACTTTACACTTTCTCCATCTGTTCCATCTCCATGATTTTCTCAGTTCTGTTCTCTCATTTGTGTTTGCCCGTAGTTTATAATATTCCCCTTCCCCTGGATGCCCACAGTCCTGATGCCCTGTGGTTCTCAGTCCCACCTTTATAGGAACGCATGCGGCTCCCACCACCTTTGAACCCCTGGGCTCCTACCACTGCAGCCGGCCTCTGCCTCTCTCTGCCCAACAACCCCCCACCCTGCCGCAGTGGCTGCATTTCCCCCATTTCCCACCTCACCACCCCCCTTTCACTCCCAGATCACATCCTTTCATGATATTTTTTTGTGGGTGAATATTCTGTCTATAAGGCAGAACTGTTGGGGCCCTGACAACAGACCCCATGCTGTGTTTCCTCTGTGTCTACATGGTGTCTAGGCAATGATTAAGTGCATCCTACATCTTCAGAAAACTGCCCCAAGCCCAAAGTGCCCTCCCACCCCCGGAGTGGCTGGCACCCACTCCGAGGAGGGGAATGCTCAGTGAAGCTCAGGTGGGCCCCAGCCGAGAGATGACCAGGAGCGTGCAACGTTTGTGATCCATGTGTGGGGTAGCGAACACCTGAGGATACAGTGGAGCTCGGCATCCTGATCACTGAGGAGTCATGACTGCATGACATCACATGCCAGTGACAGAGCATGTCCAGGTGGTCAGTGCTGATGGCTTCACGTGGGTATGGAAGCAGATCCTGGTGGAGCCTGGGCCAGGTCAGCCATCAAGAGAGCGAGGGGGGGCAGCTCTTTTAGGGTCCCCCATCCCCCAGTGAGTCCTTGTGTGCTTGCAAGGACAGGGGACCTTTGGTGGGAAACCCCAGAGGATAGGCCCGGGCCGTGTTTGAAAAGAATGCTTTTTGCAGAGATTTATAATTTTTATAATGATTTATAATTTATAATGACTTATCATTTTTCATTACATTTGCACAAATAATCTCTGTGAAAAAGATGTGCCATCTCATATAAAGGGTGTCGCTTTACTTGACTGACAATAACCATTTGTATTAGAATGCCCCAGGCGTAGTTTCTGAATTAGAGAAGGAAGCTTTCTCCTTGAAACCTACACTTCCTCGATGGACACCACACACATAATTTTATCTTCGTCTTTTGGAAATAGGTGATTAATTATACTTTTGTTATGTTTTGTTCTTTAAAGACATCTTAAAAAAATATATATCTTCTTTACAGAATTCTAAGGGATCCCATACTCGTACAAGTACACAGCGAAGGGACCATTCTACGGCTGAGACCACTTGCTGTTATTATTAGGGTTTCCTTCCTTCAGTCCTGTGCATTTTGTGTGTGGGCAGATTCTGCTGCTGTAGCGCACGACCCTTCACACGTGCGGTGGCTTGAAGTGACACAGATTTCCTAGCTCACGGCTCTGTAGGTCTGAAGTCCATGGAGCTGACTGCGTCTCCGTCCTGGGGGCTCCCAGGTCGACGTCCAGCTGTCCTCAGGCGGGGGTCTTATCTGGAGGCCCTGGAGCAAGAACCCGTTTGCAAACACACTCATGTTCTTGGCCAGATTCCGTTGTTTGCACCGTTGTTTGCATCCGTAGGGCCAAGGGCCCCATTTCCTTGCTGCTGGCGGCTGTGGCCTTTGGTCCTTACTAAGCTGTCTGCTTTCCTCCTCCCCGGCCGCCTCCATCCTCAGACCAGCGCTGTCATACTGTCACGCCCGTCGCTTCAAATCTCCTGGATTTCCCCCTGCAGGCAGCTGAAAGATGCCCCCTGCAAGGGGTCTGGTGTGATGGGTTAGGTCGTCAGGGATACTCTATCCCTATTTTGGGCACCGGTGCCTGTAGCATCACTCAGGCAGCAAGTGGCATCTCGCCCTGCTCACGAGCTCTGAGCTGTAACCAGGAGAATGTGGGGAGACATGCTTGGAACTTGGCTGACCACACGTCTGGGTATTTTATTTTATTTTATTTTATTTTATTTTATTTTATTTATTTTATTTTATTTTATTCTATTTTATTTTATTTTATTTATTTTATTTTATTTTTATGTCTGGGTATTCTAAAGTATTTTATCTTTTACACTTTGATTTGGCATTTTATGTCACTGAAAAGTGGAATGGTACTGGCACTGTTTTTGTAAGTTTTTCACTTAATGGGAATGCTTTTTCTGTCATCAAATGTTCTAGGACATGATGTTTTAGGACCAAAATAGAGGTACATAATTGATTTTTATCATATCTGTGTTATTGGGCATTTGCATCATTTCAAACTTTTCTTTAAGGAATTCTTTTTGAAGATTTTTATTTATTTATTTGACACACAGAGAGACAGATAGCAAGAGAGAGCACAAGCCAGTGGAGGGCCAGAGGCAGAGAGAGAGGCAGGTTCCCCACTGAACAGGGAGCCCGATGCGGGACTCGATCCCAGGACCCCCGGATCATGACCTGAGCTGAAAGCAGATGTTTCATTAGCTGAGCCACCCAGGGGCCTCTTGCTTCAAACTTTTCTGTCTCATAATTCACGCAGCAGTGAACATAATTCTGTACCCGCGTCCTATACATCCTTGAATGTGAATGGCTGAATGTGTCTCAGGGTGAGTATGTTGTGGCTTCTGAGACAAACTGCCACACCGGCCCCAGAAGAGCCAGGCCAGCCACACTCCGACTTCGGGACCAGTTATATGGTCTTGCTAACATCGGGATGACTCCCTCTGACTTAATAGGGTCACAGCAATCTGATACTGTGACACTGAACAAACCAACCATCTAAAACCCAGGCCTTGGGACTCAGCACATTTTCAGTTAGGGGATGCCAAACACTCAAGATTCTTCCCACACCTCGAGGATCATCCATTGAGGGTTGTCCCCCCACTGGGGACCCTGTCTCAGAAAATAACAAGAAGTAACAACACTTATATGGCTTCCCTGGGGGACCTGAGTCTTCCAGGGTGGTTTTTCAGGATGGCCACCTCACATAGGGTTGACATGGCCAGTGAGATGCAGCCATGTGCCGAGAATGTCACCCATGTCACCCACGACCTCCTCTGTGTCAAACCTGATGACTGGCCTCCCAAGCCCCAAAGTCTTGTGGCGACAGCAGGGCATATCTGGGTGACGCTGCTGAGCAGGGTGGGCTCCCAAGATTTCCAAGTGGATGTCACGTCTCGCCTGTCACCGTCGTGGCACCTATGGAGCCATTCTTTCTGATCAGTGTCTTTCCGCCTTAAGAGGTGGTCTTACCATCCCTTGCCCAGGTCCACAAAATGAACCTCTAATTGTAAGTTTTTTTCTAGAACACAGACCCCATGACAGACGTAGGCTTTTTCCTGGAGCCCTAAACGTGCACCATAGAGGCAGTGAACTACTTGGTCTGGACGTACATCCAGCCTGTGAAAGGACACCTCTTGCCTGACCGACGACTCCAGTCCTGGCTGGGGAGCAAACCCCCATTTACCCTCCGAGCTGTTGAGGGAAGCTGTCCTTGGACCCAACACCACACGGACTTATAAGCAACCCTCTCATGTGCTTCTATGGGCAGGAAAGTTGCTTTGGGGGAAAATTATAGACACCAAATTTGGTTTTTCTAATGGAAAAATTTGTGTGTTTTCAGGTTAGGACCCAATCCCTAACTTTACTACAGTCGCAAGCTACTACCCCATAGATTTAACTCCTAGAATGGCGTGGCTGTTAGGTATAGAGCTTTCCAGAATTTGAACTGATTGTATAACGCAACGCAATACGCAATGCCACAAAGATTTAACAATATCAATAGCATTATGGAGTGATATTCAGATATTTTATATCCCTTTTGACAACTCTGGGTATATTTTATGCAAATAAAGTACAGAAGATCACACAGTGACCTGTAGCACCTTTCCTGTTAGGGATGCATTTTCATATGCAGATTGGAGGGAAGCTTCAGGGAAGCTCAGGTGTCTGAGGGCTCCTGGGTGGGGGAAGGGGGGTTGCAGGTGGCCCTGCTCAGGGGCATACAGTGCTGAGATTGCTCCTGGACACATGAAATCAATCCACAGGTGGAGCACTTTGTATTTTGATGGTGAATTCCAGCCACTGCAAGAGGGCATATTTTCCTTTAGGCAGGATTTCTTAAACCTACTATGCATCTTGTAGAAAGCAAAGTGAGGTTTGATGTTTTGAGTTTTCTTTTTAAGATTTTCTTTATTATTCATGAAAAACACAGAGAAAGAGGCAGAGACACAGGCAGAGGGAGAAGCAGGCTCCCTGTGGGGAACCTGATGTGGGACTCGATCCTGGGACCCTGGGATTACGCCCTGAGCCAGAGGTAGGCGCTCAACCACTGAGCCACCCAGGTGTCCCATGGTGTTTTGTTTTTGTTTTTGTTTTTTAAAAAAAACATTAACACAGGGCTCTGCACCAAGCAATGTCCTTGAAGCCTGTGTGCTTATTTTTGGGTGGACACCACCGCTCAAAAGCCCTTTTGGAACTTCATTGACACTGACTTCAGAGCCAGTTCATTGGTCAAAGAAGCAAACTGGTGCTCTTAAATGCAGTCTGAGGTCAGTCCCCAGACCTGTGTCTGTCCCCTCAACTTCTCTCTTTCTCCCCATCTCTTCCTTCTTCTTCAACAGTTGGGATAAAGCCCACGATTCCCAGGGGAAGGTCATGTATCTGGCCCAGTGCTCAGAGATTGGAGCTGGGACATGGAGGGTTGGGAGTGAGGCTTCAGGGGTGCTGGTGGGGGGCCCAGGCCAGGGCCAGGTGAGGACCCTGCAGGAAGTGAAGGAGACCTCACTACCCTCTCCTCTTCACAGCTGGGAAGTGGCTCCTCTGTGGCCTCATGCATTCCCTACTCAGACCTCATAGAACCAGCTAAGGTGGCTATTCTTATCATCAGGAGGGATGTCAAGGCATGGAGAAGTCAAGAAGAGCCACAGTCGGGCCTCAGAAAGTGGCATCACCGCTTTTGCACACTTCAGGCAGCATCGCGAGGGCCGCCTCTTCCAGCAAGACTTGCTGGCCACCTCCCCTGTCCCCTGCCCTCAGAGGTAGTGACGTGGACCTGGTGCTCCCTGGGAACCACTCGGTTCCACCATTGTCAGGCTTCAGGTGCTGTGTTGCCATTACTCACTTATTCCACTCCCCCCTTGGACACCGCTTAAGGCAGCACAGCTAGATTGCTAAGAGTTAAGGACCAAAAGCCAGACTTCCTGGGCCTGAATCCCTGCTCCGCCACCGGGTAGCGGTGGGACATGCAGCAACGTTGCTTATCTTCTCTGTGCCTCTGGATCCTCATGCATAAGATGGGACCAACACAGGAATCGGCTCATAGGGTCATTGAGGGAATTAAATGAGCAAATGTTTGGAAGGCACTTGAATAAATCAGGTTGTAGGTGCAGAGTAGGTGCCAGCGGGTGTGAAATAGATTATGTACCTGTGTCAGGAGGGCTGAGTCTGTACCTTTGCCCCGTGGTCCCCAGCATCGAGAGCATCCAACACAACACCTGCTATGGTCTGTGCTCAGTGAAGAGTTTTAGATGTTGAAGGTTACTGTGCTTAGGTAGGTTTCACAGCAAAAGCTATGTTTTTAGCCACCATATTAACACCACTTCTCTGAAATATCAAATTTTCCCTAAGCATACTGCTTCTTCAAATGACAAGATTTCCCTAACTGCGATGCTTAAAACTGCAGCAGATAATTGGTATTCAAAATGCATATGGAATGTTATTCAGCAAAAAAAAAGGGGGGGGGGAAGGAGCCATCAAGCACGAAAAGTCATGAAAGAATCTTAAATGCGTATCACCAAGTGAAAGAAGCCCATCTGCAGAGGCTCCGTGCCATAGGATCGTACCTCGATGACATTCGGGAAAAGACAAAACTATGCTGACCTTACAACCATGAGCGGTTGTCGGGGATGAGGGAGGAGGGAAGAATGAACAGAGTAGAGAGGATGTTTAGGGCAGTGAGACAACTCTGTGTGACACCACAATGGTGGCCACGTGATATTACCCACTTGGCAAAACCCACAGAAGCGAAAAACAGCAGTGTCCGTCCCAACGTAAACTGTAGACTTTAGCTAATAACGAAGTATCGATACCAGTTCATCAGTTATCACACACGTCTCGCTCTAATGTGACATGTTGGCAGCAGGGTGTGTGGCTAAGAGCAGAGGGTACACAGGGAGCTCTCTGGGCTTGCTGTAAAATTTTTCCATAAACCTAAAACTGTTCTAAAATAATCTGTTGAGATAAAATTTTTATGTTTTACATTTGTTTTTATTTAAGTTAGATTTGCCAACATATACTATAACACCCCGTGCTCATCCAGTCGTGTGCCCTCTTCAGTGCCCATCACCCAGCGACCCCACCCCCCATCTCTCCTTCCACAACCCTCTGTTTCCCAGAGTTAGGGGTCTCTCGTGGTTTGTCTCCCTCTCTGATTTTTCCCCACTCAGGGGCACGCTCAGTGGTTGAGCTTCTGCTTTCGGCTCAGGGCATGATTCCAGGGTCCTGAGATCGAGTTCTGCAACAGGCTTTCCGCAGGGAGGCTGCTTCTCCCTCTGCCTGGGTCTCTGGCTCTCTCTGTCTGTCTCTTATGAATAAATAAAATCTTTTTAAAAAAAGATATAAAATTTTTAAATGTGTATGAGGACTCCAAGCCACCTCCCAATCGGAGAAAAAATGACAGGTGTTCACATGAACTCGTGCAGTGAACGAGTACGCATGGCAGGCCAAACACCTTGTGCTTATCTCATTGAATCCCCAACAACAATGAAGTAGGCATGATGCTTATTAGGCAGAAACCAAAAGACAGACACATTGTGAGTGTATCTTCTGATTTTCCCCCCCTCAATTGGGAAGACATGATTTTCTTCATCTGACCCCTTCTTCTCAACCATGAAACACAGTATTCATCTAATTTGATAGAGTTATTCATTAGCTATCATTAAACTCCTTTCACATCACTTTAGAACTTTTTGCTTTTTAAACACATTGAAAGAGAATAATCTAGAGGAGAGAGATAAAAATAATTTCTTTTTTTTTAAAGATTTTATTTATTTATTCATGAGAGGCACAGAGAGGCAGAGACACAGGCAGGGAGAAGCAGGCTCCTTCCTGTGGGGAGCCCGATGCGGGACTCAATCCCAGGCCCTGGGGATCATGCCCTGAGTCAAAGGCAGATGCTCCACGGCTGAGCCACTCAGGTGCCCTCTTTTGATCCCTTTCAATTTCAAAAATCTGAATTATGTTAAGTCCCCCCTGGTTCTCAGAACCTGGAGTCCTTTGAAGGTTATGATCCTGGACCTGGACGTCTTCCCTTATCTGACGTTGCGGAATCTTCCCTCTGCCTCCCCGGCAGCCTGACCAGGGTCCACGGTGTGGAGGCGGCCTCACTTCCTGCACATGTTTACGGCTTTGCCAGGGCTTCTCTGGAGCACTTTTTCTTTTGAAATACCATCTATTGTTAGTTGTTGTGTAAGGCTTCCTGTCAGTGGAGCTGTTGTTTAAATAAGGCATTCCTGAAAATTACCTTCTCCCCACTGGCTTTTTTCACTTTCCGGGTGGAGGAACTTGGGGATTCGAAGAGATCCTCTGTCTGATGAGGTCACCGGCCTGCTCTCAAAACCCCAGCTGCTTGCAGCTTTGCCCTCAACGTGCTGTTGTGGTTGGTCATTGCTCTGTGATAAAGCTTGTGCATCTCTCTGGTTTCCCAAAGGTGCTATGATTGATGGAGAGGCTGGAACACACACCAACAAGGAATGCAAGGTCCTTCAAATGGATGCAAAGGACATGCAACCTCCACCTGGTGCAGGGGGCCCACCGCCTGCCCACGAGTCCCCTTCAGGGCGCCGAGCTGGGTGACACCTGCTGGTTGGGACGAGTCCGCCAGGTGTTTCAGGAAGCTCCCTGCAGCATCCTCTGGGCGGCTGGTCACCGTGGACTCTCCCTGCCTTTCCAGAGCCTGGCTAGGAGTTTGCCTGGTCCCTGGGTTCAGGAGACTGTGAACCCCCACTCTCGAGCTCCTCCTGGGTGTACCGTCCACTCGCCTGCAGCCCCCACCACCAGGCCCCCCGAGATCCATCCTTGGGGCATCTCTGACGAACCTGTTACTCTGGCAGAGCCAACTGTGCAGAGCTGGTTTTTCTTTCTTTCTCTTTCACACATGTCTTGCATCTGAGACAGAACAAAACAGATGCTCATCCCTCCTCCTACAGCAACAACTTGAAGGAACACAAGAAGAAAATGTATCAATTAAACCAGCAGTTCCAACACTTCGTGGTCCCAGGATCCCTTTATGATCTTAAAAAGAAATGGAGGACCCCAGAGGGCTGTTGTTAATCACTTGTTTACTGGTATTCACTGTCCTGGAAATTAAACCTGAGTTTTAAAATATTTATTCATAAGTATTACTTAGTAATAAATATTTATGAGTGGAATATGTGTCAATTCATTTAGAACAACAATAACACACTCATCCCATGTTAAATGGCATGTTTTACGCAAAAATAAAAATTGCCAAACAAAACAAATGATGAGCAGAGCGCCGTGTTCTACATCTTTTCTGTGGCAGCTGCGAGACGGGTGGTGGAGTCTCGTGGCCACTTGTGTGTGTAAGCTGTTGTGGTTGCACAGGGGAGGAGGCTCTGGGAGCCTTCAGTGCATGCTCACGGCTGAGGCTGAAAAAGCAAACACCTCTAGCATTAACATGGAAAGGTTTGACCTCGTGCAACACCAGGGGTCTGTGAAGCCGACTTTGAGAAGTACTGAGTTAAATCAAGCGTTTCATTTCATAAAAACCAGTGACAGTGGTGTAATGTGCCCCTCAGGGACCCCCTCTCTGATGTTGGAGGAGCCTCCAGCCCTCGGCATGAATGCCCAGACTAGCACTGCGGGTCACCTCTTTTCCAGCACACTGGATGGCGTTCACCCCGTTTGTGTGTGATCAGGTGCCTGTGCTCAACCCATCGCAGGGGACCAGAGCCTTTTTTCCTTTTTTTTAAAAAAAAGATTTTATTTACTTATTCATGACACACACACACAGAGAGAGAGAGAGAGAGAGAGAGGCAGAGACACAGGCAGAGGGAGAAGCAGGCTCCTTGCAGGGAGCCCAATGCGGAACTCGATCCCAGGACCCCAGGATCACACCCTGGTCCGATGGCAGATACTCAACCGCTGAGCCACCCAGGTGTCCCCAGAGCCTTTCTTCCTATGTGACATTCAAGTCATCCTCTCCGGGACCTTCTAGCCAGGATGACTTGCTATTTTTTACCATTCTCATACCTTCCAGGTCCAACGGGCATTTCTTCATTTTGACAGCAACAATCGTTCAGACTCATCTCTGGCTCACTTAGTCAGGACAGCTGCCTTCCCAGGCCCGCTTCCTCCCAGTTGGGAAGAGGGCTGAGCACTAACGCTCACGCTTCAGCTTGCAGGAACACTCCAAGGTAGGGTGCCACAGCAGAAAGATTACTGATTCTCAAAAGGTCAAAAGTGGAACTTGATATTTCTAATTTGATTATTTTTTTAAAAAAAATCTCACTTTAGTATAAAAGTGTATCCATCCCGTCTGTTCTTTTCCTTGCCAACTTTGACCCACCACCTCACATTATACCAAATCATGCCTTCAAATCACAACGATGCCCCTTCTTTTAGAAGGTCTTCATTTTCTTTTGCTGTTTTTCATCTGTGATTCAAGTGTCCTGGAGCCGAAGTCTGCATATTCGGATGTCCTCCTGAACTCCATCACCCATGAACAGGGAAAGAAATCTCGATGGCCCCTCACTACAACACTCCAGTTGAGCAGTGGCAGCAAATGTGATAACACAACGCCCCAAATCTTATTGTCTAGCTGTTTACTGAAAAAGCTTGTTGATACCTTGTGTAAACGTGTCACATAGCTATTCAATTGTACAAGTGCCAACTGAAAAAACTCTTTCCCCCATTGGGCTGCCTTTGAATGTTTTGTTGTAAATCACTTGACCATGAATGTAAACATGTCTCAACTTTCCTTTCTGTTCCATTGATCTACCTATCTATATGCACACCAGTACCGCCAAGTCTTTCTATGACTGTTTTCATTTATATGCTTGACTTCCTGTGAGTCACTCTGCGCTCGTCTACATTAGCATTCATCCAAGGATTGCCCAGGGATTGTGTTTCAATGCCCCGAATGAGTAAATCTTCTTCTCCTTGGCCAGTAGATCTGTCTGTGGCTGGGGAACCTAATTTAGGGTTTAAGTCATTAACGATTTTGTTCAGACTCTCACTTTCTAACTGGGCTTCTTGTGTCCCCTCGGTGTGTGTACGTGGTCTCAAGTTCAGCCAGAGACGAGAGGATCGCTGGGGACCTCTCTGTTCTCTTGCAAGCGTGCACTCAGCCTTGTGCACACACACAGACCTCCAGCCCACAGAAATGTGGGCACTTATCAAGGTACACTATGGCTGTCTCAGTCTTTCTCTTTTCCAGTTAAATTTCTGGTTAGTCAGCCAGTCAACTGGCCCCAACAGAATCACAGCCTCAGGTTCCCTGGAGTGCTGGTCTTCTTATTCTTTGGCTTCTGGACTTGATATTGTTTCCAGCAGTGACCGGCGTTTGCATCCGTGGGGTTTTCTTCACTCGGCTCCAAATCAGGTCATCAACCCTCTGGTGGCAAAGCTCACACTTTTCATGCCCTGATAGAAGAAGTCCTGCAACTGACAGAGCTGAGAGCTGGGGACAAGACCAGTCCCTGGGCGAAAGTATCACAAACTCTGTTTTTACTCAAAGCTGAGTGGTTTTACTGAGTAAACCGCACTCAATTGGTTGGATGACCTTGGTTGATTTATACAGTCTTGAAATGGTGATTTTTGACATTTTTTCTCTAGTTTTCTTCTTTTTTTTGGGGGGGGGGTGTGATGTCTGCCAAGTTTTTCACTTGATCTTAGCCAAAAGGCTGAGAAGCAATACTTGCCAAGTCTTTCTTACTGCACCATTATGGAAGTCCTGCCCTCAGGAATCCATCTGAACAAACACTTCATATTTTTTCTGATGTCCCCTAAGGTTTGAGAACTGGTCCCAGAGATAAGCTACCCTGTTGCTATCTAAAACCGAATTTTCAATTTGTGCAACAGATTATCCTATCCCCTCTCACATGCTCAAGAACAGGAGTGTCACTGTTCTTTCCTGAGCCTGCTTCGCTCAGAAAGCCATCCCACTGGCTTTCCCAACTGCCATGCTCTTCTTCTGGCTATTCATGTGACTCCTTTTTTTTTTTTTTTTTTTTTAATATTTATTTATTTATTTTAGAGAGAGTGAGAGTGCAGCAGGGAGATGCAGAGGGAGAGGAGAGAGAAACTCAAGCAGACTCCATGCTCAGTGCAGAGCCTGCTGGGGCTCAATCTCACTATGCTGAGATTGCAACCTGAGCCAAAACCAAGAAGTGGCCATTCAACCAACTGCACCACGCAAGGGCCCACAGATGACTCACTTCTTTACCTCTTTGTTCAAATCTCATTGTTCTCTTACTACTTTACCTAAAATTGTAAGTTCTCTTATTTGTTATCCTTACAGTTTTTGTTTGCTTCTCCAGCCTAGACTGTATGCTCCGAAAGACAAGCATCTTTGTCAGTTTGTTCACTGACATATCCCAGATGCCTAAAACAGTCTCTGGAATACAATAAATTATTGTTGAATGAAGGCATGTAGTATGAAGAATGTACCATGAGAAACAACATTGGGTTATTTTATGTAAATTAGTGTGAGGGGTTTAGTTATTTCCCCAAGAATGGGATCTTGTTTTGTTAAAATTCTAAGAGGTCACAGAGGCATTGGGTTTCTTGGCTGAATCTTGACAAAATTAGGGAGAAAGAAGAGAGGGGAATCACAAGTTACGTTCAAGTATACTCTACTTCTGCAATGCTCAGGAATCTCACTGTTTTGATCTATTGTGCTCTTGGAGGCTGGTCATACTGGAGTTTCTTCTTCTGTTATCCAGTTAGCATCTGGTGGCAGTAAGGAAATACCTGAAGGCTCTGTATCATCCCACCCGTAGGCCTTTTCTGCTGCCGCTTCTAAGTAAGGCACTGGTGATTCCAGATAGAAGGGCATGACACCTTGGAGAGAGATTTGGTTTGTTCAACTTCACCAGCTTCCAGCATGTGAATGTTACAACCATGCTATCTGAGCTGGTGAAAGAAGAGTGATTGTATTGTGTTCCCATGACCAGGACATGTTTTTCACAGCCGTCAGTATTCTTTCTCTGCTTATCTTTTGCTATTGCTTCTGGAAAGCTTGGATATTAAGTCCTGTGTCATTTAATAAGCCACTCTTCTTAAATATTCTTTTCATGAAGAGCAAATGAACTGGTGATTTTTTCATTCATTCAACTCTGAAACCATCATTAATTGACAGTTGACCAATATAAAAAGTGAAAGAGGGCAGCCCTGGTGGCTCAGCAGTTTAGCACCTGCCTTCGGCCCAGGGAGTGACCCTGGGGACCCGGGATCGAGTCCCACATCAGGCATTCCTGCAGGGAGCCTGCTTCTCCCTCTGCCTGTGTCCTCTCTCTCTCTCTCTCTGTCTCTCACGAATGAATAAAAAAATCTTAAAAAACCAAACCAAAACAAAAACCTATAAAAAAAAAAAGTAAAAGAGCAAAAGATAGACCAAAGGTTTTTTGACTTCTTATTTTGAAATAAAGATAGATTCTCAAGAAGTTGTAAAAATAGTGTAGAGAAGTCCTGTGTACATGCCTAGCAGCTTCTTCTAATGAAAACAGAATACTTAACTAAACTACATAGATGGTCAGACCCAGGAAATTGACCCTGACACAATATAATAAAATATTTAAGAGTAAATGTAACTAATGAGGTGAAATTTCTCTATTTTGAAAACTACAAGACATTGATGAAATAAATGGAAGAAGATACAAATAAATGGAAAGGTATCCCATGTTTCTGGATTGGAAGAATTGATATTGTTTAACTGTCAGTACCATCAAAGCTCACCTACAGATTCAATGCGATCTCAATCCATATTCCAAAAGCATTTTTTACAGAGGTAGAAAAAACAATCCTAAAATTTACATGTACCCACAAAAGACCCCAAATAGCCAAAGCAATCCTGAGAAAGAAAAACTAAGCAGGAGGAATCACACTTTCTGATTTTTAAGCAATACTATAAAGCTATAGTAATCAAAATTGTGGTATTGGCATGAAAACAGACAACTGGGCCAATGGAATCAGAAATAAACTTAAATATATATGGCCAACTAATATTTGACAAGGGAGCCAAGAATACTTAATGGAGAAAAGAGTTTCTTTAATAAAGGGTGCTGGGGAAATTGGATATTCATGTGTAAAAGAATGAATGAATGAATGAATGAATGAATCTCGACCCCTAACTTATTCACAAAAATTTACTCAACATGAATTAGAGACTTAAATGTAAGACCTGGAACCATAAAACTCCTAGAAGAAAATATAGGAAAAAAAAAACCCTCTCTGACATGGGTCTTGGCAATGATCTTAAAGCACAAGCAAAATAATAGAAAATAAACAAGTGGGACTATGTTACTAAAGAGCTTCTGTATAGTAATAGAAACCATCAATAAAATGAAAAGAAAACCTATAGAATGGGAAAAAGTATTTACAAACCATATATCTGGTAAGAGGTAAATATCCAAAATATATAAAGAATTCATACAACTCAATAGCAAAAGAAAGAAAGAACGAAAAGAAAGAAAACCCCAAATAATCCAATTAAAAATAGGCAAGGGACCCAAATAGACATTTTTACAAATAAGATATACACATGGCCAACATGTGTATGAAATGATGCTCAGTATCACTAGTCATTAGGAAAATGCAAGTCAAAACACAAAATCACACCTGTTAGACTAGCCATCATCACAAAGACAAAAGATGACAGATGCTGTCAAGGATGTGGAGAAAGGGGAACCCTTGTGCACTGTCGATGGGAATGCAAACTGGTGCAGCTACTGTGGGAAACAGTATGGAGGATCCTCAAAAAATTAAAAATAGAACTACTATATGATCCAGCAATTCCACTTCTGGGAATATATCCACAGGAAACAAAAACACTCACAAAGATATCTGCACCCCCACGTTCATAGCAGCGTTATTCATAAAAGCCAAGATGTGGAGGAAGCAACCTAAGTGTCCATCAATGAAGGAATAGATAAAGAAAATGTGATATATATATAGATATATATAATATATCTATATATAATATAATTATATAAATCTATATTGATATAATTCTAATATATATATATATATATATATATTAGAATATAACTAGCCATAAGAGAAGGAAATCCTGTCATTTGCAACACCATGGATGGACCTTCAGGGCATTACACAAAATGAAATAAGTCAGACAAGGACAAATACTATATGATTTTACTTACATTTGGAATCTAAAAACAAAAAAAGCAAACAAAGACCAAAAAACCAAACTTGAGAGATCAGATGTGTGGTTCTCAGGAGCAGGGTGGGGGGACGGGGCACCGGAGGATGGTGGTCAGAAGGTACAGACCTGCAGGTATAAGGTGAGTGAGAGGTCGGGATGTGACAGGCGGCACCCAGATGACATCACCCTCAGTGGTGTGATACCCAGGAAAGCTGTCCCAGGAGAGCACATCCTAAGTGTTCTCACCACAACGGGAAATTTTCTTTCTTTTTTTTTTTTTTTTTCTTTCTTTCTTTCTTTCTTTCTTTCTTTCTTTCTTTCTTCTTCTTCTTCTTCTTCTTCTTTCTTTCTTTCTTTCTTTCTTTCTTTCTTTCTTTCTTTCTTTCTTCTTTTCTTCTTCTTTTTTTCTTTCTTTCTTTCTTTCTTTCTTTCTTTCTTTCTTTCTTTCCTTTCTTTCTTTCTTTCTTTCTTCTTCTTTCCTTTTCTTTTCTTCCTCTCTCTCTTTCTCTCTCTCTGTCTCTGTCTCTCTCTCTCTCTTTATTTCTTTTTACATTTCTTTTTATTGTGTCTACGAGATGACAGTTGTTAACTAAACTTAGACTGGTGATATCACCACCCAGTATATGTGAGTCAAACCCTGTGTCTGTACACCTGAAACTCATACAGTAATGCAGATCAATTATATCAATGAACCTGGAAAAAACCAGGCCAGTTTTTACATGCATTCACCTAAAGAAAAGCTCTAAATGATAAGATTGTCAAATTCTAGAAAATATTGGCTTCAAGTTTTATGCTTTACTTTTTGCAGTGTCCGTGATCCAATTAAGTGATGAGAGAACAAAATAAAACTGTAGCATATTTACACAGAAATAAGGGAGTATTCGTGTCCTGTTGCTATTGTAACAAATCACAGCAGACCCAGAAGCCTGAAACAGCAGAAAGTTATTCTCACACAGTTCTGGAGGCCGGGCCATCACCATCCATCTCTCTGGGCTGGAGTGAAGGTGTCCGCATGGCTGTGCTTCCTTGGGAGCTTCTAGGAGAGAATCCTTTCCCTACCAACTTCTGCTGCTGCCCACACTCCTTTGCTGTGGCCACACCATCCTCACCTGTGCCTGCCCCTCCTCGCATCATGCAGCCTCTTTGAATTCTTCTCCTTGTGCCTTTCTCTCATAAGGATGCATGGATGTGTTGGCCTCTAGACCCACTCAGATAATCTGGAATAATCTAATCAGGTAAGATCCCAAATTTAATCACTGGTGCAAAGACCCTTTTTTCTTTGTAAGGTCACATTTACAGGTTCCAAGGGTCAGGACCTGGTATCTTTGGGGGCCACTCTTCAGCCCGCCACATAAGAGATTCAGAAATCAAATGAGGAAAGGTTTTGTCACCTATGGAGCCTGACCAGAGGCTGAGCCCGAGAAAGAAACCAGAGCGTGTGGCTCAGATCTCTGGTCTGTGCCACACTGGTTTGTGGCCACTGCAGAATCCAGGGGTGGCAAGAGTCCTCCGCCGTAACCTCCCTTCTTTTTATCTGTTTTGCTGATGGGTTTGAAATACTCAGTGGAAATAACGATCTCCTTATAAAACACGACCGTAACTTTTATAAAATGTGTAGAGTTCGTTTCTGAGATAGAAACTACTTCTCCCTTCTCGGTGGACAGAATAACTGTTTCTTAATTTATAAACCAGGCGCTGAGTCTGGGTTGAGTCACCGTCATTGTTCTTCCATTGGAACTGGCCATTTTGCTAACGAAAGTCCAGAAAATCTCCGGGTGCGTGGGCTGATCCCAAGCTGGCATTTAGATGCCTGATAAGCCGAGGAGGAGAAAGCGCGTAGACAGTGGGCTTGATTGCTCTCCCCGCCTGCACCTCTCCCCCACAATCCACTATGAATCACGCTGGATTAACAACACAGCCGAGACAAAGACACTGAATTATATTAGCATTCGCCTGCAAAGAAATTACGTCCAAGGCCCTCCGTGAAGTTACTTTGGAAAAGTCTCGTCTTGCGAGCCAATCTGCGTGTAACAAAATGAGGGCAAGGGTCAGAGAGAAACAAAGAATGTTTTTGTGACACGCTGCAGTCAGCACAGAGTTTATGTGGCAGATGTTCATCCTGCCACGCAATACAGATGACTTCATACGTGTGGGGGGGGGACTCTGCTCACCACCGGCGTCCCTCCCTCCGCGACGACATCATCACCACCTCTGGAGGGCAGTTTTTATGAGCAGCGTGGAACACTGTGAGCACAGTCGTGACCGGGTGTGTTTTTACCCAGTTTGGTTGCTCTAAGGCAATCCCAAATGGATTTTGTTTTCGTTTTCTGAATCCACATTCTAATGCGGGAGGAAAAGGAATGATGTCTGGGTCTACATTTTTAATTCGTGCTTTAGGTACCTTTCCCTGTATGCTTTGTCTCCTGTAATTCGCACCATTAATTTCATATGCACTAATATAGAACAAACCTACAGCCATGTGAAAGTGTTAAAGTAAATTGGATTTAAAAATAAAATAAAATGTAAATCGCTTATAAAAACTTGTTTTAGAGTTCTGGTCCCAGTTCGCTTTCCTCCCCCGTGGCCAACTTAAAACCGGCAAAAAGAATGAGCATTAGAGAAGAAAATAACGGTTTTCGTTGAAAATGCAAAAGTAACTGCCAAGTATAACCAACTCGGGGTCAGATTGAGACACGACACCAGAAAGCATATGCAACCCCCGCCCCACAGGTCTTTTCTAGCCTACAGTTTTCCATAAAAGGGTAACAACCCTCCCCGTCCAACCGTAGGTCCTGGCCTGAAGCATCCATACCTGGCACCGCAGGTGAGACAGGTCGGAAGAAAACCATCCAGATGCCCAGTCTTTCCTCAAAGTGCAGGGGTCGGAGAAGGAATCTTCATGGCAGTCGGCTCAGTATCAGCTGCTCTGATACCCCAAGTACCCTGGCACCTCAGGGCTTTGCTCCACACAGGCCTGCTTACCATGATACGGACCACCGAGATCAGTAAGCAGATCCCATCCTTGCTCGGGGGATGTGGAGTGTTGAGAAAATCCTTCCAACAACTCCCGAGTTAGGCTACTGCTCTCATTCCTCCATCTATCTTTCCCCCAACACCGTTCTTAGCAAATAGCTCATCCAGAGGGAACTGTTCTCCTGAGCTGAGAAATTCTCCAGGAAGAGTGTGGCAACAAGCAGGAGGGCAGGTGAAGAATATCTATCAGAAGTAAAAGAAAATTGTGGATGCACTTTTCTCTACAAGCTCAAGAAAATGAAAAAGAAGGTTAGTCTCCCTGAAATAAGGACTCCAGGGAGAGATAGAAGAGGTCACAGGAGAGACAGTGACGCAACGGAAGGGAGGGACAGTGAGCTGTGGGAAAGAAATGTCAAGACAGGACAGCAAAAAAGGCCCTTCCAGAGGCAAGCACGGCTGCTGGCTCCCCAGGAACAGATGCCCAGCGGGAGATAGGCCAGCCAGACGAGTGTTAGCCACACCGTGGGATCCACACCTTGGAAGGAAGGCAGGGTTGGGAAGTGGAGTTGGCAGGGGTGAGGCTGAGCTGCGATGCACACTGTTCATTTGGATCCTTCAAGAAACAATATCCAAGAAGGGATTGGACGTGCAAATTTATTGGGTAAAAAATAGCTGTTATGGGGCAGCTCGGGTAGCTCAGCGGTTTAGCCCTGCCTTCAGCCCAGGGTGTGATCCTGGAGACCTGGGATCGAGTCCCACGTCGGGCTCCCTGCATGGAGCCTGCTTCTCCCTCTGCCTGTGTCTCTACCTCTCTCTCTGTGTGTCTCTCATGAATAAATAAATAAAATCTTAAAAAAAAAATAGCTGGAATGCTCCAAATAGCTCAAAGAGCTCCCTTTATTCAGCTTTACATCCTGGCTGCCTGGAAAGCGCCCCCCGATCCCTCGTGGGCGCCTCAGCCCTTGCTGGTACAGCTGCTCAGGCCTTGGAGCTCCATGGGCACCGTGGCCTTCTTCCTGCTCCAGTCCAGCAATGCCAGGCTGAGTGGCACTGAGACCAAGCTCGAGTCACTGACCTGGAAGCCTGTGGAGGACGTGGGGGCAGGTCCTAGGGCAGGCATGCAGGTTTTGGGGTGAAGGGGACCCCGAACCATTTTCAAGTAGAGGCAAATGCTAGCCCTAAACAGGCAGAGAAGAGCCACCTGCGCGGGCTCAGAGCTTCGGAGCATCTGGAGTCACTGTGTGGGAAGCGTGCCCACCATGTCCCCATCTACACACCAGGGCCCTCCTGGGGCCTGTGCTTCTCTCACGGGGAAGCCGGGCCTCTGACCCTGCAGCCAGTGAGAACCTCTTCTCACATGGCCAAGGAAGTCTCTGATTTTCTGCTTAGCCTTTAGTCATGAGCTGATTTATCTCAGCTTTTCATTTTCTTTCCCAAAGCCCGATCAACCCAATTCGTTTTCCGTGTAGTTACTATTTCCCTCACCTTTGTGAAACCCGATGGCACCGCCTGCCCCCCACCCACCCGCAATGGCACCTGGCACCTGTAACCACAGCACCACTCTCTCGTACAGGGTGGCCTGTACCCACCTGCCACTGGTGGGTGACGGGGTCTTCTCTGTTGCCAGACAGGCAGGGCCTAAGCCAGCAGGAAATTCTCTCCTTCTGATACCAGTTGTCACAAGCTGGGGTCCCTGTTGAGCAGGCTCTGAGAAGAGAGACTAGCAAGGAAGTTTTCTTGGGCGGAGCTCTTGAGCTCAGTCCCTGTGGGAGGGAGTTCAGGCAGCAGGACTGGGGAGGGGGCACTGAGCTGGTGTGCAGTTCCAGCAAAGGTGTGAGCCGCTCTTACAGTGACCTGTGGGACAGGACAGCCCTTCAGAGCTGCCTGAGCAGGAGTGAGCCGGCTGGGTCTTCATTCCCCTGCATTTAGCGGCCAGCGAGTGTGGCCTGCCCTCTGAAAGAGGCCTCACTTTGGGCTCAGAGGGGTCTTCAACTAAGTTAGCCCCCAGAGTGCTGGCAGCTGAGAGCTGTCTTCCCATAGCGCTCCCCCCAGTGGAGGGGTCGGGGGATCTGGTTATTCCTACAGCTGACTTGTCAGCAGCAAATGAGGCAGACTCCACTGCAAAGGCTGCTTTACTGGAATGGGAAAGCACAAGTGCCAACAGGTAATTCTACACCCACTGGAAAGGTCCTTCCGGAAGGAACGTGAATAAAGACATTGCCCAACAAGAGACCTGGCTGCCAAGAGGTCTGCCCTCGAAATGATGCTTTTTGGGTGAAGGAAAACAAACCAGATGGATGGTCAAAAATGCAGGAAAAAATGAAGGATAATGCCAAGTGTCAAAAATACATTGTTAAACCTAAAATAGCATTGACTTCGTAAAGCACTTGATGAAAAACTTAGGAGTGAAGCAGAAACAGTGGGTAGGACGGGTGGGGTCCGTGTTCCCAGGCTCAAGGGCTGGTGGGAGTAGTGGCAAAGGTATCAATTTATTTTGGACTCAGGTAAGTCAGCAATGTGGCACATCATTTTGTAAAGTAACCACGAGGCCATTAAAAGAATAGAAAATGAGTGTATGACTTTGCAACTAATAGAGGGGAAAAAAGAATTACAAAGTTCTCAGTTGGAACACCTGGGTGGCTCAGCGGTTCAGTGTCTCCCTTTGGCTCAGGTCGTGACCCCAGGGTCCTGGGATCGAGTCCCATATCGGGCTCCCTGCACTCGCTGCAGGGAGCCTACTTCTCCCTCTGCCTGTCTCTGCCTCTCTCTGTGTCTTTCATGAATAAAAAAATAAAATCTTAAAAATAAAATTCTAGGTCAACACAAATAAGGTAAGAAAAGAATGAAAAATAATGTAGAATGAGTGGAACAATAGAAAAATATATTGCAAACATAAGGACGCAAAGGGGTTGGAATAAAGAATGAAAACAAGATACAAGCTAGCACTCCGCACCGTCAGGTTGGCATGGCTCTACCAACACCAGGCAAGGTGCGCTTTGAGGGGAAAAAAGCAATGAAACTCACTATGGAATAACAACATGGAATTTTCCTGTATTAACCCAAGAATTAATTCTGAATTAACCTCAGAATATGTAAAGCGAAAACTAACAGAACTACAGCAATTCACGACCTCGGTGGGAGACTTCGTTAAATCCCTCTCAGCAATTAACCAAATAATAACAATAAAAAAATCCAGAAGTTCCAGAAAGATTCAATCATGACCCTGTCCGAATAGGCCTAAACGCCACATTTCCTTGATTCTAAGAATTCACTGGCTGTCACATGCACGGTTATTTGATGAGCCACGGAGGAAAAAAAAAGAAAATCTTGTCGACTGCGACAATGACTTCTCATTACTCAGAATTATTCTCCCACAACCTACTGGCAAAGCTCTTTCATTTTTAATTATGTCGTGGGTTCGCACACGTAAAAATTGGAAGATATAAGAGAAATGAACTACGGAAGGTATTTCTGAAACATCTGTGAGAATTCTTTTCTCTGGGAGCTATTTAAGAGTTGGAGTCATCAATATGCATCATTTCTTCACCCGTTAGGGTGCTCGGTGACATCGGGAGGGCTGGGGTTACAGCACCCCTGAGACAAAGCCCCATTACCATCCACCCTGTGATGCTGTCGCCTCTGACTCTGCTGTTTGATCGTACCTGAAGGTGACGACGGGGACTTCCCAGGCACAATGGGGACGCGTGTTGCATCCTTAAATGGCCCTTACGTGATCTTTCTGTTAGAAGTTATGCACGCGTTCATGTACGCTGGGGCAATGACAGCCCTATCACAGAATGTCACATCCTCTCTGGTCATAAAATGCACTCTTAATTTTCAAGATAGTAAACTGTGCATAGCCCACATCCTAAAATCTTTGGGATACAGTGAAACACTGTACCCAACAGTGCCCGAATATGCAATATTTTCAAGCATGTGCAGAATATTTCTAGAAACTTCCCACACGATGACCTTAAAAATAAGCCTCAATACATTTTAAAAAATTGTATAATTACAGAGTGGGTTCTCTGGTCACAGTCCTATTCTCTGGTCACGGTCCTATTATGCTAGAAATCTACATACAACAAAGGAAAAGCTAAAAACTTCCTATATATTTGAAATAAGAATTATCTTTCTAAATACCCAACAGGTCCAATAAAAAATTACAATGGCAGTTAAAAATCTTTTTAAATGAACTTAGAAAAAAAATGTTAGTCTCAAATGAGTATATAGTTCATCCTCGAACAACATGGTTTGGACTGTGTGGGTCCACTGGACGCGAGATTTTTTTTCAATTAATACAGTAAATGTATTTGTTCTTCTTTATTATTTCCTTAATAACATTTTCCCCTCTAGCTCACTTTGCTTGTAAGAATAAAGCATATAATACACATAACGTATAAAATATGTGCTAATTGCAGGTTTATGTGATCGGGAAGGCTTTTGGTCCACGGTAGGCTATTACTGGTCAGGTTTGGGGAATCAGAAGTTATATGCAGATATCCAACTGCACGGGGAGGGGAGGGGCTCCTAATTTCTCCCTCCCCCCCAATACTATATTATGAAAGAAGAGAAAAGGAAATTAGGAAGATAACATAAAAATAAACCCAAAGAAAGATGAAGAAAGGGAATAAAGGCAAGGACACACACTAATGAAACAGAAAACAAATACCCTGAAGAGATGAGTGATTTGACTCTGGTCCTTTGAGATGGGTAAAGTCTGAACCAGAGGGATCCATGAGAAAGTCCTCCTGGAGAATTTGTTGCTGAGATTTGTCTCCAGGGCGAGAGGCCAATCCACGTGGTCCCTTTGATGGAACTTTCTTAACTCTGCAGATTTTCTGGCCCATGCTCCTGCCTCCCCTTGGGCTCTGCCAGTGGGATCGTGTTGGCTGGGGCCCTGTGCAGGCTTCGGGTTACTGTTTTCTAAGAGTGGCCCTGGACCAGTAGCTTTGGCACACCTGGTGGAGGAGGGGCTGTCAGAAATGCAGAGTCTCAGGTCCCGCCTCAGACTTCCTGATTCAAAATCCACCTCGGAGCAAGAGCCTCAGAACATCCCACTAAAGTCTGAGGGATGGTAGCCTGGAGAGATCACCAGAGAGGATGCTCAGTCTCACTCTCCAGCCCACGAAGACCTGGTGCTCGTGCTCCTCCCTGGCCCCCCACTTACTGTTCCCCATCTCCTTACAGCACTGGAAGATGGAGGTGTTTCCACATTTCCTCATTCTCTTCTCATGGATGAGCTGGCCAAGCCCCCCTGTTGTCCACCCTGCTCAGTGTCCTCCCTTGGTAGTGCTTGGCCCTCTGGCATAGACACCCTCAATCTGTAGGGCGGGTGAGTTACCTTAACACTGACCACGTCATCCCTGGAGGCAAGGTGGGGGAGGCACATCCAGCTCTGAGGTGAAGAAGCAGAAACATTGAAAAGGAAGTTGAAAGGGGAAGAGAGAAACCAGGTCACACAGCTCCCAGGCCAGGCTGCCAATCGCCCCTCGCAAGACGGCTGTGCCAGCTCAGCTTGCTGGCTTCTCATCCCATCATCCTGGGCAAACTCAGTGGAAAAACCATCTGAATGTGCCCCTCAGTGTGGGATAAAGGATGGCTCCCTTTAAAAACCCGTCGATTCCTCTGTCCTTTGCAAGTTCATCCCGGGGAGCCTGACCCCCTCGGCGGGTGGATTTGCGCGGTTGTGGGAGAGCCACCTCCTCCTCCCACCTTGCGCTCAACGGTTATTGTCAGAGCCCAAAGGCAAGAGTGCATCTTCTTCCTGGAGTCTTACGGATTCCCGCAGGTTCCATCAGGGACTCCATCCCCCATAGACATGCCATCCCCATGGGGTGTTCAGCGAGGAAGGCCAGAGCGTCCACGCGGCCTGCCCAGGAGAGGTCACATTCAAGGTCACTCCTACCAGAATGCTCCCTTTCGGAGCTAAGCCTCCGTGGCAGTGCCTGGCAACACAGGAGCTGATGGCTTGCCCTCCGATGGACTATTCACTGCAAGATGGGCCATCACCCTGGAGGTTACAGTTTTTCTCCAAAACCATGGTTGTAAAAAGATTCATATAAACTTTTATTTCCCGTCTTTGGAAATCTCATGCTAAACAAAGCAGGTAAGTTCTCCCAGCTAAGTAATCGGGCGGCTCGCTGGTGCTCGGAAAAGTTTAGCTGCGGAAGTGGAGGGAATAACGATGTACAGTCTTCCCTCAGACTCCTCCCAGTTTCAAATCCAAACGTCTGTAAGTCCCTAAACAGAAACATCTTCGCTCCTATGGGTCATCTCTGTCACCAGGGGTATGGTTGGCTCACAGAGTCTGTGGAAAAGACGGAGACCACGGTGTGACCAGGTGACAACGGTGTGATCATGGGGCCTCGGGGGCTGGGGGGACCCCATCACACACCTGCCACACTGAGCATGTGGAAACGTCACTTCAAGTAGCCACTGTGTCCCAAGCAGCTCCCGTCCTGCTAGAACCGGGGGAGGCTCTCCTGAGAAGCTGATCTGCCCTTTTTACACTTGGCTTATGTTTATAAAGGAATGGGATTGCAAAATTTCCCTGAGATGGGGTCTTGTGACCTTTTAAAGTGCCACAATGGCAATTTGAGCACTTGTGTGAGTTATTTTCAATACTTCCTACAGCTTAATAGAAACCAAACATTTACAAATAATAAGGCCACGGAGGCTAACTGAAATGGCCTGTTTCTTTTCATGAGCCTGGGATCTAGCCAGCTTCATGCTATTTTTATCTTGGTTTACTGCTGTGAGTTATCATTTTCGCTGCTACCAATTTTTGTGTACTCAACTATGATTAATAAAAGGGAAGAATTTATTTGTTTTTCTCTAATGAAAGTGATCGAGTTGGTAGATGCAATCTTTTAACTCCTGAAGTCCATGGGTAGAAATATTACTTCAGGGCTCGTCGGTGGTCAGATAGAGCTGCTGGCCAAGCCACTGCCCTTCCCTGGCCATTCAGCCATCACAGTGTCCGCACCCAGAGAAGAACCGTGTCAGATCGGGGTGTGGCCGAGTCACACACCTGCTCCCACACAGTCGAAGCACACGTTCTGGTGAAACCTCAAGGCACAGACTACTATGCATGTTTTTCTTATGTTTGCACATAGATACGGGTGAGGAGTTTCTTTTTTCACTGTGGCCTTCATAACTCGGATTCCAGAACCTAAGAAAGATAAATGCAGAAAATTAACCATTAGATGATCCAACTTTATGGCCAGTGGTGCAAAGGTCCTAAGCATATATTATTAAATCCAACACATTTATTGAAATATAACAAACCATAATCAAGCAACTTTATTCTAGGTAAGTTTTTTTTTCATATTTTATTTCAGAGAGAGAGTACGAGCTAGGGGAAGGGGTAGAGGGAGAAGCAGACTCCCCGCTGAGCAGAGAGCCCAACGTAGGGCTCCATCCCAGGACCCTGGGATCATGATCTGAGCCGAAGGCAGACGCTTAACCAACTGAGCCACCCAGGCCCCCTGACCTTGGTAATTTCTACAAATATGATTTATTTTATAAGTTTATCACAATTTTTAAAAAAAATATGACATATCTATGGAAATCAAGAGACATTTTGCAAAATTCGACACCATGACTTTTTTTAAGGAACATTTTAATACACTATGAATGGAAATGTCCTTAATAAAGAGTATTTATCAAAATCAAAGACCAACTGTGTACTTCATGATAAAACAAGTAACCATACCTATGTATTTTACAGCCTTTTCAGGGCCCTTGCAACTTTAAGTTTTTTTTTTTTTTTTTAATATCTTAACTTCAGTGTTTCTCAGATATACTTGATAAGAACAATTCAAAAGGAACCACCATCCCGCCTCAAAATGCGAATCTGCACAGTGGGACCTGGGTGTGTGGTTGTCGAAAGAAGGCCCAGGTGAGTCTTACCATTTGGAGAAACACTATCACAGCCTCTGGTGCCATGTCAGCCCATTTATCTTCATAACATCCACTTTGTTCTCTTCTCCCACAGTGGAAAGTCTTATCATGACACTTCTCAACCTCTTCCCTGAGTTCAATCACACCGCTATGTCATCTTCAAAGGTTCCAGTTTCTAATCTCTAGTCATTCTTATCACATTGAACAGTCATGACTTTTGCAAACGTTAGCTGAGCATATTTTGGGGATTGGAAATCCCTCTTTAAGTTTGCAGGCCTGTGAACTTACACATGAAAGCAATGGTTTGCCTCAAGATTGCTGGGAAGCTCAGATGTCCATGGGTCATAGGCTATGGGACTTTCAATCCTCCCTCCTACTCCCCTATCTCTTCAGTAAATCGCACATCCTGGGAACATTGTGTCTGGTATAGTATAGGTTTGGTTTCCCTCCTTCTACAGCTGAAGTACAATAGATTCCCTGTTTGCTGAGAGTTTTTACCATGAAAGACCATCAAATTTTATCAAATGCTTTTCTGCAGCTACTGAGATGATTATATTTTTTTGCCTTTTTCCTGTTAATGTGGTAAATTATAGATTGATTTTTTTCAAGTTTTTATTTAAATTCTGGTTTGTTAACATCTGTGGTAAAATTGGTTTCAGAAGTAGAATTTAGTGATTCAACACTTACATAAAATACCCAGTGCTCATTACACCACATGCCCTCCTTAATGCCCATCACCCAGTTACCCCATCTCCCCACCCCCCTCACCTCTAGCAACCCTGTTTGTTTCCTAGAGTTAAGAGAGTACAGTCTGTTTCTCTCTCTCTTTTTTTTCCTTCCCCTATGTCATTTGTTTTGTTTCTTAAATTCCACATATGAGTGCAATCATATAGTATTTGTCTTTCTCTGCTTGACTTATTTCACTTAGCATAATACCATCTAGTGCTGTCTGTGTTGTTGCAAATGGCAAGATTTTATTCTTGGCTGAGTAATATTCCATTGTGTGTATATACCACATCTTCTTTATCCGGTCAGCAGTTAATGGACATTTGGGCTTTTCCCATAGTTTGACTATTATTGATAATGCTGCTATACACATTGGGGTGCATATGCTCCTTCGAATTTGTATTTTTGTATCTTTTGGATAAGTACCTACTACTGCAATTGCTGGGTTGTAGGGTAGACTTCCTCAAGATAAAAAGCTTCTGCACAATGAGAGAAACAATCAACAAAACTAAAAGGCAATCTATGGAACGGGAGAATATAGTTGCAAATGACATATGTGGTAAAGGTTTAGCATCCAAAATCTATAAAGAACTTATCACACTCAACACCTCCCAGAAAATAATCCACTTGAGACATGTGCAGGAGAGGGACGCCTGGGTGGTTCACCGGTTTAGAGTCTGCATTCAGCTCAGAGCATGATCCTGGGGTCCTGGGATCGAGTCTTGCTTCGAGCTCCCTGCAGGGAGACTGCTTCTCCCTCTGCCTATGTCTCTGCCTCTCTGTCTGTGTCTTTCATGAATAAACAAATAAAACTTTTTAAAAAAAATGTGCAGAAGACACGGAGAGAAATTTTTCCCAAAGAAGACATCCAGATGGCCAATAGGCACATGAAAAGATGCTCAACATCACTCATCATCAGGGAAATACAGATCAAAACTACAATGAGACCCCCACCTCCCACCTGTCAGAATGGCTAAAATCAACAACACAGGAGACAACAGGTGTTGGTGAGAACGTGGAGAAAGGGGAGCCCTTTTGCCCTGTTGGTGTGAATATATGGATTAATTTTTAAAATATTAAACCTACCTTAAGTTTCTGAGAGAACTCCAATTTAGTCAAGATGTGTCATCCTGTTTATAAATATCTGGGTTTGGTTTGCTAATATTCTTGCCAAGGACTTTTATGTCTTTGCTCATGAGGGATGTTGATGTCAATAATTTTCTTGCAATGTCTTTGTTTAGTTTTGTGTCAAGGGTATTTGACCTCATAAAATGAAGTCATCCCCCCTTCTGGAAGTATTCCCTCTGCTGTGTTTTCTGGAGGAAATAATCTTTAGATTCTAGAAGGTGCCATTTCTCTTCAGGTTGGATGAGAACTTCTTGAGTTCTTCTTAAAATGCAGTTCTGCCAAAGATGAATATTTCTCTCTAAAATGTCATTTTTATTTTTGAAGACGTATCAGTCGAGGTTTAGCTGGAGAAGCAGAGCCAGTTCTTTTGAAAGCTTCTCTCTTTACTGATGCTGGGACACAGGAGACTGGTGGCTACATCAGGAAAGGGAGAGCCAAGGGACCCACCCCCGCTGAGGAAGATATGCCTAACCTAATGATGCTTTCTCCCTGCATCCCCACATCAACGAAAATTAATTCATTCCCATGTTTTTCCCCCATGATTTGCTTCTTTGTATTCATCACTGATTAATTCATTGCACACTCCTGAGCGGGTCCCCCGGAGGTGCTCCCTAGCATGGACTTCCCAGTGAGAGTCTGTGTTTCAGACATTCCACTGTTCTAGCTCACTCTCCCTGTAAGCAAGGGAACCATCCTGGCTAGCCTAACATTTTAGCATATATACAATAATACTCTGTCCCTTAGGCAGGATTTCAAACCTGGAAGCAATATGAAATCTCTGCCAGGCTCTGTTTACCCTGTTTGGCCTACTGAATTAGTGGAGCAAGAAAGAGACAAAAATATGGCACCATAATGTAACGTTCACTGATAATCCTGTGGGGAAAAAAGGCCCCCAAAATTTGGAAAGGAAACCAGGGTACAAATTCCCTCCTGTGGTGTTCAGAGGCCTGAGATACTTACAGGCGAAATACACAGCTATCTTATTTCTTAGCCTGTCATTCAGCGAGGGGTGGGAGCATCCCCTTCTGGTACATAAGCCAGTAATATACCCAGATCTTTCCTTTCTGTACCCTTACTCAATAATTCTTATCAACCTTCTTTCATGAGCCTCAAACCCTTCCTTCAAAGAAAAGGAATATAGCTCTTTGACTTGGGAAGATCCATAACTTTCTTTTTTCCATGGAAGAATACAGAGCAAGAATCAGCTGCCCACTTGAACTCCTTCTTTTATTCCTTTGCAGCCCTCAATTTGGTCTTTTTGGTTTTTCCCAACAATGCCTGCATCAGTGAGCTGTGCACAAGAAGTAAGCGCCGAGGCCTCCTTCTTTCCAAGAGGTGGTCTCATAGCCTTGTCACCTGTCTACCAAGGCTTTGTCTGGCCCTGGGCCCGGGTGGGCCTCCCTGGAGGTCCTCTCCATCAAATCTTGTGCTCATTCACCAACCAACCCAACAGTTACAAACCCGAGACTGGCACATATAGGGTGAAGTGTGTACAGCAATATCTCATATCCAGAATCCACAAGAAATGATTATCATATTATATAAATAAGTATATATTTATCATAAATATAAATGTATTAGATAAAATAAATTTTATTTTAAAATGCAAGCATTTTGGATGAAAGAAACCTGCAATTATCATACACATTTACCTGCCTTTTCAGATAGCCCATGGGCCTGAATTTAACCTTTTCTTGGTGATCCAAATGGTGTGGTCATCTGAAACCATCATATCTCCTGGTATTTACACCATTACGTCTTTCCTTCCCCGGCAATTTAGTGCCCTTGTGACTCACCCTAACCAAGTGACTGTAGTGACGCTCTGCTAGGCCTGATCCTTAGGAAGTCCTGGCAGCTTGCACTTAGGGCTCTGAGGGAAGTCTGCAGTCTCACACCCCAAGACCACTGCGCTGTGGAAAGCCCACCCTCGCCACAATGGAAGGCTGCCAGAGCAGGACTGAGATCCACAGCCAGCCCCAACAGGCCATCCTGGGAGCAGATCTTCCAGACTCTATTCAGGCTGTCCTTCATGTAACGCAGAGGAGAGAAAAGCTGTTCCCAGCTAGCCCTGCCCAGATTGCAGAATCAAGAACAAATCAATGGCATTGATCTGGAAGTCCCTGGATACAGTGGTGGATAATGGAAACCCGGCTTATCGGGATGGTGGCTGTGGAGCTGGGATTGGGCCAACCCCAGAGGGAGCGCTGGGATGTTCAGATGACAGTGGGGGCAAGTTCTTGGGATTTACTCCCTGTGGTTTTTCTCTTCTGGCTTTATTAGGGGGTCAGCTGCGACTTCTTGCTGAGGCCTAACTGCTGTCCTGCCACAAGGGCCCTCGAATCTTCAGGAGAGCTGATAACCGGGCTTGACAGAGGGGGACAGGTGAACACACGCAGCACAGTGGGGACAGTGATCGCGGGTGTTGACACATGTGGGGCAAAAGCATAAACAGCCTTAAAAAGACCCTTCAGACATTAAGTGCTCCTGGTAAACAGCAGAATGTCATGAACAAGCCATTAAACACCTGCACCCTGGCTACTTAATGTGATAAGCAAGACGAGAAAAGACCGGCTAATAAAATTTATTCCAGGTAACGTACAGTTAAGAATAATAAACAAAATGCTTAGGCATGAATTTTATGAAGTCCTCAGTAAATGATTAGGTATAATTTTGCATAGTTAGAAGCTCGAGGGCTTTCTTCACCTTCATGATCTCTTTCTGTCTTTGGGAGAGTTTTCATTAGAACATGCTTATTGGTTTATTAGTCTAAATAACTATGCTTTGGTGGGAGGTGCTGGCAACATGCTGATGGAAATGACATCCCCCGTGGGTCATCCTGTGGGCTTTACCTGGAATCCTCTGGAATTTCAGCCCTCAATTTTGATGAGAACATCACCTATGAAAATTGTTATTCTCTATGCCAAACATTCCATCATCATCAGGATTTAATAACTTAATGGTTTCATAAGGTGAATTTTGAGATCATTCCTTGATTTCTCCACCCATATGCAAGTGGCCCATTAGAAATAAGTAGAGTTAAAAAAAAAAGTATAGTTGACCCTTGAAGAACAGGGGTTTGAACTGCACAGGTTCACTTATATGTGGGTTTTGGGTTTTTTTGTTTTTTTTTTTTGTTTGTTTGTTTTACTGTAAAAAGATTTTTGTTTCCATTTGGGCCACAGCTTGGGAGAAGGCTCCAGCATGGTTAAAAAGCTGCCTAGTGGCTATGGATAAGAAGAGGTTCAGGCAAAAGCCTTGACACCAGAGGGACACCAGAAGGGTTCTTCATGGGCCGCTGGGCTCTAGCAGCTCCAGTCATGCTCAAGGGTGGGCCTAAGAGATACTTGCCCACTGGGAACCGCCAGCCTGTGGAGCTGAGTCAGGTGGTCGCCCATGTTCTTGATGAATTCCACCTCCTTATCTAGGAAGTGGGTCTCCAGGAAGTCACAGACATGGGAGTCCTCGTGGCAGGCCCCAGAGTATGCAGATACAACAGGGCTTGGTTCAGTCTTCTCCAGGACCTTAGTGGTTTCCATGACATCCAGGGTTTTACTCAATTCGTCTTGGAACCACTTCTGCACATTCTAGAAGAGGGCATCACCACCATGCTGGTTTTGCATCATCAAGAAACGCTGACCTGAGCTTTTCCCTGGCCAACTGGAGAAAGAAATGGCCCATATGCTCCAGAGCCACATCACTGAGGTCAAAATAGAACCCTAGAAGGAGATGAAGGAGGCCCAGAGGTGCATGTTGACCAGGTGGTCCTGGAAGCAGAGGATGGCTGAGAAGATGATTCCAAAGGTTTCAATTGGAAAAGATGTTGGAGGGTGGTCAGAGGCTGGAGAAGGGGCATCGCTGGGTTGTTTCTATCCAAACACTGTTGAAGTAAGAGGCAGATCCGCAGGACCTCTGGGTGCACTGTCTATATGCAGATTTTTTCCAGTACAGTACTGCGAATGTATTCCTTATGATTTTATCATTAACGTTTTCTTTTCTCCAGCTATCTTAAGATTACAGTATATAATACACATAACATACAAAGTATGTGTTAACCAACTGTTTGTGTTATCGGTAAGGTTTCCAGTCAGCAACAGATTATTAGTAATTAAGTTTTAGGGGAGTCAAAAGTTATATGTGGATTTTTGACTGCATGAAAGGTAGGCACCCTAATGGCCCATGTTATTTAAGGGTCAACTATGGATCAAAGTTTGGGTCACAGCCAGATTAGTGCTCCATGAGCTTTGGGCAATGTGGCCACAGTGGCCATGGGCTGAATGAGTTCTTCTGAAAGATGTTAACATCTCTTCCACTGTAGGCTCCATGTTTGGCATCTACACGTGGAGAAGGCGGTTGCAGTTAGGAGTCTTTCAGTTTTTTTACCCAAGTGGATGTGAAAATGTAGACTTCATTAATTTATTAAAAAAAGAGAACGTAGAACATACTCTGTGCAAGGCCCTGTCTGAGAGCCTCAAGCTCCCTTAATAGCATCTCATTCTTACTAACATCCTCCTACCAGTGATATTTTGGTGTACCCTAAGTGATAAAGATCATGTAATTCACACACATCCAACCACATTCCACAGAATAAATATGCTGAGTGGAGCTGTGTAGTCACCAGCTGGATTTCCCCCTTTCTTTCTTTTTTTTTTTTTTTTTTAAGATTGTACTTAGTTATCTGAGAGAGGAAGTGAGAGACAGAGAGAGAGAGAGCATGAGCAGGGGGAGAGGGAGAAGGAGAGGGAGAGGGAGAGGGAGAGGGAGAGGGAGAGGGAGAAGCAGACTCTCTGATGAGTAGGGAGCTCAACACAGGGCTCAATCCCAGGAACCCAGGATCATGACCTGAGCTGAAGGCAGACACTTCACCAACCGAGCCAGACCTGTGCTTCTGGGTGCCCCAGGGTTTCCCCCAATTTCTTTTAAACATCTCAAACTCTCCTTTCGGTCCCATGCCCAAGATGACCAAGAAAAGATGGAATAATGGTTGTGCCAAAAAAGGCCTCGGCCAGATGCAGCCCATCTGCTGCACCAGCTGCGCCCGTTGTGTGCCCAAGGACAAGGCCATTAAGAAGTTCGTTATTGGGAACATCGTGGAGGCCGCCACTAGCAGGGACATTTCCCAAGCGAGTGTCTTTGACGCCTACGTGCTTCCCAAGCTGTATGTGAAGCTCCATTATTGCATGAGTTGTGCCATTCGCAGCAAGGTAGTCAGGAATTGCTCTCGCGAAGCACGGAAGGACCGAACACCCCCACCCCAACTTAGACCCGCGGGTGCTGCCCCACGACTTCCACCGAAGCCCATGTAAGGAGCTAAGTCCTTAATGACTGAAGAAAAAGTGTTCTCCAGAAAAAAAAATAAATGGTGATTATACTTAAAAAAATAAAACAAAATAAAACATCTCAAACTTATAAAAAAAATTGAAATAATGGTATCATGAATACCCATTAATCTCCTTTCCAAATTCATCAATTATTAATATTTTGCTACGTCGCTCCAAAAAAAAATATTTTGCTACGTTGCTTTGTCTCTTTCTCTCATTCTGTCTCTCCTTCTCTCTCTGTCTCTGTCTTTGTCACACACACTTTTTGCTAAACCATTTGAAAATAAGCTACAGCTATTACCTACTTCAACATGCATCTCCCAAGAACAAGAATACTTGCTTATTGACCACAATACCTTTATCAACCCCCAAGTCAATATTTAATTTGAAAATAAATTTAGTAGTAAAATTTCCCTAATTGTTACAAAAATGATTTTTTTTTTTAAATTCAGGATGCTCTCAAAGATCATGCATTTTATTGGCTACCATGTCTCTCTAGTCTCCTGCAGTCTAGAATGGTCCTTCTACTTTTAGTTGCTCTATATAACCTTGGCAATTTTGAGGAGTCTAGCCTGGTGTCCTGTAGAATGCCCCACTATCTGGATTTGTAAATTGTTCCCATTGATTAGATTAATGTTGGGAATCTTTTAAAAAAAGATTTTATTTATTTATTCATGAGAGACACAGAGAGAAAGAGGCAGAGACATAAGCAGAGGGAGAAGCAGGCTCTCTCTGGGGAGGCTGATGCAGGTCTCGATTCCAGGACTGCAGGATCATGACCTGAGCCAAAGGCAGATGCTCAACCACTGAACTGCCCAGGTATCCCAATGTTGAGCATCTTTAACAAGAAAGCCACTTGGGGTGGTGTCTTCCTTTTACATCACTGGCTTCCCAGTGGTTGGATGATGCTACCTTTGATCGATTCCTCAAGGGGGATCCTTTCCCTCTTTGTAATTAAAAAATGACCTGCACAGTGATGCTTTGAGGTTCTGTGCCTGACAACTCTTCCCTTGATGATTTTAGGATTCTCTGTTAAATCCTGCCTAAAGTAGTAATTACCTTAATGGTAGGAAAATTTAAGTGTTGCAATCCTTCATTTCTTCTACATTTATTAATAAGCACTATTTTATAAAGAAACACTTCCTTTTCCCATGTTAAAGATATCACTAAGGACTTGGAGATTCTTATTTTAGTCAATGTGTTATAACCCATTCCATCCTTCATCATTGTTCAAATTATTTCAACTATGATCATTGGAAGTCCCTTTTAGCAAGTAGTTGTGTCCTTCATACATGTCCCCATCAATTTTTCATGCACTTTTCTTGCTTTCTGGCATAGCAAGATGTTCTCAGCTCACTTTTCGCTTGTTTCTGATAATTAGGCATTTACACTGTTTCCATCATTAGCTCTTACCATTCATGGCATAATGAATAGCTCTGTGCATGAGTTGATTTGTAGTTGTGCTATGGTATCTGAAAGGAAGACATGTTACCGTTTTTCCTCTACTCTGTTCTCAGAACACTTCTAACACCAGTTGTGTGGGGTTTTCCCACACTGAGTAATTTTCCAATTCTTGGCAAACAACAAACTGCAGTTTACTTCAATTCTGACACTATCTACCTGGAATTACCATCAGATTCCAAAAGCTAAGGGCTCAGTTCCACAGGACCACCCTTATTTCAGATGCCAATTACAAGCTCATGTTGCCACTTATAGTTCTGACAGATTGGCTAGAAATCAGAGGTTTCCCAAACCACCTCCTCAGGTTAATGTTAAAATGGTTCACAGAGTTCAAAACAGGTTTACTAGGTTATCAGTTTATTATAAAATGATCCAACCAGGAAGTGATGCATAGGGCAAGATATGGGGGAAGGGGTATAGAGCTACTGCCTGCTTCAAGCATATGACCCTCTCAGCATCTCCAAGTTCATCAGCTTAGCAGCTCTCCAAACCCCTTCAGTTAGGGTTTTGTTTTGTTTTGTTTTGTTTTGTTTTAATGAAGGCTTCATTACTTAAGCATGATAGACTGAATCCTTAACACTTGGAGATCAAGTCAACCTCTCCAGCCCCTCCCCCTCCTGGGACGTCTGAAAGTTCCAGCCATCTCATCACAGAGTTGGTTCCCCGTGGCAACCAGTCCTCCATCTTTAGGTGCTTTCCAAAAGCCACCTCATTAACACGAACTTAGGTGTGGTTGGAAGGGGCTTATTGTGAACAAAAGACACCCCTTTCGCCTTTATTTCTCCACAGCTGTTTCAAGAGCCTGAGGCAAAAGAAAAATATTATAAGATACTCCTATTGCTCTTACCACCTAGGAAATTATAAGAGTTTTATGAGCTGTGTGCCAGGAACTGTGGATGGAGACCAAAATATGCATTGCTTATTATATCACAACATCACAGTATCTAAAAGGAAAATTCTGAGAAATAAGGTGGCTGGATTAAAAGAAAAGACTATACAATTTTTTTCCAGAAATTTCCAAATTCTCCCCCAGAGGTGTTGTAACATTCTGCACTCTTATTTGCCATAGATTGTAGCGCCAGCTTGAATTTTTCATACTTCTACTTGACCATGAATTTCTCCTCAAAGCAGTCCGTGTTTCTTATACTCCATTTTTACAGTTACTTTCAGCCTTTCATCACAATCTTAAATTGTTTCATTCTTAGCAAATCTTTGTCACATGTGATAATAATTGGGGATTTTTTTCATCCTAACTTTTATTTTAATACGAAAACAATTGGAGTGACATCAGTGAGATGGCAGATTAATCATCATCATCCCTCATAGAACACTGATTTTTGGTAATTGCCCATAGATGACAATGCCTTTTTGGAAGTCCTTCAGAGAAGTTCCAGCACACCATTATAGGAAAAAGAAAATGCAAAAACAGATGCATTATAAAAGGTAAGAGGAACAGTTTTACCTTGCCTGTGTCACCTCCTCCCCCAAGGTGGCAGGGCTCAGGGCCCAGAGAGCCTATGGCTCACAATTCCTCCCATGAAGGAGAGCAAATGAGTGAGCACCCAGCTTCCCTAGCCATGTAAGATGCTGCCCAGGAGGCCCAATGCTTTCTTGCCCCACCCAGAATACCACATGATCTCAGCCTGAGGGTGTCGGAGAGCCTAAGAGCCTAAGAGCACAGCAGCCAGGTCCTGGAATTCATTAGAGGACACTAATAACCACTTTTCAAAGTCTCCTACTAACTGATTTGTGGTCTCTATCAGGAAGCCTACTCACGAATTGCTAGAGGTACTACACCTATGGACACCCCAAGCAACCCACAGGCACCCCCAACACTCTGTACACTCCTTTCTTCACAACCTCATACCCCACCTCCATGGTTGGCTCCAGGCACACAGTCTCGAAGATGGTGAGAGCAAGCCTTTGCTAGGGATCAAAGAGCAGAAAGCCCACTTGACTCTTTAGGATTAGGAAAAGGTTCACAAATGAGCATTTCAGGGCACTGCCATAGAGGAAACATATGAGAGGTCATCAGCACCCAGCCTGGCTTCCTAGAATTGAGAGATTACATACATTGCATACAATTAAGAATCCCCTTCAAGAGGGAACAAGAAGTGGGAATAACTTCTTGTATTCATAGAAAAGACTGGAGAAAGCCTCAGAGTCCCTATTTAGATTGACAGGTGAAAATATCTCTCATATGATGATGGGAATTAGACTGGAGGAGGTGACTGCCTCTTCAAATGCAAAGAGAGCAATGCAATACCTCAAGGAACACAAAAAATAAGGGAAACATAACTCCATCAAAGAACTGACCTCAAAGAAATGAAGATCTGCAAATGGTCTGACAAAGAATTCAAAACAATTATTTTAAGGAAGCTCAGCCAGCTGCAAGAAAATACAAATATATAATTCAGTGAAATCAAGAAAACAATATGTAAACAAAATGACAAATTCAACAGAGATGGAAATCATAAGTAAAAATCAAACAAATTCTGGAGCTGAAGAATACAATGTATGAATTAACAAATATAATAGAGAGCATCAGAAACAAACTTCATGAAGGACAAGAAAGAATCTTTGAACTTGAAGAGAGGTACTTGAAATTATCCAGTCAAGGGAGGAAAAAAAAAGATAAAAAGTATGAAAAAGAAAGAGTGAATAAAGCCTGCATGAATTATGAGATTTACTAAAAGAAATAATATTTGTATTATGGGAATCCCAGAAGGGGAGTAATAGAAAGAGTCAGAGGCTTATTTAAGGAAATAGCAACTAATATTATATGTTAACTGACTGGAATTTAAATAAATTTTTTAAAAAAGCAATCAATAAACATACTAGCTTTTTCATCTTCAAAAAAAAAAAAAGAAAAAGTGGCTCAAAATTTCCTAATTCTGGGCAGAGATACAGACACCCAGCTACATCAAATTTTAAGTGCCATACAGATTCAACCCAAAAAGGACTTCATCAAGACACAATATGATAAAATTCAAAAATCAAAGACAAAGAGAAAATTTTGAAAGCAGCAAGAGAAACTCATTTCATACAACAGAATCCCCATGAAGATATTGATAGATTTCTCAGCAGAAACCTTGCAGGCCAGGAGAGAATGGGAGGATGTATTCAACATACTAAGATGAAAATCACCAACCAAGAATACTTTACAGAGCAACACTGTCCTTCAGAAATGAAGGACAGGTAAAGATTATCCCAGAAAGCCAAAACTGAAGGAGCTCATCACTACTACATGTGCTTTACAAGAAATGCTAAATTGAGTTCTTCAAACTGAAAAGAAAGGACACTGATTAATAACATGACAACATATTAAAGTATTAAACTCACTGGTAAGGATGTAGGCAAATTTAGAATATTCTAATACTGTCCTGGTAGTGTGTAAATCACCTATAGCTCTAGTGTAAAAGTTAGAAGACAAAAGCATTAAAAATAACTGTAGCCTCAATACAATAATTTAGTAACAAAGACACAAAATCAAAGATGTAAGTCATGACATCAAAAATATAAAATGAGGGGAGAAATAAAGGGTAGAGGGTTTTCATGCAATTAAACCTCATCAGCTTAAATATACTGTTATAATTATAAGATGTTTTACATAAGCCCCATGGTAACCACAAAGCAAAAAGCTATGGTAAATACACAAAAGATAGAAAGAAAATCAAAGCATATATAAAATCATCACATAGGAAGAAAGCAAGAAAGGAAGAAAGGCATTATAAAACACCAGAAAAAATAATTTAAAAGATGGCAATAGGAAGTTCTAACTTAACAGAATTGCTTTAAATGTAAATGGATTAGATTTTTTTAACCAAAAGACATAAGGTGGCTGAATGGATTTTAAAAAACCCATATCTAACTATATGCTGCCTACAAGATACTCATTTCAGCTTTAAGGACACACACACATGGAACCTAAAGACATGGGAAAAGATGCCAATTGCATGCAAATGGCAACCAAAGAAAGCAGGGGTAGCTGTACTTATACCAGACAAAATGGACTTTAAGTCAAAAAGTGTAATGAGAAACAAAAAAGGTCATTATATGATGATAAAGGGCTCACTCAATTCACCAAAAAGATATATTAGTAGATATTCATGCGCTCAATATAAAAGCAGCTAATTATCTAAAGTAAACATTAACAGATATGAAGGGAACATAGCAATAATAGTAGGAGACTTCAGTACCCCACTTTCAACATTTGATAGATCATCCAGACAGAAAATCAATAAGGACATGATGTACCTGGCCGTACTTTAGACCAACTTATGTACACAGAACATTGCATCCAACAGCAGCAGAGTACATGTTCTCCTCAAGCACAGATGGAACATTCTCCAGGAGAGATCATATGTCAGGTCACAAAATAGTCTTAACAAATTTAAGAACATTAAAATTATGTCAAGCATCTTTTCTGACGACAATCACAGGAAACTAGAAATCAGTGACAGGAGAAAGTTGAAGAATTCACAAATCAAACAATATACTTCTGAATAACCAATGCTCAGAGAAGAAATCAAAAGGAAAAAAAATCAGAAAAACATCAACATGACATGCCAAAAATTACGCAATGCAGCAAAAGCAGTGCTAAGAATGATGTTTGTAGTGATAAATGCCTATATTCTATTTTTTAAATAAAGATTTTATGTTCAAGTAATCTCTACACCCAATGGGGGGCTCAGATCTACAACCCTGAAGTCAAGACTTGTATGTTTCGCCAACTCAGCCAGCCAGGAGCCCCTAAATACCTACATTTTAAAAAATGAGATCTAAAAAAAAAAAAAAATTGACCTAGTTTTACACCTCAAGGAACTAGAAAAAGAAGAGCAAACTAAGTCCAAAATGAGCAGAAGAAAGGAAACAAAAAGATTAGAGAAGAAATAAGTTAAATAGCTACCAGATAAACAATAGGACAGATCAGAAAGATAAAGAGCTAGTTTTTTGAAAAGATAAAAAAACTGACAAATCTTTATCAGACTAATTAAGCAAGAAAGAGGGAATACTCACATAAATAAAATAAGAAGTAAAATATGAGACTTTATAACTGATACCACAGAAATACAAAAGGATTGGGAAAAATTACTATGAATAATCATACACCAGCTAAATTGGATAACCTGGATCAAATGGATAAGTTCCTAGAAACATACAATCTTTCAAGACTGAATCAGGAGGAAATAGGAAAATCTGATTGTGGAGATTGGATTGGTAATAAAAAATCTCCCTATCAAGAAAAGCTCCAGAGCAGATGGCCTCAGTGGGGATATCTGCCAAACATTGAGGGTAGAAGAAATGGGTAGATATTGTTCAAAAGGCACAAACTTTCAGTTATAAGATGTATATGTTCTGGGGATGTTATGGGCAGCATGATGACTATTGCTTCTAAGACTGTATTACCTACTTGAAATTGGTTGAAAGATTTACTCTCTTAAGTATTTTCATCACACAAACATGACAGATAATTGTGTGAAGTGATGGATTATTAATTAACTTGATTGTGGTCAATATTTTACAACATATATCAAATCATCACATTGCACATTTTTAATATAGACAATTTCATTTATCAGTTGTACCGCAATAAATTTGGAAAATTAATACATGCTCTGTTATTTGATTTCTTGGAAACTTGCAAAAGAATTTTCTTTTATACAGCATTTGCAAACCAAATGAAATCATTTTGGTTTTGTTATTGCAGTTCCAGAGATTGGCCACAAAATGTCAACTTTACATTTTTAAAGTCCATTGCCAAAGAGAAACTCAAACTATTTTCAGCAATTTCCACATCTATTTGAATAATATATGGTCCCCCAAAGTAATACCTTAAAAGACACCATGCTTTCTACCATAAAAAACATCATTATGTAACTGTTTTTCATTAGAAAATAATATTTTATAGTCACTCTGGCTTTTGTTTGCTCCGAACAGCTACAATTACACAAGTCCACCATAAAAGAAATAAGATAAACTATTTTACTTTAGAAAAAACAAATTTAGTTGTATGCTAACTAAAATATGCTCACTGGCTAAAATAGTTCATTCTTGAGTTTATATGCAAAATTAGAAAAAAAAACCTTTAAACTGAGTAAGCGTTTAAGTTATTGGGTAGGGATGTTGAATGCTTATTCACCTATTGAAAATTGGTCAGAACTCCAATGTTCTCTGCAGCATTATTTACCATAGCCAAGATATGAAATAACCCAAGTGTCCATGGATTGATGAATGGATAAGGATGTGGTATATATATATATATATATATATATATATATATATACCCAATGGAATATTATAAAATAAGCAAGATAAATAAGTCAGAGAAAGACAAATACCATATGATTTCACTCATATGTGGAATTTAAGAAACAAAACAAATTAACAAAGGAAAAAGGAGACAAACAGAGCAACAATCTCTTAACTAGAGAGGATAAACTGCTCCCAGAGGGGAGCTGGGTGGAGGATGGGTGAACTAGTCGGCAGGAATGAAGAGCACGCTTATTGTGAGGAGCACTGAGTAATGTACAGAATTGTTGAATCGTGGTACTGCGCACCTGAAACGAATATAACGCTGTACACTAATTATACTTGAATGATTAAGAAAAAAGAAATCAGAAAAGAAACAAAGTGTTGGTGAGATATTTTCACACCCTGGTTAACGAATACTTTCAGTACCTTTCAAATTAGTGACAGTTTAGTAAATGATTTAAATAAATGAACCTGAAATATTCGGCTTAGTTAAAACTAAATCCTGAGCTGCTTTGAACTTGTATAAAAGTATCAGAGGACGGTCGAGTTAACGAATAGAGTGAAGATTAATGACTTTTCTACCACTGGCAACTAGGAAAAATCTACTGCTATTGCAGGTGGTCGAATATTTTGCTGTCACTTTGCCAGGTTACATTTGCACATCCAGTGCTTAGAGAGTGGCATATTCCCCAATAGTCTGTCTGCAGATGTCTCATCTGCAGCCACATGGATAATTGAGCTATTCCAGGTAGTATCATGAATTCATTTCAATCTGTATACAAACTGAAAGTAGAAGTACGATATATAATCCATCTTCTTATGCTGAATACACGCACACACAAATAAAGTGATGGCTTGTATTACTGTACATCTATATTTTTGTTGAATGCCTACTGAGTGCCATGCGCCACGTTTGACCCTTTTATATAAAATCTTAGCTAGATCATTTCACATAAAATTTCCTTAATCTAGCCTCCTCAAGAGAAGAGGGTAGCATCATTTCCTGGGGCAGAGGAGAGTGGTAGTTCTCAGGCCACGAAACAACATGCCGATGGCCATCAGAGAGAATGGATTAGCAATGCATGCTCGATTGCTAGGTAACATTAAATATAATGCAGTTGCCTAGGGAAAAGCAGACCTGTTCTTAAAAATCTCAAATATGCTTTACTTGACTTTAATTTTCCTGATTGCATGTCCGAGCTTGATGGAGGCATCATGCCTTCTGTGGCTGTTCTCTGGGTGGGGGAACACTGTTGGTGCTAACCCACCTGTGGTCCCGCCCCATGCCCACTGCTCTGCTGACAGGTGCTGCCTTCCACAGAGCGGTGGAAATGCCAAGAAGCTGCTTTTCCAGCTTATCCTGAAGCAAGTACGTGGGTGTAAAGCGATCCTGGCCACAGGGAAGGCTGCTGAAGGTAGGAGAAGGAAAAACGTGTCTGCAACAACAATACCAGTGTCTGTGTGAGGATGTGACACTTGCCACCAACAAGAGAGAAGCCCCCACAGAAGATGGCAGGAGGGAGGATGGGGTGAGTCTGGTCCTGGTGGTAGCTCCAGATGCTGGAAACCTGGAAGCCTCACTGGGGAGACTTCTCGGTGCATGAGATAATCAGAATCCTGGATTTTAAACCGTGGCTGCCTGAAGTGTGGCCCTAGGACAGCAGTATCAGCACCATCCAGAGCTGTTTAGAAACTTGGGACCTGAGGCCCACTCAGGTCTCGATAAATGTCTACCTCTTAACCAGATGCCTTGGTGACCTGCACTGGTGTCTTCCCACCTGCACTGGTGTCTGCTCACCTGCACTGCAGCCGCTCTATACTACTTGTTGTTACGCTTTACATTCTTGGGAGCCTCCTCAATGTAACTGCCTGGTGCTCTCTGAACCTCCCCCCTCAGGTGGAAAGAACTTTCCATCAATACCAAATCATATTTGATTGTCTGAAGAACACAGAGTCAGAAAGCTGGGAGGTTTGCAGGCAAGTCTGATGTGGCCTTTTGACTAAGCACGAGGTTTCTCCAGAGCTGACCTGGCCAATTCGTTAGGACTCCGAAGACCATCTGTCTTTTCTTTTCTGAAACAGATCTTTCATTCTATCTGCTCAGAGCCCTTATTGTTTTAAGAGGTACATTTTAATGGAACATCAAAGAGAAAAATCGCTGTCTTAAAATATATGTGTCAGTAGTTGGCAAAGTACTAAGAGAAGAAATATTTGGATACTACTTCTTTCCCCATTTTAATTCTGCTTTAGCACACTTTTAAAAATCAGATAGGCATTTATTAGTGGATATTAGCAATATTTGTGTAGGTGCACACTGTAAAAATGCTTTTAATAGATCGTGGATTCCTAAGTTTTTAAATATGCCATGTTGAACTTCATCTAGTACAACATAATTATTGGCATTTAGCATCATAAAACTAATGACTGTAGAGAGAAAGTCAGGATGTTTTCCCAGGTCCCAGAACATAATTTTCCATCATGGGGATTATTTTGACAGTTGCAGCAAATGGGGACTTTCCCCCCGTCTTGTTTTTGGATGTGAAACTGGACCTTTTTGACCTTTACACAAGTGATTATTAATCTTTCCAGACTCTCCTCATTTTTTTTGAAGATCCATAAAGAAGTTATGCGGAACACAACACTATAACAGAACACGGTTTGAAGACAGATGACTAACTTCGTACATTATTTCTGGATTTTCCCTTTTATTACTCGTAGCCTGAAACAGCTTCCCCCCAGAAATCATTCACTGTGGCGTCCTCCCCCTCCGCCCTGGACCCCCTCCCTGAGCAAGAGGTGGAAAGTGAAAGGCTAGTAATGGAACACTTAAAAATGATCCCACTGGGCCCTGCATGTTATTCACAAGCAAGGAATGTGGTCGTGCTTATAAGGACGAGGTTCGTCTAAAGGAATTTCCATAAACCACCAGTTGCATTACATCAATGCATCATCTTAAATCCCATGGTGATTTTCCTAAACACAACTAGCTTACTGGCTTCAAACATGCTATCTCTTCTTGTCTTTGCAAAAAAAAAAAAAAAAAAAAAAAAAAAAAAATTCTCTAAATGTTTATATTCCTGCAGGGCCATCCTAAAATGGCCAGTTAGCTCATGTGGAATAGTAAGGGGAAGACATGGCATGACTTACGAAGAATAAGGCTGGGGTGGAAATGCGGCCCTCCAGCTACCCTGTCCAAGTACCTTGCCCACCCTCAAATCCCTGGTGCCAAGCATTCGAACCCCAGTCTCTGTGTATTTCTTTATTGCTGGTGGGTGGTGGGTAGACAAGACATGGGCTTGGAGAGGACAGGACATGCAGAGAAGCAGGAGGGGACCCCGGGAGCCCCTTTACATTCTCCAAAACCCCTCGTGACAAAAAAAACGGTCCCTGGTTCTCTGAAACTGAGCCAGAGTGACAGCCACTCAGATACAGGCGGAGGAGCTTTCACAATCCAAGTGTGGGCTCTTGAGCATCATAACTACGGTCAGGAGGTCCTGTTATGAGCTCTCAACTCAGCTCCAGACCCGTGTCCTCAGCAGACCAGCAAATCTGAGCCATGAAGCTCCCCAAAAAAGCAGGTTTTGACAATGGTTGGGGAAGCCCTGCGATAAACAGCACAGAAAGGGATGAGGTGTTGTCCATCCTCAAATGTCCATTTTCTGCAAGACTTTGTCTTTCCTGGAGGGCTCTTTTCACTCCCTCTGTCCCTAAGTGACCCCCACCAGGGCTCTCATTTCACCCTCCACCCCTGCCAGCCTCTCTTCTGAGCTCCATATGTAAACAGCCAGCTGTCCCTGAGGCATCTCCACAAGGTGTCCCAGTGCACCCGCCATGCCCATGTCCAGAATAACCCTCTTGGTCTCCTCCTGCCTGCTGACCTCCAGCTGGGTGCCCTCCCTTGGTGTATTCCAGAAGGACTGGGATTGTTGCCCATTCTCTCCTGAGTCAACTAGTCTCCACTGCTCTGTGAAATGAGCACCCTGGCCCCATGACCTTGGCTGTGCCCCCAGCTGCAGGTCACCCCTTGGAAGTATGAGGACTGCTCTCCTCAGTACCCGAAGTATCCCCACAAGGCTGGGCAGGAGGTCAGAGGGGCGGTGGGGACAGAGCCATCATTAATAGAATGACAGCATGCTTGAGAGAAGCACTTGAAACTAAGAGCTGAAATAACTACCCTGAACATCTCAGGGAAAGGTCTAAAAACCCCAAACTTCCACCTAAGGAACCTCGTGAGCAGAGCCCAGAGCCCTCTTTCTTCACACTGTGGAGAGAAAACAGAAGGAAGGACATGGGGGAGGGGGACACTCGCCCCAGGTGGGCAGATCTGCGGGGAAAGCTGAGTCAATGTCAAGCATGACGCTGCCCCTGATGCAGTGTTAATTAAGCTGAGAGTGTTTCATGGTCATCAAGCCTCCATGGGAAAAGGAGGATGTGAAACAAGTTGCTGAAGCTGAGGATGGTTGGGAAATGGGTGGGCTAGCATGTTCCTCCTGGCTTTAGAGGAAGAACCTCACGCAGGCAGGAAGAGCCAGAGAAGGTCCCCAGGCACGATGGCAGTGGGTGGGCACGGGGCCCCACTGCGAGCGCCCCCCGTCTGCAACCAGCCCATGGCCCTTCAGTGCCTCACTTCGTGTCCACCCTCTGATGTGTTCTGTCGGGGGGGTCACAAACGGATCCAGGTGATGCATTTGGGGCGGGAACCCAACAGAAGTACAATGCTCTGTTTTTCTCAGCCTGTCACATCAGGAGATGCCTGAAGTCAGTGTATCCTAGCATCAGCTTCCATGGCCAAGTTCAGGGGGGGTCTCCCGGGCTTCCCCGCCCTGACCTGACTGTTGCTCTTCTTCCCCTTGTACCCAAGAAGCACAATGCAGGGAAGTGCACCCGGACGGTGCGAACGTGCTGTGTCTGTCAAACTCTGACCTGCACGTTCTGGCACCAACTGATGATGGACTGAAGCCATCATTACTATGATCCTTGCCAAAAGGCAGTTTTCTCATTAGTTTCATTCCTTAAATCCAAACTGAGAGACATTTTACAAAGTAACTGGCTTGTATTCCTTAAAAATACTAACTTCAGGAGAACCCAAGGAGCTGTTCTGGATTAAAGGAGCCTAAAAAGACCCAACAACTAGATGCAGTGTGTGTGACCCTGGACCAGGATCCTGCTGTCCTTTTCTCTAAAGGACGTTGTTGGATATAACACCCGGCGCTCGTCACATCATGAATTATTGAACGCTACATCTGAAACCAATGATGTACTATATGTTGGCTAATTGAATTTAAAGAAAAAAAGAAAAAAAAAAAAAAAGAAAGGACATTGTTGGGACAACCAGTGAAATTTGAGTAAGGCCTGGATGTTCCGTAATATTATTACGTCAGTGTTAATTTTCTGATTTTGTCATGGTGCTTGCCTTACGTAAAAGAATGCTTCTGGGAAGTGCACATTGGAGTATTTCGAAACAAAGGGAATTGCGGCTACAACTTTCTCTTAAGTGGTCAGAAAAAAAATACTATGTATTTATAGCAAATAATAAGGCCACTGTGGGGAATGCCGGTTTGTACTTGCAACTTTTCTGCACATGTGAAATGATTTCAAAACAAAGTTTTTAAAATGTACTGGGCATTCAAAATGAACTACGTGGGCGTGGCTATATTTGACGAGGAGTGATGGGATCACACCCATATGGGGAAAGTGGTTGGGTGATCTCGTGTCTGGGCACAATCCCCTCCATCCCCCTCTGCCAGATGCAGACCCACAGGGATCTCTGGTAAGAAGCGGCTTTCTCTACGGTGCCGTCCGTGAAGGCAAAACATCTGAGTCATGGCAACCAAGACGAGTTTTCAAGAAAACTGACTAAGAGCCCATTGCTTTTTGCCTCCAAATTCCAATTTCTGGCCATGACATTGTGGCTGTCACATAACCCCATTCTGTGTATCAAGCATCCAGAAATAGATGATTCCAGAGGCTGCGGCTTGCCTCGGAAGGTCTTACATGGTAACAATAAAGGTCTTCGGCCTCTGAGCCCTCCGATGAAGGACAAGCACACCAAGTAATCAGTCTTCACTGCCACGTGAATAAGCTCCTGTCCCCACAGAACCACCAGAACGCAGGCCACGAGCCCACAGGCCCACACTGCCGATAGTGACCTCAGCCTACAGAGGGAAGAGAGAAGTGGCCCCCAAAATAGATCTCTGAAATACTCCCTTGTCTTCTGTGACAGCACAATTTACTGTTTCATTTCGGTCTCTTATCAGGAAGCCTTCTGAATCAGTGCTCTATTTTGAGCACAAAGTCAAGATTTCGGTGGCCTCAGCCAAAGATACCCATGTGGAGAGCTGCTGAGCTGGCTCGCTGATGCAGGCCCTGATGATTCCTGGAGTCCTTCTGGGGGAGTGGGAAGGGGTTCACCCATAGAAGCCTGTCCTTGGCCTTTCTATCCTCTCCCACCCTGTCCATGTAGCATTCCACTAGAGAGAACACAAAATTGAATGTGTGCCAAGAAAATGGATCCACTTGGCAGACATTATTAGCTTTAGTGAATTAAAAGCTTGCCAAAAATCAACCATCTCTCCTGGGATTCTTAGTTTCTTCCCTTCTGAGTGTCCTTTTTTCTTCCTTCCTCTCTTTCTTTCTTTCTTTCCTTCTTTCTTTCTTTCTTTCTTTCTTTCTTTCTTTCCTTCTTTCTTTCTTTCTTCTTTCTCTCTCTCTTTCTTCCTTCCTTCCTTCCTTCCTTCCTTCCTTCCTTCTTTCTTTCTTTCTTTCTTTCTTTCTTTCTTTCTTTCTTTCTTTCTTTCTTTCTTTCCTTCTTTCTTTCTTTCTTCTTTCTCTCTCTCTTCCTTCCTTCCTTCCTTCCTTCCTTCCTTCCTTCCTTCCTTCCTTCCTTCCTTCCTTCCTTCTTCTTCTTTCTTTCTTTCTTTCTTTCTTTCTTTCTTTCTTTCTTTCTTTCTTTTTCTTTTTCTTCTTCCTTTTTCCTGGCCTTCTTACAGAAACGGCAGGGTCATTGGCATATAATGCAGTTATAGAACGTGTGACCAGGAGCCCCTCTTGGGACAGCAGGGCTGAGCCAGCCCACACCCCAGTTACTGGGTCCCTGTAACATGGGTGCTCTGCACATGCCGTGCACCATCTCACCTAACTCTCGGGACAAATTTGCAAGGCTAGTTATTTCGTCCTCATTTTTTTCAGATGAGAAAATAGAAGCTCGGAGAAGGTGAATATCACCCCTAAAGTCCATGGCAAGTACTAGTGAGGTTTAAACTCACTTGTTTGTCCACAGGGCTCTACTATTCCACTCTGTGTACTTTGATGGTAAATAGAAAGATATCCAGACCTCCTTCTTCATCTGCTTGGTGAAGGCCCCACATTTTTCTAGCACGTTGAGTTGGGTGCCTCGATTGCATGAGAACACATAACTTTAGCACCTTGTTTCACTTGCGGTTGCCACCTCTGTAACCCTGTTGAGCAGGAAAGAGAATATGTTCAAGATTTCGTTCAGTGTGGTGGTTGAGATTTCTCCACTATGTGTGAGCTGGACCTCTCAAGACCAAAGCTTGCATGGTCACCAGCTCCCTGCTGAGCCAGCCAGGTGGGCTGCCATAGCTGGTAGCCCTGCGTCCTGCCCCCTGCTACGGTTTCTAATCTCATTTGGCTTCTTGTAGATTATGTGACATCTGAGCCTATGAGAGCAGATGTCTCCACCCCTCCCAGCACCTGAAGGTCTGCCCTGGGTGTACTATTCCTTCATGGTAGGACCATTAGACTGCTTCCAATAAGCACCTAAGCAGACATGTCCTGTAGGGGACCCAGTGTCCCCTCGTACTCCCTAGGCACTCACCAAAGCCACATGACTGTTAGGTTCTCACAGAACCATCCACACCTGTCCATCTGAGGACCCTCTGGGTCTGACCCCTACACAGGCCTGGGGTGAAGTGGCAGCGGGTTGAAGACCCCAGGCATACCCTTGAACTCATGAACCCACAGAATTTGGTTAATTAAAGTCCTGAACTCTTTGACCCTTAGGTGGGACAAGTTTGAGGTGTGTTGTCTACTTCCGTCCCCTCTTGAGACCAGTGGGGTTGAGGCACTACTGTCCACGGCAAAAACTTTAAGCACAGAAACACCCTATGTTGGCTTGCTTCTCTTCTGTCTCACTTCTACGCCTTATGAGGGCTTCCTGGGAGCAGTGCCTAGTACATTCCTTGCACTCAGACCCTGGTCTCAGCTGGACTTGAGAGAAAGTGGCCTTGGACAGCCCTCGGGGCTCCTTCTCCATAGACCTAGTACAGTCACAAGACCCCTCCAGGGGACCATGGCTGTCACGACAGAGGTGAGGACGGGTGTCCCTGGGCCCTCTACTTAGACTTTTCCATGCTCCAGCCAGATGGCATCCATCTGTGTACTTTGATGGTAAATAGAAAGATATCCAGACCTCCCTTCAGGAGAGAGTTCCTGGAGGACACGGGAGGTGGGCCTCAGGGTGGGACACCAGAAACATCGGTGGTTTTTTGTTCTTATGTGCCTTCCCTGAAAGAGGGGCCTCTCCTGTTCCAACTCTTAGCAGGATGAGCCTCTACCCACTGGGAGGGGAAGATCTGGTCTTCCAGGCAATGGTTGACAATGTTTCAGAAGAGAAAGAAGAATAATGTTTCTTTTTCCGCCTTCTCTCTTCCAGGTCCCCCGCTCCATTAAGTCATGATTTTTGGGGTGGCATGGCAGTCCAGCATCATGCACCCGACTTCTGCTAGCCCACGCTCAGGGACCGCCAGGCCCTGACCTCAGCAAACCACGTGCAGGAGTGAGTGGGTACATCTGTCCATTTCTTCTGCTCAGCACAGAGTCTAGGAGGGCGAGCATCACTTTCTCAAAGGTTCAGAAATAACAGAAGGAAAGCTAGTGAGTCACTGCAGGAGAAATCAGTGAGAGTGGGGGCACCTGGGTGGCTCAGGGCGTGACCCTGGGGTCCTGGGATCGAGGTCCACATTGGGTTCCCCGCAGGGAGCCTGCTTCTCCCTCTGCCTGTGTCTCTGTCTCTCTCTGTGTGTGTCTCTTATGAATAAATAAAATCTTGAAAAAAAAATCAGTAGAAGTTTCTTGTGGACACACTCCAGTGACTATTTGCAAACTGGGACCCCTCAACCCAGAGCGTGGAGTGACACTTGGGGGGGTCTATGGTCATAAACCAGCTCCTGTGGTGAGACATCGCTGACTGTGTCTCCTTCCTGGGGACTGGTCACGATGCTAGAATGCTCTCAAGTGATGTGGTGCTGGTCAGCAGTTACCTCCTATCAACCTTGGGAAATGGTTCAAGTTTTGCTCCCGATGTCCAGAGGCCCCAGCAAGGGATGACCCAGGTCCAGCCAGTCTTGCCAAATGAGCTCAATTAAGCTTTATTTGTATGACTAAACTGGTTTCGGCTGCTCAGAGGATTTTTTTTTAAAAGGCTGGTGTTCATGTGTTTTTTATTTCAACAACCTCCTGGCTCAGGGTGACTGGCTCCAGGGCGGGCACGTAACACCGGAGACCTGGGACGGCCTGTCCCAGAGCCTGCGGGAAACAGGCCTTTGGTGCTGAGTGGATCCGGGGGGGGGTGCCCAAAGGCCTGGGCCGCCCTGTTGGCATCGTGGGTCAAGTACCCCGGGGATGGGCCCAGGGAGGCCAAGCCCTTGTGACACCAGCCGAGGAACCAGCTTGTCCTCCTCTGGACCTTGCAGTAGGTGAGCCATTCAGTGCCTCCGGCTGCTTCCTACAGTCTTTTTTTTTTTTTTTAAATTTATTTATGATAGTCACACACACAGAGAGAGAGAGAGAGAGAGAGAGAGAGGCAGAGACATAGGCAGAGGGAGAAGCAGGCTCCATGCACCGGGAGCCCGACGTGGGATTCGATCCCGGGTCTCCAGGATCGCACCCTGGGCCAAAGGCAGGCGCTAAACCACTGCGCCACCCAGGGATCCCCTGCTTCCTACAGTCTTAACCATGTTTTCTGTCACTTGCAGTAGAGAATCCTAAGGGATGCAAGTGGGGGGGGGTGGAGATACTCTCTTACTTTTGTACCAGGACCGGAGATTTTTCTCCACTGTTCCCCGTGGCCCTGCGTGGCCCGCGAGGCCAGAGCGTGTGGCTGCTGGTGCCCCTCAGCGTGGGCTTTTGAAACCCTCTGGGGCACCGACTCCTCAGATGAGGTGACAAAACTTAGAGGAATTTGCCCTTGAGGTGCCCAAAGGTCTGATTCTGACAGGCTGAGGTTTTATTCCCAAAGTTAAGATTTCACTCACAAGTATGTTTACGCAAAAGCCCTTGGGGAAATTACACTGTATTGATTTTTTTTAAAGATTTATTTATTTGAGAGAGAGCACCCAGAGGGGAGGGGTGGGAGAGAGAGAGAGAGAGAGAAGCTTTAGCAGACTCCCTGCTGAGCACTGAGCTCAATGTGGGGCTTGATCTCGCAACCCTGAGGTCACTCTGAACAGAAACTGAGGGCCTGACCCTAAAAGAACTTGTTGATTTTATACTTAGAAACAACATTCGTCCAATTGTGTCTCGCAGTATTGCAGGAAGGGAATCAAAGTTGTAGACACAGGTGTGGGGGTGGAGCCGTGGGGATATGGGTGATGGGAACAGAGGTGATGCTGGAGATGAGGAGGGAGGGGAGGAGGGGGAAGGGGGAAGGGGGAGGAGGAGAAAGCCGGGGAGGAGGAGGAGGAGGTAGGGGAGGGAGAGGACAGTAGGGTCTATGAGTCAGGCTAACAGAACACAGATCTGGCCTGAAGATGGACGCAGCTGTGATACGAGGAGTGTTTGCAAACCACGAAGCGTGTGTTTATGAAACCTCCCGAGGGGTAAACCGCCTCCTCCCCAGTTGTCACCTGGGCCGAGTCCCCCCAAACGCCCACACCCCAGCACAGGCGCCCACTCCCCGCCGCCCCTGCACGGAACACCCTGCACCACGGGGCCATCCTAGCCATGCGCATCCTGCCCGCGTGGCCGCCGAGGGCTTGCAGCCCGACTAGTGCCACTGTGAACCTTTAACTCTTTATCGTTTAGTTTTACATTTAATTTTAAATAATTTTAACATCCCATGTAGCTGGTGGCAAGAGGAGTACAGGGATCACCCCTGAATCACTGCTTGTCCCCTTGGGGCCCCAAATTCAGGTTCACAGTCATCACCTGCCGCAGCCGCCACCCCACAAGGATCCTGTTGGTGGCCAAAAATAGTTGAGATACAGGTTCCTCCCCAGGACACCCAGGACCCCCAACCCCCCCACCCCCCCCACCCCACAGAGCACCCTGCTGCTCCTGCTGCTGCATTTCCTCCGCAAGCCCCTCCCCCGGCCACACTCTGCACTTACCTGATATAGGTTTGTCGTCTATCTCTGCCCACCGGAGAGAATTCGGTCTCTGGCACCTCCAGCTGCATCAGTAAATATTTGGGAAGGAGGTGGAGTTGGAGCGATCGCCCTGGGAATTCCTACCTCCCCAGGCCCCCAGCACCTGGAGCCCACCCGTCAGCTGTGTCCGCCTCTCAGGAAGAAGTACAGGACAGAGGCATACAGTTTGGGCCTAAACAGACCCGAATCCCAACCTCACCACTTGTTTTGTTACATAATTTATGAAGGTAACAGTGCTCTTTTGGCTGCTTATGTTCTTATAAAAGGTGGAAATAAGGTATGTAAAGAGTCTAGCCCAATGGGAGAAACAGGAATGGCTCAGTGCACACCTAGAATTTCATTAAAGCTTTTCTTTTTTTTTTTTTTAAGATTTATTTATTTTTATTTTTAAAGATTTTATTTATTTATTCATGGGAGACACAAAGAGAGGCAGAGACACAGGCAGAGGGAGAAGCAGGCTCCATGCAGGGAGCCCGATGTGGGACTCGATCCCAGGACGCTGGGATCACGCCCGGAGCCAAAGGCAGGCACTCAACCCCTGAGCCCCCCAGGTGCCCCTTTCCGGAGGGAGACGCAGGTGTTTGGTTAGATGGACAGCTGCCTGCTGCCCCACCTGCTCCAGGAAAAATCACCAATGAGCCACACCGCTCATACACGGAGAGGGAGATATTTGTATTTAAAGGTCCCGTCAGGGTCTTTAAAAGACCTCTTTTTTTACTCCCAGGTTGGAGAAGCTGAAGTACTGTTCATTCCAGCCCCCATTTCAAGGTCAGAGCATGCAGGAGTCTCTTCTTTAGATACACACCATGGGTTTTAAGTGCCCAGACCGGGGAATTAATTTCGGTCACCAGTGTCACCCCAGAATGTGGCGCTTCCAGCGATGGTCACCCAGGCATGGCTCCTGCAGATGGCTGAGTGAAGTGGGCAGCCAGGGCTGCACCTGCGAGACGAGACTATAAGGAGAGCACCAGACAGACACCTCGTGTCCTCACCGCGAGGACCTGGCACCCCTGCTCCTGCTGCTCCCTGTGACCACAGGTATTGGCTGGTGATGGAGGAATGGGGACCTTCTCCTCTAACCTCCAGGCTTTCAGACTTGGAGTAGGGCAAGGACTCTGGTGCCCACACTCTATTGTCATCCTGTGGGTGCTGGGCCCAGCCCGGGGTACGACAGCACATCCCATAGAGTGGTCGTGGGCGGGTCAGGGGAGCAGAGGATGCACAGGAGTCAGAGGAGAGCCAGGGAGGCTGTGGCTTCCCACCGGGTCGGCCTGCAGTGTCTGGGAGGGCCCCGGAGCACCTCGTGTGGCTTTTGTAGAGCCACAACCTGGGAGAGGACCCAGCATGTGGGGACCCCCCAGGGTACTCTTTGGGAGAAGAGGCAGAGGGATGAGAATGGGACCCACACATAGGACACTAGTGGAGACTGTCCAGCCCGTGCCCCCAGCCCTCCTTGCAGAGAGACAGCAATGGTCTCACTTGCACATCAGTCCATGTGTGGCCCTTCGGGGTGACCATGAAGCCCTCCATCCCTGACACCCATACACAGGTGCCGAAGTTCCTCCCCAAGCTCTAGACCAAACTCACTCAACTCCTTAAAAGAATTCGATCACAACGTAATCTTTGCGCAAGTCATCATTGTCATCATCGAGGCATGGATTCTTTGAATCAAGTTCCCAAACCCCAAGGCCAAGGGCCAGGCATGCCCTGTGCCACACTTTTCGCAATGTTCACGTATAATGTTCACATATAGTAGAGGTAATGTTTTTACAAAATCGTTTGCTTTATGAACCTGGACTCATATTGCATATGTTTCTCTGCAAATTGCCTTTTGCACTTCTCAGAGTTATTTGCCACAAAGTGGGGCCATAGACGTCCTCCTTTTATAGGATAGATTCTGAGAAGGGAGATTGCTGTGCCAAAGGGTGAGTGTATTTGAAGACATTGATAGATATTGGCACTGATATTAAAATGGATACTGTAGTATTTTATTGGGGCACCTAGGGTGGCTCGGTCCATTAAACATCTGCCTTCGGCTCAGGTAATGATCTCAGGGTCCTGGGATCAAGCCCTGCATCAGGCTCCCTGCTCAGTGGTGTGTCTGCTTCTCTCTCTTTCCCTCTGCTCCTCCCCCTGCTCGTGCTCCCTCTCATTCTCTGTCTCTAAAATAAATAAATGCAATCTTAAAAAAATTACTTTAGTATTTTATTGATACTGCCAGACTGTTTTCCAACAACAGATGTAGGTATTCCCGTTCCCATGAACCATGATGTGCGAGTGTGCTTCCCGCCACCCTTGCCAGCACTGGGGGCCATGACTTTCTCTGATTCTCAGACAAATACATTGAATGAAGTTAATATGTTACTTCAGTTTTCCTTTCTCTGGGTATTAGCCAAATTAATCATATTCTCATAAGTTTATGGATCATCAGTATTTCCTCTTCTCAAAACTGTTCATGTTCTTTGACAACTTCACACTGAGGTTGAAAAAATACTTATCTTACTGATTTTTAAAAGTTTTTTGATGCTGTGGACATTCATCCTTATTTGTCCAATGTATTTCCTTGTTGGTCATTCGTCTTTTGACTGTGTCTGTGATTTTTTTTGGCCGTGCGATTTTTTTGACACTAATATATCATCAGGATTTTTTTTGGCGTTTACAAAAATGTTGAATTACAAAATCAAAGGCAAAATCATTTGAAATAAGTACAAAAGTAGATACAGGTTCATATCAATTTTAAGTACTGTTTATCATCAAAAAATGGAATTAAGCTCCGTGTTCAGACATTCAAGGTATAATTTACTTGTGGCATTGTGGATGTTTGACATTTTTTATAGTTTTCCTCATTTTTATCGTTTTCCCATCTGAATTGCCAATATTGCTGCATTTTTGTTTCCCAGGCTTTTTGATGCAAAGTGTTTTAATTACATAGGGATTGCAAAATTTCTGATGGGCTGGCCCGCAACACAACGGCCAAATCCAACACTGTTTGTTCAAGAAAGTAAATTCCACAGGGAAAGGAACAAGCTTAGAAGCCAAGTTTTGGAATGTGTAAACTGAGGCTGCCTGTGTGCCAGACAATTCAGGTAGGAAATGAGCGATATAAAACACATAGGCCAGGACTCCTTGTGACCATGTCTCCCAACTTTTTCTTAGTTGTTGGTGCTTTTTTTGTTTTGTTTTTTGTTTTTTTGATGGTGGGAGGCGTGTTCGTTTTCTTCTTCTAGGATTGCTTGATAATAGCCACATTTGGAAGGTTCTATTAGTTTCCCTGCATCTGGCGGCGACTGGCATCATTCCATCGTGCTGGGATAATTCAGTAGCGTCGCCTCCTGTGGAAATAGCTGCTTCTGGCAAAACTGTTTAGTTTATCATTTAATCAAAACATTTGCATAGTTCCACTGAGTTAGAAAGCAAAAATGGGGTTGATCGTTTTTGCATAAAGACAAGTCAAATCAAGGAACGCTTTGAACCATGAAATGAAATTTAATTAAATATTGGAATGACAAACATTTCACAATGAACAGGCGTTCTTAAATAATGGTTAAAGAATACACCAAAGAAATGACATTTGTACATACAGAAAATGTGTAGTGTGACCTGATAGATATGCCCTGAGATCTTGGGTGCGGGTTACCCGTGCGTAGCTTCACTTGTTTGGGGCGGGGGGGTGGTTGCTCCATGAAGATGTCTTGGAGCTTCTCAGACTTTGTGACCTAAAGGCCTTGAAGGAGCCTGGAGAATCTGAAGCCCACACACCAGGTGGCTGCACTCCTATGTGCTCGAGATGAGACTGGCCCAAGGTTTCTGCCCCAGGGTGTTGCTCATGCTGCCCACTTGCTGCCCACTTTTGAAAGAGCCTATTTAGTAAAGCCACTGCGTGTACCCAACTTCAGGGTCCTCTGGTTCTTTTTTTTTTTTTTTAAGATTTTATTTATTTATTCCTGAGAGACATAGAGAGAGATGCAGAGACACAGGGAGAGGGAGAAGCAGGCTCCCTGCGGGGAGCACAATGCAGGACTCGATCCGAGGACCCCAGGATCATGCCCTGGGGCAAAGACAGATGCTCAACCACAGAGCCACTCAGGTGTCTCTGATCCTCTGATTCTTTTCTCTATGGATTCCCTCCCATTGCTTTCCCCTTATCATTACAGAAGCTACTATTAGTTTTCTGTATTTCTGCTTTCTCCTCCCCCCCCCAAAGGGCTTTCAAACTAGAGTTCAGCCTTGTTAACCTCCTATAATTCTTTGCCAAAATACACCCTTTTGAGGGGTTCGCTGCAAATCGCCACATGTCATTTGCAAATATAGGAACATAAACTTACCATGAAGTCTCCGTGTGGTGGCTGGGGGTCCCAGGGAGCTAAGGGATGCCCTGGACAGCAGGCGTGCATGCCCCCTCTCGTCCTGCCTGCCCCTGCTGCCTGTGGCACAGCCCGCCAGGAAGCTGCTCAGCGTGGTTCACACCTGTTGGTCTGGCACTCAGAGCCAGGTGGAAGGGGGTGATGATGGGTAGGCCTCCAGGGGCAGAGGGAGCATTCCTGCCTAGGGAGGAAGAAAAAAGCATGTGGGAATTTAGCTAAATCACATAAGTTATCTCTGGAGCTTTATTAAAGAGCATATGCCCCAGGAGATTTTCAAACAACACAAAAAAATCTTCCATTCTGGACTTACTACAACTTGTCACCAAAAGTCCTCTGGATCAAGGTCCTATTCCAAATTCTACTTATAGGAAATGCAAAGTTACTTTTCTATGGGCCTCATGAAATCATCATGAGGCAGGTAAGCTCCCACAACAGGTGTACAGAAATGCACTCAATGTTGTTGACATGCAGAGGGTAAGACAGGGTTGCCATGATTACCTGGGGTGGAGAAAAAGTAAACGGAAAAGAAATCAATTTTTTTAAAAAGCAAAGAGAAGAGTCCCAGGGAAGCCAGCATGTGTTTATGAAACGGGGGCCCTTGTGGGACAGCTGGGTGGCTCAGTTGGTTAAGCGTCCGACTCTTGGTCTCTGCTCAGGTCATGGTCTCAGGGTCGTGAGATTGAGCCTCTCATTGGGCTCCATGCTGGGCATGAAGCCTGCTTGAGATGCTCTCTCTTCTTCTTCCTCTGCCCATCCCTGTCACCAAATAAATGAAGAAATAAAATCTTAAGAAAAAAATACATAAAAGAAAGAAAGAAATGAGGGCCTTATCAAGAGATAACAGACAGATAACTTAGAAATAGCAGCCAAAGAACAATAATACTCAGTGCAAACAGTGAAGGGTGGATTCTGGAACCAGCCTGCTTGAATTTATTTTTGGCTCTGCCACTGACTGGCTGGGAGACTCGGAGTGAGTTCCTGAACAGAAGGGCTGCAGGTGTGTTTGTGGGGCCTGATCTGGTCTGCGGGTCACCCCAGCATCTGTGTGCAGATGAGGGCAGGCAGGGGGCGTGCAAGAAGGATGGGCAGTAGGAGGGAAGACAGAAAAATCTAAGACTGCTTCCCAAACCTCCGATTTCTGAAATAAAAATGAGGTCTGAACAAGTGCTACCCTTGCCATTAGCTACTTAAAAGAAGGCGAGATAGAAAAAAAATAACATTTTAAAGATACTGCATTTTTTCAGGGAGTGTTCAGGGTCTCCACAATTAAGGTTGTTCAGTGTCACCCAGGCCCTGGGTAGGAAATTGCTGCCTGGGAAGCTCTCTGTGATCTGGGGGTGTGTGGGGCAAGGGAGTGGGGACCTGAGAGGTGGGGTGCTCCAAAGGCAGCTTGGAGACCTGTGCTCCTCCTGCACAAGGAGGGGAGCTGGGCGGGGAGAGGGGAGACAGGCGACTTCCCTCTGGGAGCTGGGAGGGGGGACCGCAGGCCCCGCAGCCCCGGAGAACCTAAGCTGACTTTGGTGCTCTGGTCCCAGCCAAGAAAGCAAGGCCCAGGAGAAGAGACACCCCCTCCATGAACTGAACCTGCGCTCTCTGCAGGAATCCTTGCTAGAGCTGGGGATTTAACACTGATGCCAAGGAAAGTGGTGGCTGTTGTTCTCTCTCCCTGGTAGAGCCACTCACAGAACCTTCCTGGGCCAGCTTGTGGTGATGCCCAAGAGCCAAAGTCACATTTTCAGGAATTATATGATCCTGTGGTGAAACAGTGGCAATAAAAACAAACTTCTGGGGCACCTGGGTGGCTCAGAGGTTCAGCGTCTGTCTTTTGCTCAGGTCGTGATCCTGGGGTCCTGGGATCGAATTCCGCTGCCTATGTCTCTGCCTCTCTCTGTGTCTCTCATGAATGAATAAGTAACATGTTAAAAATAAATAAATAGATAAACTGCGTAGGGGCACCTGGGTGGCTCAGCCAGTTAAGCATTCAACTCTTGATTTCGGCTCAGGTTATATCTCAGGGTCTTGGGATGGAGCCCCTGTAAGAGCTCCACGCTGAGTGGGGAGTCTGGTTGGGATTCCCTCCTCCCTCTCCCTCTGCCCCATCCCTGCTCACATACACTTTATCTCTCTCTCAATCAATCAACAAACAAAGTTAATGTGAAATTACCATTAAATCAGTTACTTTATAAATAATAGCAGTAAGTCTCAAAACTCATCATTTCCCAATTATTTCACTACTGCTCACTATTATCTCTGTTCTTAAAGTTATTTATGTCTATCGGATCTGTGCTGTGGACATCCTGTCTACTGGCACACTGCTCCACACCGCTTCCCAGGTCCGTGCTCAGTGAAATCAGGGTTGCAGCTCCAGTAAGCCATGGTGGGAGTCTTGACACACAGAAATCGGTAGATGACACAAACTGTTTTTGATGAGCTGTTTTTATAGTGTACCATGACTAGCACATTCGGAGGGATGCAAGTTAGCACAGGGGAAAATTCACATAATTTTGTAGATAGGAATGCTAAAGAAAAGTATGTGATTCTTTCTTATTGCTTTTCCCCAGGAAGGAAGAAGGAAGAGTAGGATCAATTCAATTCAGGAAGGGTTTATGGAACGACTGCTGTGTGTTCAGCACTGGAGTGGACTTTTAGCAGGAACGCTTAAAATTATTCATGCAAACAATGCTTCTTTCTAGAAACAGGATTAAGTGATTCACAGAAGGTTCTTCTATTTCAATGAATCTATTCATCTATAAAGAAATACTTCATACAAGGCCCAGCAGCCAAGATGATTGTTTTTCTCCATATTGTTGAATTGCAACACCATTTCTTCTGTTTACCGTTCAAAGCACTTAGGCCATTCAATGTGCCTGTGTGAGCTCTTTTCAAGATATAAACAGATTTTTGAAATGTAGATAATTGATCTTTGATGGAGCCCATCCTTATTGCCTACTAGAGAACTCAAACAGGTTAATCTGGAATCTTCTTCTTGGGGATCCAAAGTGATTGTCTTTCAATAAGCCCTGAACTTTTTTTTTTAAAGATTTTATTTATATTTGAGAGAGAGAAGGAGAGAGAGAGAGAGAAAGCACACAAGACAGGGGAAGGGCAGAGGGACAAGCAGACTCCCAGCTGAGCAGAGAACTTGATGTGGAGCTTGATCCCAGGACCCTGAGATCATGACCTGAGCTGAAGACAGACACTTCACCCACTGAGCCACCTAGGCTTTCCTAAGCCCTGTGCTTATTTTTTAAAAATATTTTATTTATTTATTCATGAGAGACACAAAGAAAGAGAGGGAGAGACCTAGGCAGAGGGAGAAGCAGGCTCCCTGTGAGAAGCCCAATGCGGGACTCCATTCCTGAACTGGGATCACGCCCTGAGCCAAAGGCAGATGCTCAACCGCTGAGCCACCCAGGCATCCCAGCTCTGTGCTTTATAGGAGTGGATTGAATCAGTCCCCAGGTGGGTGTCCCTTCCTCCTCCTGGTGCACATAGTGGGACACAGGAGGAAAGTCACAATTGTGAGAAAAATTCTTTCTTTCATTCTAATCTGTCATCTTTGCTGAATAATGGCATAATTTTGGCTTAATCTTGGAAAGTGCGTCACATTTAATTTTCACTTTATTAGAAAGATTCTGTGTGCACAACTGTGGAAGGGATTTGGAGACCCTACATTAAAGCTGCTATTGATGTGAAATGTCCACAAAACCCTTGGTGGTGTTTGCAAAGGCAAGGAGAAAGGCGGAGGCAGAGGGCTTGTCATCAGTGAGCCATTAAAATAGAAATGCTAAGTGGATTTGACATTTGGAAATCATATAATTCACCATATTAACAGATTTAAAAAGAAAAACAATACAATCATGTCATAAATGCAGAAAGAGCACTTGACAATAGAAAAAATGCACAAATCTCTAGCCAGACTGACCAAGAAAAAAATATTGAAGTCATAAATTAATAACATCAGGAACTGAAGAGAGGAAATCATTACAGATTCAACAGCCAAAAAATATAAAATAAAGAAGTGTATGGAAAACTTATGCTAATAAATGTGACAATTTAAATTAAAGGAAAAATCCCTGACAGACACAACTACTGAAACTCACTTCAGAAGAAATAGATAATTGGAATGGTGTTGTATCTAGGAAAGAATTGAAAACTGAATTCATAGTTCAAACCTCACACAAAGAAAGTGCCATCCCTGGATGGCTTCATTAGTGAATTCTACCGAACATTTGAGGAAAAAGCAATATCAATTTTACATAAATGGTTTCAGAAAATAGAAGATGAGGGGAAATTTTCCAACTCATTTTATGAGGTCAGCATTACCCTATAACAAAACCAAAGACGTTATGAAGGAAGAAAACTAAAGACTCAATTCCTTCATTATCACAGATGAGAAATGCTCTTAAAAACCCTAGCAAAATGAATCTAGAAATATAAAAAGCAGGGTAATGCACCATGACAAAGATAAGGATGTCTATTCTCACCACTTTAAATCCACACAATGCTGAAGATTCTAGCTAGTGAAATACAGCAAGAAAAAGAAATTAAACACATAGCAATTAGAAAAGAAGAAGTAAAACTGTTTTTATTTAGAAAGAACATGACTGTCTTTGGAGAAATTCTTAAGGAGTGTAGAAAAACATCTTCTAGAATAACTAAATGAGTTTAGTAAGGTTGTAGGACACAAGGACAATATATACAAAAACCAATTGTCCAGTTTGAACTCTAATCCACACAAGGTAGGATAGGCTCCTTTCTTCCAGCTTCTACCCACTGAGAATAACTTAGAACTCTGTAAATAACAGAAAGGGAAACCAAGAGACCTCTGAAATATGATAAAAAGAAGACAGGTTGGTTTGGGACCCTAGGACTAGAAGAACAATACACAGCAGAGTTGACCCTCTTCTTCCCCCAGCAGAAAAGAGTGACCCAGGCTGGGCATTCTTCAAGCCTCAACCTGTAACACAGGGCAGCCTGGGTATACCCATTCATTCTTCCTCTGGATTGAATGGGATTCCCACCTATAACATCAGGTGAGTCTAGCAGCACCAGCACAGGGGATCAATCAGGAACCCACCCTTAAAAATGGCTGAAGAAGTCCTTGAAACAGAAAGGAAATGATAAGAGAAGAAATATTGGGAGATCAGGAAGGAAGAAAGAAAACAAAAATAGGAGAAAAAAATGGCTACATAAATAGGCTCTCCTCCTCATGAGTTTTATAAATTATATTAATGATCAAAACAAAAATTATAACACCATCTGATATTGTAGACAATTAAACTTAAATGCAGGGAAGTTGAAAAGGCTTAAATGAAAGTAAGGCTAAGATGGCACTACCCAAGATGGCAAAATGGTGAAACTAGCAGATGCCAATGAGTTGTATACATATATTTTAATGCCCATAACAAACTATACAGAGAATAAGAAAATGAGACAAAAAATACACTCAAAAACACCATAAATAAATCCATGTGAAATCCTAAAATGTTTAAGTAATCTATAGGAAGGCATGAAAAAAGAAAAAAGAGAGGAAATAAATAAGAGACTATAAAATGGCAGATGTAATGCCAAGCAAAGAAAAAAAAATGTCCCTTTAATGTAAATGGGTTAAACATACCCCCTAAAAAGGCAAGAATTAACTTTAAATTAAATTAAAAAATGAATTAAAAAAAACAAAGCACACTACAAACTGTTCAGAGGACTCATCTCCAATTCAACACTGATAGGTTGCAAGTAAAAGGATGGAACATGATATACCATGGAAACATATTTTAAGAGGCATAGGTGATTATGTAAATATCAGATAAAATAGACTTCAGGGCACAGAAAATCACTAGAGATGAAGAGGAATATCACACAATAATTAAAGGATCAATCCACTAAGAAGACATAGCAATCCTAAATGTGCACTCACCAAACAATATAGCCTCCAAATAGATGATATAAAAACAACAGAGTTAAAAATCCTAAGGTATGATAGGACTTCAGCCTCCCACCTCAGCAACTGATAGAACTACCAAAGAAAAAAACTGCAGGGATATAGAAGAATAATATGAGCAACAGGACATAATTGAAATACATAGAATGCTGCATTCAACAACAGCAGAATACATATTTTTTTTCCCCCAATTGCCCATGGAACATTCACCAAGACCACATTCTGGGTCATAAAACAAGCATCAACAAATGTAGAATAATTATAATCATACAGAATATGTCCTCTGACCATAATCGAATTAAACTAGAAATCAATAACAGAAAGAAAACAAGAGAATCTCTGAACGCCTGGAAGTTAAATAGCACATTTCTACATAATCCATTGGTCAAAGAAGAGGCTCAAAGGAAATTAAAACTGAATGAAAGTGAAAATAAAACATTTTGAAATATGTGGGGATGGAGCTCAATAGCTCTGAGAGGAAAATTTATTTCAGTAAATGCTTATGTTAGAAAAGAGGAAAGGTTTTAAATCAATGGCCAAGTTTCCTAATTCAGGAAACTAGATAAAGAAGAGTAAAATAAAGTCAAAACAGGCACAAGGAAATAATAGAAAGAGCAGAAATCAGTAACTGAAAATAGGAAAACAACAGAAAAAGTCAATGAGACAAGAAAACGGGTTCTTTGAAAAGATTGATCAAATTGATGAACCTCAAGCAAAACAGACAAGGAAGAGAGAGAGAAGACACAAATGAGAAATAACAGAAGTGGAATGGAGAGTATCACCAGAGATTCTTCGCTCAGTCTGTTTGGCATAATATAACAAAAATACCATAGACTGGGTGGCTTCTAAACAGCAAACATTTATTTCTCACAGTTCTGGAGGCTGAGAAGTCCAGAACAAGATGCAAGCAGATTCAGTGTCAGAACTCTATCTTTTTACTGTGCCCTCACAAGGCAGAAGGGACAAAGGGGCAATCTGGGGTCTCTTTAAGGGCACCATTCCCCTTCGTGATGGCTCCACCCCTACGACCTCCCAGAGTCCCCACCTCCTAATGCCATCACACTGTGGGGGAGGATTTCAGCATATGAATTTTGAGGAGATGCAGACATTCAGTCCATTATAATCCCCCTGACTTTAGAAGGGCAGGGGAATGTTATTAACAACTCATAGGTTAAAATTGACAACTCACATGAAATAGACCAATTCTCTGAATACTATTCAAACTACCACAATTCATCCCATATGAAATAGGTAATTTAGTTTTATAACTACGAAGGAAATTGAATTAATAATTTAAAATGTCCTGAGGGGGAGCCTGGGTGGCTTAGTGGTTGAGCATCTACCTTTGGCTCGGGTAGTGATCTCAGGGTCCTGGGATTGAGTCCTGCATTGGGCTCCCCATAGAGAGTCTGCTTCTCCCTCTGCCTATGTCTCTGCCTCTCTTTCTGTGTCTCTCATGAATAAATAAAAAAATATATATTTTTAAAAAATTAGAATGTTCTGGAAAAAAGAATATTTAGGCCCAGCTGGCTTAAATGAAGAATTCTACTAAACATTGTATAAACCCATTTTACACATTCTTTTCCAGAAAACACAGAAGAAACACTTTCCACCTCATTCTATGGGGCTAATATTATCCTGATACCAAATGCAGAAAAAGTTCACAAACGAAAATCACAGACCAGTATTCCTCATGAATGGAGATGCAAAAATTCTTGACCAGAATTAGCAAACAGAATTTATCAGTACGTAAGAATTATGCACCATAACCAACTGGGATTTATTCTACATATGCAATCCTGGTTTAATATTGAAAAAGCAATCAATATAATCCACCGTATTAACATGCTAGAGAAGAAAAACCATATGACCATATCAATTGATGTGGAAAATCTTTTGGCAAAATTTACCAACCAATTATGATAAAAACTCTTAGGAAACTAGGAATAGAGAGGAACTACCTCAACTTGATAAAGATTGTGAATAAAAAACCCAACACATACTTAATGATGAAAGACTGACTACTTTCTCCTAACATTGGGAACAAAGCAAGGGTGCTCAATCTCACAACTGCTCTTTAGCGTAATGCTCAAAATTCTAGGCAGAACAATAAGGTGAGAAAAAGAAATAAAATGCCTACAGATTACAAAGAAAGAAAGAAATCTGTCCTAGTTGCAGATGACATGATACTCTATGTAGTAAATCCCAAGAAACCTCCCCCTCAGAAGAAATAGAAAAAAAAACAACAGCTAGATCTAATTAGTAGGTTCAATAAGTTTGCATGATACAAAAAACATAAAAATCAATCATATTTCTATATACTATACCATAGGCCAAAAAAGAGCCTCAGTCTATATTTCACATGTTAAACAAAAATTAACTCAAAATGGATCTCTAACCTACATGTAAAATGTGAAATTGTAAAACTTCTAGGAAAAAGAAGAGGAAATCTTTAGAATCTAGGGCTAGACAAATAGATCTTCTCTTTGAAACCACAAGCATGATCCATAAAAGAAAAAAATAATGTTTACCTTAATCAAAATTTAAAACTTTTTCTCTACAAAAATCCTTATTGAGAGCATGAAAAGACAAGCTACAGACTTGTAGAAAATATTTGCAAACCACATATCCAACCAAGTACTGGTATCTAGAATGTATATATAAAGAACTCTCAAAACTCAACAGTAAAAAAAAAAAAAAAAAATTAGTAAAATATGTGAACAGACATTTCCCTTAAAAATGAAATACAAGGGGATCCCTGGGTGGCTCAGAGGTTTAGCGCCTGCCTTTGGCCTAGGGCGCGATCCTGAAGTCCCGGAATCCAGTCCCACGTCGGGCTCCCGGTGCATGGAGCCTGCTTCTCCCTCTGCCTGTGTCTCTGCCTCTCTCTCTCTCTCTCTCTATGTCTATGTCTATCATGAATAAATAAATAAATAAATAAATCTTTAAAAAAAAATGAAATATAAGGGCAGCCCTGGTGGCCCAGCGGTTTAGCGCTGCCTTCAGCCCCGGGGCATGATCCTGGAGACCCGGTATCAAGTCCTGCGTTGGGCTCCCTGCATGGAGCCTGCCTCTCCCTCTGCCTGTGTCTCTGTCTCTCTGTCTCTCTGTCTCTCGCTCTCTGTGCCTCTCATGAATAAATACAATAAAATCTTAAAAAAAAGAAAGAAAGAAAGAAAGAAAGAAAGAAAGAAGAAGAAGAAGAGAAGAAGAAGAAGAAGAAGAAGAAGAAGAAGAAAAAGAAGAAGAAGAAGAAGAAGAAGAAGAAGAAGAAGAAGAAGAAGAAGAAGAAAGAAAGAAAGAAAGAAAGAAAGAAAGAAAGAAAGAAAGAAAGAAAGAAAAAGTTTAGCAGTGTCTCAGAACGCTAAACATGCGATTACCATATAACCATCAATTGCACTCTTGTGCATTTATCCTAGAGAAATGGTAACTTAGGATCACATACAAAAATATTTCTATGAATACTTACAGAATCTTTATTCGCTGTAGCCCAAACCTGGAAACCTATATGTCCTTCAGTGGGTGCGTGGTTAAACAACTTTGGCCTATCCAGACTGTGAAATAATATTCAGAAATAAAAAAGAATGAACTTTTCATATACACGACTGGGATGAAGCTCCAGGGAATTATGCTAAGTTTAAAAAGCCAAACTGGTGCAGCGACTCTGGAAACAGTATAGAGGTTCCTCAAAAAGTTAAAAATAGAACTACCACCCAGCAATTGCACTAAGGATATTTATTCAAGGATACAAATATAGTGATTCGAAGAGGCACCAGCACCCCAATGTTTATAGTGGCAATGTCCGCAATAGGCAAACTATGGAAAGAGCCCAGATGTCCATCAATAGATGAATGGATAAAAAGAGGAGGTATGTATATACATGGATTATTACTCAGACACCAAAAAGGAATGAAATCTTACCGTTTACATCGACATGGATGGAACTAGAGGGTGTTATGCTAAGAGAAAGAAGTCAGAGAAAGACAAATATCATCTGATCTCACTCATGTGGAATTTAAGGAACAAAACAGATGAACATTGGAGAAGGAAGGAAAAATAAAATACGATGAAAACAAAGAGGGAGGTAAACCATACGAGACTCTTAATCATGGAAACAAACTGAGGGCTGCTGGAGGGGAAGCGGTTGGGGGGATGGGGTAACTGGGTGATGGGCATAGGGAGGGCATGTGATGTGATGAGCACTGGGTGTCGTACATAAGTGATGAGTCACTAAATTCTACTTCCGAAACTAAGAATGTACTATTTGTTAACTAAATTGAATTTAAATAAAATGTTAAAAAATAAAGTCTTGTGTACTGTTGGTGAGAATATAAATTAGCACAGCCACTATGCAAAATAGTACGGAGATTCCTCAAAAAATTAAAAATAGAACTACCATTGAGGCAGACATTCCACTTTTGAGAATATATTGGAAGGAAATGAAATCACTATGTCAAGGACATATCTGCATCCCCGTGTCCATAGCAGCATTATTTACAAGAGCCAAGATATGGACACAACCTACGTGTCTTCAATGGATAAATGGATCAAGAAGACACACACACACATGACTATTATTCAGGAAATTTAAATAATATTCTTGAAATAAGATTATGGAGATGGAGAACAGATTGATGGTTGTTGGGGCTGAGAGATGGGGGAGCAGAGGAGAGGTGGTTGTGGTTACGAAAGAGCAACACACAGGAGTCCTTGTGGTGATAAAATTGTTCTGTGCTTTGAGTGTGGTGATGGTTACACAAGCCTACAAATGTGATAAAACCGCATAGGACTAAATACACACAGATGTGCATACTCACACATGCACACACATGCAAACACACACATATACAAACAAGCGAATAGAAGTGAAACTGGGGAAATCTCAGTAAGATTGGTGGGTTGTATCAATGTTAATATCCTGGGTGTGGTATTGTACTATAGTTTTGCAAGATGTCACCATGGAGGAAACCACGTAAAGGGCAAAAAGAATCTCTGTTTTATTTCTTACAATTGCATGTGTATCTACAATTATCTTGAAACAAAGAAATTGATTTTGAAAACCAACTTTTTCATTTTATTACCAATGAACTACTGGAAATTAAACTAAATAATAATTATATTCACACTGACATCAAAATATGAAATAAAAATGGACCTGATGAAAGTGAGCAAGATCCGTACACTGAAAACTACAAAACATTGCTGAGAAAGGTTTTTTAAAAATCTAAACAGAAGGAGAGAGACACCATATCAATTGGTCAGAAGATTCAATATTATTAGGGTGTCAGTTTTTCCCAAATTGATATACAGAGTCAGTAGAATACTTTAAAAATTATTTATTTATTTATTCATGAAAGACACAGAAAGAGAGTCAGAGACACAGGAAGAGGGAGGAGAAGCAGGCTCCCTGCAGGGAGCCCAATGCAGGACTTGATCCCAGGACCCTGGGATCACAACCTGCACTGAAAGCAGATGCTCAACAGCTAAGCCACCCAAGGGTCCTGATTCTTTTTTTTTTTTTTTTTTTTTTTATAATTTTTTTATAAGATTTTATTTATTTATTCATGAGAGAGAGAGAGAGGCAGAGACACAGGCAGAGGGAGAAGCAGGCTCCATGCAGGGAGCCCGATGTGGGACTCGATCCCGGGACTCCAGGATTATGCCCTCGGCCAAAGGCAGGCACTAAACCACTGAGCCACCCAGGGATCCCCATTCAATGGAATGGGTCCTGATTCAATGGAATTCAAAGGGTCCTGATTCAATGGAATACTTAACAATGGAATTCAAAGGGTCCTGATTCAATGGAATACTTAACAAAGTTCCAGAAAGCTCTTTTGTAGGAATGAGTATACTGATTCTGAAATTTGTGTAAAAATGGAAATGTCTAGAATGGCCAAAACAATTTTGAGAACGAAGGAATTGAATGACTTAAAGTACCTGATTTCAAGATTTACTATAATAATCAAGGCAGTGGGGGATTGCCATAAAGGATAGACACAGAAAGGTATGGAATACAACAGAAAGCCCAGAAATAGACCCATGGGGGTCTGTGTGTGTGTGTGTGTGTGTGTGTGTGTGTATGATTATTTCTTCAACATTACAAAGGCAATTTAATTGGAAAATAATAACTTGTTCAGAAAATGCTATTAGAATAAGTGGATATTCACAACAAATAAATGAACCTCAACATGTATGTCGTACACGAAGATTAACTTAAAATGGATTACAGACCTAAACTTAATAGTTAAAACTGCAAAACTGGAAGAAAATCTTCACGATCTTGGGATTGACAATGATCTTTCAAAACAGGATAGCCAAAGAATGACCCATAAGATAAAAAAATTGAAAAATTGGGCTACAAAATTAAAAACTATTATTATTGCTTTTCAAAACACAGGTTTAAGAAAATGAAAGCAAGCCACAGATTGGGAGAAAATATTAACAACACCTAACTCCGACATAGGACTTGCATACAAAATAAATAAAGAGCATTTCAATTAAAAAATAGGAAGACAAACAAAAAGGGGCAAATGTTATAGTTAAGCATACACTGTATGACCTATAAATTGCATTCCTAGGTATTTTCCCAAGGGATGCATCATCAAAAAAGTTAGGCAAATAGAAAAAAAGAGAAAGAAAGAAAGAAAGAAAGAAAGAAAGAAAGAAAGAAAGAAAGAAAAAAAGAAAGAAAGAAAGAAAGAAAGAAAGAAAGAAAGAAAGAAAGAAAGAAAGGAAGGAAGGAACTCAATATCATTAGTTATTAGGAATAGCAGATTGAAAATATGAGATACCATTACACTGAAATGCTTAAAAATGTAAAAGACTGGCAATGCAAAGTATTGGAGAAGATAGGAATCAAATCCAATCAACTCTCATACACTGCTGATGGCAGTGCAGAATGATACAACTTTGGAAAATAGTTTGGCAGTTCCTTATAAAGTTGACCATACACATATATGACCTAGTAATTGTATCCATAGGTATTTTCCTCAGATAAATGAAAATATAAATTTAGACAAAGACTTAAATGCAAATGTTCATATCAGCTTTATTTATAAGAGCCAAGAACTAGACACAACCCAAGTGTCCATTAACCAATGAACAGTAAACACATTGGGGCATATCCATGCAATGGAAAAGAAGGGGTGTGCTTACACACTACAGCATGAAGGAATCTCAGAATAATTACTTGGTGGGAAAGAAGTCAGACATGAGAGAATATATGCTGCCTTTTATATGGAATTCTAGAGCAAAAGAATAGCAGAAGGAAGGAGATTAGAGGTTGTGCTAGGGTGCCAGAGGGTGAGAGAGGAGATTAGCAGTAATGAGGTATGGTGATAATATGCTACGTCGTAATTGTGGCCATGTGTCACACCGTTGTGTACGATTGTCAGAAGCCATGAAATAGTACAATTTACACTGATTAACATTACTATATATAAGCTTTACTTCAGCAAACCTGATGTAATTAATTATCTCTACTTAAAAGCAGTAGAGTTACCAAGGTGGTGAAGAATGGTGGGAGGTCCAAATGAAGAAGGAAATCCAGAGCCAACGGACACCCAGAGGGGCCCAAGGCAGTGTGAAAGTGTGCAAGGAAAGAGTTTACAGTCCTTCTGACACAGATGGGCAAACACACCTGGACCGCCTAATGTGGTGAGTGCCATGTCATAGCAGGTGGTGTGCATGCGCACCACACCACCGCCATTTGCAGGATTTTTCAGTTTGTGTTTTTTTAAACAACTTAGTTGAGGCATAATTTACATTCCATAAAACACTTCTGTAAATTGTATGGTTTGTAATATATTTATTCAGGTGTTAAACCATCGCCATAATCCATTTTTTTTGAAAAGTTTCATTACTCCCCAAATTTCCCTCTTTGCTTTTTCCAAGCTGTTGTTGCTCCAAACCGCAGCCTGGGGCAACCACTGACTTATTTTATACCTCAATATTTTGCCTTTTCTAGAAATGTCATATAAATGGGATCATGTAATATATAGTCTTTTGTATCTGGCTCTTTTCATTTTAGCAGAATGTTTTTGAGGGTCACCCATATTATCGTATGTTCCAGTATTTTGTGCATTGTTCTCATTGAATGGTATTCCATTGGATACACATTATCCACTGACCAGTTAATGGCCCTTTGGATTTTTCCAGTCTGGGGATATTTGAATAAGGCGCCTCTGACATTCTGGTATAAGTCTTTGTGTAGACATATGCTTTCACTACTCTTGTGTCAATATCCAGGAGTGCAATGGCCGAGTGCACTGAGGAGTGTTTTTAACTTTCAAAGAAACTGACAATATGGTGTGCAAAGTGGCTGCACCATGTCACATTCCCACCATCGCTGTATGAGGTTCTGGGTTCTTCAGTTCTTTAATCATAACCATTCTGGTAAGTGGGTAAATAAATCTCACTGTAGTTTTAACATGCACTCCTCTGATGCTTAGTGAAGCAAAGCATTTTCCATGTGCTCACTAGCATAGGTTATCTTTGGTGAAGCCTCTATTCAAATCTTAGGACTCATGCTTTTATTGGATGGTTTTCCCTCTTATTTCTAGTTGTGAGAGTTATTTTATGAATTCTGAATACAAGTCCTTTATCAACGTATGATTTACTACTGTTTTTTCTCACCCATGGCTTGTCTTTTCATTTTCTGCATAGGGTCTCCATCAGAGCAAATATTTTACATTTTGATGAATTCCAATTACATTTTTTCCTATTTTGAATTTTGCTAGTGATGTCACATCTAATAAATTTTGGCCTAACCTGAGATCACAAATATTTTATTCTATGCTTTTCTGTATAAAGGTTATAGTTTTAGCTCTTTATATTCAGTAAATTTTTATGTGTGGTGTGAGGTAAGGATCCAACTTAAACCTTTTGCATATGAACATTTAATTTTTTTAGCACCATTTCTAGAAAAGACCATCCTGGGGCGTTTGGGTGGCCCAGTCGGTTAAGGTCATGGCTTCAGCTCAGGTCATGATATCGGGGTCCTGGGATCAAGACCCATATTGGGCTCCCTGCTCAGCGGGGAGTCTATTTTCTCTCTCCCTCTGTCCTTCCCCTTGCTCATGCTCTCTCTCTCTCTCAAATAAATAAATAAAATCTTAAAAAAAAAAGAAGAAGACCATCATTCCCCTCACTAAATTCCCATGGTGCTTGTATTGAAAGTCAAAGTAGACCACATATTATGTGGATTTGCTTCTGGACACTGTCTTGTTCCGCTGACCTATAATATGTCAACTGCTATGCCAACACGGTCCTGATTACTGTAGCTTTTTTTTTTTTAGATTTATTTACTTATTCGTGATAGACAGAGAGAGAGAGAGAACATTAGAGACACAGGAGGAGGGAGAAGCAGGCTCCATGCCTGGAGCCCGACGTGGGACTCGATCCCGGGACTCCAGGATCGCGCCCCGGGCCAAAGGCAGGCGCTAAACCGCTGAGCCACCCAGGGATCCCCTGATTACTGTAGCTTTACGTAAGTTTTGAAATCAAGTAATCTAAGTCCTCCAACTTTGTTCTTTTTAAATATTGTTTTGGCTATTCAAGATTCTTTGCATTTTCATATTAATTTTAGAATCAGAATACCAATTTCGATGTAAAAAAATAAGCCGGATGGTATTTTGGTAGATATTGCATTGAATCAATAGACCAATTTGAGAAAAACAGCATTTTTAACATGAGTCTTTCAGTCCACGAAACTGATACATCTGTCGACTTATTTAGGACTTTAATTTTCTCTCAGCAAAATTCTGTAGTTTCCAGTCTGCTTGTCTTGCACTTATTTTGTTAAATTTATTTCTAAATATTTTAAGCTTCTTTGATGTTATTGTGGCTAGACCTGATTCCTTAGTTTCATTTCTGGACTATTCATGGGCTAATATACAGAAATGCAATCAATTTTGTATATCGATCCTATATCCTGAAACCTTGGTAAACTTACTTAGTAGTTCTAGAACTAGTAACATGTCTTAGGACTTTCTATATAAACTGTAATGTTTTCTGTCAATAAAGATAATTTTACTTCTTTCTACCAACATGTGTACTATTAATATTTTTCTCACCTTGTTGCAGTGGTTAGATGATGAACTCATTCACTGTTTAATCTTTCATAACTGCCTCATGTTAACTATAGGATTTTTACAGACCCCCTCTTCATGAGGTACCGGGAATTCCCTTTAATTCCTAGCTAGTTGAAAATTTTTACCATGAATGAATATTTGATTTTGTTAAATGCTTGTGTCTACTGAAAAGATCACATGGTAGTTACCCTTCATCTCTTAATGTGGTAGCTTACATTAATTGGTTTTGAGATGCTAAACCAACCTTGTATCTTACAAGCTTATACAGCACTTTGCCGATTGAATTTCCTTCCTTGATATAGGTCAACTTAAATTGTCTCCTCCTTCTTAAACCAGTTTTGACTAGGTCTTTTCAAGAATTTGTCCATTTCTTTCTGGTTGGTGGATTTGTTTGCATACGAGTGTTTATAGTATAATTCCATAATATTTTAAATTTCTTTAGAGTCTGTAGTGACATTTCCTTTACTATTCTTGATTTTGGAATTGGAATCTTCTCTCTTCTTATTCAGTCTACCTAATGGTTTATCATTTTGCCAATCTTTTCAAGAATAGATTTATTTTACTGATTTATTGACTTTTATTGCTTTCATTGATATCTGAGCTGATCTATTTTATTTCCTTTTTCTAATTTCTAACACTTGATTTATTATTCTTCTTCTGGCTTCTTGATGAGGACGCTTAAATTGTTATTTTTAAAAACTTTCTTCTTTTTAGATGTAAGAGCTTAACCTATAAATTTCTCTGTAAGCACTGCTTCTGCATCCTATAAATTTCCACATGTTGTGCTTTCTTTTTCATTCAGTTCAAGATATTTTTAATTTTGTGTGTGTTTTCTTCTTTGATTCATCAATCATTTAGAAGATGGAATGTAACTTTCAAATAGTAAGCACTCTTCCTCATTTATTTTTCCTGCTGATTGCTAATTTAATTCTATTTTAGTCATATAACATACACTATGCAATTTTAATCCTTTTAATAAATTCAGTGATAGTTGTGTAGTTAGCTAAAAACTGCCTCTACTCAAATACACTCATGCCCTGATCCCTGGAACCTATAAATGGAGAGAAATCTTACCTTATATGGAGAAAGAGTCTTGGTAGATGTGATTCAGTTAAGAATCTGAGGTGATCCTGGACAATGCAATCACACGGGGTCTTTTGAAATGATGGCAGAGGGAGATGCCACGTACAGAAGAAAGGGCAGGTCAAAAAAAAAAGAAGAAGAAAGAAAGAAAAAGAAAAGAAAGAAAGGGCAAGTCAGTGTGCGAGCGGACACAGAGATCCCAGTGATGCAGCCCCCAGCAGAGGCATCTGGAAGCCACCAGAAGCTGGAGGTCAGAAGGGATGGATTCTTCCCTTGAGCTTCTGGAGGAAGCGTGACCTGCCAACATTTTCACTTCAGCCCAAAATACTGACTTCAGACTACAGGCCCCCAGAACAGTGAGAGAACAAATCTCTGGTGTTTCAGGCTCTGGCATTTGTGGCAACCTTTTACAAAAGCCACAGGAAACACAACTTGCGTTTTTGGCCAAGCATGGGATCCCAGCTGCTGAATGTTCCTGTGGTCTTACAAGGGGCGTGTATTCTGCTGGTTGGAGGTGGAGTGTTTCATGTACATCAGTCAGGTCAATCAGCTGATAGTGTTGTTCAAGCTTTCTATGTCCTTCCCAATTTGATTGAAAGCTTCAGCTATAATTGTTGAGTTGGTTATTTTTCCTCTCAATTCCATCATCTCCTACTTCTTGGACTTTGGGACTCTGTTGTCAGATGCTTCTATACTTAATAGTTGTTAAAGCTTTCTGATATTTTTACTTTTTTTTTGTCTTGCTGTATTTCTTATTTCAAAATCTATTTTGTCCAATGTTGGGAGAGTCAACTCAGTCCTTCTCAGCCACTCTCTGTACACACACAGTGTCATTTTTTATTATCCATATATATTTTTTTTAATGAACCTAGAACACATCTCTTACTTTGCTGACCTGTCTGGCTCACTCTGCTAAATATGTCCTGGGAGATAAACAGGTCTCAGGCCCCTTTGTTTCTCATATAGACATTTCCCTAATCTCCATGTGTTCCTGCCCCACATCCCTACTGCTTCTTTCTCCAGAGGAATGTTGGATGCAGTGGTAGGAGGGTGTGGAGGGTGAGGACAGTGTCCTTGGAGTCTAGATGCTGCACATGCGACGTCAGCCATCCCATCTGTCAACCCAGGCCACCCTTGCATGGGGCATCTCATATTCTGAAGCATTTTACAGACCCATGCAGAAAATTATTTTCTGTCTATTTGTATTATCCTCTCTAGGCACCATAGGTTGAAAATGTGTTCCCCTTTCTGAATCAGTTATAAAGTATTCCCTGATTTTCATCCTGCAAAAATCTGTTGAAATCCCTTGTTTATCCATCATCTTCTGCACATTGCTTCTACCTTGGGGTCAAGATGATTGCTCAAGCTCTGGCCCCCACATCTGTGCTACATTCAGCACGGAAGACAAGGACACAAAGAAGGGCCCATACTCTTTTAAAAAATAATTAATTAATTAATTAAAATTCAGTTTAATTAACATATACTGTATTATTAGTTTCAGAGGTAGAGTTTAGGGATTCATTAGTTGCATACAACACCAAGTGCTCATGACATCATGTGCCCTCCTTGATGTCTATCACCCAGTTACTCCATCCTCCCACCTCCTCTCCAGCAACCCTGTTTGTTTCCTGGAATTAAGAGTCTCTTATGGTTTGTCTGCCTCTGTTTTCATATTATTTTATTTTTTCTTCCCTTCCCCTATGTTTCTCCATTTTGTTTCTTAAATTTCAGATATGAGTGAGATCATATGATAATTGTCTTTCTCTGATTGACTTATTTCACTCAGCATAATACCCTCCAGTTTCATCCCTGTTGTTGCAAATGGTGGGATTTCATTCTTTTTGATGCCCAAGTAATATTCCATTATATGTATAGACCACATCTTTAAAGAAGCTTCCTGGAGGTCCCACCCACTTGGCTGCTCCTGCTTTTATTGCCTGGGACCTGGCCACACAGTATGCTGAGTGCACTGGGGGGCTGGGAAGTGCTGTCTTTACTCACGGTGCTCACGTTTCCAACTAAAAGTTGAGAGTCTATAGCCAAAGAAACGTGGACAGAGATTGGTGGACCTCTCTGTGTGTCACACTGAGGATGATAGAAAATTTTAAGAATCAACTAAGCACCTAAAAAGTATGGCTCTTCATTCGAGGGTGCACACTAGACCATCACAGGTGAGCTGCATCTATGCGGTGCAGATATTTTGGTGCCTAGTGAACAGTTGTGAAAAGACTGAATGAACCATTAGCCTGAGAAAAGGCTGTTTCCCTGTGTTTACTAGAATCCATGACAAGTGATAACATCCATTATTTTCCTGTATGAGTTCATCAACAAATAGAAAATATCAACTTGCCTCTGACATTCTGAATCCGCTTGTGTGTTGCCGCCATGGTGCATTTGGATTAAAGCTCCAGGCTCAGTGATCAGTGCCAGGTGGAAAGACTGGAGAGACCAGACAGAGAAAGAGTGAGGAGTCTTTTGTTTGGCTCATATTTACCTACAAAGCCTCCCCTAATGCAGAAACGGTGGTAACATAAGCACAAGCTTACCAGCCATTGTTCCTTGAACTTGAACCAGAAGCCATGGTTCGATGTCTGGCATTTTTCAAAGAGGTCGAGGCAGCTCTGTTTAAAAAAGCTGCCTGCTGTGGGATAAATAATTTTTTTTATTACAGAGACTTAGCAGTGAGCCTGAGAGCAAACCTCTTCATGAGCAGAGCGCTCAAAAACTGGGAGGATGTGGAAACGTTCCCTCTGCCACAGCACACAAGATACTCCTGAGAGAAAAGGATGGTTCTTGAGCTACTGTAAGGATGTGAGAATTTAGTAGGTTACCTTCTGTGTTCTTAAAATCCTTCTCTTTGGAGGGAAGGGGAGAGATGTAGGGAAGAAGAGGTGAGGAACTGGACAGGGAAGGTATTTTGTTTAACCCACAGAGCCGTAAGTTAGAAATCACGTGTGCCCGTGCAACTTTTTTTATACTTGCCATCAAGATCAACATAAAGACCCTTTATTTGTTCTGAAAATGTCTGTTAAACAGGAATACTGTTAGGAGCTAGCTCATGGTCTAGTGGTGGTAAGAAAGGCAGTTAGCAAGTAAGTACATAGACCTTTTTAGGTGGTATATTTGTTGGGGAGTTGGAGGAGAGTAATTAGTGGAGTGGCTAGCAGGTGTTGGGGGGCTGTCTCTGGGGAAATGACCTTCCATCAGAGACCTGATGCATGAGAAAAAGCTAGCCATGCAGAGTGAGTGTGAAGGGACAGAGAGTGATGGGTTGAGTTTCAGGCAAAAGGGTGAATAAAGCAAAGGGTCTTGGAGCAAGGAGAACCCGTCCCGGTAGATGGCAGAGTCAGGGCCTCTGTCCTGGCACCAGGGAGTGGGGGCCATGGCACAGTATGAGACTGGAGATGGGGCTGGGGGCCCTTTGAGAACAGACTTGCTGGCTATGGGAAAGAATCTGGGTTGCCCGCTAGGTGTGAGGACAGTGCTGGGGTCAGTGGGGGACAGGGAGCATTAATATTTACACTGTAGACACTGCCTATGGCTACTGGATGCAGAATGAGCTCCAGGGGGAAGCAAGGCTGTTGCAGTAGTTTGAGACCAGAGATGATGATGGCTTGCATGAGCAGCAGCAAGATGGAAAGATGTAGAAAGAACTGAAATACATCCTGGGCGAAGGCCAAGAGGATTTGGCTGTATAGATCAAAGTTTTTGTGGTAGAACCACCACTTAATGATAGATTTGTTATCCTGTTTGATACCTGGAAGCTCCTTTGTGAAACTCCACTGTAGAAGGAAGGGGAGCAATCCCACAGGCCGTAGTGTCCAAGGTAGAGGGTGGCTGGCATTCACGTTCAAAGCCATACCCCGTGCCTAGCCAGATGAGATAAAATGATCATTTAATAAGTATGATTTATCAAGATTTGGTAACATATTACAGAAAAATGACCAAAACTAGCCCAGGTGTTGTTTGATAAATGTGTGTGTGTGACCTTCAGGGCCCTCCAGACATGAGGTCTCTGGTGCCCACCTCCCACCCGCATCTAGTGATGACATTTGCAGAAAACGGAGGTGGCAGGTGGATAGGTCCATCTGGTCTGCTGCTACTTTTGCCCCTCAAGTGGCAAAAACAGAGTATGTCCAATGAATTCTGAAAAAAAAAAATGAGAACAGTCAAACAAATATTTACTGAACACCAACTATTTGTTTGTCACAAATAGTCTCCTTGGACTCGGGGACATAACCATAAGCAGCTTATGGTGTTGCGAAGAGCGAAGGCCAAGCCTTGAAGTGATAGGACTCCTTTCCTGGCTGCATGTGAAAATTAGATTCTTTGTACACATACTTTGTACACAAGATCAAACCGGCAACGGCTCTAGACTGAATATGTGTGTCTCTCCAAAATGCACATGTCGAAACTTAACTTCCAAGGTGAAGGTATTAGGAAGTGGGGCCCATGAGAGGTGGTCGAGAGGGATGAGTGTCCTTGTGAAAGGACTCCAGGGAGCTCCCTCGCTCTCCACCCACCCACCTGCCACCCCGGGCATGGACGACACCATGAGAAGAGAGCTGTCTCTGAGCTCAGAAACAAGACCTTGCCACACACCAAATGTGCTGGCATCTTGAGCTTGGGCTTCCCAGCCCCCAGCACTGAAAGAAATACATTTCTGTTGTTTATAAGCTACCCAGTCTGTGCTTATTTTGTTAGAGCTGTCTGAACAGACTAAGACAGCAATCATGCAAGAGCCTCGAAAAAGCTAACTGTGGTTCCAGCTGAATGCAAAGGCTTAAGGAAAGGAAGACTCCCACAGGCTAGAAGGCTCTTGGTCCCTCCCAACAAAGAGGAAGGTGTTGAACAGGACATTGACTTGGTGACATGTGTCTAACTCTGAAAGGAAGTGGGTGATGCTCTTTTTTCAAAGAAAGGAAAGATGTTATTAACCCAAAATGTGTGAAAATAAACATGAAGGAGATCCCTTTAGCCTATGTTATCCTCACAGCTAGAAACTTCCACATGGATCCTTCCCATTTAAATCCCAATCTCCCCATTGGAGATAGAATTCCAGAGTCCTTTGTTATTCTGGCAGGTGTTTGTCAGGTGAGGATTGCAGGGCATGAGTCCTGAGGCCTGGCCACATCCAGTAAGAAAACTGTCATAGGCTGAGATGTGTCCCCCCAGATTCATATGTTGGAGTCCTGACCTCAGAACATGACTGTCTTTGGAGAGAGGTTCTTTTATTTTTTCTCCAGCTTTATTGAGAATATAACTGACATATCACATCGTATAAATTTAAGATCCACAATGCGCAAATTTGATACATTTCTATATTGCAATATGATTCCCACCATAGTGCTAACACCTCCGTCCTATCACATCATTGCCATTTCTTTCTCATGCTGAGAACATTTAAGGTCTACTGTTTCAGCAACTTGGAAGTCTATAATACAGTATTATTGTTGACTATAGCCACAATGCTGTGCATTTGATTCCCAAAATGTGTCCATCTATGTGGGACTTTGTGCCTCGGACCCGTCTCCCCATGTCCCCCACCCCAGCCCCCAGGACCCATCATTCTACCCTCTATTTCTACGAGATTGACTTTCTTAGATTCTACACGTGTAAGGAATGCCACACAGTGTTGGTCCTCTGTCTGACATACTTCACTTAGCACAGTGTCATCAGAGGTCCATTCTCATGTGTATGGTGGCATTATTCACAGGAGTTGAGATATGGAAACAACCTCAGAGCCTGTCAATGAATGAATTGATAAAACAGATGTGGTATATGTATACAATGGCATGTTATTCAGCCATAAAGTGAAGGAAATCCTGCCATTTGTGACTCCAAGGAGATAAGGTCTTTACAGAGGTAACTGAGTTGAGATGAGGTCATTAGACCCTCATCCAGTATGACTGTGGTGTCCCTTTTAAGAGGACATTTGGACACACCGAAGGAGATGACCTAAAGACCCAGGGAGAAGACAGGTCTACCAGCCAAGCAGAGAGCCCTAGAACACACTGCCCCTCCCTCTCTAGGAGCAACCGGCCCTGGTGTTGCCGATCCTGACCTCAGGTGTCCAGCCTCCAGAGGTGGAAGACAACAGGTTCCAGTCCTGGATGCCAGCCCCTCCCACCCCCCGTGGCACTTTGCTGGGGCAGCACTGGCCCGTTAATACAGAAACCAACACTTCCAAACCTTACTATTGAAGACCAACCTGTGTGCAGTGGGAAAGCAGACAGAATAATGGAGCATTGCTCCCTATTCTTCATATTTATCAAAACTGCCCTCCGACCCCGGGTAAGCGGGCTCTCTGGGTCAGACCTCTGCAAATGCTTCTGGAGTCCACAGTTTGTTCCTTCTCCATGAAGCACCTTGTGAAGTCATAAACATTTGCCTGGACAAGCAGCTAGCTTACATGGTAAAGAGATCACTCCTGCCCTCCCACCTCATCCTCTCCCGACGGGGGCGTGAGCAGGAGACTGTCGGCAAAATCAAGTGCTTTTCATGAAACACTTGAAACAGCCTCATACTGGTTCAGCTCCTTGAACATCGGCGCTGTTTTCTCCGGATGCAAGTTTCTGGGTTACACCTTGTCCTTCATTCCTGGAGGTGTTCCTTAATCAACTTGTAGGGCCTGACACCCAGGTATCAGCCTGTGGAGCCCGAGGTCAACAAACAATCACGTTTCAGCAGTGTTTACAAATATTGGAGTCCCAGAAAATAATTCTTGGGGAAAATATTCTGTCTCTTAAAATTTGTGGGCTCTGGACCCCTTCATAGGGCACTGCCGTGTGCTCCATGGTAAAGGATCTGAGATTCTAGGTCCCCGGGGACAGTGTGGCCCCAGGAGAGACCCTTTCACCAAAGCTGTCAGAGCTCACAAGAGGCATCCAGGAATCACAGTGTGAAACGCACGTATTCCTATTACCGTGTGTGTTCTCTTAAAGGAAAGACAGCGAGTTCTACTCCCCAGGGGAATCGAACATTATGCCTTTCAAGGGAGGGGGGGAGTGGGTGGGGAAATCCAAACCTGGATGAGCAGATTAAAGAGCTGCCCCTGGCAAACTGCCCCCAGCAGGAGGACACTGTGTCTCTGCAGGCAGGAACAGGGCTGCAGCCAGCACACCCGACACCGTCCTTGGCAGTGGGGCTGGAAAAATCCACCACCGTCATCCCCCCACCCCCCGACCGGCTGCACAGGCTCCAGGTCCTGGGGGCAAGTTGAAACACTTGCTTCCCATTGAGGACATGTCAGATCCCCACATCGCCCCAAATCGCCCACTGGGTAATTAATGGTGCTCACAAGGATCGTTTATGAGCTGGTGGTTGGTGGTCATGCTGGATTGGCAAGAGCTGCTGGTCCGAGGAGCCGGGCTCCCCGCGGCCCAGCACTCGACTTAGCGTGAGGCTGATTCAGACTTGCATCCTGGGAGGCTTTCTTTCTCAAGCCAGGTTTCTCATATAAAAGGGACCAGAGACACGGGACTCCCATGAGCTGGCGAATCCTCGGGAATCGTTATGTCTGACACTATGTTTCTTCCTGGCTTTTGTCCATCCAGATAAGCAAAGCTGGTTGAGCTGTGCTCAGCAAGCAAGCGGGTGCGGGGGAGACAGCGTAGCATCGGGGGTCCTGGTCCTGCCCGGAGCCTGGGCGATCTGCTTAGGAGATGCCGGGACGTCAGGAAGCCTGACTGTAAGCCCTGGCTCTGCTTTTGAACCTTTTGGCACTGAATTCACAGAAGTGTCCCTGGTGACATTGTTGAGATCCAAGTGCCGGGCGGGAGGGGTTGCAGTTGGGCCGGCTCTGACATCCCACTGGTGGTCTGTTCCTCGGGGACGGGATCACTGCTGAGGACCGTCACCTCCTCCCCAGCCTTGCCCGCACTGCACACCACCCGACACCAGAGACACGTGCAGGCCTCCCAGAGACGTGGTGTCTTGTCTGCGAGGTTGGACGACTCTGAACTGAACATCTGGAGCAGTGGGCTCAGGACTCTCTTCCTCAGTATCATCTGCTCCTCAAGCGTAGGAGACTTTTTTTTTTTAAGATTATTTATTTTTTTATTCATGATAGACAGAGAGAGGGAGAAGCAGGCTCCATGCCGAGAGCCCAACGCGGGACTCGATCGTGGGACTCCAGGATCGCACCCTGCGCCAAAGGCAGGCGCCAAACCGCTGAGCCACCCAGAGATCCCCCGTAGGAGACTTTTTAATCCAGATGTAGCCCCATAAAAACAAATAAATAGCATGATATGGTGCACGTGTGGAGAAAACAAATGCCACTGTCTTTACTTTCTGGTTGATCCCATAATTGGTCGGCGATAGTGGGGCGCTGAAGCTCAGCATTGAGCCCACCGATTATTGTTGGCCCCCTCTGACCCTCTCCTTTGGGCTTGGCAGGTCTCCTCCTGGAGTGTGCTCGGCGTGCCCGGGCACCTGGCCCTGAGCGGGGCCTGCGCTTCCAGGTCCTGTGGTGCTGGAAGGTGGCAGGTTCAGGGATGACCTGCTCACTCGGTGATACCTCCCCAATCTCTTGGCTCTGCAACGGCTGCTGCTGTATAGGAACCCCTCCTGGAGGTCCTCATCTCAGCCCTATGGGGGTGCAAGTCCCTCAGATCTGTGTGCAATCCCCCTGGGCTCTGCTGGGCCAGGAACCCCTCAGCCCCTGGTCCGATGTCCCCATGTGCCCACCCAGAAATCTTGGCCACAGCCCCTGTCCCCCTGCTTCCACAGAAGGGGCATCTGGCCAAGCATCAATCTTATGCTTCGCTTTCTGCCACTCTGGCTGGTGGTGGCTGCCCCTTGGAGATGGAGGGAGTCCCTTTGGGAGGAAGTCTCCTGCAAAGTCCCAAATGAAAGGAAGGACAAGCCTGCTCTGCCTTCTGGTCCCTCTCACTCCGTGTGGGGTCTGCAACTGCTCACAGAGGGCCTATAAAACCCTCACCGTGGCTTTGTCCATCCCTGCAAACCCCTCACTCTCCAGCCCACCTCCCCTGCCCATTCCCTAGGCAGGAGGGCCCTCCTCCACCCACCAGCAGGGGCGTCCCTGTGCAGAGACCTAGGTCCCTCTCCCCAGGCTGGAAGGCCACTCAGATGACACCTCGCCTGTGCTCCCAAGTTTGGGAGTCCCCAAACCCCCTTTCCCTGTAAAGCTTGGCTTGCAAGACCATTTTCTCACTGAGCATTGCTAAGGTCCATTTCATGAGTCAAAAGCTACACATCGCTTCTGTCTCTTTTCTCTCCATGGAGAGGTGTCCAAACCTCTCTGGATGATGGAAGACCCTGGCTGAAGAAGGACAGGGTCACATCCGAGCAGGTAAAAAGCATAAGCACAGTAACATTTCTTCAAAAATATGTTACCCTGTAATATGGAAAAGGATTTGGTCGTTGAGGAGTTTCAAAAGCCTGGTGGAGAGTAGACTCAGGAGTTTTGTAGGTAAAGCGAACCCCCATTTCATGTGTTCGCACACGTGGAGAGGAAATGAAAGACGGGGTCCCGGGACATTGGCTGCGGTTTCTAAACACTTGCGTTCTTTGAGAAAGAATGAATTTTATGAAAATGTTTTCACCACTGTTGGCACTTTGTGTTATCTTTTCTCACCTTCTCCTCTTTTCTTACAACTTCTTTACAGCTTCTTACAACCTTTCCTGCAACAATTGTGATTATCCTGCCACCAAAGAGAAGAGGAAGCTAGTTTTAATGGCCAATAAGGAACAATGTTGGTGTTACCTGTCCTGGCTTGGGAAAAGGCTGGCCGCTCCCCAATCCTGACAGCCTGCGTGGCCCAATGCTGGCCACCACCCGGCCGTGGGTTACCCACTCGGCTCGCTTTTCAAGTCTGCCTATCGGAAAGTGGGTAGAATTTCTCTGCTTCTTGCTGCCCTCAGCTGAAAAACCCTGCTCCCGTGTTGGGGTCTCAGTTCGGCCAGGGACAACGCCTGTAAATATCTGCATATATCAGAGGTGGATAAATAGGAAATGCTATCATTAGCCTTGTGAGTTTGGTGGGGCTGGAAATTTCATCCTAACTCACAGAAACTGTTGTTTTCAACCGCTAAATCTGTAGTATTTTCTTTTTGGTCACCATAGAAAACCAATACACTGGGTTTCTCAATTCCCATTCACTTCTGACTGCTGCTGCTTCTTTTTTTTTTAATGGTCTAGCAAGGGCGAAGACGCTCATCAAACAGATCCCACAGTCCACAAGGGAGACACTAACAGTGGCTATGACGACTTGCTTGGCTCCTACCCTCTCAGCCTTCCTCTCTGTGATCTTTGAAGGATAATGGATAGTAGTTAGACTCCAAGGGACCCTTACAGCTTGCATGGGGAGCCAGGAGGTGGGAGCCACTGCAGGAGGGGACATTTCCTTGACTTAGATGACTCAGTATTGTCCTTCTGCTGGGTTGTGAGCTCCAAGAAGAAATTAAATTATATATTTTCTCTTTTTCTTCCATTCCCAGGATTATAGCAAATGATTAAAAAGAATGTGAGGATGGATGAGTGGATGGTAGGTGAGTGTTGGTCTCTTATGAACTTGGGCCTACTCTAGGACCTGGACTTAAACCTTATCTCTATAATAAAGCACCCACCTTTGTACCACAGTCCACCAGCATTTGGGCCCTGCCTTGTCCTTACCGCTCCCACCTCTGTCCTCAAGATTGCCAGTGGCCTGCCCACATCATTCTATCTTCCCTATTCCTGGGCCCTGAGTCCCACCATCTGCTAAATAACCTACCTCCTAGAGCCTTGGCTGCTTGTGATCTTATGAATGTCCTCCACTGATGATATTGGAGCCTGGATACTAACTGTGGTCTTCTGAAAACACTTTGTTGATGACCCAGTTTCTCTCCTCCTCCCCATCCATAGCTCTGCCGTCCTCAGGATCCCCTGCCCCTGGCCCGGCCTATTTACATTCCTCCCTGACAGGTGCTATAAAACACAGTCTCATCAGGCATGGACCATGTCATCTGGGATATTGTAAAATACCATATGGTTACTATTTTGGGAAATACAATCACAGAAACATGAGAATATCAGCCACCCATGGGCTTGGATAGAGGCAGGGAAAAGTGGTCATGGTTCCTCCTCAGCTGGGCTCCTCCACGCTTCATTGTACAGGTGAGGTACAGAGGCCGGGCAAGTGGGGAAATTGCTGCAGAATGGGATGTGTCCCTCAAACTTTGCTGATATATCTGATTTTCTCCTTTGGCAAAGTTAGGGGCCCTTTGTGTTGATTTGGACCACTGCCTGGGTTAGCTGTGGACGTGGGAAGTAGGAGTGTGGGATACTCTCGGGGGAGGAGGACATAGCGAGCTGCTCCGGCCCCAGCTCCCTCCCAGCTGTTGTCTCAGAGGGTGGGAGCACCGAGCATATCCCTTGGTGGCACCCACCAAAACCAAATCAGAGCATGCGGGTTCATGGAAGTGAAGTTCAAACTGAGGAGGCCTGAGCTGACTTTCCTTCCACATCTCCCCGCTGATCACACACTGCAAATTTAACACCACTACAGTAGTATTGCAAGAAGCTTCATAGCACATTGAACATTCTTTCTTGAATGTTAAATTAGTATTGATTAAGATCATATTTTAAGCCCAAAATTAATTCACTTTATAGGACAGAGCCACCTACTGACAGTCTGGCCACCATTTCCATGTACCTGGATGCTTTTCCTCAAGGATTCCTTCTGACCCTGTGGGTGAAGTATCAATTGTCCCCATTTTACCCGTGAAGATGCTAACTGAGGTCACACGGCTCACTCAGTGGCTGAGTCTGAAGTGCCTTGTTTATGCTCACTGTGGGGCTTCCAATATCCCGCCTGGTGCGAGCTGCAGCCAGCAGGACCCTCTGGAGCTGGAACCACGGCCTCCACAGGCTCTCCGGCCCCTGGCAAGCTGGCAAGGTGCTAGCAGGAGCTGCCTGGTTTCAAGTCCATCTCCAGCACCACAGCAGGGAGGTGTGCCTGAGGACTGGGCCGGGTTCGGCTCATCAGAACTAGCATCAACTTCCAACTCCTAGTTTCGTGAACACAGGGACCCCAACCTCTCCTACCTCTGTTTCTCCTCTGTAACATGGGAATGATAGCAATGCCTAAACCTTACACGGCGGTAGGAAGAATCAATGTGTGCCAAGGACACCCAACGAGAACTGAATAACGGTCAACCGTGACTGTTTTAGTCGCGAGTGCTGATTTAATTGGGAAAAAGGTGTCCTGGTGGTCAGGACCCGCAAGAAACAGCCCCGGACGCCTGATCTGAACAAGGACGTGGCGCAACTGTTGTGTCCCGGCCGAGCTCGGGGCTGGAACAGGTGCTGGCGATGGCTGCGGGTGCAGGTGACCGCCCAGGAACGCTACTGTGACACACAGAGTCACGGCTTGACAAGCTGTTAAGCAGCTGTGTCAGGAAGCAACTCAGTCTCTTTGATCGCACATCCCCAGAGTTTCAGCCCAAACCCTCTCTCCAGGAGATGGGGTTCCCTCCATGAGATGGGGGCTTCCCATGAGATGAGGGCTCCCTCCACAAGATGTGGGTTCCCTCCACGAGATGGGGGCTCCCTCCGTGAGATGTGGGCTCCTCCCACGAGATGAGGGCTCCCTCCATGAGATGGGGGCTCCCTCCACGAGATGTGGGCTCCCCCCACGAGATGAGGGCTCCCTCCACGAGATGTGGGTTCCCTCCACGAGATGGGGGCTCCCTCCACGAGATGGGGGCTCCCTCCACGAGATGAGGGCTCCCTCCACGAGATGGGGGCTCCCTCCACGAGATGAGGGCTCCCTCCACGAGATGGGGGCTCCCTCCACGAGATGAGGGTTCCCTCCACGAGATGGGGGCTCCCTCCACGAGATGGGGGCTCCCTCCACGAGATGAGGGCTCCCTCCACGAGATGGGGGCTCCCTCCACGAGATGAGGGCTCCCTCCACGAGATGTGGGTTCCCTCCACGAGATGGGGGCTCCCTCCACGAGATGAGGGCTCCCTCCACGAGATGGGGGCTCCCTCCACGAGATGGGGGCTCCCCCCACGAGATGAGGGCTCCCCCCACGAGATGAGGGCTCCCTCCACGAGATGTGGGTTCCCTCCACGAGATGGGGGCTCCCCCCACGAGGCGGGGGCTCCCTCCACAACAACGTGCATCAGGGTGAACACGCACGCGCCGTTCCCAGAGCCGACATGGCAGTGCTCCCAGCTTGTTTTCCATCTTCGCGCTTCGGAGGCGTCTGCTCGGGAGGGATGCGGGAGCCGCGTAAGCAAGCCCCTGCAGGACCAGGAGCGGCCGCTCACAAAGGCAGCTTTGATGTGGTCTGCTCCAGCCAGAGCTGCCCAGCTGACTCTCCCACGGAGTATCAACAATACCATCTGCACACGCCCGAGCCTAACGTGTCATTCTCGCCTTGGGAGCAAATCATAGCTGACGGAACATTCTGGAAACGTTGCCAGAGAGTGACGAAAGAGGCTAATTTAACCATTAAAACTCAACAAAGGGGCCTCCTTGTTAACAAAGAGCAATTTCAGGCAAGAAAGGAGCTTAAAAAAAAAAACAAAACAAAACAATGAAAACACCACCCAACGTCTGCTCTAGAAGGCATCAGCCATGGAGGGTGTCTTAGAGGGAGCGGTTCTCCCAGGGGATGAGCCTGGAAGCTGACAATAGTCAGGCAATGCCTAACTTCCTCAACCCACACGCTACAGCTTCTAGAACAGCCGATCCTCAGGGTCTCCCATCCCCGGGCGAGCACCGAGGCAGAGTTGTTCATTCCGACTGGTGCACCCAGTGCCGGTGGGGAGCCCCTACACCTACACTGCTTCTTTCCCCCCTGTGCCCTCCCACTCAGATGGGTGGTGGACGTGGGGCCCAGGGGTGCTCTGTTCGGCATGCACCGATTGGGCCCACGCATCCCTGAGCTCCATCCCAGCTGGGGGCTGGGCCGTTGGGGCTCTGTGAGCTCAGGCCCTCCTCTGAACCATCATGGTGCTAGCTTCTGGGGAACTGGGGGATGGGGTCACAGGGAAGATTCCATAGGAAAAGCAAATGCAAACTGGTCTTTATGTAAAATGGGTGGCACAGAGTGTGGCAAACACTTGTCACTATTGTTATACACAGCCGTTGACTCTTCCAGAAAATCACTCCATCCTTCTGGCCGGTGTGGCTCTGGGGACGGGATGGTGACCATTTTGAGATGACTGTTGCCATCCTGCTCCTTGGGCTGGTCCCAGCAGGACACTGACTCCTCTCATGAGTTCAAAGAAATGTTTATGGAGAGCCAGGCATAACATGGAATTTACACTTTTGTGTCTAATCTTATTTTTAATTTTTTTTAAAAGTGGGTTCCACGCCCAGCACAGAGCCCAGCACGGGGCCTAAAGTCACAACCCCAAGATCAAGACCTGTGCTGAGATCAAGAGTCGGACGCTCGACCGACTGAGCACCCATCACACTTTGGCGTTTCAGACAAGACACTATGATGGTACAAATCTGACATTTAGGAAACTTTAAATTCTCTTTTCTCACTGCAGGCTCCGATTAAGTAACTGTCCTGCTGCTTGCTTTACAAATGGATCTCACCATCTGCGGACCAGCCCTGGATCATGGTTAGAGACGGGTGGGTAAACCCCTCTTGTGTGGGGATTGCCTTGTCAACCGAACATTAACTCACATAAAGAGGGAGCTCCAAGGGGTACTAGTGACAAAATAAGGAGGTGTGATCCTGTTTGGGTGGAAAGAGGACAGAAAAAAGTCATTTCTCTTCATTTCTGGATGTCTCAGCCTAAACCAAACCATTTGCTTTTAGGAAACCGTAGATTCCGGCTTCATGAAGTCTGCAGGTTGCGGATGTGGAGGGAGAGGATACAGATGCCCGAAGATCTTCTAGAAATGCAGCCATGGTCTTGATTTAGGACCTTGGCTTCTAAACAAGCAGCACTACATTTATATACCTGTCGAGAGAAAGAAATAAAGGCAGAATTGCAGTTACCTCAACGCGGGGTGGCGTCTCCTCTGTTTTGCCCGTCCAGCCCCTAGCCCGTCCTCGTAAGCTTTCCCTTACCTGTGCTCGTCCCCCCTGCTGCTGACAGACGAATCTTCTGAACATTCAGGGTCTCCTCAGCAAGATGAGCAAGCCCGCGTGGGGACCGGCGGGCGGGAGCCTCGGAGGGCTCCTTCCCATCCACTTTTTTTCTCTTTGCTGACTCCAGCTGGCTGCCCCTCAGCTCTGCTCCCAGGGGCCAGGAGCAGGGTGGGCCGAGGCCCAGTGTGCTGCAGCCCCTGCAGGGGGGGCGGGGATGTGTGAGTCGGTGTTCCCCGGGGGAGCAGAGCCAATGGGACATATGCATACGGAGAGAAAGAGATTTAACTTAAGAAACTGGCTGATGCGAAGACGCAGATTGGCCAGTTCAAAACGAACAGGGTGGCCAGCAGTCTGGGGACCCAGAAAGGAGCGATGCTGCCATTGAAGGCTGCTGGCTGAATTTCCGCTTGCTGGGGGATGTCAGTCTTTGTTCTCATCGGGCCGTCAACTGCTTAGACGAGGCCCACCCACACTATGGGGGGGGTATCAGCTTTACTCCAATTCCACCCATTTAAATGTTAATCTCATCTGAATACACCCTCATGGGAACATCCAGGGATAATGTTTGGACCTCCCCACACCCCTGCCCCGGGGCACCATGGCCCAGCCAGGTTGACATGTAAAATGCACTATCTTAGGGTGCAATGGGCCAGGGGATCAGGTGACTCGACTCAGAATCTGTCACTGGCAGATCAAGCTACCTTGATGGTGTTTTCTTTCCCTGCCTCGACTCCTTGGTCACCGTGTCCTTTGCCTGGTTAACGGGTCTTCCCCCTATGGTTCTCTGTCCTGCGTGGACAAGGAGCCCTGCTAGGAGAGGGTGTGCTCAGGTAGGGTTTCCTCTGTGTGTGACTCAAGCCTTCTTTATGCAAACAGGTCGAGAGCTGGCATGAGTTTTCGGGTTTTGTCTGAGTCTTGTTTTTGTTACCAGCGCAGCAGTCCACCCCTGGATGTCAAATTTTGTGTGGCCTCCAGGCCCATTTGGCTGTGCTGCTGGGGACCCCACAGCCCCCCACACTCCCAAGAAGCGGACAAGCTCTCAATCATCCTCTTCTTCATGTCCCGTCATGCGTAGCCAGGACACAGCCCCTGGCAGTCTGGTTTGAAGCAGGCACCGCGAGGACAATTTGTCCCCAGCGGCCAACTTCTAATCACATGGGCTCATGTGCAAGATGCTGTGCCTGGCATCCTGTGCATGTGAGTGAGTGCACAGGTGTGCTCGGGCATGAGTGCCAAGGGGACATCACTGTCACAGTGTCAGGGAGACTGCGGACCCCTGAGGAGGCTGGCATCCCAGCCGCGTGAGTCATCTAGGGAGCCCCGCATGGGCACCTGTGGCCTGAAGGTGTGGGCAGGGGCCGTGGTGGTGTGGAGAAGGGAGGGAGAGCCAGGGAGACCCCCGGTGACACCTCCTGCTCTGGGAACAGGTGAGCAGAGCCACGGAAGGGACAGCTTGCTCCACACATGTGGTTGCGATGAACTGTCTCTGATCACTGCTTTCCTGGCACCCCATGTCCATGACTGCAGACACCCCTTTCTGCTGGTCGGTGTCCTGGTGAGCACTGAAGCCCTGGCTGGGCTCTCATATCCAGAAGACACTGCCACTAGGCTCCACTTATGCTCGGGTAGGTGCAAGCACCCCAAAGTATGCACCCAAGCCATGCATGGTAAGGCCCAGGGCCATTCAAGGGGCATCCAGGTGAGAGATGGAGCCGCATCGGGTACCTGTGCCACACCCTGGGGATCCCAGGGCAAGCCTCGGTGGCTTATTCGGTGCCACCTTGAAACGAAGCTCCATGAGGATAAGGGAAACAGAAGTGTCATTGAATTGGCTGCCTAAGTCCTGTGCCCCTCTCTATGGCAGCCGTCAGATGGAACCCAAACAAAGGAAGACAAACAAACCCCCCACACATCCTAAAAGCCAGCAACTTTCACGAGGGGCCTATTGGCTGGGAGATACACTAGATTTTTCTTGTTTTTTGCCCTCCTTGCTTATTTGGGTGCTGTCTTCCCCCCAAGCCTGGGGACCATCTCGTTACTTCCGGAGCAAAAGCACTGAGCCAGAATCTGGCAGATTCGGCAGCAAGAGGGGAGGGAGCAACACGCTCACTCGTCCTAGTAAGCAGTATGAGGCTTCAGGAACCCTGTCCCCTTCACACATCCTGTCCCCTTCACACATCCTGTCCCCTTCACACATCCTGTCCCCTTCACACATCGGAGCTGAGGTCTCATCCAAGAACAGCCCGGCGAAGCCGCAAAGGGGGCGTCAGGCCTGAGCCTGCAATCCCGGCTCCCCACCTCGTGCCCAGGCAAGCTGCGCACCTGCACCTGCACCTGCGTGCCTCCCTCCCGGTCCTCCTCCTTAGCCCCTCCCTGCCGCAGGAGGTGAAGGGGGGTGCAGACGGGCCTCCACGCTCCGTGAGTGCCAGAGATTCTAGACAATGTCCAACTACATTGATTCCACACAATTCCTAAGGCTTAGAGGATGCACGTTGAGCTGCCCCCTTGGCCTTGTCACTCTCCTGGTGGAGGCCAGCCTCTTCCGGGGTAACTGGGTCTCCCGTGTTTCCTGGGACAGCAGCCTGAACGTCCCTTGCAAACCCCTTAGAAACGCGCTCTGTGGTGCCCACCCTGGACCTGCTGAGTCAAGGCCTCTGGGCGGCCTGCATCTGCACTTTGACAAGACCTGCAGAGGGTTCAAAGGTTGCTCCGTCTGCAAAGCTCTGCAGGAGGGATGAGGGGAGGGATCCCGGCCACGAGCTTTGGCTCCTGGAAGCACCACTCCCAACAGGCCTCAGTTAGGGCTGCACATGCCAGCCTGGTTTGCTTTCTGCTTGAGGCCTGAGGCTCCCCCACCCACCAGAGGTCTGCTTGGGCTCAAGGGTCCAGACTACCTCCCTCATCTCCCCCTCCCTTCCTTCCCTTCTCTGATTCTCTCTCTCTCTTTTTAAAAAAGATTTATTTATTTATTTCAGATAGAGAATGAGAGAGAGTATGAGCGGGGGACGGGGGCAGAGGGAAAAGCAGATTTCCCACTGGGCAGGGAGCCCCATGCAGGACTCGATCTCCCGACTTTGGGATCATGACTGGAGCCAAAGGCAGATGCTTCACCGTTGGAGCCACCCAGGTGCCTCATGTTTCAAAATTTTCACCAGGTATGCATTCCTCTGCAATAATTTCCTTTTCTCTTTAAACAAGCATTTTCGAGATTGGTTTACCCTCATACCTATGGCTTAGTCAGTCTTGCTGATTAACATTGTACATTACATGAATATATAACAATTTATGTATCCAATTCTTTACAGGTAGACAACTAGGTGGTTTTCAATTTTGAAACAGCAACAATACCCCAGCATGCACCTTAGTTAGGACTCTGGGTGATCATTTTCCAAATTCTCTAAAATATACCTAGTACTGCATTTGCTGGGTCACTGGCTAAATCATGTATTGCTAAATTGTTGCAGGAAATAACAGTCCTTGCAATTTCATATCTATCAACACTTGGGATGATCAGACCTGACAATTTTTCCAATCTGATGGGTCTAAATGGTCTCATTTGTGAGTTACAAGTCAGGAATTTTAGGGAGGTTGAGCCTCTTTCATATATTCATTGATCTTTCAGGATTTCTTTTCTACGAATTTTCCCTTCTTTGGCCCATTTTTAAAAATTGCGCTGTTGCAAAAGACTGTGCCATTTCCTCCCCTGTTCAAATGCTGAAACCTAGCTCATAATGTGGTGGTATTAGGAGTTGGGGCCTTTGGTGGTGATTATGTCACCAGGAGGGACCATCATGATGGGATTAGTGTCCTTATAAAAGAGGACACAGAGAGCTCCCTTTCTCGCTCTTTCTTTTCTTTCTTTCTCTTTCTTTTCTTTCTTTCTCTTTCTTTCTTTCTTCTTTCTTTCTTTCTTTCTTTCTTTCTTTCTTCTTTCTTTCCTTCCTTCTTTCCTTCCTTCCTTCCTTCCTTCCTTCCTTCCTTCCTTCCTTCCTTCCTTCCTTCCTTAAAGATTTTATTTACTTATTTTAGGGATGCATGGGTGGCTCAGTCAGTAAAGCATCTGCCTTCAGCTCAGATCACCATCCCAGGGTCCTGGATTGAACCCCACATCAGTGTCCCTGCTCAGCGGGGAGCCAGCTTCTCCCTCTCCCATGCCTCATGCTCGTGCTCTCTCTGTCTGTCAAATAAATAAAATCAATTTTTTAAAAAGAGTTTATTTATTTATTTTAGAGAGAGTGTGTGAGTAAGTGGAGGAGGGCCTTTTAAATATTTTTGCATTTATTAATTTTAAGGACGGGAGGGGCAGAGTTAGGGGGAGAAAGAGAATCTCCAGCAGATTCCCTGCTGAGCACAGAGCCCAACGTGGGGCCCAATCTCACAACCCATTGAAATCATGACCTGAGCCCAAATCAAGAGTAGGAGGCTTAACCTCTTGAGCCACCAGGCCCCCCTCCCTTACTCTTTCTACCACGTGAGGAAGCAGGGAGAAGATGATCACCCCTCAACCAGGAAACAAGCCCTCATCAGATGCCAAATCCACAGGTGTCTTGACTTTGGACTTCCAGCCTCTAGAATGTGAGAAATAGATTTCTGCTGCTTATAACCCACCCCTTCTGTGGTATACTGTTAATGACGGCAGCCACAATGGACTAGGACCATTGTCTTTTTCTTTCTGATCTGCATAAATCACCTATATTATGAAAATATCAATCCTGTGTGGTTACACGTCTCTCTCTACGTTCTCTTACGTTTTCCATATTGATGACACATTGTCTGCAAATAATGGCTTTGACTTTGTTATTCTTTCCAGTTATTATGCCTCTTTTCTGTGCCTCCTGCTGGCTGGGCCCCTCAAGACAAAGCCAACTGGAGCAGCACACTTGACTTTAAAGGCACTGTTTCTAACCTTTGCCCGTTACATGCTAATGTTTGCTGTAGGCTTTCAGAAGATGACGGTTACCTGGCTTTGGAGGGTCCATTCTATGACTAGTTTCTAAATGTATTTCATAATTAGTAAATGCAGAATTTCATCAAATGCTTTTTTTTCTGCATCTTTTGAGGATCATGCACTTTTCCCAATTGAGTGTGTAACATGATCAATTATATTAACAGACTTCCTAAGATTTCTCTTTGTGATTTTTGGGTGAATATGCTTATGTGTTATATGTTATACATCAAAGCATGTAGATTATATGTATATTCTTAGGATTTTGGCACTTATATTCATAGGTGAGATTGGCCTGTTTGCCTTGTCAGGTGTTCAGTTACTCTTCTGTGGAGCAATATTACAAGATACAAAGGATGCTGCATTGTTGTTGTCTTTTTAACGTGTGATGTTGGGTCATTCATTCTGTGCATCTATGGCAATAAATGACATCTCTGTGGTGGTATGGATTGGATGGAGGTCTTTAGCTGTGCATAGCAAGAGCCCTGGAAAATGATATCCAGATCCAAGTAAGAGGTGAGGAGTTGAGCTAGGGTGGCTATACTTACTTCAGGCAAAGGGGACTTAAAAATAAAGACTGCTGCAAAAGATATAGAAGGGCACTACATAATGATAAAGGGGTCAATCTTGTAAAAGGACATAGCATTTGTAAACACTTATGCACTAAACATAGGAGTACTTGAATATATAGAGCAAACATTAACAGAAATGAAGGGAGAAATAGATAGCAGTACAATAATACTGATGGTTGTTGTTCCCCGGCAACAATCATCGCTGAGCCCCTAGTGCTCAGGCACACAAAGTCAGCACAGGTGTACTCTCCTGAGGGTGGTGGTGGAGTACACAGCACATGGCCAGGCCCACCGCGGGCGACTCTTACTATCATGATGGTGAAGTGGCCGGGTGTGTGGTAAAAACCCTCACATTCATCCTTTCCCATGCCTTCTCCAAGAAGGCATCTCCCTCCTTCCTAAAAGGTAAAAAATGTCATTTATAATCTGGGATGATATGGTCTGGTGCAGAGAAATAACTATAACAAATGTATTGGCAAGATCCTGGCAGGTTAGCAAACACTCAGTTCTTTGCTGCAGCCCCACTAAAGTCCATAATTATAACAGGATTATCTTTTTTTCTTGTAATAAAGAGCAGTTGAACACTATGTTCTGCTTGTGTCTTGTGGTGACTAGTCTGAATCACAATCACGAGCAGGCTGTTACAGTGTGGGGGAAGTGGCCCTGACAAGCACAGTCTTTTCTTGCTCACAGAACAGTAAACATGGTGCCCAGTTTGGCACCAACACTTTCTCTGAAAGTGGCTTCCCAAGACTGTGTGCGCCACACCATGCTATTTTTTTGTGCCAACAAGTGTTCGTTGACTTTTTTTATCATTAAAAATGAGAAAAAAAGACTCCACATGGTAAGAAAACAAACCTTTCTGTCGCAGATAATTTCATTTGAAGCTAAAGTCAGGATGTATTTATTGAATAATGTGGTTAACCTTGTGAAGCTCACTAAGAAAGCCATTTCGTTAGAGTGTCTATATTGTGAAACATATTTTTATTTTCCAAATATGATATGCAGATGGCTTTTCAAGAGCAAATAAAAGCATAAAGGAATTCAATAACATGCACATTGGCAGTTGCATTTAAAGACAATAAAACTCACCTTTCAAAACTGATGTAGGTTGTTTCCAACTCATTATCTGTAGACTTTTCCATCCAATATTTACTGAATGCCTATTATGAGCAGGCACTCATATATGAAATGTTTTATGAGATAGGCTTTCTTTATCCTCTTGTTACAGATGAAGAAAACTAAACACAGAGAAGAAAATCAATCCCCTTTGGGTCTCATAGTCTACTTTGCACCAAGCTGGGAATCACAGTCTGCCACCCTGTCTCTCTAGGACCTCAGGACCTCTAGACGTGGGACGTACAGTAAGGGAGCTACCATCCATATGAGACTATTTAAGCTTAACTTTAGGTGAATTAAAATTCATTAAATTAAATCAAATTAAAAATTCAGTCCCTCCATTGCACTAGCCCCAACTCAAGTGCTCAAAAGCCTCAAGTGGTTAGTAGCTCTCATATTGTACAGCCCCAATATGACCTTTCCATTGCTGTGGAGAGCAGCCTTGAACATCACTCAGAGGCTGCTGGAGAACCATTCAATGCCTCCAGAGGAAACATGGTGCCAAACGCTGTCCTCACTGGTCCAGGCTTACCTGCCCCTCAGCTTTGTGACCTCAGTAACCTTGCCCTTTGGCTGGCTTTCCAGTTCCTTCCTCCAGATTTTCTGTCCAGATGTTCTAGGTCTCCGTGGGATGTTTGGTCTGAAACAAATCAGGTTACCTTTCCCAGAATTTCATTTTCCCACAGATCTGTTCATGAGCCATCCTTTGTGCTTAGCCACAGTTTCTTGTGTTACTTGGTGGGGAGCATGTTGAACCATGCCTGAAACTTAAAATAAATGTTTATAAACCTCATCTAGAGATAGTCCCAAGGGGTGTTACCCTATGCCGTGCAGCCAGAAAACTTTGTCATACACCAGTACCACCTCATGGCCTCCGCACACACACAGGCATCCACATGGACAGGCCCAGAACCCTGTCAGCTAACTCTTTTCAGGCCTCTCACATGTCTTCTTTGAGCTTCCAACCAGGGTATTGGCCATGGTCACCTCTGACTCTGCGCCTCCAGGTCCCATTGGTGAATATCTCCATAGTCCTAAAGCCACTAGATACGTCTCACCCATTACTGCTTACAGGACTCATCATGAGAATTCTATTCTTTGTGCCTCTTGAAGCTGCTTGGGTTCCAAATTTCAAGAAACCAGAGCCAACATGCATTCCACACAACACAAGGTGATGGCCTATTCTCCATCTCTTTGCTGGAGCTTGCCAGCTGTCCGCTATGTACCAGTTCCTGCTCCCAGGCTCCCAGCTCAGTGGCTCTTCCAGCTGTGGCTCCCCCCTTCCTACCACTGAGTACCCACTTGCCCAAGAGCAGAGTGGGAGGCAGACCATTCATTCTCCCCATCATCCGATCTCCCTTGTCTTCCTGAGGGTGACTGCCCTCATTAAAAATCCCTAAAACTTCCATAAGCGCAACTCCCCATATTAACGGATGGAGATAGACACTAGTGTCTTGTGAGGAGGGAAGAGGTGCTTTCTGGAAGATCAGTAGGTGAATTCAGCCTGTCCAATCACCCTTTCTGTCTCAGAAGGACTTTACATGCTTTACCCAGACATGTGCACAGTCTGCCTTTTAGTTAGCTTCAGTGTTTTGTTTTGTTTTTTAATGTTGCCTCTATTATGACACTGACATACTACAAATCCATTCTGGCACCGACCACCCACAGTCAGCATAGACCTCACGAGTTAAGGGCACTGTCCTCCATAGGATTGGCCCTTTTTCAGACCCTAGCCATAAATTCAGGGAGTCCCAGGCCACCCACACTTCTGACCAATCGACTACAAATTTCAGAGTTCCCATGACTCCATCCAGTTTGAGAATTCACAAGAACAGTGCCCAAAACTCAGGAAAGTGGTGTAGCCACGATTACCGTTTTATTATAAAGCATACAACTCAGGAGCAGTCAAGTGAAGAGATTACAGGGTGAGGTCTGGGAGGGTCTCAAATGCAGACCCTCCACACCCACTCCGTTGGGAACCGGGTACATCATTCTGCTGCTGCATCACATGCTGATCAGCCAAAGAGGGTTTTCTGTGTCCAGCATTTTTATTGGGGTCTCGCTATCTAGACATGATTGGTTAAATCATTAGCTATTGGTGATTGAACTCATCTCCAGGTCTCCCTCCCTTCTCTGGAGGTCAGGCTGGCTCCAAGTCCCGGTCTTCTAACACATGCTGGGTCTTTCTGGAGAGTAACCCCAGCCATCTGGAGAGTAATGAGGGGACCCACCAAGATTCACCTCATTAGCATAACCTCAGGAGCAATCCCAGGGTCTCCTGACTGACAAGACACTTCTCAACACTTCAGGGAGTTCCAAGGGTTTTAGGAGCTCTGTGCCAGGAGCCTGTGACAAAGACCAGATGAGTTTTACCTTTACAGCTTGTTCACAGTTACATCATGAGACTCTTACTTACCCACAGAGGGAATGAGAGGATCTTGTTCTATTAGCCAAGAATATATCCCAATACCTTCTCCTTTTCTGTATAAATTGCCCGCGTTTTACCCAAAAGAAAATTAAATTAAATTGCTAATGAAATACATTATTTTTACTCAAAAAAGATAATGTTGCTCCTGAGCCTCTCCTACCATGATCTAACAGCAATCACTAGTCTTGCTTTTTGCATGTATACTGTACACTACCTGAGGGCAATACATTATTAGGTTGAGGCCTTCAGGATAAGAGGACTGGACTTCAGAAAATAGTTTTAAAAGCCTGTCTCTTGAGAGGTTGATCACCAAAAGCAAACATTATGCATCTATACAGAGACATCAGGGTGAACCATACACATAGGTATATGGGAATAGCTGGAAGGCCAGGTTTGCAAAACGCTTAGCATCAGGCTTGAGTGAAAATCCAAACCTCAAAGTCAAAACCAATTTACAATATAAAATGCATCTGGTTGGCTGAAAGTATACAGTGAGGTTTGAAAAAGAAAAAAAAAAAATATATATATAGAGAGAGAGAGGTTTGGAGGGGGAGGAGAGGCGTACATTGCCTGGAACCCTGGCTGTAATCAGGGAAATCCTAGAAAATCCACAACAAGTTCAGCCCTGAGTAATGGGAACAAGCTGGCAAAGCCCCCCTCTAGTAAGAATGAACACTGACAATGGTAAAATGAAGTTCTGGGGGTACCTGGGGGGCTCAGTGGTAGAGCATCTACCTTGGGCTCAGGTCCTGGGATCCAGTCCCACATTGGGCTCCCTGCAGGGAGCCTGCTTCTCCCTCTGCCTGTGTCTCTGACTATCTCTGTGTCTCTCACGAATAAATAAATAAAATCTTAAAAAGAAAAAAAACAAAACAACCAAACAAGAAGTTCTGAAGTGACCACTTGTCCATGCTCAAAAAACTAACCACCTCTGCCAGGGCAATGACATTTCCAATCACTTGACTTTTTGCAACAAGTTTAGATGCTTTCCCTTTTCAGTTTATGCATGACTGGGAGGAAAAGAAGAAGCTAGAAAGGATTTTCCCTTCTCATTATGCTCACGGAGGCCGGGCTGCAGGGTCTGCCCCCGTACACAGCGAGACTCGGGTGCACACTGCCATGCTAGGGGTGTTGTCGAACAAAAAAGACGAGTTGGGCCTTTTCCTGCTTTGCTCCCGAAGAGTTGCATGAACTTTTCACTTCCCAAGCAACCGCTCGGCACGAGTATTTTCCAAATGAGATTCCCCAGAGAGAGATTGGACTGTGCTGCCACCGGAAGGATGTCGGTGCTGATTTCGCATGAGAGAGTGTTTGTGAAGCACTTCTTAGCTTTCGCGAGGTTGTGTGTGTTTGTCCAAAGTCTTGCACGTTTCACGAAGACCAAACAAACAACCAGGCTATAGAGGGGGAGCACACCTTGCTTTACTCTGTGAGCAAAAGGATGAACTTTGGGTTCAGAGACAAAGTCCAGAGTTGACCTTCCACGTGCTGTTTTTTCTTTAATATTTTATTTATTTATTCATGAGAGACACAGAGAGAGAGGCAGAGACACAGACAGAGGGAGAAGCAGACTCTCTGCAGGGAGCTCAATGCAGGACTCAATCCCAGGACCCCAGGATCATGACCTGAGCCCAGGGTAGATGCTCCACCACTGAGCCACCCAGGAGCCCTCCATGGACTCATTGAATGCTGAGCAGATGAGTTAATGAGCAAGCGGTTTCCTGGGGTTCCACTGTCACTTGAAAACACTGGTGGGGAGGACCTCGCCCTCTTCCCCTTGGTTTCCGTGACTCCATCTCCCCTCCACCTCAGGCATGCTCCTAAGAGAAGAGAATGTACTTTGCAAGAATTCTGATACAATCTTTCTGAGTTGTAGCTTTTCCTTCATCTACTTACTCAACAAAAATAGTCACCAATAGTGGCCACTATGTGCTAGAAGGTCTCAGCCCTGGGGTTGGGGTTGGGGGTTGGTCTATTCTTCTGGCTTGTATCCTAATGAAGACGCAAACGTTGACAGACAAAGTTAAACATAATTACAAAGATCTCAGATGATGACGAGTGCTCACAGGTGACTCGGAGTCTCTCCAGCGAGTGAGGGTGACAGTAGTGGACGGCAGAGCTCTATAAAGCCAGGCTACAGCAGCATCGTGGTTGGAATCTGACTACAAAAGGTGCCAGCTGTCCAGACTGGTCAAGGAGGGAGCCTGGGGTTTGAAAGAGCAAGAATGTCAAACAGGGGCACCCAGGGCAGACACTGACGTGGAAACCAGGGTGGTCTGTGGAAGGATTAGAAAGAATGCTCTTCCAGAAGGAGCACATGTTGATAAGAAATAGAATCTGAGAAAGAGGCAGGAACAGAGCATGCAGGCCTCAGAGCCCAATACATGGTGCTTGAATTTTGTTCTCAATGTGCTTGGGAGGCCTGCGCATTTTCGACTTTGCAGTGAGGAAGGAATATAATCTGATTGACCTTGTGAAGAAGTCTCTGGCTGTTGCGTGGCTATCACCTGAGAACACTCTCAGGAGGGCATCCTGGGCTCCTGCCCCTGCAGGGCTCTAGAACACTGACGGATACTCCCACTAGGACAGCCAGGCCAGGCTCCTGAAGTGGCAAGGTGCAAATTCCTCACCTGGGAGGGGGGAGCCTCGCCTGGGGAGGGGAGAGAGTCCAGCCGAAACCTGAACAGAGCAGGTGAGAAATGTGAAAATCTAAAGACAAGCAGTTGGAGCGGCCCCGCAGCGGAGGCCAGGCTTGTACTCGATGCGGGGTGAAGGATGGAATCCAAGCCCCAGATCGAGCAGTGCAGATCCAGCTTCGAAGATTCCCAGCAGAAGCAAACAAAAATGCTTGCTGCTGCAAAGTACCCTGTTTTAACCCTCAGGATTTTCTCAGATTAAGTTCAATCAAATATGAGCTCACAACCCTATAGTCACTGACATCCAGAGAAACCAGCCAGCAGTTTGATTGAACTTAATCTGAGAAAATCCTTGGGGTTAAAATACCATTCTCCACTAAAAAGGATCAGGGCTTCTTGGAGAAAGAGGTGATTCCAAGACTGGGGCTGGACGGATAGAAGATGAGCCTGGAATGTTGTGTTGCAGATGAGGACATGGCAAAAGAACACAGAAGTTAAGTATTAAAGGGGCTGCCTCCGGTTAAATCAGAAATAGTTTGAGTATCAAGATATGGAAAGCTGTCAGAATAAAATAGGAAACCATGAGTCCATCTAGATGTAAACACACACACACAGAGAAACCAATAAATACAGACGGGGAGAAAAGTCAGCATTCCTTACAATTAATGCTGACAATCAATGCATAATAAATCTGAATGCCAAACATCATGGTAATAATTGGTTCAGCCAAGACACTCACCAGGTGCTAAAACCAGTGGGTAGAAGTTTGATAAGGAATTGGAATAATCAGATGGTCTCAAAATGCCTTTCAACAAAATGCCGCTTACAAAGAAAGGGCCAGCGAGAAACTAGAACACCTCTACCCGACAACCAAATAGCATCACCTGGAATGGGACACCCCGAAGTCACTTCCCCCCTGGCAAGAGACAAGGAGACCCTAGCCCACTTCTGTACTGTTTTTGCCAAAAACGTATAACCTGCATCCGTTCATGCGGAAATGTCAGGCAAACCCAAAGTGAGGCGCATGATACAAAATGCCTGGCTTCGCGTGCCAAGGTCTGAACTCTTCCTGGTGGAAAAGCCCCAGGACGCTTGCTAAGTCAACGCAGCGTGTGATCCTGGGCTGGATCCTTTAGCTAGAAGAGGACATTACTGATGAAACAAAACTGAGGTCCGAGGCGTGGTGAGTAGTAACACGACGTCCGGACTTCTGCTGGCTGCGCTGTGCTTACCCAGGACGATGTCCTTGCTAATCAGGGCACATACTCAAGTATTTGGGGGGTGGTGGGCAACCTGGCCACGACTTACCCTCAAATCATTCAAGAAAACAAAGTTATTTGTACTGGACTTGCCTTTTTTTTTTTTTTTGAGTATTTAGATTACAAAATAAAATTAGCGAGTCAAAAAGAAAAAAGATTCACCCAGACAGCCCTGCGAAGAACCAAGAACAGATGGAACCTATTAATCTGTTACAGTGCTTAATGGCCCAACGTTTTGAACATTAACTTCAGACTCTTAAGAGTTTTTAAGTCTTGGGGCCTCTGATTAATGTGCAAGGGATTGTGTACCAATAGCTCCAATCATCATAGCTCAGAGTAGAGAAAGGCAAATAATACGAATTGAGTTAAGCAGCCTATACAAACCTACACGTGGTTGTATCACCACCGCTATGTCGGTTTTCAAATGCAAAAGCCGAAGTTCAGGAAAATTAATTACATTGGCCAAGATCACACGGTACACACCCCAATTGGAATTAGAACGAAGATGCCAAGGTCTGTACACCTGCCAGCTTTTTTTTTTTTTTTTTAGCATCATTGGTCCTCCTGGATAATTAAAAGTCAAAGGGTTACCTTTGGGGGGTAGTCTGGGGAAAACAGTGAGAGGAGGATGGTGCCCACCAACGTCTGTGACCCCGCACGACAGCTGGATTGGGACAGTCCTGCTCCCTTGCCACCGACCACCACCTCCCTGAGAACCACAGAGAAGCCCTTGACTGACAGGCAAGACCTCGCTCACCTCTGACCTGGAGCCTCCAAGGGCCTCCTTTGCCGCCAGCCGCCAGGAAAAACTGAGACACAGAGCACCGCAAAATTGCACTTTCTCGGAATGTCCTCTGGACCTTCAATGAGAAAATCTTTCCAGACTTTCCATTCCTGTTGGTCATTTAAAAAGGCATTTGATTAGCTCAGAGTTCAGGGATATTTAGTACTGACTCTGAGAACTTAATTTAGTTGTTATTTACCAAGCAGGGCCGTTGGAATATGAAAGATGCGAGTTTAGTTTTGCAAAGGTGTGCAAAAGTTTTTACCCTGTAGTTTAAAAGAGTATTTTAAGGGGATTTAAGCAGATTCTGTAAGATCTGATATTTGTTCCCTTTTCATGGAAACTAATCACTGCTTTGGAAATGGAAGTTCGCTATTTGCTACTCAGCAGAGTGCTTGTCACATGGTAAGTATGCAAAAGCTATTTGTCGTATGGGTGAATTAATGCTTATACCAAGGGCCAAAAAAATTGCCAATAGCACTCAGATGCTTAATGTACTGGCTTGGTTGCAATGCAAGTCCTTTATAATTAAATGTACAACACAGAATTTCCTTTCAGAAAATTCCTAAATTGGGGTTCCTGCGGGGCTCAGTCTGTTAAGCATCTGCCTTCGGCTCAGGTCATGACCCCAGGATCCTGGGGTCTCAGGATCCCCACATCAGGCTCCACACTCAGCATGAAGTCTGCTTGAGATTCTCTCTTCCTCTGCCCCTCCTCTTTCTCTCTCTCTCTATCTCAAAATAAATAAGTAAGTCTTTTTAAAAAAAGACACTTCCTAAGTGAATCCCATAACTGTCATCTTACTAGTCTTTTTCAACAGTGATGTTTAAACAATTTATTGACATTGAAAGCACTTTTCACTAGTAAAGGTATTCAGACTTGGGAGCATCAACCAAGGATACGTGGAAAATTTTATATCAAACTCACTTCCAAAGTCATATTTTGATTTTTGAAATTTAAAATGTCATTTTTTAAACTTTTAAAAGTATTCCTTTCTGTGCCATGTAGGCTTTGGTGTCATATCTAGGAGGTTCCCTGGACCCAGCTGCAGAGCTGGGTGCCAGGTAAGGACGGACTCCACCCCTGGGCTGATGCCTAGCCACCTGCATCCTCTTCCTGCCCTCCTCCCTCCTGCCTGTTCTGGGGGCTCACCTCCACCTTCTGCACTATCCACACTCCACTGCCTTTTGCTTCCAGGCAAACCTGCTCGCCAGCGGGAAATCAGCCACAGAAAAGAGAGAGGGTTTGGGAGTACTGATGTTCCCTGCTTATTCCTCACCTTGCCAAGTGTATGTTGGGGACCCAGCCCAAGACCCCATGTTCCAGAATGAGCGAGAACAGTTCACAGGGCTCAGCGCATCATCACAGTCATGATTTGTTATAGTGACTGAACACAGGGGAAAGCTACCGAGCAAAACCAGCAAAGAAAGTGGCACATGGGGCAGTGTCTGGAGGAAGCCAGGCCAAACTTCCAAGCCCCCTTGCAGTAGGGTCACACAGGACGTGAGATTCCTTCAGCAGCAAGTTGTAATGACGCATGAGATGTTGCAGTCCATGGCAGCTCATTGGAAACTCAGGTCTCGGTGATTTTACCGGCCGCTGGTCAGTGTAGGTACCCTTTGCCTAGTCTGTACAGAGACACCCCAGACATCCAGAAAGAAAATGGAGGTTCAGGGTAAACCACGTTGTTTGTGCACCATTTAGGCACAGTGAGCAGGCTTAAGGTGCTGGGAATTTTCCTGAAATCCAAATTCCCGGAGGCTAGCCAAGGGCCAGCCTTACAAGCAGACCCTTTGTAGGACAGCCATCCAACAGTCTGTCCTGCTATGCTGACTTCTGCACACCCAGGGGCTGCCAGCGGCTGTTTCCTCCTGCAATCCCAGCACCTTCTCCAGCTTTGCTCCCCTCTGACCCTGCTGACACCTCCCCATCCCCTGGCCCCTTCAGGTTCAGCCAGGGGCTAGCCCTGAGCGGGTCCCTGTAGGGTTCCCTTAACTCTCACCAACTTTTGTCACCAGCCAAGATGGAGGGACAAGGACAAGACCTACCCCCTGCCCAAAATACCAAACAAACCAACCCACAAAACAAAACACAACATCAGACAAAAATATGTGAAACAACAGTTTTTAAGATACTGGCCATCAAGAGACAAAAGCCAGCGGATGTCCTAGTGACAAGAAACCAAGGAGGTGAGCCTTCCCATCACCCCAGCTTGCCGCCCAGGAGGGTGTGCGGGCTATGGCACAGAGGGGGTACCCGGAGGCTGAGGAGATGGACAGACAGGCCCGCGAGACCGAGGCACTTGGGGCTCCAGGCGTCCTGGTGAGGAGCGGGTAGCCGGAGACTGAATGCTGGGATCTGCGCCACGTGCACAGTAACACAATAAAAAAAGAAATAAGAACAATTGATGATCTCAATGGATACACAAAAAGCATTTGAAAATATCTGTCATTCCAGATAGAACCTCATAGAAAACTAGGACTAAAAGGGAACTTCCCTCACCCTGATGAAGGGAACGCTCAACTTCACCAAATGTTTTTACCGAGTCTCCTGAGATGATCATTTAAGTTCTGTGTCTTATTATTTTTCTTAAAGATTTTATTTATTTACTCATGAGAGACACAGAGAGAGGCAGAGACACCGGCAGAGGGAGAAGCAGGCTCCCCGTGGGGAGCCCGACACGGGACTCGATCCCAGGACCCCGGGATCACGCCGCTGAGCTACCCAGGCATCCCAAGTTTTGTGTTTTATTCTATCGATATGACGGATTACCTTAATCGATTTTCAAATGTTAAGCCAATCTTGCGTTTCTAAGATAAACGCCACTTGGTCATGGTCTATAATTCTTGTTATATGTTGCTGGATTTGATTTACTGTTTTGTTGATAATTTTTGCATTCATATGCGTAAGTAGTATTGGTTTATTGCCTTCTTGTGATATATTTGTCTGGTTTTGGTATCAGGGTAAGACTGGCCTCATAAAATGAGTTGGGAAGGGTTTCCATCACTTGACAGATGCTGAAATCTACTCTGCAGTAGAATTTAGCAGTGAAGCCAGCTGGGCCTGGACTCCCCTTTACAAGTAGATGCTTTATCATCATCATTACCATTATTATTACTAATTCAATCTTTTCATTTCTGTTTAATTCAGATTATTATTTCTTTCTGAGTCAGCTTTGGTAGTTGGTGTCTTTCTAGAAAGGTGCCCACTTTATCTAATTTATTAGTGTACAACTGCCCATAGTATTCCTTTATAATCCTTTTATTTATGGTAGGTCGGTAATAATGTCCTCTCTTCTAAGTCAGTAATTTATGTCTTTTCTCTTTCTTTTTCCTGGTTAATCCAGCTAAAGATGTGTTTAAAAAAAAATAACAAGCTCTATTTTTTTTCTATTTACTATTTCATTGATTTCTCCACCAATCTTTATTATTTTCTTCCCTCTCTTGCTTTAGATTTAGATTGCTCTTCTTTTTCAATTATCTTAAGGTGGAAAGTGGGGTTAATGATTTGAGATTTTCCTCTTTTTTTTCTTTGAGGTATAATTGATATGACATTATATCAGTTTCAGGTGTGCAGTGTCATGATCTGATATCTGTATGCATTGCAAAATGACCACCATAAGTCTAGTTAACACACATCATCATACGTAGTCACAATTTTTTTTCTTCTGAGAGGAACTTTAAGATCCATTCTCCTAGCTACTTGCGAATATGAAACATTATTATTACCTATAGTCGCTATGCTGTACATTAGCTCTCTATGGATTATTCACTTTATAACTTAAACTTGTACCTATTGATCCCTTCCACTCATTTTACCCACCACCCACCCCGTGCCTCAGGCAACCACCGATCTGTTCTCTATATCCATGAGCTCAGCTTTTCTCTTTGTTGTTTTTAGATTCCATATATAAATGAGATCATATAGGATTTATCTTTTCCTGTCTGACTTATTTCACTCGGCATAATGCCCTCAGGGTGTACTCATGTTGTCACAAATGGCAAGATTTCATTCTTTTTTATGGCTGAATAATATCTATATCACATTTTAAAAAATCAACTCATCCATCAATCAACATTTAGGTTGTTTAATTTCTTGGCTATATAAATAAATGTTTCGATGGTGGGAGTACCTATATCTTTTTGAATTAGTGTTTCCATTTTCTTTGTATAAATATCCAGAAGTAGAATTGCTGGATAGTATGGTATTTCTATTGGTAATTTTTTTAGGAACCCTATGTGTTTTCCACAGTAGCTACACCAATTTACTTCCCCACCAACAGGGCACAGTGTTCCCTTTTCCCTATGTTCTCGTCAACACTTGTTATTTCTTGTCTTTTTGGTAAAAGCCATTAGAACAGGTGTGAGGTAATAACTCATGGTGGTCTTGATCTGTATTTCCCTGATGATGAGTGATGCTAGTCTCTTTTCATGTGTCTATTGGCCACCTGAATATCTTCAGAAGAATGTCTATTCAGATCTTTTGTCCATTTCTTATTTTTTTATTTTTTTAAAAATATTTTATTTATTTATTTGTCAGAGAGAGAGAGGGAGCACACCAGTAGTGAGAGTGGCAGGCAGAAGAAGAGGAGAAGCAGACTCTCTGATGAGCAGGGAGCCTGATGTGGGACTCAATCCCAGGACCCTGAGATCATGACTTGAGCTGAAGGCAGACGCTTCATCAACTGAGCCACCCAGGCGCCCCTCTTTTGCCCATTTTTTAGTTGGGTTTTGCTATCAAGTTGTATGAATTTATACATACACACAAACACACCTATTTTGGATATTAAACCCTTATTATAGGTGTATGATTTGCAAATATTTCCTCTTATTCCATAGTCTGCCTTTTCATTAATTGATTGTTTCCTTTGTTGTATCTTCTTCAACATAGGCATTCCCAGCTGTAAATTTCCCTCTAAGCACTGCTTAGATGCAGCGCCTAATTTGTGACATTCTACCACATTATTCTTTCCTCTCCTGAGTTTAGAGTACTGACGTCACCAGCTGTCTGTCCCCATCTGTCCATTGCTCCCCACATTTCCATCAGTTTCTGCTTCATGGTGTTTTGTTACCAGGCTCACATGTGTCTATAACGTCATATTTTGTCTGATATCAGTGTAACTGTTTTAGCCTTCCTGTGGGTCCTCTTACACATCTTTTTGCCTCCTTTTCTTTTAATCTCTTTGTATCTTTGAACTTAAAATGTGTCTCATGTTGATAACATATCCTTGTAGCATTTTTTTTAATCCATTTTGACCATCTCTACCTTTGGTTTGAACTATGTCTTTAGTTTGCATTTAAATTTATTATTGATATGATTGGATTTAGGTTTGACATTTTACTTGTCTGGTTTGTTTTTTTCACATGCCTCCTGTCATGTTCCTCAGTTCCTGTTTTTACTTTCTTTGAACTCAGTGAATATTTTCCAACGTTCCATTTTAATGGCTTCAATGATTTTTTTTTCTCCCACTGTATTTTAAAGATTTTTTTAGTGGTTGCTCTAGGGTTTAGCATATTCCTCTTAACATACCAGAATCAGCTTCAAATGTATAATAGCTTATTTCTAGTGATATATAGAAGTGTAGGTGCAATATAGCCCTGTTTCTTTTTCCCTCTGTTTGTGGTATAATTATACATATTATAACATTGTCATATGTTTTAACTGTTATAAATTGTTATATAAGTGTTACATGTTATAAATATGTTACATATGCTATAAATAACATATTGTTATATGTCATAAATGTTATAAACCCGATATTTAATTTAGTAAACCCAACAACAATCATTGTAATAATTACTTTACCATCCCCAGTCGTTTCTTTACCCTAATAGAGTTTTATCCCCGTGCCTCTTCCGTGCTGTTATTGGCAAATATGAGGTACACACGTGACATTTCTATATGCAGCCCCACCTACCAGTGGCATTTGCCCAGGACCCAGTAAGCGGTGAGGGAAAGGGACTACAAAGGGCAAGGGAACACTTTTGGATATGATGATCATGATGCTGATGACAATCATTTAATAGGTGTATATGTGTATGAAAATGAAAGAAATCTATGGGCCTATTATAGGTCAATTACACCTGAATAAGACTCAAAATGGGAAAAATAACTAGAGGGAAATATTTCCATTACCATAAAGAGTTAACGTAAGAAGAGCTCATACATACATATCAGGTGTCAGAGGAAATAAGACACTGTAATGAAAATGAATTCAGTCATGAACTTGGGATGCAGGAATGTAGAATGAGGGCAGACTGCTGGGAAGAAAGCTTGGCATTCACTGCATACTTTGTGACGTTTGTTGAGTAAATATTTGTTGAGCCCATTGTCCCTGGAAGGTAACTTTTGTACCCATCACACCCCTCGGGTCAGTTTCTTGGTAATATTAGTGCTCTCCCAACACTACCATAATGAATACCCCTTTATCACAACAGGAAGTCGTATTACATCAGGATCAGGATCACTCAGCACATTTTCCTTCCACTGCCTTAGTCATAATAATGAAGAGTGCTGAACCATTCATTACATAGAAACATAGTGGTAGCATTGCATTTAATTCCTTAACTTTATTTTTTATCTCAAAATCTCAAGAGGCAAGTAACAGGAAAGTTCTATATATCTTCCATGTGTTTCCATTTTTAAGAAGCTTTGAGAAGGAAAGACTGATTTCAAAAGAAATTAGATCATTTAATGGTGTTCTGTGGTTTATATCCTACTGGATTCTTCAAATTCTACATGCTTGCACTTTCCTCTGCCAGACTGGTCTCCCCATTGCTCCTGCCCACATCCCATTATGATAATAGCCATCATTTCCCATCATTTCATGAGCACCATGCACATCATGCACGCTCCACATGTGTCAGCAATAATCCTCACATCTACCCTCAACATAGGCATTAATTATTGCCCATTTTACAGGTGTGAGAATTGATAGTCAGAGAGATTAAGTAACTTGCTCCAAGTGTCTCCATAAGCGATAAGTTTCTGACAGACTCCCCAGACCTGTGCTGTCAGGCTGTCGTGTTCAGATTTCTGTCTTTGCCTTTTTGCTCCTGTCATATCCCCAGTCTGGATCACCCTTCTTTCTCTTCCTTTGGGATTCTCTGAAGTCTAGTTGGATCTTGGTTACAGACCCTGGCATTCCTGGCCCTCAACTCCTGGGGGCCACCTTGTCAGCCCCTTCTCTGGGGAGAGAAAGAGAGAGAGAAAGAGAGAGAGAGAGAGAGAGAGAGAGAGAGAGAGAGAGAGAGATGAGGACCAGAAGTGAAGCTGTTAGCAAAATCAAAGAGTGGCAGTTGGGGAGATGAAATGCAAATTTAGGAAAAAGAAACTCTGATGCTTTCCCTTCCTCCTTTCAAAATTATGCAGCCCAAACTCACTTTTGAGGGTGGCTAAGGAATACAAGCAAGTGGAGGGCCAAGTAAAAGATTCTCCATCATCCGGAAATGGCATTGGCACTCATCAGGACCAGAATCCAGTCCTTGCAGGGCAGGAGCGGAGGGTGCCAACCAATTTCCTTACCTCGCCCAGCCATGGAGTTCCTGATTCCTTTATCCATTTTGTTAACTAAAACTAAAAATAATTTACTATCAGCTCACAATGCCCTCAAGCCATGGTCTTCAGCTGTGTGCACCTGATTTGGAATGGCAGTAAAATGCACACTCCACTAAACTGGATTTCAAAGAAGAGAATCCAACATAGGGTCGCCAGGCAGACACATAGAAAGATAAGGATATATGCCCCATTGCTCTATTTGGGTACCAACAACTTGAGAAGAGCCGCCTAAAAATCATTTTTTTACTTCCTGGACCTGCAGGAAAGATCCAAGAGAACTTTATGAGGATGATGGTAAATGTTCTATATCTTGATTGGGGTGGTGGATTCACAGGTATACACATTTACAAGTCACCAAATTATACATCTAAAGTATGTGCATTTTATTGCAGGTATTCCACCACAATATAATTATAGGGAGGAAGGAAAAAAAGAAAAGAAAAGAAAAACTTCCCTTACTCTCACGAACTTAGGCTCTGCCTTAGAAGAAATCCTGGTTCCATCAGACAGTGCTTCCACCAAGGAACCAAGGAAGCCTCCTGCTGCACTGGTAGCCACAAATACCTGGTACAGATGCAAACACCTGGACACTTTGAGCACTCTGCCTGTGGGCCAGCAGGTGATAAAAGGATCTGCTGACCTTGGCTGTCATGAGAAGATGGGGTTGCTGTTATGAAGTGGGTTGGGAGGAGTTCTGGAATGTAAGGCATTCAGTGGGCCTCTCTCAGTGCTCTGTGCCCAGCGTTGATGGCGCACAATGGACTGCAGCCGGCCTGACCTTCAGAGAAAGTGAGTGGAGGAGGGACACCATGCTGGATTGCAAGAGCCTGCAAGTCCACTTGAGGGTCAGTCAAAACGCTTCTTGTCAAGGAGCCTCTGGGTTTCCTGATGAGATCAGCTTGAAACACACTTCCTTTTCAGAGGATGAGTGATGGAATAAAGAGCCTATTGTAGACCTGGACTGAATGTCTCATCCACACTCATCATGACACCTGCGCACCCTTCCCATTTCAGGACTGGCAACCTTTCCAGCCTGATGCACGCTAATTATTATCTGTTTTACTTACACAGAACAGGTTATCTGTAACAAGTAGAGACTGCTATAGAGATTTTCATTAAGTTTGACTCATTCGTTTACCTGGCTGGAAGGATTAGACCATATCACAGAGTACTCATGCGTTCTCAAGTACTAAAAATGAAATAATCCCTGCAGGCTCACTTACTCCCACACAGAGTTTAAAATAAAAATAGAGGTAGAGGTGGGGGTGGGGGTGGGGGTGGGGGTTTCTCTGCTTCTCTAGTTCCTTCCTGGTCCACTTTCTACTCCAGGCTCTGTGCTGGGCGATCTCACATTCCTGATAACTGTGGGCCCACGCAGGCCTCTTAAGACACCCATTCTCATTGCTTACACTCAATTAGAGCACCATGTGAGGGCTGTGTTTGTCTAACGCAGGGCCTGGATCCCCTCAAGGATTTTCCCAGTCTCTCTCACATGTCAACAAGAGTGGCAACAGTGGCCTTGCCATGTGAGTTTATTAAGCAGTCTCTTGAAGAATATTATCCAATGCTGGATAATATTTTAAAGTTGTATCCTTCAAATGCCATTTCCAGCAGTGATCAGGTATAAAGTAAGCTATGGCACTTACGAGGTTAGCACTCGCTAATAAGCACAGAACGGAATCATATGTTTCCAAACTACATCATAGTTTTCACAAAGAAGTCACAGATCACAGATAGGTCCTATCAAGCATAGACACACGTTTCTTTCATCGTAGCTATAGGTGTATCCTCTAGGGTTCTCTTTCCAGTTTTGTAAAGCTGAAATATTCATATTTCAGAAATATTCAATAAAAATATTCATTATGCTTTTTTATTGAAGTATAGTTGACATACAATGCTGTATCAGTTTCAGATGTACAACATAGAAGATTTGACAATCCGGTACATTACTCAGTGCTCACCATGGTAAGCGTAGTCACCATCTGTCACTAGACAACATTATTACAGTAGCATTGATCCTGTACTCTTCATCTATGTAACCTATTTATTTTATAACTTGAAGTCTGTACGTATACTTCATCCCATCAACATATAAAAGACAAAATTTACAATAAGCTGCCAAATAAGGAACAAATGAGACTCTCTAAAGCCAGGCAGATTCACTGAAAAAAATTTTTTTTTACCCAGATGGAAACTCTGGACAACAGAATCACAAAGCATGAGGTTGCAGTAAAGCAACTCTCTTTTATGTCACTTCATCATTTGGTGACTCATTCCAGAGAGCATTTGGTAAAATGTTTACCAGCTAGTCTGCTGAGTGAGATGAAAGGCTGGGTTTGAGCAACAAAAGGTGCTTTGTAAAGCTGGTTGAATGGAAAATGTAGGGAAATAATTGCACAAAAAGAAAGGAAAGGAAAAGAAATTATATAATATGCAGGGGGAAAAAGGCCATAAAGATAAACATTAGGCTGTTTCTTACTTTATAAACCATTTTAATAAAGACATAAGAAGGAATTTGCATGACAATACTTTTTAAAACTTTTTTTTATTGGAGTTCAATTTGCCAACATATAGCATAACACCCAGTGCTCATCCCACCAAGTGCCCCCCTCAGTGCCCATCACCCAGTCACCCCAACCCCCCGCCCACCTCCCCTTCCACTACCCCTTGTTCATTTCCCAGAGTTAGGTGTGCATGACAATACTTAATAGTTATGACCTCTTTAAGTGGAGAACACGCCAAAACAAGATCCCGCCTATAAGACATGCTCCAGAAAGAAGAATGTGACATTTTCACAATACTTTCTGAATAATTTCTTTTCTGGGTAAAGGAAACTAAAAAACTAGATGAGGAAAGTTTTATTTCTCCAAGGCCTTCCCTCCATCTTTGTTTATAATATATAAGAATAATCTATGTATAGATTATTTATCTCTCCTTTCTGTTTCCTTAACTTTATAGCAGATGAGCAAACTTCAAGGACACCAGGGGTCTCACCCTAAGCATTCTAAGAAATCAGACACCTTCCAAGTAGAGTGGAGTGTTCTTAGAAAATTCACAGAAATAAGAAAAACTGTCTGCTACTCAGTATTAAGAAGAAAACCATGAAGAGCCCAGCTTCCTCCCATTGCCTCATTAAAGTTTTATTCTTCTGGTTTAGCAATCCTAAACCAGATGGGCTGCCCTAGTGTCTCAGTTGCTCTTTGACACCTAGTGGGTTTCCTGCCAACAGATCACATTCTTGTTGCCTCACAATTAAGCTGAGTCTTCCTGGAAACAACCTTCCAGCTTTGGCTTCTAGCCTACTTTTGAGATGAAGGAAATCATACATTGTGCTTTGAAATTTAGAATAGGTAAACTGTGGACAGACTTTGAAATGGCCCAGTTAGAAATGGATCCTTCCCCAGTTGGGCCTCTGATGAGACCCCAGCCTGGGCTGGCACCTTGGCTGCAGCCTCATGAGACCATGAGCAGAGGACCCAGCTAAGCTGTGTCCAGACTCCTGACCAGTAGACACTCTGAGATCATAAATGTATGTTGTTTTAAGGTGTTAATTTTGTGATCATTTATTATACAACATAGCTAAAAAACAGATTTATGGAATATTCACTGTCAGAGGTCTTTTAAACCTCTCCCCACTTTAATATTATTATATTATTAATGAGGAACATGGTACCCAAATGGGTGGTGGTGCTGGTCCAAGACCACCCAGATGTGATCCTGGGGTATCCCTTCACCGTTCTTGTCTGAAACTACATTGGATCTTTAATTTTACAATTTTTTACAGGAACTTTCTCACTTTGCTAAAGTGATTTTTCAAGAAAGAGAGAACAATTCCTCAATCCTTGCTGTTGATTTAATTTTGGTTGGAAATAAAATCCTAAATTTAAGATGGTTTTATCTTAAAACATCAAAGACATTGTTTCATTTTAAGAAGTTTGATGCCAATCTAAATATCATTCCTTTAAAAAGGAACTTTTTTGTTTTACTCTAGGAACTAGTTTCTAGGAACTCCTTTTTTTTTCTTTGATGTTCTGAAATTTCTTGAGGATGTGTCCCAAATGGGGTCTTTTCTCATTTACTGTACTTAGGAGTCAATATGCCCATTCAATTTGAACACTCACATCCTTCATTCAGTCTTGGAAATTTCCTTCAGTTTTTAAATTTCTATTTATTTTTATTGAAATCTAGTTGACACAGGGTTACAATACTTTCAGGTGTACAACATAGTGATTTGACAAGTCTATACACTATGCTATGCTCATCACAAGTGTAGTTACCACCTGTCACAATACAACACAATCACAATACCATAGACTCTATTCCCTAGCAGTATCTTTCATGCCCATGGCTTATTCATTCCATAACTAAAAGCTTCTACCTCCCATTCCCCTTCACCCCTTTTGCCCATCCCCTTACACCCCTCCCATCTGGTGGCCATCAGTTTGTTCTCTGTATTTGTGGGAGTTTCTGGTTTGTTTGTTTTGCGTTTTAGATTCCACATATACGTGTGATAATATGTATTTGTCTTTCCCTGACTTATTTCACTTGGCATAATATCCTCTAGGTACATCCATGTTACAAATGACGAGATCTCATTCTTTTTCATGGCTGAGTGACATTCCATTGTGTCTATGTACCACGGCTTCTTTATCCATTCATCTACCGATGGACATTAAACTTGCTTCCATATCTTTGTTATGTAAATAATGCTGCAATAAATATAGGGGTGCATATATCTTTTCAAATTAGTGTTTCCATTTTCCTTGAGTAAGTGTTCATTAGTGGAATTACTGAATCAAATGGTAATTCTATTTTTAATTTCTTGAGGAACCTCCATACTATTTTCCACAGTGGCTGCATAAATTTACATTCCCACCAAGAGTGGATGAGGGTTCCTTTTTTTTCACATCCTCACCAACACTTGTTATTTCTTGTCTTTTTGATATTAGCCATTCTGACAGGTATAAGGTAATATTTCATTGTGGCTTTGATTTGCATTTCCCTGATGATTAGTGATATTGACTATCTTTTCATGTGCCTATTGGCCATCTATATCTCTTCTTTGAAAAAATATCTAACCATGTACTCTGCCCACTTTTTAATCAGATTATTTGGCTTGTGTGTGTGTATATGTGTGTGTGTGTGTGTGCTGAGTTGTATAAGTTCTGTATATAAAGAGCATCCAGGTGAGCCACCAGCAGAATAAAAACAGCTACCTAGAGATATGAAGAATGATTTAAGCAGACAGACAGTGGAAGAGGACAGACAAACAGAGGAAGAGAACAGAACTGGGTGTGTTCCCAATTGTTTTAGTCCTTAGCCCGAATGCTGTCCTCCATATACAACACAGAATGGATAAAACCTTGACAAAACGAATCTGCAGTTTTACAGGCTTGAGAAATAAGAAGGGTTTAAAGCAACCATGGCAGCCAGAAATGAAAGGAGAGGGCCACAGAGAGCACCCCAATTCTTGAACATTGTAAGCATGAGGCAGACTGCAAGCAGCTCAGCTGAGGCAGATGAACTGAGCTGAGCTTCAGGGTGTGGAATTTGAGTTCATCCAGATTCATCCTACTAAAACGAACAAAAGTCAATAGCCTTTGGGGTAACATAGAATCCAGAACCTCAACAACATATTACTCATAAATTCTATAAATGTCCATAAAATCCAAAATTATTAGACATAGAAGAAACAGCAAAGCATGACAGACCTCATTTAAAAGAACAACACAATCTAAGAATACTCATATTGACCCAGATGTCATTAAGTAAACATAAAGCAATTATTATAACTATGCTTGAGAAGGTGAATGCGTTCAACGAGTGAAAATATTTCTCAGCAGTGAAACGGAAAGAACCAAATGGAAATTCTAGAGATTAAAAATTACAATATACATGTTATGATGTTACAAATAACAGCTTGATAATGGGCTGAAGATGACTAAAGAAAGTGAGTTTGAAGATTGAGCAATTAGAAATTATTCAGTCTGAAGAGAGGAAGATAAAAGGATGGGAAAAGTAAACTGACCTTTATTTACCTGTGAAAAGACATCAAAAAGTCTTATATATGTGCAACTGGACTCTCAGAAGGCAAAGAGACAACCAGGCATGAAATATATGTGAAGAAGTGTCAGAAAAATTCCAAAATATGTTGAAGGACATAAATTTTCAGATTCAAGAAACTCAGCAAAGCCCAAGCAGGAAAAAAAGCAAATGAAATCACACATAGGAACATCACAGGCTACCTGCTACAAACAAAATAGAAAGAGAAAATACTGAATACTTTGAAAAACCAGATGGCCGAAATGTGGTGGGCAAGGTGTGAGGTGTAGAGATGAAGTTTGAGACAGAGAGGTTCTCAATCATTTGAAGCCTTCCAGGCCATGATAGGGAACTCTAATTTTACTCTAAGTGCAGTTGGAATGCCATTTAGGTAATATAAGCAGAAAAATGACCCCATATAGCTTGTAGCTCTAAATGATCACTCTGCCATGGAGCAGACACAGACTGGGAGAGTGAGGAGGAGGCTGTGCACATTCCGGGGGGCCAATGATGGTGCCTTGGGACTGGAGGATGTCAATGACATGGCCAGAAATGGAGAGGTCTGGGGGGTGCATGCTGGAGCTAGAACCACCAGAACCACAGAGGTTTTCCTGCAGAGGATGAAGGCAGAGGATGACACAGAGACAAATCCTTGTTGGAACTTGGAAAATATGAGAGAAAGAAGTTTCCCTGGGAGAGAAGGCTGGTTTTGCCCCACGGGGTGGTATAAGTGGTGAGTAGAATGAGAGTTATGAGTTAAATTTGGGCTTCAGATGCGTACCTGACATTGAAGTGAAGATATCTGCTCACAAGAAGTCTGTGCACAAAGTAGACCTAATTACATGATCTGAGTAATCAGCAAAGAGGTGGGACCTGAACCCATGGATGAGGGTAAGAGTCCCCAGAGTGAGCAAGTGCAGGAGGTCTGCAACGCACAAGTTCTGACTTAATGATTTTTTGACTTTATAATGGTGTGAAAGTGAAACACATTCAATAGAAACTGTATTTCAAATTATGGATTTTGATCTTTTCCCAGTCTTGCAATAGGCGGTGTGATCCTCTCCCATGATGCTGGACAAGGGGAGTCAGCCGCAGCCTCCAGGCAGCCACGCCATCACCAGGGTAAACGACCCATGCACTCACACCCATTCTGTTTTTCACTTTCGTACAGTATTCAATAATTACATGAGACAGTCAACACTTTATTTAAAAGAGGCTCTGTGTTAGATGATTTTGCCCAACTGTAGGCAAGCATAAGTGTTCTGAGCACATTTAAAGTAGAGGAGGCTCACCTATGACGTTCAGGAGGTCAGGTGTACCAGTGCATTTTAGATTTAAGGTATTTCCAACCTACAACGAATTTATTGGGATGTAACCCTGTTGTGGATTGAGGAAGATCTCTAGATGGAAGAAAGGAATTATATTGCAATTAATTCTTTTTTAAAAAAGATTTTATTTATTTATTTATTTATTTATTTATTTATTTATTTGTTTATTTATTTAAGAGAGACAGAACACAAACAGGGTTAAGGGCAGAGAAAGAGGAAAAAGGAGAAACAGCCTCCCTGCTCAGCAGGGTCCTTGAGATCATGACCTGAGCTGAAGGTAGACACTTAACCAACTGAGCCACCCAGATGCCCCATCTTGTAATTTAATTCTTTTTTTTTTTTAAGATTTTATTTATTTATTCATGAGAGACACAGAGAGAGAGGTAGAGACACAGGGAGAGGGAGAAGCAGACTCCATGCAGGGAGCCCGATGTGAGACTCGATCCCGAGACTCCAGGACCAGGCCCTGGGCCGAAGGTAGGCGCTAAATTGCTGAGCCATCCAGGGATCCCCCGTGCAATTTAATTCTTAACTCTCATTTCACCATTGCTCCAAAACTAGGCGATTTTTAAAAAGCAGCTTTATAAGATGCCTTCTGCTAGTATTCTACTTATCTGACAAAGTACTGAAGAGATGTTTTCCTATTTCAAGTAAATAATTATGCCCTAAACACCATTTTCAAGGTGTCTGACTTAATGGATAGAGACAAAAAGAGAAACAATCATTTACAATGTGGTTAGTGAGAGATGATTTTCTTTTAATTATTCTCTGCAGTACCAGCTGCATTACATGGCTCCGTACTCTACGGGAAGCCACTGTATCCTGTAACCATGGGGGCGGGTGCAAAGGAGGCCTTCTTTATTGATTTGTTGGGTGTGAGTTGATCTTTCATTAATATGTACAGATAGTCAGGTACTTATTTGTACAGATTTGACGAGTTTTGACAAATGCATACACCCACGAACCACGAACACCCATTGAAGATTTACACCTTCCCATCTTCCTCCTATCTGGGCAACAGTGTCCTGACATCTATGCTCATATGTTAGGATGGCCTGTTCTCAATTTTCATATTAAACATATTGTTTATGTTTTGAGATTTATAAATATTGTTATGTGTCCCAGTAGTTTATTCTTTTATTTGATCATTTAAGCAGTATTTCACTGAATGACCACACCAATCTGTTCCTCTGTGTGATTTGGTTTTGCGCTTTGCTGGGGCAGATCTGTTCTAATCCTGCCCCTAATTTTAGGCTTTTCTGGGGTTTCAATTAAAACAACCTAAGGTGTCCAATAAGCTGCTCAATCTGAGTAAGACCAAAACCCCCAAGCTCTGTCTCAGCTTCAGCAGAGAAAGCTTGTATTGCTCTTTTAGTCTTCGGATGTCACTGTCTGCTGGCCTCAGCGATGATCTCCCCATACATCAGCACTTGTGGGGTACACAGCGATTGGAGGATTTGCATACAGGTTTTGGGGTTTGTCTGTGACTGCCCAAGTCATTCCAGCTGCTCTGAGAGCTCCTCACTCTGTCCTTAGGCATCTTAAGGCAATAAACCCCGGGTCTCTGTATGAGTTCTATGCCAGGCAGACTGGGGAGTGCCCTCAGGGAAAAAGCCATATGAGCATCCTACCCAGTGCAAGTCCTCGACCTCAGGGTTAAACCGACTCCAGCTTTTTTCCATCTTCAAATAGTCCCTTTTAATGTTGTTTCTATGGTTTATAACTGCGATCAGCAAGAGGATTAACTACCATGATGGGAAATGAAATTCTTTAGGTTCATTTTCACCTGCTGAAAAGAAGTGCTGTGTTTTAAAGTTTCTAGCAAGGTGTTGAAGAAAATGAATGGAAACCTTTTATAAACATAAGATGCTGTAGATGTGGAGATGCACCACTCGAACTCCCCTCAAGGAAGGACTGCTCATCCATGGGTAGGTGACCAGCAACTCCTGCAGGGTCTGCCTCAGCTGTGTCCCCAGAGACCCCTCTTCCTGGGGAGCACAGATCTCTTGACCCAACAGTGCAGGGAAATGAAGACAGAGGACATAGATGGGCAGCAGCAGCTCCAGGGCTCCCCTTCGGATTGACCAGGGATCTGTAGATGCTGCGCTGCAGGCCAACGCCTTTCCCTGCCCAATCCTGCTCAGTGGTTCCCTCCACTGACATTGAAAACATCTTGCACCTCAAACTTGTTTCAGCATCTGCTTCTGGACCTTCCAACCTGGGACATAAAATCCTGCCGCTCCTCTTCCTATTCCTTCCTGTTCCAGTCCTAAAGTCAGCAGGTGGAGTCAAGAAGATATTATCTACACTAGTTGGGGGAGGGAGGAGGAACCCAATTGCCAGAACAAGTACTGGTGCTCTAGGGGGTTAGAAGGGCATCTGTATGGGTGGGGAGCCTGGTGCAGAAGCCAGAGGCCCATCAGTGGGGACCAGCCCAGAGTGGGTGTCAGAACCTGAGGAGGGTGAGAAGGCTGCCCCTGGGGGCTGGTGTCAAGGGGTGAGTGTGGAGCAGGGAGTTGGAGCACAAAAAAGAGTATCCAGGAGGGAGGGTGGTGCTACAGGCTGGGATGTGTCCCCCACCCCCGTCCCAATTCAAATGGTCAAGTCCTAACTACTAGTACTCAGAATGGGACTGTGTTTGGAGTTAAGATATTTAAAAAGGTGATGAAGCTAAAATGAGGTCATTAGGATGGGCCCTAATCCAATCTTACTGGTGTCCTTAGAAGAAGAGATTAGGACATAGACATGTCCAGAGGGAAGACCATGTGCACAAATCGGTGGGAGGCCCCCATATATAAGCCAAGGACAGAGGCTTCGGGAGAAACCCACCCTGCCAACACCTGATTTGAGACTTCCAGCCTCCAAAACTGTGAGACAGCACATTTCTGTTTTTCCAGCCCCGCAGCCTGTGGCACTTGGTTATGGCGGCCCTAGCTGGCTCACACAGTGGGTGACTTTTGTGACTTTTGTGGGGTGACTAACAGAAGTGGCAGCAAGAGATGGTTATGTACAGTGAGATTGGGCAAAGGTATTAAGGATGATGGCAGCCAGGTTTCCTACTGCCAGAAAAGGAGTTAAAAGGGAGGAAATGAGAACAAACTCTGGTTTTCCATTAGACTTGGGGATATGGGGACAAATCCATGGTTTTCCAGACATTGGTAAGTAGACAGATGATAGCTCTCATGAGAGACAGAGACACCTGATAGGTAAGTAGCTGATCAGATCGAGAATAGACAGCTAGAGGGTAGGTGATAGACACAGAGAGAAGACAGACAGATGACAGGTGGCTAGGAGAGACACACAGACACACACATGCGCACTTGTACTCCTCCACTCTCACAACTAGAAGCATGCAGGTCAACAGGAGAGACAGCTGTGTAGCAGCTGTGGGCTTGGAGGAAAGGCAAGTTCCCACCACATCTGAGAAAAAAACTCCCTACACTCAGCCAGGCAAGAAGCTCGAATATCGGCCACTCTTTGTCCCACCTACAAGAACCTAGTGGATGGGGCCACGGACCCCCAAGGTCAGGAGAAGCCAGGCCCAGCTAGCAGCAGCTGCCACGGGAGTGCTCAGAGGTGCCAGGCGGGGGCCCAGGGGCCCCATGATCTCCACAGGGCCCCACCAGAGAAAGAAGCCACGTGGTACATAACCCATCACGCGCTTCGGTAGCACCTGCCAGGCCCAGATGGTGGGGGCCAGGGCAGGATCCCAGCAGGTCAGGGTTCAGTCCCTTGTCACCTCCACCCTCCGGTCACCCTGCTGGGCACATCCAGGGGTTTCATCCCTGTCTCGGGACGTTCTGATCTCCAAGTGGATGCAAGAGTGGGCGGAGAAGTCAGGGGACCTGCCCACGCTCTCGGGGCGGGGCAAGGTTACCCCCGGGGAACAGCTGGAGAAAGGCAGTAGAAAGCAAGAGCCAAGCTGTGCCGGGCTTGTCAAATAGGTTGGCCGCCGCCTCAGGGTCTCAGGGACGGCCACATGTGGGTCACAAGGCCAGCGGCCAAAGGGGCACGGAGGGCTCTGGAGAAGCTAGGCGCGCTTCTGAGAGAAAGAGCCCAGAGTCTCTCTGGCAAGAAGGAACTGGGGAGGAAGTGATATTCCTTAAGCGGGAGGTGTCGGCGAGGCCAGTGCTTCCAGCCCTGAGCAGCATCGGAACCCTGCCCGGGAGGGAGCGGGGAGGCTCTGAGAGCTTAGGGGGCCTTTGAAGGAGCACCGCCAAGGGTTCACAGCCAAAGCAGTCAAGACTGGTCACCTGCGGTGCTAACTCGTCTGGTCTGGGTCGGACTCAGGAATGTGCACATCAGAAACTCCCGGATGAGGCTGGAGCTCTGGGGCCATGGACCCACTTTGAGAACTTCTGTGTGCAAGATGTGGATTCCCGTGTAGTGGGGTGGCACGGCCACTTGTCCCGCGCCCGGGGTCACACCATCTGACTTTAAACACTAGCGTGCGGCTGTAAGTGGCACACAGCTTTATGTAGCAAGTGGAGATTAATTATAGCCCTATAGAAAGCACTGGAAGGGATCATGTGGATCGCACGCAGGAATAGGCACAGAGGCCCATAAACACACATCAGTGCTCCCTGGCAGTAGGGTCTGGGGAGAAAGGAACAGGACCCCAAAAATCTTGACAGGCCTTTGATGGTGCCCATCAGGTACGGAGCCAAGACACGGTTAGCGGTGGTAATGACTGCCTGCCGAAATGAGAATTCTTTCATTTGGTAAATCAATAATTACAAGCACGCTGGGGAAATTAAGAGAGAAAATTGCATCACATCAGTGTTGCTACCAGAATCATATATGCCTACAAATAACAAATCAGGAATCCCCCCAGTGGTCATCAATAAGCCACACACACTGCACGCTTGCATGGGGATGTTAAAATGCAGAGTGTTTGCTCTCCATCGACTATAACATACGTGTGAGCAGATTATAAAATGTGACAGTTACAACAGCTCCGGGAACCGTTGCTTTAAATTTTCTGTGGTGTGTGCTCGTGTGTTTGTGTGTGCATGTGCTTACGTGTGTGTACACCTCAGGAGGTGAGAGTGCAAGGATTCCCAGGGAAGGCACGGTCTTTCTCTCCAGGAAAAAAAAATATTGAATTGTAGGGATTGATGATGAATCCTTTTGGAAATCTAAACACCAACTTTTAGGACCCGCTCCGTCTGTCCAAAGCCATATAGAACTCCCAGGGGAAGGGGCCCCAACTTTGTTCTGGCCTCACCTCCCACACATTTCAAGGAAAAGCCTAAAATATAAGCATGCAGTTGAGACCTAGCAGAGAAAGTCGCATGTCCAGCCAATATCCGCCTATCCTGCTCCCTCAACAGAAGGCACAGCCTCCACTCCGCCAAGCCAGCCCACCTCTCCCATCTTATGCCTGAGGTTTAACCTGTGGGGGACTGCACCCCCCCCTGACTGCCCCCCCCACTTCTGCAAATATGCCCTTTGATTTTTCTCATTGACAGAGGCCATTCTCCTTAAAAGGCAATCCCTGTGCTACCCACCCCCAAATCCTGAGTCTCCCTGAAATCTTTCCAGATTAATGTCACCTCAAGAGACCCTTTTCTTGCCATTCCCAACAGACTTCATCAACCAGCTGTATTAATTTTCCTTCCTTTCCAAATGTGATTTTCCTGAATTTATATCTTTCTGCCCCAGATATCTTATCAGTGACCCAAAGCCAATGCCCCTCTGAGGCCTGACCCCCTTCCCTTTGGCCATACAGTCCCACCAGGGTGGAAAAAACATGTCTCTTGGGGACACAAGCTGCGTGGATGAGGTGCCCCACACTTCCAGAGTGCTAGTTCCCAGTGGAGATGTGGAGGGCCTCCCGCGCTCCAGGAGGCTGACATGAGCAGCTCTCCTAGCTCACAGTTCTGGGCCTTTCTCCCTATTTGCCTCATCTACACAATCCAGCTGCTTTCAAGTACCCCTTTTTGCTTACAAAATCAGTGGGGCCCATTCTATGGGGTCCTTGTGGGAAAGGCGGGGATGTACAAAAAGAGGGCGGGTACATCACTCTGGTGTGTTTGAGGCAGCTGCTGTGTCCAGCAACTTCCAGAAGGCTCGCCATGGATAGGAGGCCCAGTGAGAAGCAAAGGAAAAAGAGCTACCACCAGGGCACAAGCCAAGTAGAGACCAATTTTTTTTGGATTTAAGTTAGCCTAACAAAAGGAGAAAAAATGGATGTGTTTGGAGGCCCCCCTAACGTTTCTTTTTGTCTCTCAACTCCTCTTACTTTCCTTTTATGAAGTGAAGGATAGGTTGTCACAAAACAAAGAAGAATGGAAGAAAAAGGGAAAAGTGTTGCACAATCTATTTCATTGCAGTAGGTACTTAATTAATGCATACTTTGGCCTTTTTTTTTTTTTTCACTTTGATGTCTGGCATGGAGCTTGAACTCACAACCCTGAGATCAAGACCTGAGCTGCTGAGATCATGAGTTGGACACCTAACTGACTGAACCACCCAGGTGCCCTTGTGTATTTTGATTTTTAATGCTTACATTACCTCCTGTGATAAAGTTATTAGTAGAACTATTTTACAGATGAGGAAACTAGACCTCAAAGAGATTAAGTAACTTATTCAAGATGCTACAAGCAGTACTAGGTAGAGACAGGGTTTGAATGCAAGGTCAGTTTGGCTTCAGAAGCACATTGATTCCAGAGTTCTAATTAATTCATCCAAGAAATAAAAAGTCCAAAGCTTGAGCCCTGAACTATAATGAGCACCATGGGATTACTAGGAAGGCATCCCACATAGTCCCATACGGGTCAAGACTGAGAAACACGAATAAATCTGTAAGAACTGCAGGTGCTATCTAATTATGTGCTGAATTACATGATATTAATAAAGGACCTTGAGAGCTCAAGAGAAAGGAACATTAATGACAACTCATATATCCTTGGGTTCGAGGTGACAGTCAAAGGGCACTAAGATTTTATCAACAAAGATAAAAGACAAAATGGAGTAGGCACGTTCCACCCCACTCCTACTATTTATAATGAAAAAACTCTAGATAAAATGAACAAAGCAACTACTAGGAGACTGAAAGTGGGAGAGGGACACTGGCTAGGGACCTTAGGACTCCCAGGAATACCTGATTATGAGTTCCTTGGATTTTGTGGATTTTGGCTTCCTGTATATCTTGGCCTGGGTTCTATATCAGCTTGGGTTCTATATTAATGCCCAGGATCATTAATGGGCACAGACCAATAAACAAACAAACCTACTATCTCCACCCAAAGGCTGGAAACAGGTCAGCTCTGCAGACGGGACCACATAGACTATACCTGCTCTATTTTGGGCAAACACCATGAAGGAAGTCACACCTCTCTCATCCATGTTGGGCCTGTGAAGACTCTGGGATAGGTTGTTGTCCCTCACCTTCCATTCCCCCTGCATTAACACAAGCAATGATAGCATCCCTCCCCCTTACCCCTAAGTGCAGTAGAAATGGTGAAAGGGAGCCCTATTGATTGCTCCCACCCTACACTAAGTGAACATCAGCAAACAGGTGGCGTATTCCCCATATACATGTGTTCCATCAGCCACAGAGCCAGTAGAGAGGAGCCATGCTGACAATCCCCTTTATACTAAGGGAAGGAGAGGTAGTTCCCTTCAGAGACCATCTCATTGTGCTACAATGTGGAAGGGAAAATTAAAGAGAAGAGGGAGGTAAGGAAAGGAATTTTTAATCTGGATTTTAAGTCCTGGGCATACCCCTGAGTAGCCAATGTGTGAAATGACTTTGAGAACTGAACCTACAGCATAAAATATTCTCCATATTCCAGACTGCCTCTTGGTAACACACAATGGAGTAATCCTGAATACCACTGTAAACACTTGAAACTAAATTGATTTTTGAACAAAAGCCCACAGAATTGAGCCAGGATGTGCATCCTAAATATAAACAGATTGACTAACTGACAAAATACATACTTAAATAGGAAATAAAATCACTCATGACATAATACATAAAACATCCAGAATCAACCCAAATTTACTCATCATACCAAAACCCAGAAATATCTCAACTTGAATAAGAGAATCAATCAATACAGATGTCAGGATCACACAGATGTTGAAATGATCAGCCAAAGATTTTAAAGCAGTGATCATAAACATAGCCCAACAAGTGATTACACCCTTCAAACAAGTAGAAAAAAATTTTAAAAACCTCATCAAATACAAAATATAAGGAAGAACTAATGAATATTTTAAAGCTGAAAAATATAATAACCAAAATTTTAGAACTTGCTAGATGAGTTCAGTAACAGAATAAATATGATAGAGGAAACCAGCAGTAAAGTTAGAATATGTCAACAGAAATCCTCTAATCTAAGTAAACTATAGAAAGGGGACAGATTGAAAAATTGAACAGAGTCTCAGAGTAGTGCAATAATATTAAAAGAGCTAACATTCACATCATAGTGATTCCAGAAGAAAGGGAGAAAGACTGTAGGGTGAAAAAATATTTGAAGAAATAATAGCAAAAATCTATAAAACTTGGTTGAAAACATCAACCTACAAATTAAAGTTCAGAGAATCCTAAGTAGAGAAGATCCAAAGAACCCAAACATATTTTAAACATTAAAAAAAAAAAAACCTTGAAATAGCCAGAAAGAAATAAAACACTACTTGTAGGAGAACAATGATTCAAATGAGTCCAGATAAATCATGAAAAACCATGCAGGTGAGGGCATCCCGGGTGGCTCAGTGGTTTAGCGCTGCCTTCAGCCCAGGGCGTGATCCTGGACCTGGGATTGAGTCCCACGTCAGGCTCCCTGCATGGAGCCTGCTTCTCCCTCTGCCTGTGTCTCTGCCTTTCTCTCTCTCTTTGTGTTTCTCATGAATAAATAAATAAAAATCTTTTTTTAAAAAAACCATGCAGGTGAAAAGAAAATGGCACAATATTTTTCTAGGGCTGAAAGAAATGTCAACTCAAAATTCTATACTCATCGAAAATATTCCTTAGGAATGAAAGTGAAATAAACATACTCCCAGATGAAAGAAAACTAAGATAATCTGTGGCCAACAGACTTGCTTTAAAAGACTCACTGAAGGAAGTTCTTCAGACAGAAATGAAATAATGAAAAAAAAATCAGAAAATCAGAAACAAAGAGAGCCCAATGGAAAGACAAACATTTCGTTTAAAATGATACTGTATTCTGCTCCACTCAAGATTTCAAAATCCAGCTTTGTGGTAGAAAGCAGTAAATTGTCATCTTGTCCAATATTGTTCTTAATGTGTGTGGAGGCAATATTTAAGAAAATTATGAAAAGGGAAGTGGGCTTTTTTTTTGGCTTTAGGCTCAGAGGAGGCAAAGGTGCTACTGTCTTTGGTTGTCCTGAATCCGGGTTCATCCGACACCAGCTGCCTCCACCATGCCGCTTAAGTTCGACCCCAACGAGATCAAAGTTGTGTACCTGAGATGCACTGGTGGCGAGGTTGGTGCCACGTCTGCCCTGGCCCTGAAGATCAGCCTGCTGGGTCTATCTCCAAAAAAGGTTGGTGATGACATCGCCAAGGCAACCAGTGATTGGAAGGGTCTAAGGATTACAGTGAAACTGACCATTCAAAACAGACAGGCCCAGATTGAAGTGGTACCTTCTGCCTCTGCCCTGATTATCAAAGCCCTCAAGGAACCACCAAGAGACAGAAAGAAGCAGAAAAACATTAAGCACAGTGGAAATAACACTTTTGATGAGATTGTCAATATTGCCCAACAGATGCAACACCAATCTTTAGCCAGAGAACTCTCTGGAACCATCAAAGAGATCCTGGGGACTGGCCAGTCTGTGGGCTGCAATGTTGATGGCTGTCACCCTCATGACATCATAGATGACATCAATAGTGGTGCAGTGGAATGCCCAGCGAGTTAACTACAAAGGAAAATATTTCAATAAAAGATCATTTGACAACCATAAAAAAAAAGAAAGAAAGAAAAGTGAGGTGGGTAGAAGTACATAAGTGGTGCTAACTTTCTACATTCCATTCAAGTGGTAAAATATTGATACTAGGGAACTATAATATATCAAGATGGATTTTAAATTTCTAGACTGCACACACATACATACACACACATCTCACACACTATACAAAAATAAATACTCAAGGGATCCCTGAGTGGCGCAGCGGTTTGGCGCCTCCCTTTGGCCCAGGGCGCGATCCTGGAGACCCGGGATCGAATCCCATGTCGGGCTCCTGGTGCATAGAGCCTGCTTCTCCCTCTGCCTATGTCTCTGCCTCTGTGTGTGTGTGTGTGACTATCATAAATAAATAAAAAAATTTTTAAAAATTAAAAATAAAAAAATAAAAATAAATAAATACTCAAAACTATTGGTGAATAATAATGGAACACTAAAAAATGCTCAAGTGATCCACAGAAAGTCAGAAAAAGATAAACAGTAAAATAAAACAAAACAAATAATAAAATGGGCAACCTAAATATTAGCATAGCAATAATTACTTTAAATGAAAGTGTTCTAAACATCTCAATTAGAAGGCAGAAATGATCAGAATGGATTTTTTTTTAAAGTAGTTCCCATGCCTGATATGGGGCTTGACTCACAGCCTTGAGTCAAGAGTCACGTGCTCTACTTACTGCGCCAGTCAGGTGCCCCCAGAATGGATTTTTTAAAAAAAGACTTGGGCTAAGTATAGGCTGTCTTCAAGAAACTGACTTCAAATATAGTTATATAGTATGTTAAAAGTAAAAGGATGGAAGATGTATAACATGCAAACACTAACAGAAAGAAACAAGAAATGTCTATATTAATATCAGACTAAGTAGCCTCCAGGGAAAAGAAAATTACCAAGGATAGGAGAACCATTACATAATGAAAAAAGAATTAATTCACCAAAAAGATGTAACAATCCTAAATGTGTATGCACCAAACAACAGAGCTTCAATATACATGAAGCTGACAGACCTAAAAACATAAAGACAAATGTACAATTATGACCATGGGCAAAACCCCTCTCTCAAGAATAAATATAATACTTAGAAGATCAACAAGGCCGTAGAAGAACTGATAACACCATTAACTGAGGGGATCCAATGAACATCTATAAAATATTTTCCCCAACATTAACAGAATACACATTCTTTTCAGGCACACATGGAAATATCCATTTAAATAGACCATATTTGGGTCCATAAAACAAAATTTAACAAATTCATGTTCCCTGACCATAAGGGAATTAAACTAGAAACAAACAGCAGAAAGATCATCTCCAAACTTTAAAGATTAAGTAATGTATTCTAAATAATCCGAAGAGAAATTCTCACAGGACATTGGAAAATGTATTGAATTGAATAGAAAAATAAAATGACAACATGCTTTGGCTGTAGCCAAAGCAGCACACATGGGGCAATTTATAGCGCTAAATACTTCTGTTAGAAAAAAAGAAAGAAAATTAATGAGTTAGGCTTCCGCTTCAAGAAATCATAAAAAGAACAAATAAACCCAAACAACTAGATGGAAGTAAATAATAATGAAAGAGCAGAAATTAGTGAAATTGAAAGCAGAAAAATAATAGATAAAATTAATTCAAAAGCTGATCTGATTTTTGAAACAATAAAATTGACTAATGTCTAACAAGACCGACAAATTAAATAAGGAAAGGTACAAAAATTAGCAATATCAGGAGTGAAAAAGAAGTATCACTACCAATTTCACCATTAAATGGCTACGGAAGTATCACTACCAATTTCACCATTAAATGGCTACGGAAATTCTACGAAGGACTCTACACACACACGTGCTTAATACCTTCGATGAAATAGACCAATTCCTCAAAACCCACACATACCAACACTCACTTGAGGTTAAATAATAAGAATAGTCCCATAACTAGTAAATCAATTGGGGTCGTAGATTAAAACCTACAAAAAGAAAAAAGAAAAGAAATCAGCAGGCCCAAGGAGTTTCACTGGTGAGTTCTTAGAAACGTTTTGATAATGAGAAGCAGTGCATGTTTAAAATCTTAGAAATCCAAATTAGGTCTGCAATTGATTTATTGATCTATTTATTTTGGCAAAGTATACAATTTAGTTTTGCCGTGTGCATGCACCAGAGAATTCATTCCTATGTGAAAAGACTGAATATGTCCCTTCCTCTCAAAAATCTCCTTGTGTCCTCTTTATTCTCTTCTTTTGGCCCCTCTCACCCTCCTTCCCAGGTTCAATGAAACTTTACATTCACTTGTTGTTCTACATTAGTTTACATTTTTTAGAATTTTGAAAAGTTGAATAATACAATATGATTTGAGGCCAGGGTTGAGTTTACACAGCTTGGTTTAAAAAAATTAACATTGGTACATTTATTGCATGGATTCACAGTTTTATTATTTTTATTTTTATTTATTTACTTTTTTGTTTATTTTTTTTAGTTTTATTATTTTTAATCTCTTAGTTGTGTTACATTGAAAGGATACAGAAAGGTAAGGTTTTTTTTAATTCATTCACTCATTTATGAATATCTATGTTGTTTCCAACTCTGAGCTATTAAAAGTAGACCTGCCAGGATCTTTAGTGCAGGAGTCCTTGACATGAGCATGTGCTTTAAATCTCTTGGGGCACAGTTGCACCCAGGAGGGCAGTGAGGGGATCAGTGAGGAGGCACATGTTTAATTTATTGAACAACAACAAAAATTTGTTGAAGAAGGTGCCACATTATTTTCCAAAGCATTGTAATTTTACTTTCTTGCTAGCAATGTAGGAGAGTGCCAGTTGCCCTCATCCTCAACCACACTAATTATGGACAGTCTTTTACATTTTTTTCCAGCCTGACGGATGGCAAATGGCACCTCAGTGTGTTACTTGTTTCGATTTCAACTGTGAAAACATTTATCATTGTCTTTTTTTTTTTTTTTTTTGGTTCTGAGGTCTTTATTTCCTTTATTTATTTATTTAAATTCAATTTGCCAACATATAGTATAACACCCAGTGCTCATCCCATCATGTGCCCTCCTTAGTGCCCGTCACCCCACCCACCTCCCCTTCTGCAACCCTTTGTTTGTTTCTTGGAGTTAGAAGTCTCATGGTTTGTCTCCCTCTCTAATTTTTCCCACTCAGTTCCCCTCCTTTCCCTTATAATCCGTGTCACTATTTCTCATACTCTACGTATGAGTGAGACCATATGATGATTGTCAGGATTGCAATTTAGTTGATAGTATCATGTCAATGTTCTTTGGTTTTTTATTTTTTTCAAATCTAAAAGAAAGGGCTCTCAGAGTCTGGCGAGGTAAACGTACCAGAGGAAACACAGCTGGCCGGCAGAGTGTGTGGCTATGGGACAGGAGGAGGTATCACCTAGGATATTTAGGGCTCACTCTGCCTTCTGCTCAGAGCCTTGCTTCCTTGCGATTGCAGGGAAATGGGACTTTCACAACACCATGAAGCAAAGGTTAACCAAGGAGGCTCACCAGCACTTTATTATCCACATAATGCAATGCTCAGGTGTACAGAGGTAGTACCCTTGGCTTACCAGCCCTGCCTGACCTTGGGCGTGATCACCTAGGACCCCCAGATGGCATGACTCACTGGGAGGGAGGGGCACATGGAGGCCTGATGGAGGCTCGAAGCCTGGAGCTGAGGACTCTTGAGGTGCCCTGGCAACTGTTTTGAAGCACGAGGCAGATGCTGTTGGCCTTCTCAGCATTAATTTCCCCATCTCGATATCAGCTTTCCCTTCCCACCATTATCTCCCCTTCCTAACACCCACGTCGAGTTTTCCAGTAGCAATTTTCTCTTTTTCCTTCCTTGTCCCGATTCTATGCAACAGCATAATTCGTTGCCACATTCATGTTCTGCAGGGAGCAGGGTCCCAGTCCTCTACCCACAGGTTTGGTCCAGCAGCCAGGGAACCCACCCCACTCTTTGCATGGAGGGTCACTCCAGTCCTGTCCCAGTGATCCCTTGTCAAGGTCCCCACTCAGGCACCACCATGACTTCCAGGTCCTGCCTAGCAGCATCTGATGTAGGTCTCAACCTCTATCACCCGACTGTCCTCTCCCTTTCCTGGGATAACCCTCAAAGGCTCAGCTTGTAGAGCTTGTGTGTGCTCCCTGTCTTCCCAGTGAGTATGGTGTCCTGGACAGGCCTGCTTTGAGGCAGACAGTTCAAATCCCTGTCTTACCACTTACTTTGCACTGTTGGGAGAATCTGTTAACCTCTTTCCCTAAAGGTAAATTGGGGGTGGCAATACTCCCTGTGTTCTCTTGAGGATCGGATGAGTTAATGTCATGTGTAGACTGCTGGAAGCCAGTAGCTCACCAGTCCGGCTCCTTCTCCCACTCTTTGCACACAGAACCTTCAAGATCTCAAGCATCTCCACCCTAGAGGGCAGTTAGTGCGGGAAGCTCAGGAACAGTGATTGATTCCTCTGGTGTCTCACTGCCTCCTCGACCCACTCAGAAGATCATGTGCTAGGATACCCATGGGATGTGATCGTCAAACCGGGGCGCCCTTGACAGTGGAAGTAAGTATTGTCAGTTAATAGCTAGGATGACAGCCATGAACCAGGGCCGTCTGGATGAACCCAGACAGTCAGCTCCAGCTTGTAGGAACCAGGCTAACAAAGGCTGTCTGTCAACCCAGCCTCCCTCTCGTCTTGGAAAAGCCCAGTCATGCTCCAGCTCTGGGAGACCAGAGCTAAATCCTCTACGCACAAGATGCTCATGTCTGCGCAGCTGGGATTGTCAGCACCTGCAGAAAGAACAGTAGTTTCCAAATCCTCCACGTCAATAAACAAACAGCACCCACTGGGTATGAAAACAAAGTGGCCCACAGGTTGGATCACTCGGGATTCCACGTAGCTGCCGTCCTGGGCCAGCTCCAGGCAGAGAGGCCCCCCCTTCCTCCTTACATCACAGTGGGATGAGCATAATGAGCGTTAGGGAATAATTAGCAGATGACACACTGCCCCCAAGGGATGACGGGGTAACAGCAGAACAACAAAGCTCAGGAGGATTTCAAAACGTCGGTGGCTTTATAAGCTTCACGGGGTAGACGGGCTTTTGCCAGGACCTCTCGGCGAGGCGGGTGCTCAGACCTGTGCCAGCGCTCTGATGCCGGGGCCAACGGCGTGAGGGCACATGGCTTAGGGAGGGCAGATACTTATCTCTTCTCTCAGCGAGGGCCTGGTGCTGCCCCATCGGGAGCGAAATTAATTAGGAACAGAGAGGAGAGTCCGCAGGTAATTAGGGGATCCTCCTCCCCCTGGCTGCCGCCGCGTGACCTCCCCTAACGAGGCAGCTCCCGCTCCATCCACAGTCAGGCTCCCTGTGTCCCTTCCTTGTCGTGGTCCCCTTCCTGTCCACAGAGCAACTTGTGGGGACCCTAGTGCCCATTTACCAGAGAGTATCCAATGGCGTTGTTACTGCAGGTAGGAAATAGGATGCGTGAGAAATATATACCTAGCTGCTCACACAGGTTCACAGAGCGCACCACCCAGGAGGAGGCTGATACGTGACCCATCCCATGTAGGTCCTCACCCATCCCATGTAGGCCACGAGGACGGTGGGCGTCCTGGGAGAGGCCCTCTGGAAATCACTGCCCAAGGGGCTGGACACAGCTCTTCCTGCAGGTGTGGTTCTATCAAGAAACGTGGAGGAGCCCAGTGACATCCTCCTGGTGGGAACCTCCTAACACTGCCCCCCGCCCTCCGCCCCCTGCAGAGTCATAGGCCATCAAAGCCAGGGAGAGAGTCACCAGCCCTCTGTGTGTAAATGCCCTAAAAGAGGCAGGGTCATCAGCGGAGGAGAGGACAGGGGGCTTAGCCGGTGAGCAGGGACCACAGGTAAATACCGCCAATGTCTCCAAAGTCAGCCCCGTGCTGACCCGTGTCCCGAGGGCGCTTGCACACCGCCCGCCACACCTACTTCCACGCCGGCCGAACTCGGGGGGCCGCCTGAGTTTAGCAGAGGTGCACTAAGAAGCTCCTGGTCTTATTCAGATAAAAGGTTCTTCGTGAATGCTCCAAACAGACGAGAAGTGCCCGACGTAGCCGTTAACTCTCTCGTGGTGTAACAGATGCCTCTATAATTTAATTCCTCGCATCCAATGAATATTCATACGTATCAGATGAGCATTGTTTGGCTCTAGTAAGACTAGGCCGTGTCTCCTTGTCGACAGAGAGAGGTGTGCGTTTCCGCCAAGTGTACGTACTCCTCGTTAATCCTGTGAACCAAGGCCCTGCCTCAACGGCCCAGGTGGGAGCCAACCGGCAGCGCGATGACGGAGAGCAGCCCAGACGCACCCCGCTGCCGCAGCCGGAGGGCAGGGGACGAGGCTCCACGCCCCTGAGGGCCCCCCGCACACCCGGCCACCTGACTCCTTATGCCACCTTGTGGGGTAAAGTCCGCACGGTACCAGCTTTACCCTGGTCCTCTGCCGTAAGGATGGCCAAAGAGCAACACACACAAAACTGAACAGGTCCAAGAAACGTACACAGTAAAAAAAAAGAAAAAAAAAGTCTCCATACATCTGTTCGACACATTTAGATTTTTATACCGTATCCCTGAAAATTAGCTTTTGAACGCTCTACACCTCAAAGCTGTTTCTCCATCTGGGCCACAGTATTCAAATCTACTGATTCTGTGCCAATTGTGTGTGTTCTCTGAAGGGCTCAGAGAATCAATCACTCACCCCCAATCTGAACCATTGTCCTTGATGCAGACCAGCCTCAGAAGTTACTACATCTGTTAACAATTTATTCAGAAAACAGAAAAACCTCAACTAAGTTGTGTTTGTTAATTGCTGGATCAATCATTATTCCTGTATAATGGTTTCTGGGTTTTCTAACCAGTCCCAGGGGACAATTTTCAGATTTTTTCCGACACAACGAATACTCTAAGTTAGAGAAAGGCTTTAATGGTTTAATTATACAAACCGTCAAATACCTCATCCCACGACTTTGGACAAATAGAACGATCGTTTATGAATTATGATCCCGTAGGTTGTCATAGATCGCCTACGCTATCTTATACACTGTGTGTGGTATATTCTATATTAACTTGTCATGTCATCTATTATATGTTATATTATGTATTATGGGATTTGCAGACTTTATCAAGGGGAAAGACAGTAAACATAAAATTTTAGGCTTGTGGGACACAGGGGCTGTGTTGTCACACCTCACCTCTGCCGTAGTAGCCAAGGTCTGTAAGCAGTCTGTAAATAAGTGAATGTGGCCGTATCCAAATTAAAACAAATCTGTTTTACAAAGTGGATGGTGAACCCATGGGAAATAGTTTGTCAATCCTTGTTTGTATTCCACATCATATATCACACCTCGCTGTACACCGTGTGTTGTAAAACATGATTGCATGCTCCATAGTAGAAACAGGTCATGTATGTGGACTGCACAACCCAGGAATGGTACTTGGATTCACCCTACATGCAGCAGGGACTTCCAGGAGGCACTGGATATGGCGAATAACAACAGGGAAAATACACGTCAGTGAAATTCTCAGAACATTGATATTGGTTGTAAATACATTTAAAAGTGAATGCTGAATCTGCTCCACTCGCCTATTTTAAAAAATGGCAGACATTCTGCCCTGGGCCTCGAGGGAGCCCCATTCTCCTCTTAGGGTCCTTTGTGTCATGAGACGAGGTCCCAGTCCCAAGTTCCAAACACACTGCGGGCAGAATCTGTGCATACGTTGCCTCCTTGTTTGTATTTCTCAGCAACATGTATTGTTTCTCAAAACATAAATGCTCAGATGAATCTCACCTCCAGGGGCACCTGGGGGGCTCCGTGGTGGAGTGTCTGCCTTTGGCTCAGGGCGTGATACTGGGGTCCTGGGATCGAGTCCCTCATCGGGCTCCCTGCATGGAGCCTGCTTCTCCCTCTGCCTGTGTCTCCACCTCTCTCTCTGTGTCTCTCATAAATACATGAATAAAATCTTGGGGGAAAAATCACAAAAATTAAAAAGGATCATGGGACAGCTTTTAACATTGAGTTAAGCTTAATGAGTGATTTGGGAGCTTTGAAGAAAGGTGAGCTCTAAAGATGAAAGGATAAAAATGCCTTAAACATTCTTATGGAGTTACGGTGGAGTCCAAGATATTAATAGCACGATACAAAACCGAATATCTGAACAAAGGGAGGTGGGCATAGCTGATGATAAACTCAATATCAATAGCCCTTCAATAAAATCAATATGGTCATGAATATATTAATAAGGTGATCTATATAGAATAGACGGTCATAGTCCATCCATGTGTGTATTTGCCCTATCTGTAGGGTTCCAGGAATCCAAGGAGATGATGGTGATGTCCCAAACCCACCCCCCAAACAGAGGAAAGAGAGAAGCCAAACATAAGAGAATAAATGTAGGGCCCAGAGGTCACCAACCAGGGGCCAGACAGTGGAGGCATTGAAGGTTGAACAAAACTCAAGGAGTAAGTGGGGGCACAGATGGGTTGAGTGTCCCCACCTGTGATAGCGGCTGTGCTGAGCGTTGGCATTTCTCTGTGTGCTGGGGTCTGGGGCTATAGGTCCAGGAACAAGCGCACGCTCCACTCTGAAGGTTGAGACCACACCGGAGCATCGTGGTCGTTGTCAGGCTGCATCTTACAAAACGCTTGCTGGAGCATGCCTCCAGCAAATAGACTGGGTGGGGGGTATGGGAGGCGTCTAAAGCCCCCATCATGGGGCACACGGGGACCTGAGGGTTGTGACCCCAAAAAGAAAAGTACAAATGCTCATGGGGCACCCAGGAATTGTCTTTAAACTTGTGAACAGCTGTCCTCTAGAAGAGGGCTGAGTCACCCACAGAACTCACACAAACATGTATTTCAAATAAAGAGTTTACAGTCCGTGGATGAGAAATGAGTGAAAATGGTGTCAGCCCAGGGAGATATCTGTTAGGCCATGTTACACCGTGTGGAACAGAGACCTCCCCTCTCCGGGGAGTTTGAGCGGAGAGGGTCATAGGAGGCCCTGCCCTAGGTCTTCTCTACATAGCGTAAGACCTTGGCCAAGACTTGTGCATCCTACTCTCATGCTGTGTGTCCAGGTCATCGTGAGTAATATATCTGACGGTGTTTCACAAACATAGAGACGCAACGATGCGGGTATTATTATGTGGTTGTGGAATTATGGGTCGTTACGCAGATTAGCTTAAATCTAAGGTCCCTCTCAATCTCCAGGTTCTGTGATTTTTAAGACAGTGGGAAGTTAAACTGCCATCCCACACGGGTAGAATGATCACACGTTCCAGGACACGGGGTCTAAACAGTCCTCGTGTCTTTTCGGCTTCCCATCGGCTGGCCACGCACAGAGGCTGAATCTCGGCAGTGCGGCCACTTCTGGCATGAAGAGGATTTATGGCATTCAGTCATCGCCTCTCAGACTTCCGGAAAGATAGGTTAGGAGCTTTCTCGAGTCCTCTGGCCACCCCACTTACTCCACTCCCCATCCCTCCAAGGCGTTCAGAGGTCCCAGAGTATCGAGAGCTCCACCCGCGTCTGGCATGGTACACGTGCCATGCTCCCACCCTCCTCTGCACCTGCCCCCACCCCACTCCAAAGGCACAAGGATTGAAATGTTCTAGAAAGCCCTGAATCAAGTTGCACAACCAACCAGTGCCTTGATCTCGTCTGTAAGAGGAGGTGACTACCTCTGTCTTTCCCACCAACTTGGGTTGTTACGGGGAATCAAATGATTCAATGATATGACACATTTTTAAATTTTAGTAATCATCTAACAACTTTCAAAATCCCACATTCCATGTTCTGGTACTGACGCACTTCCCAAACATTAACTTCTAATTCTCAAAAATCTCTGGGATGTTTAATTTTATATTTTATGTATTAACTTGACTGGAACACAGGGTGTCCAGATATTTGGTCAAACATTAATCTGGGTGAGTCTGTGAGAGTACTTTGGATGAGGTTAGCATTTAAATTGGTAGATCTGAGTAAAGTAGATCTCCATCTCCCGTGTGGATGGGCCTCATCTAATCAGTTGAAGGCCTGAATAGAAAATAAAAATAAAAAGTTGACCCACTCCCAAGGAGGAAGGAATTCCTCCCGCCTGCCTGCCATTAAACTGAGACATCAGCTCTTTCTCGCTTTCACATTTGAACTGGAACAGCTGGATCCTGGGCCGGTAGCCCTTTGGACTAGAATGAAACCACTGGCTTTTCTGGGTCTCCAGCTGCCAACTCATCCTGCAGATCTTGAGACCTGTCAGCTTTCCTAATTATGTGATCCAATTCCTTATGATAAACCCCGTTGTGTGTGTGTGTGTGTGTGTGTGTGTGTGTATTCACATACATGTCCTACTGGTTCTGTTTTTATGGAGAAACTGGACTAAAAGAGTCTATGAAAATATTGCTACTCTGTCTGACCCAGAAAGAAACAGATTCCAACCCAGGACTTGTAAATAGCAGTATCAGGATTTGAATGTGGCTCTAGCTCCAAAACCCATGTTCTCTCCTGTAGGTTATATGGCCTCCTCCTCATGTATCGTTATCACCCTTGGACAAAGCCGGGAAGGCTCTTCGGGAAAAGGAGGATGAAACAGAGGAAGCCCCGCATCCTGCAGCAGGGAAGTCGCTGCACCTGGAGGAACCCACCGAAGAAGCTGGGGGTGTCGGGAGCGTGGACTGCTGGGAGAGGCCCAGGAGGGCGGGCTGGGTGTCGGGCGCTAATAGGCCGCCCCGACCGCTGTGAAGCCTGGACGAGCATCACCGCGCTGATGCGTATCCGCTGGAAGTGTTCCCGGAGATCCACACTCTCCATCAGCACTCTGCGGCCAGACTCATCAACAGAGTGTTATCAAGATGCAAATCTGCTTGCAAAGATATTTTTTGTGCAGTTTCATTCCACAAAGAAAACACTGCCGCCTATTCACCCGAAAGAGAGACCTAAAATGCTGAGAAAGGTGACACGCTGCGCAGCCCCTGGAGCCACATGAGAAGAAGATGAATGATTTGAAGTGACTGTGAGTCCCGGAGCATAGGGGACAGGGTCTGCCTGGGACGAGTGCATCTCCACTCCTTTCACGGTTCGCTGTGCAAAGTCTGAGGCCAGTGCAGCCCAGACCTTGGGAGGTGTCCACGAGTGCACCATGTGGCTCTGGGATCACACATTCCAAGTGCCACCACTTGGAATGTGTGATCATATTGGTGTATGACATATTGGTGAAACTGAGGAGACAGGGCAAGGGTCCCACTAGCCCTTGGTGTCTCACGGAAATCTGGGTGACTTCATGATCACGCATGGCCCTCTCACCTTTTCTCTCTGTCGCCAACCAAGGAAGGGACAGGAGGCCACTTCCACGAACAGCTGAGGAGATGCACGCTCTCCCGCCAGCTTCATTCCTCTAACCACCCATGCCCTTCATACGCAGAGGAGATGATGGTGCCCCGTCATTTCCTAGCCCGTGGATCAGTACAGATGGTCCCTTCCTTTGGAAACATCGAGAGAGGTCTCCAGAGTTGTGCTCCCGAGAATCTCAAATGAGCCAAAAGAGGAAAATAAACATGTCTGTGCTTGTGTGGATTCCCAAAATCAGCTCACTCATGTGTTCTCTTTCATTTGTAGTGTGGCATAATTTGTCTCTTCAATGGTTCTTTTTCCTTTTTAACTAGAGACCTCTATCCCACTCCTACACCCCATTTTCACTGTGAACCTCTAGTGCCATTTGACATTCTAGGCAACACATCTGTATCACTTCAGTAAAAAGGAAAAGTATGTTAAAGAAATCATCTTTCCCCCAATTCCTCATTCCACTGTTCTCTCTGGGAAGTTTTATCAATTTCTTGTGTATCCTTCTATAAATAGTCCACCGAAAAAAATACCCAAATATATATTTTATATATTTACATATATATGTATGAATATTAACATACATAATTGCCAATATAAGTGGTAGAAGCTTAAATGACCCTGGATTCTCTAAAATTCAGGTTTCTTTTGAACTGCTATCTTCTCCTTTTTATTAATTTTTTTAAGATCTCATTTATTTATTCATGAGAAACACAGAGAAGCAGAGACACAGGCAGAGGGAGAAGCAGGCTCTGGGGAGCCCGATGTGGGACTCGATCCCAGGACCCTGGGATCATGACCTGAGCCAAAGGCAGATGCTCAACCGCTGAGCCACCCAGGCATCCCTATCCTCTACTTTTTAAATTATTTATAGTGTATAGAGGTCTGCTTCACTATTTTTTAAATCTTCTCAAAATTCCAGTATATTTAAATATCATATTTTATTTAACCAATTAACATGAAAGTGGTTCAAATTTTGGACAATTCTAACTAATGCTGCAAATAAGTTCCCTTCATATATATGTTGACATTTCCTGCCTAATTCCAGGAGATAGTTTTCTACAATTTGAACTGCTGGACCTAAAGGTCATGATATTTGCATCTCCCCACAGATAGTGACCCAGCCCACGAACTGTGTGCACAAGTGTCTGTCCCCTACCCCCGTCCTTTGAATGCAAGACACAATCACTCCCTTTAACCAATGAATCTTTTTAATTTCATTAATTTGAATTTTATTGGTTATTGATAAGTCTGAGCTTCTTTTCACATACTGTGTGGCATCTTAGTTTTCATCCCCTCTGTTCATTTCCTTGATCTATTTTGTAATTACGTGCCCACTTTCTCATTAATAGGAGTATTTTATTTATTACTCACGATTGTTCCAAAAATGTTCTCTAAATTGGTCACAGGTCTCATATTCTTTATAATATCACTTACTAAATAACAATGTATTGTTTCTCAATATCAAGTCTGCGATTCTTCTCCCTCAGGCTTACAATTCTACATCATTCTCAGAAAGGCTCTTGCCACCTGCTTATTATAAAAAATATCGTTTTCTGCCCCTCGTAATTATATTTCAGTTCTTGAATCTTCTGGAATTTATTTACAACGTGGTATAGAGATCTAACTTGTTTTGTTTTGGATTGCCAGTTTTCTTAAACAATCCATATTTTCCACACTGATTTGAAATCTGACTATGATCATGTACCAAATTTCTATATTGACTTGTTTTTGAATCGTTGCACTCTGTTCTATTGATCCTTTGGTCTCTACCCTCACTGTTGTAATTAGTCTAACTTTGGGTTTTGCCATTTGGGGAACTTTTAAAAATATAATTATAGATCAAAGATGGTAAAGAGAGGGCCCGTGTACCCTTCCCGTTTCTCCCAATGGTTACATCTTACATAATTAGAGCGCCGTATCAGAACAAGGAAGTCCACATTGTATAGTGTATGTGTGTGTGTGTGTGTGTGTGTGTATGTGTGTCAATGCCATGTTATCACAGATTGCAAATTTGTGTAACTACCACTACAATCAGGACACAAAACTATCCCATCATCAGAAAGATCTGACCCATGGGACCCTTTGTTGTCACCCCGCCATCCTTTCCCCATCATCCCTAGACCCTGGCAACAACTAATCTTTTTCCATCTCTGCAATTTTGTTTTTCCAAGAACGGCGCATGAATGGAATCATGCAGTATGTGACCTTTGGTACTGGCCTTTTCTGCTCCACCTAATGCCCGTGAGACCTGTCCAAGTTACTGTGTGTACCCACAGTCCACTCCATGTATGATTTATCACACTTTGCTTAACCATTCATCCATTCGAGGACATTGTGGTTGTTTACACTTTGGGGCGATTACCAATAGAGCTGCTACAAACAATTATTTACAGGTTTTTCTGTGGATGTGAGTTTTTCATTGAGATAAACATTCAAGCGTACAACTGCTGGGTTGTATAGTAAGTATATGATTTAGCTTTATAAGAAACTGCGAATATTTGCCAGAGTGGCTGTACCATTTTTCATCTCCACCAGCAGTGTATGAAAGATCCAGTTTCTCTGCTTCCTCACCAGATTTTGGGATTATCACTTTAAAAAAATTTTTTTTAGTTCTTCTAATAAATGTATAATGATATCCCACCGAGGTCTTAATTTCCATTTCCTTAATGTAAATTAAGCTAATGATATTGAGTATCTATTTAAGTGGGGTTTTTTTGCCATCCACATAATCTCTTCATGTCTTTTGCTCACTGTATAATCAGATTATTTTTTGACTTTGATTTCTGAGAATTTATTATTTTAGATATGAGTCCTTTGTCAGATATGTTGTTTGCAAATATTTTTTATCCATGTGTCTTTCCATGTTCTTAGCAGGATATGTTGTAGAACAAGAGTTCTAATTGCTGATGAAGTCCTCTTCACAATTTTTTTTTAATATACACATGCTTTTGATGTCATAACTAAAAACTCTTCACCAAGCCATAGGTCTCAACGATTTTTTTCTCTAAATTTTTTTCCTCTTAAATCTTTGTTTTATCTTTAAATCTATGCTCAATTCGGGTGAGTTTTCACATGATGTGTGAGGTATAGGTTTTGGCGGGGGGGTGGGGGGGGGTTGCCTGCGGAGATCCAATTCAACTCTATCTGTTGACTGTCTTTCGCAACTCCGTCAAAAATTAGTGGCCATATCATGGAATAATTTAAGGACCCATGATTTTGTTCCACTGATCTGCATGTCTACCCTTCTTCCTAATCCAGAGCAGCCTAGATGACTACAGCTATGGAGTAGGTCTTGAAATTGGGTAGAACAATTGCTCCTACCGTGTTCTTCTTTTTCAAAGTTGTTTTAGCTCTTCTAGTTGCTTTGCCTTTCTGTGTAGATTTTAGATTACTCTTGTCTATATCTCTTAGAATCCTTCATAGGAATTGTGTTAAGTCTGTATATCAATCTGAGGAGAATTGACACTCTTACTACGCTGAGTCTTCCAGTCTATGAATGCAGACAATCTGTCTATTTAGACATTCAATGAGAACTTTGCCACCATACAAGTCCCATATATGTTTTCTTAGATTCATGCCCAAGTGTTTCATGATTCATTGAGAGATTGCACATTGCATAGTAGTTAAAAATTCCATTCCCTCACGTTCATTGTTAGTGTACAGAAACAAAGCTGATTTTTTGTATGTTGACCTTATATATCTTGCAACCTCGCTGATCTCATGTATTCATTCTGGGAACTTGGGGACTTTGTTTTTTTTCTTATCTACTGTATTTTCCTTGGTACTCTCTACACAGACTGTCATGTCATCTGTCAATAGGAGCATTTTAGATCTTCCTTTCTGGTCTATATGACTCTTATTTCTTTTTCTTGTCTTATAATATTGCCTAGAACTTCTAGTAGGATGTTGAATAGCAGCAATGAGAGTGGACATCTTTACCTTGTTCCTGACCATGGTGGGAAAACACCTACTTTTGCAGATGACTTTAGCTGTGGGGTTTTGTACATATTCTTTGTCAAGTTAAGAAAGTTCCCCTCCCCTCCTAGTTTTCCACGTTTTTTTCATAAACGAGTGCTGAATTTTTCAAATGCTATTTCTTCATCAATGGCTATAATCATGTGACTTTCTTCTTTAGCATGTGAATATAGTGGATTACCTTGATTGATATATTTTTTTAATGTTTAAGCATTCTCATGTACTTTGGACACGATGTGTAGGTTTTATTTTATTTTTTTTTTACATAATGGTGAATTCTATTTGCCAATATTAAGAATTTTTGCATCTTCCCGAAGATAATCCTCTCTCTAGGTTTTCTTCCTTTTCTGTACCATCTTTGTCTGATTTTGCTGTGAGGATAATATTTGCTTGGTAAATTGAGGTGAAAATGTTTCCTTCTCTTTTATTTCCTGGAAGATATTTTGTAAAATTTGTGATAATTCTTCTTTAAATGCTTGGTAAAATTCTCCAGTGAAACTACCTGGGTCTGGAGATTGCTTTTTCAGGAGCTTTTTAATTACTACTTTATTTGCCTTAATTGTTACATGGCTTCAAAGGATCTATTTCATATTAGGTGAATTGTGGCAGTTTATGTTCTAAGGAACTGGTCTGTGTTATGTAAGTTATCAAATTTATATGCGCACAGTTGTGCATAGCTCTCCCATCTTATCCTTCTGATGTCTACAGGGTCTGTCTTGGTATCTTCTGTTTCATCCCTGATATCAATAATTTGTGTCTTCTTTTTTTTTTCTTTGTCAGCCAGCCTCATTGACCTTTTCAAAGCACCAGTGCTCTGTCTCATTGATTTTCTGTATTGTTTTTCTGTTTACAATTTCATCGATTCCTGCTTCTCTCTGTACTATTTCCTTCCTTTCTCTTGCATTATGTTTGCTTTGCTCTTTGTTGCCTGGTTTCATACAATGGGAGCTTCTATTACTCGGAAAATTTTATTCTTCCTTACTGCAGATATTTAGTGCTGTGAATTCCCCTCCCTGCACTGCTGCCTTTGTGTTCCACACGTGTTGGTAAGATGTGTTTTCATTTTCATTTAGTTTGTGTTTTTGTTTTTGTTTTTCTTGTTCCTCTGACACTCCCTCTTTGACCCGTGGATTATTTGGAAGTGTGCTGTGAAGGTTCCAAGTGTTTTTCCAAACGCATGGAGAAAGGTATCTCCAGAAGATCATTTTCCACTTACCTTTCTGTTATTTCTACTTTAATCTTAGGTGGGGGTGTGAAGACATACCCTGCATGACTTCAATTATTTTAAATGTGTTTAGTTTGCTTTATGGTCTAGGTTATGTCCACCTTGGTGTCTGTTCTGTGGTCTCTTAAAAAGAAGCAACTCTGCCATTGTGCATGGGACTGCTCTATGTATGCTGCTTAGATCCTGCTTAGGGATGGTGTCTTTGAGGTCTACACATTTCCTGTTTTCCTGTCTAGTTTGTTGTCAGTTATTGAGAGAACAGTGTAGAAGTCCCCAACGTGGACTTGTCTTTCTCCTTCTAGTTTTACTCATTTCTGCTGAATATATTTGGCAGCCCTTTAGTTCATTCATACATGGAATTGCTATGTTTCTTAGTGGATTGACTCAGTCATCACATATAATGTTTTTTCTTGTCACTGACAATTACCTTTGCTCTAAAATTTACTTTATCTGATATTAATATGGCCACTCCAGCTTTCTATGGATCAAAATTTGTGCAGTATATCTTTTCCATCTTTTTACCTTCCCACAAATGAGTATCGTTATCTTCAAGTGAGTTTTGTAGGCAATATGTCATTGGTTCATGTTTTTTAATCTATTCTGTGGATCTCTGTCTTTTAATTGGTACATTTAGAACATTTATCTTAATTTAACTATTGATCATCAAGCCTTAAGTCTGCCATTTAATTTGTCAAGTTTTTCTTGAATTTCTCTGTTTTGTTTTTCCTGCCTTTGTTGGGTTTCTTAATTTTTTCTAGAATTCACCTTTATTTATTTATAGGAATTTTGTTGGTGTCTTTTTGTGTTGCTTTTTTAGTGATTGCTCTAGACATTGTATTATATAATATATTCAAAACTTGTAAGGTCTATTGGTGTTGACATTTTACAAATTCAAATGAGCTGAGGAAAAACCACATCCTTTTATACCTCTTTACCCTCCATAGTCAATAATATTGTTGATTCAAATCTTTCCCCTACATACGTTGAGAACCATATAATTTTTGCTTTAGTCACCAAATATAATTTAGAAAACCCAAGAACAGAAGAAAAATCTACCATATTTTTCCATATTTTAGCTCTACTGTGTTTCCCTTTCTGATGTTCTGAGATTCTTTCTCTTATTTTTTTTTCTGTTTAGATAATTTCCTCTAGATGTTATTTTCAGGCAGGAATGGGCAATCATTTCTCCCAGTCTTCATGTAAAACTTCTTTTATTTCATCTTGATCACTGAAGGATATTTTTGCTGGATACAAAATTCTTGGGTTTAAACATTTTTTTCAGTGCATCGAATGACATGTCACTTCCTTCTGGTTTCCATGTTTTTAAGTGAGATATCCACCATCATTAAATTGTGTCTCTCCAGTAGGTAATGTGTCATCTTTCTCTGGCTGCTTCAAGATTTTTAAATTGTTTTTAATGTGTCCTTAAGTGGGGTTTTTCGAGTTGATCGGGCTTGGGGTTCACTTAGCTTTGTTAATCTGTAGGTCTCTCCTGACATCACTTCTGTGACCAGGGGGAGATGCACCTGGTGTGACAGTGAAAGTCCAATCTCCCCATCTGATCTCCACCATCACCACAGGATACAGGAGAAGGGCTCACGGCCACCCAGTGTGCATGAAAGTCCCAGTTCCTACCTCTGCCTTCTCTGACACTATCCAGTGAGAAGTTGGAGCACCTTGTTGGCTTATCAGAAGTGGATGTCTAGGCTCCCCACTCTGCCAGCTGTGAGTATGGAGCTGGGGCCACAGCCTTTCCATAGTGTTTTGTTTGAACAAAGCAGTTACTGCCTGACAGTTTCTTGCCTTGCTACGCTGCACCTTTCCTAGTCCTTTGTAGGCTGCCGACCTCTCTGGGAACCTTTTCTGTCCTTTGCAGATGGGTGTTTTCTGATTGCCAGCTTCTCCAGTATCTAGTCCGAGGTATATGAGGCCAAAAAGAAAACCCAGAGTACTCACCACCCTGTCATTCCTTGGGATCCAACGTCCCTAAACAGTCTGATTTTTCTCTCGGCCAGTCAGAGTATACCCTATGTTTGTTTTATATATGTTTTAAGGTTTTTTAGTTGCATTTATTGGGAGGAAGAGGGAAATGTCCATCCACTTATTTCCCCAGTGGTAGAAGTCCCTAGAGCATGTTCTGCATCTGGTAAAGAAAAGCAATCTCCGTTTGTGTTTATTTTTCAAAATTATTTTGGCTATTATGTTTTGCTCTTTCAAAGACTATTTGGGATAAACTTGTTGAGTTCTCACTTAAAGTTCCCACTGGGATTAGATTAAATGTAATGTGACTCTATGACCCAGTTATTTAGAATATTCACTTATTCAACTGTAAATAATCCAGGGTCTCACAGCAGAATGATGAAAAATCTTAGGTTCACATATCAGCTCCGCATCCTTAACAAAGATTCCAAGATTAGAGGCCTTCCACTTCATATATAACAGTTTGATCCTAAGTTCTACCTCAATAGGTCTTTCCTTATTAGTGACTTTTTTTTCTAGCATACCACACTACGCTATTATAAAAATTCAGCTCTTCTCAATTTTCCACCCAAGGGTAGGGCTATGAGCTCCTGAGAGTGTGTGCCATGCTAACCAGGGCATTTGTTTTACTAGCGTTTCTCATGTCACTGCTTTTAAGTGAGAGGTCTTTCAGCCGATCATGGCATGGTATGTCACTGTTGGTAAAGAATCTGTAAACTCTGGCTTTAGCTGGCTCTCCGTCTTGAGAAACCAAACCAAGATTTTTAAAAATAGAGCAAACAGGAGTTTCCTGATTGTAGTACATGTCTGTGTTTGTTTTCTACTGGTTGCATAAATATAGCAAATCTCTCGACAGAGCATTACATTGCATCTCCTGGGTTCCCAGGAGGGAGTATTTTCTCTTCACTTGCCATTTCTGCAAGAATGTGACAGCAGGAAGGAGGAGGTGGTGGTATTAAAACAAGGAGTTATGACTACAAGATGCAGAAGGAACATTTTTGGACAGATGTCGGAATGAAGAATTTCTGGTCTGGAGAGTAATTTTTATGTAAGAGCGTATGATGCAAATCACAGTGAAATTGGAAAAAAGAGTATTTAAGACAAAGTGGGACTTTTAAATTCAATAACCAGCACTAAAGGCTTTTTAAGTAACAACATCTTATCCTCACAGATATTATAAAGGCCCCCTCTCCCCACTCCTTTTCCTGGCTCGACACACGTTCCATGTCAGGGATACTGAGAACACCACAGAGAAGGTTTTCATTTCACGTTGACACGTAACAAGGCTTGGCTCTGCAATGTCTGAATCCATTTCTTTTTGTTTAAAGATAAAATGTAGACATGCCCAGAAGAGCTCTCTTTTTTCCTTACTGGAAAGGGATAAAAGGCCTTGGGTGGGGGTGGCGGAGGAAGAGGAGGAAGGCATCCTTTGTGATTCAATCACAAAGATGAGGTGACAATAGGCTTTCCTCTAGAGGAGTACATTGTGTACAGAGACACTCACTTACTGGCAAATGAATTTAATTAAATTTGACTGGTTGAGCTTCCAGCATCTCAAGAGAATATGTGTTAGCTCCTTTGCTTTAAAATTCTTTTGCCGTAACATCTTGGAAAAAGCATTTTACTTAAGCGGAGTGTTGTGGGTTGAATTATCCCTGCGCCTCAAATTCCTATGTTCAAGCCCTAACCCTTAGTACCTTGGAATGTGATTATATTTGGAGATTGGATCTCTATTGAGTGTAAGTAAATAAAACGAGGCCATACGGACGGGCCCTAATCCAGTGCAACTAGTGTCCTTATAAGAAGAGGAGATGGGGACACACGGAGGCACAGCAGGGCAACCGTGTGAGGACACAGAGACAGGACGGCCATCTGCAAGCCCAGGGGAAACAAGGTGATCTCCGACTTCCAGCCTCTGTCACCGTGGGACCTAAATTTCTGTTGTTTCAGCCGCCAACCCGTGGCACTTTGCTATGGCAGCCCCAGCAGAGTAACACGTGGTGTTACACCACCTTAGCCAGGAAGCTGTGAACACTTCTTTTTACTATGAATTTAAATTACACACAACAGAATGTGATGTGAGTCATTTGTGAACCTGCGACGAGAGACGGAGAAGTCGGTCTGCCCTGGGTGCTCTCCTGGAGAATGTATTTGCAGCAAACCTCCCAGGGCCTCCTGCAGGTGTGCACCGGGCTGGGCTGTGCTTACACACGCAGCCATCCTGCCCCCTGCTGAGAGTACACGTACACCCCGGCTCCCTGCCTGGCCCTCAAGACCTTCCGAGTCTCATGCCTCCTTCTCCACACCTGCCTTTGTGGCTGTGCTCATCTCCCCTCCTGCCACCTTCCACCTCCTGCCTGGGAATCTCCCTGGGGTGGGGGACCCTGACCTGAGGGCACCCCAGGCTTTCCACCTGCCTGGGTAGGACCCTCTCCCGCTGGGGAGGCCGATTCCAACTGCAGATTGCTGGTCTAAGTCCTGCCGTCCCACAGACCCCATGCTCCTTCTGCCACTGGCTTTCCTCCACTCTCCTCGCTATGAGGCTGCAGACTCCAGAAGACTCGGTCCCTGGGTTTGGCTGGTGCCTTCTTGGCCCCTCATGCAGCTGCCTGGCTCATCATTAAATGTACACCCACAAAATATTTGATGAGTAATAAAAAAAGCAACAGAATAAAGGGTTTTAAAGATTCTATCATGTTTATATTGCCCTACTCATGACTTTGATTTATCTTTTTCTTAAGATTTTATTTATTTATTCATGAGAGACACACAGAGAGAGGCTGAGGGAGAAGCAGGCTCCCTGCGGGGAGTCCGATTTGGGGACTCTATCCCCGGACCCGGGATCACACCCTGAGCCGAAGGCAGATGCTCAACCACTGAGCCACCCTGACGTCCCTCCAACTCATGACTTTTAATAAGTGTTTGCCTCTTATACCCCAATAAGCATATGGGAAGTGCCCTTGAGGCCTGGGAAACAGAAGGAAATGAGGTATATGTATCCTTTGGGCTACATTATCAGGCTCATCTCAAATTTTAACTCATGCACACCAACAGAGCACTGTCTGAATTTGGACCGAACACCTGTAACACAGCCTTACCCTCAGTCCTCCAGATAAAGGGATGGGTTAGCCCCTTGTCAGGTGTTATTGACACAGAAACACATGGAAAGTCTGTGTGAGGAAGGAGCACTCAGGCACCAGTTCTGGAAAAGAAGTGGTTAGAAGTCCCGTGGAAGCTGATCTGTGAGGTCCAGAAGCATCCTGGGTTAGATCTTTGCACTAACTTGGGGTTTGAAGCTAACTCAGCAGTGCAACTTAGACTCTTCAGTAGCTAAGTGATAAATAATCCAGAGTCTCACAGGAGATGCTTGGAACTCGTCCACAATCCAGCACATCCAGGTACTTGATGAAGACTTCACAGTCAAGCCTCGGGCCCCATGCCCAGCGAGGTCATCTAAAGTCCTTACTGTCTCCGTGTGCATTTCTTCAACAGGCCGATGACCACTTGTGGTTTTATTCCGACTAAAATCAGCGTAATTCAATTCGTAGTGTTGGTCTCATCATTTTAGCATGACCCTTATTAGCTCTGGCAAGCACATGGGTTTCAGGAAAAGACTCCATCTCCTGGTGGACTTTAAATGTCCTGCCACCCCCTTCCTGGCAGCCCAAACTTACTGAGGTGGGTAACATAGGAAAGGCAGTTCCTCTCCCCTGAGCTTTGCGGGAAGGGTCTGTCCTTGGCTTTGCCCCGACGAACCAGCTCTTTTGCACGGAGCCCTGCGAAAGTGAGTTCAGCTCTTTTCACGCTAGCCCTTGACGAAAGATAGAGCGACCCACATTTCTCATCCTATCGGCTTATCTTGTTTAGTCGCAATCTGTTTCATCTAGTGTTCCTGAGAGTTGCTCCTTTGAATGGCATAGGAATTATTTTAAACAGCAGGGACCCCTGCAACACCCTCCCTCCCCACTGTCTTCCCCCCTCAAGCCCACTCAACACATCATGTGGTCCCCCAACGTCACCAGCACCTGCCCCGCGGCTCCCTATCCACCGTCCTCCCACAGCCAGGGGGGATGTGACCGCTGGGTGTGGACATCAGTGCGGTGGGGAGCCCGGGTCACACCGCTGCTCAGAACGAGGCTTGGGCTCGTCTGCACGGCTCTGTGGCTCACTCTTGTTGGCAATAAAAAGGAAACACACAGAAATAAGGGCATCCCCCTCCCGGGCTGGGGGGGGGGGGGGCGGAGTTCTTCGCCTCTTTCTAGCCTTCAAGCTCTGGATGTGGGGACGCGGCCACTACCCCTGTCCTTCCCCTCCTTTAGAATAATTTCACTCCCTGGCTCTGCTTCTTTGTGAGAGGAATAATAAGAGTACCTCCCTCCCAGGGATGTGACGAGATTAATGAAGCGAGAGAAGTCATTTAAAGTCGCAGAGTAAGCACTCTGTAGATGCAAATCCCATCCCTGGGTACCTTGCTCAGGAGGCCAAGAGCAGGCCTGCGCGAGCCTCTGCCTCTCCCCTTCCCTCCTAGTGGTTCGCACAGAGGCTTCCCGCCGCTCCTAGCAATCAAGCACGTGCAAGCCCTTCTCCTCACACTAAATAATTCACAGATGAAGAATCGGCCATAATGGGACCACCCATCTGTATTAATTGTGAGAAAAGAAGCTCTCCAAAGAGCCAAGAATGCCGGGAGTAAACACAGACACTTCCGAGGAGCCGGTGACAAGCCCTCGAGCGCCACCTGCAGCCCGCGGCCTGGTCACAGGGGCTGGCCGAGCTCAGGTCTCGCCCAGCTCCCCAGCCAGGATCCCTTCACAGGGATGTGATCCGTGTGGATAAAAGAGAATTTTAGTCCTTTCAGGAAAGCTTTACACAGGGACATGGATGTGTGGGTGTGCAAGTGTTTTCCGTGGAGAAGGGCGGGCCCCACGCTCGCCGCCCATTCTGCTGGGTCTTGGGCAATCGCCAGCCCTCAGAGCCTCCGCTGGCCTGCTCCGAAGGGCAGATGACACCACCTGCCTAGCGAAACTATTGGAGTGATTCAGGAGATGCCGCACGTGACACGCTCACCACAGAGCCGCAACGGAGAACTCCAGATGACAGCCGCCTGTTGCTTTGCCTATTTCTGCAACCAGTGTTATTGAGGCTGCTGTGTGCCAGGCCCTGGCTGGGTGCCGGGGCTTCCACACTGAGCAAGCCATCGGCTCCAGCACCCCGACTCCGCGCCTAGAACGTAGGTGGGCAGAGGAGGAAATATTACGTGATTTAGAACCACTTTTGTCCTGGGAGAGAGTTAGTACAAACATTCTCATACCTCGTATCTGGATAAATACAAACTCAGTGGAACTGGTTGGAATGTTCCAACCAACAACATTAGGCATTAGCCCGAGAGTGACTTTCAGAAATTGTCTGTAGGTTAATGTATTAGTGTCTATCGCTGCTACATAACAATCGCCACACTCCTCCAAGGAGGCTCACAACAACACACATTTATCATCTCACTGTTTCTCCAGGCCAGGAGTCCTGGAGCTGGGCCCAGGCGCTCTGAGCTGGGCCCTTGTCTGGGGTCGCACGGGCACTAGCGAGGATGGTGACCAGGGCCGGGTTTCCATCAGAGGCCTGGGCAGGGACCTAGGGTTTGTGGCAGCTTGCTTCTTCGAAGTCAGCGGTGGAGAGGCGAGGGCAAGTCCACCAGCAGCAGAGTCTTATACAACAGGCTCCGATCACAGAGCAACGTCCTACGGCCTTGACCACTGGCATCTCTTTGAGGAAGCCACACGTCCTGCCCACACTCAGAAAGAGGGAATCATTCAGGGGCGTGAGCTCAGGACAGGGGACACCTTGGGGTCTGTCCACATCTAGTTCTCAAAACGTACAGAGTAGGAAAAGAAGACACAGCTGTTATTTCTTAAGTACATCTTATTGCAGAAAATAAAACAGAGCCAAGACGCGTCATGCAGCTCACCGTAATGATCACCACGTAAATTCTAAAGACGGAGACTGCTACTCCACAGTCCAGAAGTTTGTGGGCTTGATTTTCACAACTCAGAAAATACTAGGGAGTTCTGAAAGAAAAATAAATGGATAGGTAACAGGACCAATGACAAAACTGCTTAACACTTGCATTGCCATGCTTTAAGTTTTTAGAAGAAGAAGAAATCTCATTTTGCAGGTAAAAGTAAACTGCTGAAATATTTGCTGATCGATTTCATAGGACGATGGCCCCAGGGTGTCCAAATGCCTTCTGAAATCACTGTGCGCAGTGAGGGGAAACAGCGCAGGCTGTGTGGCCCCGCAAACCACTCCACCCTAACGACACTAACCTGTCTCCACCACCCAGGGGAAGGAATGACTCTGGTAAATGATGGCTGGTTGATTGCAGTACAAGAATGTCATTTCCCAAACCTGCTATGATGTGTTTGCATCTATGGGCAGCATATGACAGGCAAACAGAAGCTTAAAATTTTAGTATGATTGGTTTTTTTTTTTTAAGATTTTATTTATTTATTCATGAGAGACACAGGGAGAATAGTAAAGACACAGGCAGAGGGAGAAGCAGGCTCCCTGCAGGGAGCCCAATGCGGGACTCGATCCCAGGACCCCAGGATCATACCCTGAGCCAAAGGCAGATGCTCAACCACTGACCCACCTGGGCGCCCCGTATTATTGGTTTTAAAGAAGCATTTGTTCTTAAAATGTGGCTAGACAAATCAGTCAGGGGACAGTCTGGAGACAGACTTATCTGTGTGTGATCCAGAAGTGGCATTTCGTTAGCAGAGAACCATCAACTCAATAAATGGCTGTCCTACAGAAAAATAGGCACCTTGGAACACCTGGGTGGCTCAGCGGTTGAGCATCTGCCTTTGGCTCAGGCCGTGATCCTGGAGTTCGGGGATCGAGTCCCACATCGGGCTCCCTGCATGGAGCCTGCTTCTCCCTCTGCCTATGTCTCTGCCTCTCTCTCTCTCTGTGTGTCTCTCATGAATAAATAAATTAAAAAAAAATCTTTGGAAAAGAAAAATAGGCACCTTTATTTTACTACCTCACATGTGCACACGCACACACACACACACACACACTTGCAAGCACCATACTCTAAATGGATGAAAGACCTAAATGTGAAAACAAACCGAAATTTTTGGACAGAACTATAGGCAGCTCCTAGTAGCATATCAAGGTAGAAAGAGATTATTGAATAAGACCCAAAGCATATTAGGAAAGTTGATTTGCTTTATTATGTTAGACATAAAAAGTTTTGTAAGCCAGACATTATAAACAAAGTTAAAAGTCAAGCAGTACATTAGAAAGTCTGTTTTTAATTTCACTGGCCAACTAAGGATTAATATCCAGTATATATACAGAACCTCCATGAAACACTAAGAAAATGGTGAGCCGTCAACAGTCACGGGCAAGAGACAGAAATGACTTGATTAATGAAAAAAGGAAACCAGGGGGCTAGGAAACGTGAAAAGGTGTTCAACCCCTCCACCAATCAGGCAAACGCAAATTAAAACCAAATTAAAAGCGCAAATAAAAAAGATTTCATGAAGGTACCGTTCCACACACACGGGGTGGGGAAGCCTAGGGCTTGCGGTGCAAAATGACACTACCTGTGTAGTGGGATTTATTTCCCTGGATGCTGAACTAGTGCCATCAGCTGTGGTAAAACAAGTGATACAGATGGGAGAGCGTGCGAGATACCCAAAAGAGATGACAAGGGACACCTAGGGGTGCTCAGTCAGCTGAGCATCTGCCTGTGGCTCAGATTGTGGTCCCAGGGTTCTGGGATCAAGTCCCATATTGGGCTCCTCACAGGGAGCCTGCTTCCCCCTCTCCTCCCTGCTTGTGCTCTTTCTCTCTCTCTCTCTCTCACTCGTTCGCTATCTCTGTCTCTCTCTCAAATAAAATTTTTTTAAATAAATAAGAAATAAATTAATTAAACAAAAGAAATGGAAGACCCTGGTCCCTTACACCCCACCCCCACCCTAGGGCCCCAGGGAGAAGCAGGGGGTCAGGGTACTCTGTGGGTTCTCATCCTGGGAAGGAGCCTTGCTCCCTGGAAGTTGTCTGGGAAAGCCAGCTGCCCAACCCGGGAATCTCAGGGCCTGCGAGGGTTTACGTCCTCCTGCTGGGAGATGGGGAGGTCTTGATCCCACCCAACTCACCCAGGGTTCCAGCTAGTGACCCAGAGGGAAACCCCGGGGTCATTTTGGGGCAACTCTCTTTGTCCCCTGAGCAGTAAACCCATACCAGCGTAGGTGTGGTTTTTGTGCAAAACAGGCTAGCGTGTGTGCCTTCATCCCAAGGGTGATGAGGATTCATGAAAGCCTTTCATGAAGAAGAGGGGACCCAACCCAATGTATACTTTGGGAAGTCCAGTCTGACCCCTGGAATGGATGAGAAAATCCTGCAGAGTTGGGAGCTGGGGGTTCGGACGTGCTGCCCCTTGTAAGGGGAGATGGTGGCTTGCACTGAGGAAGCAGAGCTGGGTAGATGGTGGGGAGAGTTTCAGAGGAAACACAAAACCAGGAGGAGAATGGGTTTGGGGTAAAGAGATGATGTCTTTCAATGTGAGTTTGCTGCGCCCGTGCTCCATGCAGGCAGAAGCATCCAGAGGGCACTCAAGCATGTGAGTGTGGGCATCCAACGTCGGATCTGGGCTGACCATTGTCACAGAGAACCACTTTCTTTGGGTCTTCAGCTCTGTCTACACACTGCTGGGTCCGCCGAAAATGGCTTCTATTGTGATCTCAGAATTCTTGCCAGCAGCTTCCAGAGCCCCACAGCCCATTGATCACGTCCGGGGGGAAGGATGTGAGGAGAGCACTCCTGGCAAGGCCCTTCAGCTGACCTGTCTAGTTCAGGACATACGCCTGTCCCCAGCTCATTCTGCTGGGTCCACTTAGCCAGACCACCTGCGTCGCTCCCAAAGTCAAGTGCAGAGCCAGCTTCTCTGAATCCACAGGGTCTCCTAACAGAAACTCAGGGATATTGGGAAGAAAAGGTGGGGAGTGGGTTCTGGGGTGACGGCTGACCACTGTCCCCTAAAATGCAGGAAACAGTGTTCAAGGAAGCCGGCCAGTGGATCTCTTCTCTGAATTCTTTGCTCAAATCTCTCAGGACTGAGACCCTGCAGAGCTAGGAGCTCGTGGACTCTGAGGCCACAGGTGAGATCAGGTGTCCATAGGAAAGCTGGCACAAGGTGGAATGGTTGCTGAGGAACGAGCTGCAGAGAGGGGGTCTCGCCTTGTCTGGAGACCTGAGGCAAAGCCCAGGATTCCACAGCACTGAGAGCTCGGCCAGCAGGGACCACCGCAGGGAGGGTCCCATCCCAGCAAGTGTCCCATCCTGGGAGGACCTGTGTGGGGCTGCTCGTCCCAGCTGGCCAGGGAGGTGCGGGGAGACCTGTACTGCTCCCCCTCACCTCCAAGGAGCCCAGACAGCTCAGTGCTTGTTTGCTTGTTCACTTGTTTGTTTTGTTTTTAGTGACTGAATTCTCTGGCACGGCCGTGATGGGCGGGGGCGGGGGGGGGGGTCAGAAAAAGTTGAATGACTGGAAGCAATTGAGTCATAAATGTTCTTATTTACAGCACACAGACCAAAGCGCACCCACAGGATGGCAGAAATGCTGTGTTCCCTCTGAAGGATGACCTCAGGAAATCATCCCCAAAGCTACCTAGCCCTTTTTTTTTTAAAGATTTTATTTATTTATTCATGAGAGACACAGAGAGAGACAGAGAGAGGCAGAGACACAGGCAGAGGGAGAAGCAGGCTCCCTGTGGGGAGCCCAATGTGAGATTCGATCCCAGGACCCCGGGGTCATGACCTGAGCCAAAGGCAGATGCTCAACCGCTGAGCCTCCCAGGGCCCTGGGAAGTTAACTTTAGAAGACAACTAGCAAATCACAATATTATCCACGAGGAAACCTCGTGACAAAAACTCAAACTGCCCACTAGAAGGTTGCCGAACATCTCAGATAAAATTCTCCCAAATATCAAAAACATTAGGTACTTCAATACCTATCTTCTCCCCATTATAAGAAAATGTTTTTAAATGCTGTTTAAATCTAGTTTTCAAAGTTTAATTGCCCCGATTTTGAAATTGGCACGAGTACCGCTTGTGGAAGGCCCCGCTAATATTGCTGCGTGTTCTGTCTCCGACGAGGGGTGGGAGACGAGTCTAGTGAGGCAGCGGGCCCTGGCCCTGCATCTCAGGTGCCCAGCACGGGCTGCAGGAGTGCCACGTCTCAGGAATGCTTCCCGAGGGTTGTCCCGACTCCGGACCAGGCTGGCAGACACGTGGAGACGTGAGGACACCCTCCTGCGCCGGGGGACGCAGCGAGCAGATGCATCTCCATCCATGAGGGAGAATTAAGACAGAGTCGTGTGCATTCGGTCCCCTGGCAAGTTATGGACGGACTGTCACATCCTGTGGTGACACAAGTGCTGCAGAAAACTATTTGGTAGTTTTTAATAAAGTTTAACATACATCCTCTTCATGGTCCAGAAGCTCTGCCCCTGGGCGTTTGACCAAGAGAAATGAAAAGACTGGTCTCCGCACAGAGGGGTGCGGGCATGTGCAGAGCGGCTTCAGTCCTGGGGTCTGGACATGGGGGACCTCCCAGTTTCCCTCAGCAGCTGAAAACCAACCCCGTACACCAACGTGAGGGAATTCTACTGGGCAATAACAATCACATACACACACACACACACACACGCACGCATGCACTCACACACAGGTGGGTCTCAAGACCATGCAGAGCAGAGGGACCCAACAGAAAATGGTGCATAATACAGTCTGACTCTGCATCAAGTTCTGGAACAGGCAATGGTAACCTGTAGCATCTCAGAGCCTGTCTGGAGCTGGGGTGGGGGGTGGGGGAGTGAGGGCGTGGGGGGAGGGGGATGTAGGGGGGATGCAGGCAGAGACTGACAGGACTGAGGGAAATAGTCTGCAATTTGAGTGCAGTGATGGGTACGTGAGTGTGTACATTTAATCCACCAAATTATACACTTTAAATCATACCTTGAAAAAGTAGTGCTTTTTATTTTATAGAATTCTTTTTTTTTTAATTTTTATTTATTTATGATAGTTACAGAGAGAGAGAGGGAGGCAGAGACACAGGTAGAGGGAGAAGCAGGCTCCATGCACCGGGAGCCCGATGTGGGATTCGATCCTGGGTCTCCAGGATCGCGCCCTGGGCCAAAGGCAGGCGCCAAACCACTGTGCCACCCAGGGATCCCAGTGCTTTTTATTTTAAAAGACAAAGAACCCCTCTGATGTTCTCAAATGCAGATGCCAATACTTGCCAATCACAAAATTTCAAAAGGCCAGTCTATTTACATTTAAGTGTGGTTTTAAAAACTCTTTGCACCGTTGTGATGGAAAGAGTCTCTTCTTCAGGCTTGGAGAGGGGAGCGAGGGGTCAGGTTGCGAGACAGGGGAGGTGACCCCAGCTCAACCCCACACGACTGCAGGTGCAGGGGAGACCAGAGCCCCCGTCCACCCCTGAGTCACGGGCAACAGGGGCGAGTATGGTGGCTGTGGCCGCTGGCTGGGCTGGGCTGTCGGGCAGCGTGGGAGAAAGGAAATAAGCAGACGAGGCGTTTGGCTTTGGCCAGGCTGGGCTTGCCCTTGACCGGAGTAGCCCTCCCCTAGCACCTTCCACCACTTGGGACCCCCTGTGTGGGTCTGTGCAGCTGTGGAGCCACACCGGACACCCTAGGGACCCGCTCTGGACATTCCCCATCCCCGTGGAGGTGACCATACTCGTGCCACCCACATGAGCAGAAGTGCTGGGATGAGACCATGAGTGGGAGAGGTCGGAGCTGGCGGGTGGATCGCCTGCAGATAGACTGTCCCCAGGTGCTGCACCTCACACAGCTGTGACGACAGTCCCCTGACGGCTCCTGGAGCCAGCAGTGCTGACCCTGTCTCTGACTCTGACATACCTGCTCTCCCCTGGTCCTACTCTCCCCAGTTGCCCCTGTCCCAGGTGGAAAGATGCCGGTTGGACGTTCATCTGGTCTTCGACGACTGCTGGCCAGTGCCCACCATGGGCTCCGCGTCCCTCCAGGGGGATCTTGCGGTGGACGGCTGTACCAGGTGTCCAGGTGTACCACCTGGACAACCACCAAACCTCCTTCCAACCTCTTCGGCTCCTCGGTGACCCACCGTGTCACTATCACAGGTTTGTGGGAAGCCTTTTGTCTTCGTATCAGAGGCTTTCGGACCAGGTCTCCCTCTGCTGCAGCACCTCAATCTGCCACCGATGCTCTCCAGACTCCTCTGTGCCCTGTGTCTGGCCCTGTGTCACCTGCACGCGGTGAGCCACTGGAGGAGGGGAAATGGTAGTGAGCCTCCTGGGACCCAGGCCCCCTGCTGCCAGGTGGCTCCTCACTCAGACACGTCGTGGACTCCAAAGGGCTGCCAGACTTGTGGCTTTTAAAACAGTGCAGGCATCATGGCAACCAGGAAAAAAACCCAGTGTTAAACCACAAATTGGCTTTTCAAGGCATGCTTTGTCAAGAGGCCAAAGCATGCCTCTTCTGTCTTCTCATTAGGATTAGGTGGCATTGGGGCCCCTGGTGGCTCAGTGGTTGAGTGTCTGCCTTTGGCTCACATCGTGATCCCGGGATCAAGTCCCACATCGGGCTCCCTGCAGGGAGCCTGCTTGTCCCTCTGCCTGTGTCTCTGCCTCTCTCTCGCTCTTTCTCATGAATAAATAAATAAAACCTTAAAAAAAAATAAATGAAGTTAACTTCCTAAAATATTTGCTTCTTCCACTGCAGAATGTTGCATCTAATGTGGAGCTCGAGTGCTTGGGGCATAAGAATATTAAGTTATAAAGAACAGTAATAAAACAAGTGATGTGTGATATACATCATGTTAATACCCTAAGCGTTTGATCTGGTATTTAAAAAGTAGAAAATAAGCTTCCCTGTTTTGGAGGTGACAATTGGTAAAATTCTATTTTGGGGTTTGTATGGGTTTCCAGCTTAATTAATATTAATTAATTGAGGTAGAGAAAAATAAATTGACCAAAATCTCCATGGCCAGAGACCTCATGTGGAGCTCTTTCTCTGGGGAATTGCCCTGTGCAGACCCCTGCTGCTTGGGTCACAGTGATCTGTCCTCAAGGACAGGAGGCCCTAGGAGGCCCCTTCAGCCATGGGCCCCATCCAGCTGGAGCATGGGCCCATCTTGTGGGGACCTGTCCTAGGACACAGTGGCCCTGGGGGGGATGGGATGGAGGTCAGTCTCCCACCCAGGAGGAGTGTCTGTGCCCCATGATTGCCCACACCCTATCCCTGAGTGGAGCACCCACACCCTCTGGGTTTCCATGCTCCACTCCTGGGAGGAGTGCCTGTGCCCCCACAAGTCCCCATGTTCCACATACTGCTGAAGGAGTCCCTCAGCCCCACATACCACGCACTTGGCTCTCAGGCCCTGCCCACTCGCCTTGGGCCACAGCCTGAGTTTCCTGGTGGTAGGAGCCATGACAGGTGCAAGCACTGAAGTGTCCCCAGGTGTGGAACCCTGGCTCCGACCTGGAGCACTCCTGCTCCCATTCACCAGACACATGTCACAGCGCTGTTTGGTTCAAATGCCTGCTTCTTAATGCACTGCACCTTGGCTTTCTTGATCCCCCTGAGCCTCAGTTTCCCCAGCTGTGAGCTGGGATTTTGCTGAGGATGAGGTCAGAGAAGGCAAAAAGCTCTTGCTGTGTTATCCTTTCTGTGTCTCTGCCCCAATCCCCATCCCATCAGCTTCCTAGTAAAAATGGCATAGAAACGGGATCTTTGGCCAGATTCAAATCTAGAAGGCAGAGGAAAGAACTGAGAAACAAGATCTTCAAGGAGGGTCTGATTTCACCTCGGTATGATTTAGTTCTTCCGTGAGGAACAATGGAAGGACATGATGTTCTGTGAGCAGTTTCATCAAAGTGGCTCTGCACCATGGGCTTCACAAAATACCCAAAACGAAAAGTATGCCATTAAATCTGTTACTGAGAGAGAGAGAGGGAGAGAGGGAGAGAGGGAGAGAGGGAGAGAGGGATGCCGCTTCTTGACTGTTAGACTTCACAGGGGCCTGTCTCCTTGACCTCTCCTCTGACTCCCAAGTAATCCTTTCTTGTATCTCCGTGTTTGTGCAAGAGAACATGCAGTTCCCAGGCCCCCCATGTCCTTAGATTCAGATTCATATTTGCGGTGGGCCACCCTCTTACGGATGATCTAACCCATCCCTTCCATGATAGAAGCAAAGAGAAGTTTCCTTCCTCTGAAGAGTCAAGAGACCAACGAGATGACAGCAGTCCCACCCACTGCTGTGCCCAATTACAGGCTCTCACAATCACTAAAATTAATAATAATTTTTTAAAAGTTCATCAGGAGCCAACAGTTACAAACTTACTTCTGACAAGAGAGAGAAAGAAAAACCCAGACTTTCTTGGGTGTAGTCATTTACCATCTTAGCTGTAGAAATGGTGGTGCTGGTAGGGCAGGCACACCAGCTGCCACAGTGATCGTCTGTGCATAGTGGGATTCCAGGCCCCAATGGGTCCAATCTTCTCACTGGGGCAAGAAACAGAGGGAGTCAGCTCTTCATCATCCTCGACCTCGGAATGGCCATCTTCTGTTTTCTGGGATGATGGCCAGAGGGGAAAGCCTGTGACATCTCTACTTTCAGGATTGTACTCAGGTTGACTTTGTTGTCAGGTACATGATCGATGGTTGAAATGTGTTCTGGGAAAAGATTAGACCCTCTCTGGAGGGAACACAATTCTCATTGCATTAGCTCAATCCGGGGACTGTGCTGCTAATACGCTCCTGTGATTGCTCACGTTTTTCTGACTTGCTCTTTCATATTCTAAAAGATGCAGTTGCCCCTGCTAAGGCTGCATGCTCCTGGGGGTTGGGGTTGTTGCTTGCTGTGTTTATCTGCCATACTTAGTGTGTAAACATCTGTGGCTGCTCTGACTTTTTCATGGAGCCCCTCATTATCTCTGAGTACTTTGGGCCTTAACTCTCACCATATTTAACACCCATGGTGACCTTCTTCTGTTTGTCTGTGTTTTTCATCCATCTTCTAGACCAGAGGCAAGTCACTTCACCTTCCTCAGGGGAGGGCAGGGTGGGCTGAGGATCTCTGCCAGAGGCACATGGTATTCTGTATTCAAGAGGGGACCCCAGGTCATCCAGCGACATGAGTCCCTAAGGGGTTAACTTCTGAAGGAAGGAATGTCAGCACACACACGTGCCCCATCCCCATGTCAATGCTGGCATCCTACATCTTTATCAGGAGGAGGACTAGTACTGAGACTCTTCTTTGGAGCAGAGAGGTCATCTTGAAAATCTCAATACTTTGATTTCATGGCTTTTTATCCTGGGTTGATTTTCAAAACCACACGTGCATTTAAATTCACACAGACCTGGACCGATATTGGTGGCCACAGAGCCTTGGGTATGACAACCTTAACCACTGGGCTTCAAGGACACAGAAGTACCGGTGGGACATACAACTTCGTTCCTCCGGCGTCCACGTGTGGGCCTGGAGATTCTGAGGAGACAAGTGGTGAGTTAGAAGAAAGTACAAAGGCATCAGAAGAGACAGGTCTGTAGGGTCACATAAAGGTGGACGCAGAGAGAAGGGGGGAGGGCAAGCAGAACACGCACATGTGGAAAAGGTAGAAGCAACCACATATCTGGTGCTTCTCAGGGCCAGGCACCGCGCAGGTCATGGTTTTCCGCACAAGAATGTTCACGGCAACGTTATAAGGGCATTCGCAAATAGCTGAGTACTAACAAGAAATCTCTAAGTGGAGAATTCCACTTATCCGAAATCTGCCATGAGGATTTTTAGAAAGCAAAACCAGCCATGAGCAAAGAACTGAACTCCTCAGGTTGAACGGACACGTGTGTGTGTGACCTCCGGGGAGGGAAGAGGCAGGGACACAGCAGCTACTTTGGGTTCGCGAATCTGGGAAAGGAGTTTGGGGAGGGCTTCTTGATATTTTCTTGATCCCTCATTATCCTTTCTCTGGATTTGCTCCCCGTTTGGGGGAACACAGCCATAAGTGACTTCTTAGCAAAGGGAAGGTGTGACATCTATGTTCTGGGTCATCACGGCCATCTTTCCCGACACTTGGTTGGGGAGAGGTCTTTAAGCTCCTTCCTGAAGGTCACACTGGGCATCACAGTGTCACCTTCGCTCTGCGGCCTCCAGCAATCTCCTTCTGGTTCCAAATGTAAAGACCATGCCCACCAAAGCCCAGAAGTCAGCCCAGCCCTGGGGAGGCAGCAGTGAGCAAGAAAGGGAGACACTCCCCGCCTTGGGCACTTAACCTCTTATAATCCCACCTTTTCAGGAGGGAACGACCTACTGTCTGTGGTTGGAGAGGCACCCGGAACACACTTTCCTCCACTAATTAATTAGCATTTATATTATCGCCCACCACACTTGAAATTGGGGCACCAAACAGATGTCCCCCCTCTTTTTTTTTTTTTTTTTTGGCTGTGTATGTGAACTAAAATCATTTTTAGGGAAACAGGTATGTAAGGATCTGGACAGATGAATTAGAGTTTATTTTCTAGTGGCCTCTAGCGGCACTTGTCAGAGTTGCATCTCAGTCTGTGGTTTGGGGACCCCACGTCCCCGGGGGAGGCTGAGGACCCCCCAACCACTACCCCCCAGGCTGGAATGCACTGTCAGCTCTGCTTGAAAAGGACACCGCGCTCCTGCACAGCTGATCCCGTAGGGGTGAGACCGGCTTTTTGTCCCCATAAAAATCAAAACTGCTCACTCCCTGTTTCCTTCGGCCACCCCCCAGGATTCTGAGACCCCAACCTTGGGAATGGGAAATGCACCGTTTGTAGGAAGGGAATATACGTCGTTCATAGAGTGAATTTCTGCTTTTCTGTCTTGCATGAGCAGATGCCCTTGTGGCTATACCTGCATGATTTTTTTTTTAAGATTTTATTTATTCATGAGACACACACACACACAGAGGCAGAGACACAGGCATAGGGAGAAGCGGAGCCCACGGGGAGCCCACAGGGAGCCCAATGTGGGACTCGATCCCAGGACCCTGGGATCATGACCTAAGCCAAAGGCAGACGCTCCACCACTGAACCACCGAGGCGCCCACCTGTATGATTTTGTTTCCAGCTAAAGCGAGGAAATAAGCCATCACCAGTCACAAGGAAAGGAACTTTGAAGACAAACCTTTCCAGAGGCTTCTGGGTCACAGTATTTTTTTTTTTTTTTAGGGGCACATTTGGTGAGTAAAGACCAGATTATTTAGACTGCCCAGTCCTGCCAAGGAATCTCCCCTCAGGCTGCTGAGTTTTCTTCAGAAAGTTGCAACACCACGGACATTCGAGAACGTGCGTGGCTTCTGAGCCCATCTGCTGGCTCTTTCTGGTTCTTTGCGCGACCCCTTGCACAGGGAGCGAACAGCAGGCTGCCACCGGCATTTGTCACCAGATCGATCTCATGATCTCGCCTCGGGTCCGTTTGGAGAGGGTCTCGTGTGGTTTCCGCGGGCCACGTGGTCACACTGTGTGTCTGCACGTGCAACAGAATATTCCACCCACAATTAGATCCGCTCACGCCCTGCGGGGTAATCGCGTCAACGGCAGTAGAGCAAAAGCAGAGTTTTCCACTAGGAATCCTCGTTTCCTTCCACATATCAGGTTTCCATGCTCTGTCGTCTTAGCAAAAAAAAAAAAAAAAAAAAAAAAGAATGCCCCCCAGGCATAATCAAGTTAATGAAACTTATTAGGAGAATAAATGCCCTGAATACATGCGATGAACATGCATATTCATAGGACCCACAGAATCACCCCGGCTGTCATCAGATCACCACACACCACGAAGTACAGAGTAAATTTGTGTTTTGTATGAGAGAAATGTGCCGTTTCTCTTCGGCTAATGAAATCCACACTGAGAGCTATTTGAAGTAACTAGAAATTGACGCCTATTGGATAATAATTAAAACTCCAAGAACATTTACCTGTGAGAAAATGAGAAGCCCAGCTCCCCCCACGTGAGACGGTGGTCTCCCCGTCCCGGGACGCGGGGGCGCCCCCAGAACACCTACTGTACTGTAGGAGCCCGTGAGCGCGGGGGATGTGAGCAAGCAATGATTTTGATCGTTTCAAGAAGATGCAGAACCGTTTTGTGCTCCTATTCGGCTCCTGCTTCTCTGGCTGGTCGGGTCTTCCTGACACGCACTTTTGCAAACAGCCTGAGAAAGGGGGACAGCGGAGGCCAGGTGGCAGCAGGCCTCACCCCCTCCTCCTGCCTCCGGCCTGGATCCGAGCAGCCAGGGGAGAGGCAGGAGTCTGGGAGGATGGCCTGGGGCCTGGGGGCAGCCACAGGAGGAAGGGCTGCATCACTGGGCATGGGGAGGGGGGGTCTAGGGAGCGAGACCGTGAAGACGGACCCTTTTGCACCTGGGTCCCTTTTAATGCATAAAATGAAACACATTGTACGGAAAACATCTATAGCAAAATTATTAAATATTTTTCAAAACAAAGGATGCGATACGTGAGCTCCTGTATTCAGTGCATAACAGGATTTTGCGGCAGGCCCGCCGAGGGGTGTAATCACGGAGTAGTGATGAGCGAAACCGAACGTTGGGGCATCTGCCGCAACCGCAGGGGTTCGAGGGCATAGCGATTTTCTCTAGCAGCCAGCCGTGAGTGCGATGAGTATCTCTGGGCTTTCCCTGCGTTCATCAGAAGAGGAAATGCTACATTTCACTCAGAGGTTAGTGAAAATAAACATGTGGTTTCCCCACCATGTTCACAGGCAGGTCTGGGGGGCCTGGGCCCCCCGGACAGGGCCCTGCCACTATGTTCTGAGGTCCTGGCAATGCTGGGGTCTCTAGATGACAGCGGAGCCTCCACAAAGAGACCCCAGGAGCCTGGAGTCTTCACAAGCTCTGGAAGACCGTGGGTACCCACCTGCCAGCGTGCTCATGGTGGAGGGGCATGTCTCTGTCCTTCGTTGTTTGCAAATGCAGGGACCCGATCTAATGATACCTGAGGGACCCTGGTTGAGTCCCACAGTTAATCTGCCCGAGGTGTCACCAAATGGCAGGGACTGTTCCCCAGGAAGACTTGGCCTTTCTCACAGTATTTCTTGTTCAATCATCTTCCTCCCAAGAAAGTAGGAATGTTTCCTGTCCGGTTCACCACTGAATCCAGCCAATAGGATATGTCCGAGAAGTATTCGTAGGACGACCGTATGAACACTTATGTGAAAGGCGTTTGGGGAGGCCTAGCATCCTGTCCACAGCACTTGTCCTGCACCTTCAGATCTTTCATCTAAGGGATGTTTTCTTTTAATATTCTTGAAAGTGGACGGCTCTAATGAAAGCCGAGGAAAACAAAACAGATGATGATAACAAGGGCTGGTGAAGAAGCACTGAAATGCCATGTCCTCAGTCATTGTTGATGGGAAGGTACAGTGGTGCAGCCTCTTTGGAGAATAGTTTGAGATATTTCTTAGAAAGATCACTAATTTACTGGGGCGCCTGGGGGCTCAGTCAGTGAAGCATCTGCCTTCAGCTCAGGTCATGATCTCAGAGCCCGATGGCTCCCTGCTCAGTGGGGCCCCTGCTTCTCCCTCTGCCTCTGCTGCTTCCTCCACCCTCCTTCTCCATTCTCTATCTCTCAAATAAATAAATAAAACCTTAAAAAAATGAACGAAAGCACTGATTACCATATGACCTAGCAATTCCACTCCTAGGAATCTACCTGAGAGAAACAAAAGCCTCCATCCACATATGAGCACGTGCAAAAGTTCACAGCAGCATTATTCAGAATATCTGAAAACTGGAAAAATCCAAATGTCCACTGACAGATGAGTGGATAAACAAATATAGCATATCCATATGATGGAATACTATGCAGCAATAAAATGAACTTCTGATAATGGACTACAACACGGATGAATCCTGAAAACATTGTTTGGTGAAAGGAGCCAGAAGCAATACGCCACATATTGTATAATTCCATTTATATAAAACGTCCAAAGAAGGCAAATCTATTGAGGCAGAAAACAGAGCAGATAGCCCAGGGCTGACAAGCATGAAGGATTTTTGTGAGGGGATAGAAATGTCCTAAAGTTAGATTCGAGTGAAGGCTGCACACTCTGCAAATCTTAAAAAAATCACTGAATTGTACCTTTGGAATGGCTGAGTTTTATGATAGTAAATCACAGCAGAATTTAAAAAATTAAAAAGTAAAAAGGGGGTGATGGCCTGACCAGTAGAGACTCAAGGAGCCTTGAGATCTCTCCCCGAAGGAAAGGGAAGTGTCTTCTCTGGAGCCCAGAACGAAGTCCCTCTTACAAAATGCCATGGGTCTCCTGGGGTGAGCGATGTGAAGACACAGAGACTGGATACAAGGTAAGAGCCAGGCCTGGAGGTGTCCACGGCGACCCCTTCAGGCTGCCTGTCTGCAGGTTGGAAAAGTCGCGGGACACAGACTCCACAGACTCGTGTCTACTTCAGCACCACAGACCAAGTGCACCTGTGTGTCACTTACAGGAAAAAGCTCCAACAAGCAAATTGAGAATGGAAACCAGGTAGCAGGAGGAGGGGTCCTGAACACGGAAACCAACTTCCGGACAACTTGTAGGTCAGTTTCTTTACTCTTTTCCTTGGCTCTTATAGCCCAATTCATGTATCTCAAAGTAATGGGGAATCTGCTTCTTCTTTTTTTTTTTCTTTTAATAAAGATGTTATTTATTTATTTAAGAAAGAAACAGAGAATGAGAGAGAGAAAGCATTTGCAGGGGACATAGGGAGCAGACTCCCTGCCAAGCAGGGAGCTCGATACAGGACTCGATCCCAGGACTCTGAGATCATGACCTGAGCTGAAGGCAGACACTCAACCGACTGAGCCATGCAGGCATCCCCCAAGGTAATGGTGAATCTTAACAGAATTCTTTGGTTGCACATTCTTATCAGTGTAGATTGGCTTTCCCCCAAAGATGTGGCTCTAGTGCGATTTTCTAATAAAGACATCAGAGTAGGGGGGCATTTGCCTTTGGCTCAGGTCATGATCTCAGGGTCCTGGGATCGAGTCCTACCTTGGGCTCCCCGCTCAGCAGGGGAGTCTGCTTCTCCCTCTCCCTCGGTTTCTCCTCCAACTCATGCTCTCTTTCTCTCTCTCTCAAATAAGTAAATAAAATTTTAAAAAAATGAAAGACACTATAGTGAAGGAACAAAGTAAAATATAAAATTTGGTTAGTTAAAGTGACAATAAGATGAGCATTAAAACCTTAAGAAAGGAAGACCATATTAAGGAAATGGTGAAAGACAAGGCACTAGGAGTGAAGAGCCAGCACCGGGAAATGGGGTGTGCTGTTCCTGTCAAGTTCTTTAGAGAAAAAGGAACGGATCTGAATGGGGGCGTGCAGCAGGAGCACAGGGTGGGGCCGGGCTCTCTCCTCCCCTGAATTCTCTGTCACCTGCCTGTCAGCCTCCCCCTTAGACCTTGATCACTAGCGCGGTTCCCCGAGCTTGGCCCCCTGGTGGGCACACTTGTGAATGGCACTGGCGCTGCATCACCCCTTCCCACCCTGAGGGGGTGGGGATCCTTCCCCCTGCCTTCTGGAGTCAGGTCACTTGGCCCTGCCCTCCCCGGGAACCTGCATGTGTCCCTGAGGCCTTCCAACATCCAAGGGATGGTTTTCAATCTGCCTCTGCCTCTGGGCAACATTTTTCACTAAAACCTCAGCACTTCAGATTGGAAAAGAAAGCAAACAGGACAAGGGCCCCTGGGTGGCTCAGTGGTTGAGCCTTTGGTTCAAGTCATGATCTCGGGGTCCTGGGATCGAGCCCTGCATCAGGTTCCACACAGGGAGCCTGCTTCTCCCTCTGCCTGTGTCTCTGCCTCTCTGTGTCTCTCATGAATAAACAAATAAAATCTTAAAAAAAAATAATAATAACCCAAACAGGACAAATTCATGAAAAGCAATGCTAATGAGTTAAAAATGTGAACTTTTCCTGCCTTTTTGAAAACATGCCCTAGAGCCCGGCCACGGGTTCCCAGTCCTCTCCACCTATGCCCAGCGCTCCAGGGCTGGGGGTCCCGACTGGCACTGAGACATTGCTGGTGGCAGCTCCGTGGCAGGGCCCCGTGGGGAGGCTCTGCTGAGACACCTGCTGCCTTCAAGTCCTGCCCTTGCTCACCAGTAGGGGCCCTGCTAGGAATCCTCCAGCTGAGCGGCTCCCCATCCACTGAAGGCCAGAGAGCCCCAGGATACATTGTTAATGTGACAAAAAAGCGAGGCAGGAAACCATCTGTAAAGAAGAGAACCGCTTATGTATTAAAGTAAAGGGATACGTATAAACGGGGAGGACCCGTAGGAAGCCGATGACCGCCGTCTACCTGGAGGAAGAGAGTGTGGGGAGACAGGACGGACTGGGACGGGCAGGACTTCCCAGTGTGCATGTCTCTGAACCACAGGGACGTAGTCACCGCACAGTACCCAAGTGAAACAAACGTGAAAAGGAAATACTGTCTTGTAACAGTGCCACAGTCTTGAGTGTGGACACCTGACCCCGGGGTCATGGCCTTCTCTGTACAGGCGCCAGCTAGGCTAAATCCAGGCGTCCTCCAGCTAAATAAAGCACCACTCCTGTCTCAAGAGCCACCTACTGTGTGCTCATGACGTCCCAGGCCAGCAAGGCCTTCGTCTCTACTACCTTGGGGACTGATGAGGGGGACAAGGGGACGAGGTGGGAGCAAGATGGGCCTTGCCGGAGTCACCTTAGCTCGCAGCAGTGAGGCTTCCAGCTGGTACTCTGACCTTGATTTACTCGGACACGAGAGCCTTCTTACAAGTTCACCTCAACAGAGGTTTTCTAGGTCCCTGTAAGAATCTCACACACAACTGACATCCGTGTGAGGCCCGCTTTAAACAAAGTCGCCCTGAAATAGGCATCAGCAGAGCGTGTCGAGGCAGAACCCAAATGCAAAGGGAGCCCACTTAATCAACGTTTCCATGTCCAGAGAGGCCAGCAGGTTTCTTGCGTAGAGGGGGAGCTAGGGTATACTGTGGCTCTTAGGCCAACACCCTGCAATTAGTCCAGAAAAACTAGCCATTGCTCTGATGGACCGTTTCCATGAGGATCATTTATCAAAAAATAGAAGGACCGCAAAAGCTGTCCGTGGCATCGTACGGGCTTGACTGAGCTGATCACACTTTCGTGAGTGACTTAGTAGCGGTGGCCATCGCCCTCTGTGGGGTGAACAGGGCGAGTGGCCGGCAGACAGCCCGCGCGACGTTGATCTCATGATGGGGCAATTTCGCTCTAAGGTCAGTTGTTCGGGAACATCCCGTCTAAGCCACTGTTCAGTGAACTTGAGAAACTGAGTGACCTTCCGGCAGACGAGTAAGACTTCACAACGACAGGGAGCTGCGACGACCAAAGGCTATGTTGGGCCCCAACGTAAAATCCCCCAAATCAAAACCTCTCCCACTCTGCAAAAAAACCTTGCAAACGTTTCCGCAGAACTTGGCAGGGGGCCGGGAGGGGCACCTCAGCACTGTGGGTGGCCTGAGCTGCGGGCCCACCCCCCCACCCCACCCCCCGCCCGTCCCAGGTGGTAAACCAAGGTAGCGGCTGAGGAGAGGGCAGCAGGGGGCTAGTTCCCATATTCTACTCTCAGGTGCCAACCCAACAGTTAGACCATCAGGTGCACCAAATTAGAGATAAGATGAAGTTCCTCTTTCCGATCAGGGAAATGAGAAGTAGCTCCATTTAACCTTGAGCTCTTTCACTATGCCATGTGGACCACACTCGCCAGGAGCAGGGGCTCTGGTCGGGGGAGCTCCCGGCCCCAGCGCCAATCATGCTTCCTCTGCCAAGCAGAGAAGAAACCCCCTCCCCACCACCCCGATTTCAGGATACACATTGAGACAAGTGAGTTCTTTATTGGTCTCTGTGGCTCTACGAGAGAGCAGCATTATGCCAGAGCCGTGGGCAAGGGCCATGCGCAGGAGAGCCCTGGAGCTCAGGATGACCCGAGGTCCTGCATGATCAGGACCGTCAGTCCTGGGCTTCAGTGGCTGGCCGGGGACCCTGAGCCCAGCATCAGCACCTGTTAGGCACTTGTATGTGCACACTCTCGGCTGCACCTGGACCTGCTGCAGGCAGATGCACTGCGGCCCGCACACAGGACACAAATCCCCAGCCGAGCCGAGCCGGCCCCAGGACTGTGGAACCTGCCAGGCAGCACCAGCAGAGTCCTCGGCGTTCAGGAGCCCCTCTGGGTCTCATTGCTGGAAGCCGTGGAGAGCTGGACCCTGGGGTGACCGTGGTTCAGACAGCTGACGTGCCAAGGGAGCAGAGGCCCAGGTGGCCCAGGTGGCCCAGGGTGGTGAAAGCGGCTCCATTCGCACTCACAGCCTCACCTCACCTCCCCACCCTGTTCCAGGGCCCCGAGGAAGTGCCAGGTCCAACCTCCAGATCTCAAAGTGCCAGGGACCAAGGGACCTCAAAGCAGAGAGGTTAAAACCAAACAGCAACTTCACATCATCTGCAGTGAACTCGCCTCCCAGATCATAACACAGAAGCAACGGAACGTGCTTCCATCGTTTGGCTGCGCTCAGGAGTTGCCCGTCCTGGACAAGACGCCCCAAAGCCACTGCAAACAGCCCATGGCAGCGCCGTTGGGTCCCGCGGCACCGCGGCTGCCCGCCATCCTCGCAGCCCGCACAGAGCCCATCAAAAGTTCTGTTTCACTTTATTGGATACACCAGGTATGGGAGTTACTAGTGAGATCGATCGGTGTGCCAGCCTGTGAGCCTCCTCTCCCGCCGGCTCTGAAATGAACGGACCTCGCCTACGTAGGACACAAACACTAGCAAACCAAATTACAATCAGGTGGCGTCCCAGGGTGGGTAAAGTAAACAGTTAAATTACTAAGCTCGCCATACGTCCATG